>NC_059107.1:65720594-66397094 GCF_020740685.1 Jaculus jaculus
AGGGAGGGAGAAAGCTCAGATGAACCAAGCATGAAGAGTGATAGTTACATAAACATGCTAAGGAAGGTTGGATATGATTGGTCAAGTCCTCTTAGGACCTCAGGGTCTCAGAGGTAGGTCATCAGGCAGTTTGTAATACCTCAATGGGTGGTGCCATTTGGCTGGATTAGGAATTGTCTAGAACACACACCTCTGGATGTGTCTTGGGATGGGACATTCCAGAGGGGTAAACTGAAGAGGGAAGAACCACCAGAATGTGGAAATGTGGACAGCACTACCCCATAGGCCTGGATGAAAACCAGGAGTAGGGTACTAGTATTCACCTCTGTCTACTTCCCAACTGCAATCGCAGTATAAGCAGCTGCCTCATACCACTGCTGCTACACCTAGAGCCACTCTTGTCACCATGCCTTCTCTGCCATGATGGACTGAACCTCATTTTTTTTTTGTTTGTTTTTTCAAGGTAAGGTCTTGCTCTAGCTCAGGCTGACCTGGAATTTATTAGGTAGTCTTAGGGTGGCCATACCTGGTGTGTTCTTTTTTAAGAGCTATTTTGTTTTGGCCAGGCAGGTGGCACGCACCTTTAATCCCAGCACTAGGGAGATAGGAGGACTACTAAGCCACCCTGAGAGTACCTAATGAATTCCAGATCAGCCTGAGCTACAGCGAGACCCTCCCTTGAAAAGCAAAATAAAACAAAACAAAAATTATTTTGGCTGGAGGGGTGGTTTAGCAGTTAAGGCATTTGTTTGCCTGTGAAGCCAAGAGACCCAGGTTCAATTCCCCAGGACCCATGTAAGCCAAATGTACAAGGTAGCACATGCATCTGGAGTTCATTTACAGTGGCTGGAAGCCCTGGTACTCCCATTATCTCTCTTGCTCTCTCCCAAATAGATCAAATAAATAAAATGTTTTTATTTATTTGAAAAAGAAAGAGAAGCAGATAGACAGAGAATAGGTATTCTAGGGTTCCTAACCACTGCAAACAAACTATAGACACATGTGCTACCTTATGCATCTGGCTTACATGGGTCTTGGGAAATTGAACCTGGGTCCCTTAACTTTGTAGACAAGTACCTTAACTGCTAAACGATCTCTCGAGCCCTGAACCTCTTTTTGTTTGTTTGTTTGTTTGTTTATTTATTTATGAGAGGGAGAAAGAGAAAGAATGGGTGTGTCAGGACCTCCAGCTACTGCAAACAAACTCCAGATGCATGCACTACTTTGTATATCTGGGTCCTGGGGAATCAAACCTAGGTATTTAGGCTTCACAGACAAGTGCCGTAACTGCTAAGCCATCTCTTCAACCCATGAACCTCTTTTTTTGTTTGTTTTTGTTTTTCAAGGTAAGGTCTCACTCTAGTCCAGGCTGACCTGGAATTTACTATGTAGTCTCAGGATGGCCTTGAACTCACAGTGATCCTCCTACCTCTGCCTCCTGAGTGCTGGGATTAAAGGCATGATCCACCATGTCTGGCGGAACCTCTTGTTTTGAAGCAAGGACTCACTCTAGAGTCTAGGAACCCACTCAGTGTCTAGCCCAAGCTGGCCTTGATCTCATGGTGATCCTTCTACTCCAGCCTTCCAAAAGCAACTTAAGGATTTGTTTTGGCTCATGGTTTGAGGAGATACAGTCCAACATGGTGGAGAAGATGTTATGTGAACAGTTGGTCACATTATGTACACAGAGAACAGAGAAGTTAAATTTCTCTATTCCCCCCTTTTATTTTATTTTTCAAAAATATTTTTATTTATTGGTGATCAGAGAACATGAGCATCCAGTAGGGAGGAAGAGTGAAGGATAGGCACCACACAAGACCTCTTGCTGCTGCAAACAAACTCCAGATATATTCACCTGGCTTTACATGGGTACTGGGGAATTGAATTTGGGCCAACGTCTTTGCAAGCCAATACCTTTAACTGCTGAGTCATTTTTCTGGTCCTGGAATTTTTATTCTTTAAGTCAAAGCAAGGGCATTGCTGTGCCTTGCTCTGACTGATTGGTCAGAGCTCAGCCTTACATTCTTATGGAATTGTCAAAGATATGAAAGTGGCCCAGCAATTATCAGAGAAGAAGCTAAAGAAAGGGAGGAAGATACGGTCTTGGGCAAATGACCCAGGTTCAATTCTCCAGGACCCATGTAAGCCAGTTGTACAAGATGCCACATGTGCCTGAAGTTTGTTTGCAGCAGCTAGAGGCCCTGGAGTGCCCAATTTCTCTATCTGCCTATTCCTCTTTCTCTCTCTCACAAATAAATAAATAAAAATTAAAAAAAAAAAATCTGGGAGCCAGGTGTGGTGGCACATGCCTTTAATCCCAGCACTCAGGAGGCAGAGGTAGGATTGTTGAGAGTTTGAGGCTGACCTGAGACTACATAGTGAATTCCAGGTCAGCCTGGGCTAGAGTACGACCGACCCTTCCTGTAAAATCAAAACAAAACAAAGCAAATCTGTATTACAATCTCTTTGGGAGCAGGAGAAATAGCTTAATAGTTAAGGCACTGGCCTGCAAGGCCTAATGACCTGGGGTCAGTTTCCCATTACTCATGTAATCCAGATGCCCATGGTGGCACATGTGTCTGGAATTTGTTTGCAGTGGCTGGAGGCCCTGGTGCGTCCATTCTCTCCCTTCCTCTCTCCCTCCCTTTCGCTCTCCCTCATAAATAAATAAATAAATAAGTAACATTAAAATAAAAACAGGCTGGAGAGATTGCTCACTGGTTAACATGCTGGCCTGCAAAGCATGATGACCTGGGTTCAGTTTCCCATTACTCATGTAAATCCAGATGCACAAAGTGGCACATGCATCTTGAGTTTATTTGCAGCAGCTGGTGTGCCCATTCTGTCTGTTTATCTCCTATCTCTCTCTCTCTCTGCTTGCAATTGAAAATATATTTTAAAAGACTAAGTTAAGGAGGGTTGTAAAGAGAGGTTTGTCTCTCTTTTTCTTCTTTTTTTAGATTAGAGCACGTGAAAGAGGGAGAAGGAGAAAGAGAGAGAATTGGCACACCAGGACCTCAGCTATTACAATCGAACTTCAGACACTTGCACAACCTAGTGGGCATGTGCAACCTTGCGCTTGCCTCAACTTTGTGTGTCTGGCTTATGTGGAATCTGGAGAGAGATTGAACATGGGTCCTTAGGCTTTGCAGGCAAGTGCCTTAACCACTAAGCTTTCTCTCCAGCTATTTAATTTTTTTCTTTTCTTTCTTTATTTATTTGGTTTTTTTTTCTCTGCTATTTAATTTTTAGTGAAAGTTTTCAAAAAAATTTTCAAGGTAGGGTCTTACTCTAGCCCAGGCTGACCTGGAATTCACTATGGAGTCTCAGGATGGCCTTAAACTCACAGCAATCCTCCTACCTGTGCCTCCCAAGTGCTGGGATTAAAGGCATGCACCACCATTCCTGGCTTATTTTTTTAAAAATATTTTTATTTGTTAGAGAGAGAGGGAGAAGAAAAGATAGAGAATGGGCACTCAGGACCTCCAGCCACTGCAAATGAACTCTAGATGCATATACCCCCCTTATGCATCTGGCTTACGTGGGTCATGGGGATTTTGAACCTGGGTTCTTTGGCTTTTCAGGTAAAAGCCTTAATGGTTAAGCCATCTCTCCAGCCCTTATTTATTTATTTTTTTAAAGCAGGGTTTCACTCTAGCCCAAGCTGATCTCGAACTCACTCTGTAATCCGGGCTGTCCTCGAACTCATGGCAGTCCTCCTGAGTGCTAGGAGTAAAGGTATGTGCTACCATATGTGGCTCAAGTTTTATTTATTGTTTGTTTTCTTGAAATAAATAAAATAAATATCATTTCTACTCCCCAACAGAAAATGCACCTTGGGCAAATCCTGTAGGCTATAGACTAGTGGTCTTCCCTGATTGCACTCTCATACCACCGTTACTGGAGGAGCTCCAGAGGCCTCCTATGATGTGATACCCCGTTCATTACGCCTCTAACAAATGATTGAGGAAAATACAGAAAAAACAGCAGTAAAAACGTAGATTTAGGCTGGGCAGGGTGGCAAGCTTTTTCTTTTTCTTTTTGTTTTTTGAGTTAGGGTCTCACTCTAGCTCAGGCTGATCTGGAATTCACTATGTAGTCTCAGGGTGTCCTCGAACTCACAGTGATCCTTCTACCTCTGCCTCCGAGTGCTGGGATTAAAGGCATGCGACACCGCACCCATCTTGTGTCACAAGATATTAATCTCAGCATTCAGTAGTTAGAGGTAGGGGGATTGCTGTGTTAAAGGCCAGCCTGGGACTACAGAGCGAGTTTTAGTTCTGCCTTGGCTAGAGTGAAACCTTACCTCTTAAAAAACACAAACACAAACACATACACATACACAGAGAAAGCAGGGCTGTCGAGATTGCTTAGCAGTTAAGGCGCTTTCCTGTGAAGCCAAAAAACCTAGATTCCCACATAAGCCAGATGCACAAGGTGGTGCATGCACCTGGAGTTCATTTGCATTGTGGATAGAAGCCCTAACACACCCATTCTCTCCCTCTCTCTCTCTTCCTCTTTTTGTTTCTCAAATAAATAAAAATATTTAAAAAAAACCTCAAAATAAATAAAATGCAATATAATATGCAATATAATAAAAATAAACAGCCTGGAGAGATGGCTTAGTGGTTTAGGCACTTGCCTGTAATGCCTAAGGACCCAAGTCTGACTCCCCAGGTCCCACGAAAGCTGGATGCACAAGGTAACACATGCACAAGGTTGCACATGTGTACAGGGTGGCACATACATCTTGATTTGATTGTAGTGTCTAGCATGCCAATTTCATCTCTCTCCCTCTCTTTCTCACACACACACATACACATACACATACACAAAAAAGCTGTAGATTATTAAAAGTGAAAAAAAGTGAAAGCACATTCCATAGAATGGGAGCAGGCTTGAACAAGCATACGGCTCAAGAGCTCTGTCTTTGGGGTCCCAGAGGCTTTATTACAAGAGGAAAGGGAGAAATTAAATGGGTAGCCCTCTCCCCTCCCCCAACAAGTTGCATTGCCACTATAGTGTTGTAATCACCACAGCTCTCTTTCGGACTCTTTTTTTTTTAAACAGGTAATGTATCATTCTTGCCTAGACTGATTTGAAATAGTATATGTAGTTCCAGGCTGGTCTCGAACTCACAGCAATCCTCTTACCTTGACCTCCTAAGTGTTGGGATTAATGGCATGGCATGCCCTACCACCCCCTTCTACCCCCCACAAAAAAAAAAAAAAAAAAAGCCGGGCTTGGTGGTACATGCCTTTAATCCAATCCCAGCACTTAGGAGGCAGAGATAGGAGGAAGCCACCTTGAGACTCCGTAGTGAATTCCAGGTCAGCTTGGGCTAGAGTAAAATCCTACCTTGAAAAACAAAACAAAACAAACAAACAAACAAAAGCATGCACTACCATGCCTGGCTCTGTTGTCTTTTTTTTTTTTTTAAGAATGATTTTACTTATTTGAGAAAGAGAAAGAGAGAATGGACACACCAGGGTTTCAGCTGCTACAAATGAACTCCAGATACATGTACCACCTTGTGCATTTGGCTTACATGGGTCCTGGAGAATTGAACCTGGGAGTCCTTTGGCTTTACAGGCAAGTGTCTTTACTGCTCAGCCATTTCTCTAGCCCTCACTTGTCTTTATTTTATTTTTATTTTTATTTATTTATTTGACAGAGAAAGAGGGAGATAGAGAGAGAGAATGGGTATACCAGGGCCTCCAGCCACTGCAAACAAACTCCAGATGTGTGTGCTCCCTTATGCATCTAGCTAACATGGGTCTGGGGAATCCAACCCAGGTCCCTTGGCTTTGCAGGCAAACACTTTAACCATTAAGCCATCCTTTCAGCCCTTGCT
Source organism: Jaculus jaculus (assembly GCF_020740685.1). Classification (NCBI taxonomy): domain Eukaryota; kingdom Metazoa; phylum Chordata; class Mammalia; order Rodentia; family Dipodidae; genus Jaculus; species Jaculus jaculus. The sequence goes on from NC_059107.1 coordinate 65,726,449, forward strand.
TATCTTTTATAAGGACTTTTCCAGATGAATTCTGATCCCTGGACTCTATAATCACATCAGTTAAATTCTGATGAGTCAACATTGGAGAGCTATAATGATTCCTTTTATGTAACCCATAATCTAGTTTCAAGATGAAAGATCCTAAAATACATATGTGTAGAGTTGAGATAGCTCAGCGGTTAAAGATGCTTGCTTGCAAAGCCTGCCTACCCCAATTAAATTCCCCAGTATCCATGTAAAACCAGCTGCAAAAAAAGCATCACATGCATCTAGTATTTGTTTGTAGTGACAAGAGGCCCTGGCAAGAGCCCCTCCTACACACACGCGCGCGCGCGCACACACACACACACACACACACACACACACACACACACACTTGTGCAAGTACATAAAAATATTTAACCTGCACATACCTTTAATTCCAGCACTTGGGAGGCAGAGGTTGGAGGATCACCACGAGTTTGAGGCCACCCTAAGACTACATAGTGAATTCCAGGTCAGCCTGGGCTAGAGTGAAACCCTACTTCGAAAAACCAGAAACAATCATGGAAAATGTTAATAAAAATTTAAAAAAAAAAAAAAGAAAAACCAGAAACAAAACAAAATAAAATCGTGTTGTTTCAGACTTCAAAGTGTTGGTATTATAGGGGCATACCAACATATCTAGTTGATTAATTATTATTATTATTATTATTTTTTTTTTTTGAGGTAGGGTTTCACTCTAGACCAGGCTGACCTGGAATTCACTATCTAGTCTCAGGGTGACCTTTAGCTCACTGGGATCCTCCTATTTCTGCTTCCCAAGTGCTGGGACTAAAGGTGTACACTACCATACCCTGCTTTTTTTTTTTTTTGTATTTCAAGGTGGGGTCTCACTCTGGCCCAGGCTGACCTGGAATTCATTATATAGTCTCAGGGTGGCCTCGAACTCATGGGGATCCTCTTACCTATTCCTCTTGAGTGTTGGTATTAAAGGTGTGCACCACCATGCCCGGCTCTAAAAAAATTTTTTTAAGTCATCCTTTTAAAGAATCTTTCTCAGGGTCTAGGGTCATGGCTCATGCCTGTAATACCAGCTCTTAGAAGGCAGAGGGAGAAGGGCCACAACAAGTTCAAGGCCAGCCTGGTCTGTACAGTGAGTTTTTGGCCAGCCTGAGCTAGGGAATGAGAACCTGTCTCCAAAAAAAAAAAAAAAAAGTTGTGGGCTAGAGAGATGGCTTAGTGTTTAAGGAGCTTGCCTGCAAAGTCTAAGGACCCAGGTTTGATTCCCCAGAACCCACATAAGCCAGATGTACATGGTAGCACATGTATCTGGAGTTTGTATGCAGTGGCTGGATACCCTGGTGTACCCATTGTCTCTCTCTCTCTTTTTTTTTTTTTCACAATTTTTATTAACATTTCCCATGATTATAAAAAATATCCCATGGTAATACCCTCCCTTCTCCCCCCCTGCACTTTCCCCTTTGAAATTTTATTCTCCATCATATTGCCTCCCCGTCTCAATCATTGTAGTTACATATATACAATACCAACCTATTAAGTACCCTCCTCCCTTTCTTCTCTCTTAATAAATAAAAATAAAATATATATATTTTAAAAAAGTTCCTAGGTGGTGCACCCCTTTGTTCCCAGCCCTTGAGAGGCAGAGGTCAGAGGATCACTGAGTTCTAGGCCAGCTCTGTCCCTCTGCTAGGACTAGCCCCTTGGACAGAATTTAAAGGACAATTCTGAATTCATGTTTGTCCCTCCTTAGAACTCTCTGTTGGCTTTATGTTCATCAAAATTTCTTCTTAAAGAAAATTTAAGGTTAAATTTAAGATTTAAGTGCTATTTAAGTACTTTATCTTCTTAGAAGTCATATTCAGATCAGGGTCCTACTCTTGCTGTCCTTAGCACTCATAGTCCCTGCCGTCCAGGCGAGAGCAGCCTGTCCCTTTGCTTAGGCATGAATGCAGGTCACATGCCTGGGGAGAAGGCAGGAGAGAATCTAGTGGACTAGCCTGTCAGTCACTCTTCAACTCCACCTCAGTTTTCTCATCTCATTTCCTGTAAGCTTTGAGTCTGCTGTAATGGTGTTGACAAAACTGGGGATTGAAGAAGTCATGCTCTGGAAGAGAAGCATCTGTGATTACGTTGTGATTACCAGGCTGGGCAGTGCTTCGTTCACAAAGACCCTTCAGACTACTTTTGCCTCTGAACAAAGAAACCTTGGGTGGGCTGGAAAGATGGTTTAGCAGTTAAGGTACTTGCCTGCAAAGCCTAAGGATTCATGTTTACTTCCCCAAGACCCATATAAGCCAGATGCACAAAGGGGCACATACGTCTGGAGTTTGTTTGCAGTGGCTGGAGGCCCTGGCACAACTATTCTGTCTCTCCCTACCTATTTCTCTCAAATAAGTAAATAAAAGTAATTTTTTTTTTAAAAGAAACCTTGGATGTTTGTAATGATGACTGCTCTTTCATTCCTTTTATTTCTTGGGACACATCAGAAAGCCCACCAAGTTAGTTTTTGTTTTTTATTATTTTTTTACATGACCTTCTTTTTTTCCCTGTAGGCAAACCAGAGCCACTGGTGTTCCACATTCCTCAGTCCTTTTTTGATGCCCTGCAGCAGAGAATATCCATAGGAAGTGCAAAAAAACGGCTTCCCAACTCCACCACAGGTGCGGGATTTTCCCCTGGGAAGAGAAATAGGTATTTTGACCTTAGAGAATTATGTCTGGAGAAAATCTGTGGAGAGAGCCAGGCATGGTGGCACATGTCTTTAATCACAGCATTCAGGAGGATCACTGTGAGTTTGAGGCCACTATGAGACTACATAGTGAATTCCAGGTCAGCCTGAGCTAGAGCAAGAGCCTATCTAAAAATTAAAAAAATAATTTAAAAAATATAAAAAATGAGTTAAGTCTTCTGGCACATGATTGGAACAGGGAAGCTTTGATAATTAGTGCTTGGAAAAGTGGCCACCACCTTTGAAGGCCTCTGCTCATTCTAGTAGGAGTGAATGTAAAATATTGGTAAAAAGAACACACAGCAATGCAGGTGTATGCCATGAAGTCTGTGTTTCTGCTTTGAACCAATTCCACAAAAATCTTGTAGGACTCAATTGTTAGCTAAGCCAGCCGGCTTCTTGGGAGTTTAATTCTAGTACACATCAAAAACTGAAGTGAAGCCACTGTGGTGGTGCGCAGCTTTAATCCCAGCACTCAGGAGACAGAGATAGGAGGATCAAGATGAGTTTGAGGCCAGCCTGAGACTATTTCAGGCCAGCTTGGGCTAGAGTAAGCTCCTACCTCAAAAAAAAAAAAAAGACAAAACCAAACAAACAAAAAACCCTGAAGTGAAGCTGGGCATGGTGGCACATGCCTTTAATTCCAGCACTTGGGAGGCAGAGGTAGGAGGATTGCTGTGAGTTTGAGGCCACCCTGAGACTACATAGTGAATTCCAGGTCAGCCTGGGCTAGAGTGAAACCCTACCTCAAAAAACCAAAAAAACAAAACAAAACAAAACACTGAGCCACAGTAGGAGGATTGGTATGAGTTTGAGGCCAGTATACAGAGTTCCAGATCAGCCTGTGCTGGAGAGATGGTTTAGCAGTTAAGGTGCTTGTCTGTGAAGCCAAAGGACCCAGGTTCAATTCCCCAGGAACCACGTAAGCCAGATGCACATGGTAGTGCATGCATCTTGTCTGGAGTTCATTTACAGTGGTTAGAGGCCCTAGCTTGCCCATTCTCTTTCTCTTTTTCTATCTCAAAAAAACAAACAAACAAACAAACAAAAAAACCCTGCTGGGTGTGGTGACACATGCCTTTAATCCCAGCACTTAGGTGGCAGAGGTAGGAAAATCTCCATGAGTTAAAAGTCACCCTGATTCTACATAGTGAATTCCAGGTCAGCCTGGGCTAGAGTGAAACCCTACTTGGAAAAATCAAAAATGAAGTGACATCAACGAGTATGTGATCCACATACAAATGTAGCTGGGACCTTATTCTCAAAGCAACACCTTCACTGATGGTTACCATGTGGAAGCAGGTTGACAGAATGTGATTCCTAACCTGTTACCTCTGAGGACAGTTGAGTCAGCTTGACAGAAATCCAGTGAGACATTTCCCAAAAATTTTACTCTGGAGGAAACATTTCCTGTACACATTTAGGGGGACTGGGGTGATAGCTGAGTGGGTAAAATCCTTGCATTGCAAGCATGAAGACCTGGGTTTGATCTCCAATAATAACACAGGGCATAAGGATGCATACCTATAATCCCAGCGTGGAGAAGCAGAGACAAGAAGATTCCTGGAGCTTACTGACCCAGCCAGTCTAGCCTAATTGACAAGCTCCAGGCCAGTGAGAGATCTTGTCTCAAAAAGGTGGCTGGACATGGCAGCACACACTTATAATCCCAGCACTGGGGAGGCCAAGGTAGGAGGATCTCCATGAGTTCGAGGCCACCCTGAGACTACATAGTGAATTTCAGGTCTGCTTGGGCCAAAGAGAAACCATACCTTGAAAAACCAAGAATAAATAAATAAATAAATAAATAAGGGCAAACCACCAAACCAACAAATAAAAAAAGTTGATGGCATAAATGAGGATAACACCCAAAGCTGTCCTCTGGCCTCCACATACAGATACACATACATATGAACATGTTCATACATACTACACACAAGGTAAAAGGCTAGTGCACATTTATAACTACTTAATTGTCTTGGAAAAAGAGGCTTCTGTGCACTCTGGAAGCTGAGGTTGAAGCCTGCCTTGAGCTACAAAATCAGTTCCAGGTCAGCCTGGAGCAGAGTGAGACCTCCACTTTGAAGAAAAACAAAGAGACTCTTCTATCAATAAGATTGACCAGAACAGAAGGTGTTCAAAAATTTTATATATGAAAAAATAGCAAAACCTTTAACAACCTTTTCTTTATGATTCCCCCCCCCCCTTTTTTTTTTTTGTTTTTTGAGGTAGGGATTCAGGCTGACCTGGAATTCACTTTGTAGTCTCAGGGTGGCCTCAAATTCGTGGCGATCCTCCTACCTCTCTGCCTTCCAATTACTGGGACAAAAGGTGTGCACCATCATGCCCAGCCCCCAAGTTTTATTTTTAAGTATTTTACTTTTCATTATTTGAGAGAGGCAGAGAAAGAGAAAAAGAAGTCATTCCAGGCCTCCAGCTGCTGCAAATGAACGCCAAACATATGTGCCACCTTGTGCATCTGGCTTATATGGGTCCTGGGGAATTGAAACTGGGTCCTTTGGCTTTTAAGGGAAGCGCCTTAACTGCCTAGCCATCCCTCCAGTCCTGATTCCCAAGTTTTGAAAAAGGAAGATTTTATTTTTAGAGTAATTTTTTTTGGGGGGGTGGTTTCAAGGTAGGGTTTTACTCTACCCTAGGCTGACCTGTAAATCACTATGTAGTCTCAGGGTGGCCTCAAACCCAAAGTGATCCTCCTACATATGCCTCCTGAGTGCTGAGATTAAAGCACTTGGGAAGCAGAGATAGGAGGATTTCTATCAAGGCCACCCTGAAACTGCATAGTAAATTCTAGGTTAGTCTGGGCTAGAGCAAGACCCTACCTCAAAAAACAAAAACAAAACAAAATATGTAGAGTAATTTTTATGCTGTGTAGTATTTGTTTTGTTTTTCAAGGTAGGGTTTCACTCTAGTCCAAGCTGACCTGGAATTCACTATGTAGTCTCAGGGTGGCCTCGAACTCACTGTGATCCTCCTGCCTCTGCCTCCTGAGCGCTGGGATTAGCAGCATGTGCCACCATGCCCAGCTTTTTTTCAATTAAAAAATATTTATTGGGGAGGTAATATGATGGAGGATGGAATTTCAAAGGGGAAAGTGGGGGGGGGTTACCATGGGATTTTTTAAAAAAAATTTTTAAATTTTTAAATTTTTATTAACATTTTCCATGATTATAAAAAAATATACTATGGGATTTTTTTTATAATCATGGAAAATGCTAATAAAAATAAAAAAATAAAAACAATTTATTTATTACAGGGAGAGAGAAAGAGAATATAGGTACACCAGGGCCTGCAAATGAACTCCAGATGCATGTACCACCATGTGCACCTGGCTTATATGGATTCTGGGGAATCAAACCTAGGTTCTTAGGCTTCATAGGCAAGCACGTTAGCCTTTAAGCCATCTCTCCAGCCTTATTTCTTTGTTTTATGTAGCTTCTGGACAGCTCCAGGCACTTGGAAATAAAGAAAAAGACAAGAATTGAATCACTCAGTGGTAAATAGCCAAGAATATAACTACAATTTTTTTTTTTTTTCAAGGTTGGGTCTCACTCTAGCCCAGGCTGACCTGGAATTCACTCTGTATTCTCAGGGTGGCCTTGAATTCTTGGCGATCCTCCTACCTCTGACTCCTGAGTGCTAGGATTAAAGGCGTGCGCCACCAGGCCTGGTTTTTAACTACAATTTTCATTGTTATTTGGCTTAACAGTGAGATTTACCTCTGTTTTTGAATAGCATAAATTGTGAATCAATGTATTTTGAACCCTAAAAACTTTTGTCGTTATAAGCTAACATGCAGGCAGTGGATTACCATTCATATTAGAAATGTAAAACTGAACCAGCTGTGGTTGTACACACCTTTAATCCCAGCACTTGGTACTTGGGAGGCAGAGGTAGGAGGATCATTGTGAGTTTGATATACATACATACATATATATATATTTTTTTGAAGCCAGGTGTGGTGGTGCATGCCTTTAACCCTAGCACTCAGGAGGCAGAGGTAGGTGGGTCACTGTGAGTTTGAGGCTACTCTGAGACTACATAGTGATTTCTAGGTCAGCCTGGGTTAGAAAGTGAGATTCTACCTCGAAAAATCAAAACATTAAACATATTTGTTTGTTTATTTATTTGAGACACAGAAAGATGCAGATAGAGAATGGATGTGCCAGGGCCACCAGCTACTGCAAATGAGTTGTAGATGCATGTGCCACCTTGTGCATCTGGCTTACATGGGTCATAGGGAATCAAACTGGGATTCTTAGGCTTTGCAATCAAGCATCTTAACTGCTAAGCCATCTCTCCAGCCCAGATAAAAATATTTTCTTAAAAAAGAGATCTTAGCCAGGTGTTGTGGTATATGCTTTAATAACAGCACTTGGGAGGCAGAGTTAGGTGGATTGCTATGAGTTCAAGGCTACCCTGATACTACATAGTGAATTCCAGGTCAGTCTGGGCTAGAAAGCAAGACCTTACCTTGAAAAGCCAAAATAAAATTTTAAGAAAAGATCTTAAACTGTATGTAATTATTTAAAAAGACTGATTTGACTTTTTTTTTTTTTTGAGGTAGGGTTTCACTCTAGCCCAGGCTGACCTGAAATTCACTATATAGTTTCAGGGTGTCCTTGAATTCACAGTGATTCTCCTACCCCTGCTTCCTGAGTGCTGAGTGCTGGGATTAAAGGCATGCATCACTGTTCTTGGTTTTGATTTGATATTTTATATCTGAAGTTGACGAAGTTTTTTTTTTTTTTTTTTTTTTTCGAGGTAGGGTGTCACTGTAGCTCAGGCTGACCTGGAGTTCACTATGTACTCACAGGGTGGCCTGGAACTCATGGCGATCCTCCTCCCACTGCATATGCCACCAAGCCTGGCTCCCCCCCACCCCCATGGAGTTCTGTGCATGGAGCTTTATCAAACATAGAAACAGTATCATGGGGCTGGAGAGATGGCTTAGTGGTTAAAGCACTTGCCTGTGAAGCTTAAGAACCCAGGTTCGACTCCCCAGAACGCACATAAGCCATACACACAAAGTGAAGTGTTTGATTACAGTGGCTAGAGTCCCTGGCATGCCAATTCTCTTCCCCGACCCCCCTCTCTCTCTCAAATAAACAAAAATTTTAGAAATCCAAAGAAACAGTATCATCTTCAAGTTCTGGGTTCATCCTGGTACTGCAAAAAAAAAAAAAAAAAAAAAAGAAAAGAAAAAAAGAAAGAAAGAAACACAAAAACTCCATTTAAACAAGTTTCCAGGATAGCAAAAATAGGTACTACCTGGAAGCTTCCACCAGTTCATATAGGAAATCCAGATTATTGGCTTGTCACATATTTATCAAAACCTATTAAAGCATTTCTTCCTTTTTTTTCCCCTCTGGGGTAGGGTCTCATTCTAGCCCAGGCTGACCTGGCATTCACTGTGTAGTTTCAGACTTCAAACTCACGGCAGTCCTCCTACCTTTGTCTCCTGAGTTCTGGGGTTAAAGGCCACCATGCCCAGTTTAGTTTTTTTTTTTTTTTTTTCCTTGAGGTAGGGTTTTGTTGTAGCCAGGCTGACCTGGAATTTACTATATAGTCAGGGTGGTCTTGAACTCACAGTGATCCTCCAACCTCTGCCTCCCCAGTGCTGGGATTAAAGGCATGTGCCACCACGCCCAGCCAGATTTTTTTTTTAAAAAAGAATGAGATTCTGCAAAGAAAGAATAACATTGTATTTCAGACATAGAAACTGAATGACAAATACAACCATGACCACAGTGAGAGTATACCTTGAAAAACCAAAACAAAAGTATGACTAACAAATGCAAGAGGAGAGTTACTGTTTGGTATTCTAACTTTTTCCCCTTTTTACACTAAAAGCCTTTGTTCGAAAAGATGCCCTGCCACTGGGAACCTTTTCCAAGTATACCTGGCATATCACTAATATTCTGCAAGTTAAACAACTTTTAGATACTCCAGAGGTAAGTGATTATTTCTACAATAGGGGAAGGGCAGAGGAGAGTTAATGGGGAATAAATGCACCAGTTCCTTGAGGCCAGATACCAACAAGAGTTTCTTTCTTTCTTTCTTTTCCCTGAGGTAGGGTCTCACTTTAGTGTAGGCTGACCTAAAACTCACTTTGTAGTCCCAGCAATAATCCTACTTCTGCCTCCCAAGTGCAGGGATTATTTTTTTTTTCATGCTAAGGGAGTATTCAGAAGTAGTCTATGTATTTCTTTTTTTATTTTAATTTTAATTAATTATTTGACAGAGAAAGAGGGAGAGAGAGAGAGAGAGAGAGAGAGAGAATGGGTGTGCCAGGGCCTCTAGCCACTGCAAACAAACTTCAGACCGTGCGCCTCCTTGTGCATTTGGCTAATGTGTGTCCTGGTGAATCGAACCTGGGTCCTTTGTCTTTGCAGGCAAATGCCTTAATGGCTAAGCCATCCCTCCAGCTTGATTCTTCTTGTTTTTTTGTTTGTTTTTGTTTTGTTTTTCGAGGTAGGGTCTCACTCTAGCCCAGGCTAACCTGGAATTCACTATGTAGTCTCAGGGTGGCCTTGAACTCACGGCGATCCTCCTACCTCTGTGTCCAGAGTGCTGAGATTAAAGGTGGCACCACCACGCCTGGCTGGTTCTTCTTGTTTTTAACATGAAAGATTATTTCAATAATTTTTTTTCCAGAGGGTGTGGGGAGGGCCTCGAGATAGGGTCTCACTCTAGCCCAGGCTGACTTGGAATTCACTATGTAATCTCAGGCTGGCATCCAACTCATAGTGATCCTCCTACCTCAGCTTCCCAAGTGCTGGGATTAAAGATGTGTGCCATCATGCTTGGCCCTGCTTTAAAAAAAAAAATCAAGCAAATCCCACAAAATTCAAAAAATATTGGGCTAAGGAGGTGGCCCAGCAGTTAAAGGTGCTCACCTACAAAGCCTGGTGGCCCAGGTTTAATTAAATGTAATGCCAGATGCACAAAAGTAGTGGGCTTATGCATCTGGAGTTCATTTGCAATGGCTAGAGGCCCTGGTGTGCCCATTCTGTATCTGCCTCTTACTCTCTGAAATAGATCAATAAAAATAAAATATTAAAAAATTTCAGTAAACCTCAACACTGAGAAGGCAGAGGTAGGAGGACTACTGTGAGTTCCCATCCAGCCTGACTTAGAGTGAGAACTTACCTCAAAAAAAAAAGAAAGAAATTCAGTTGCAGTATTTTCTTTCCTGCCTTATAATTAGGAAGCAGAGCTTTTCTTGTAGATTCAGTAATGAGTCCATGGTAGCTACTAAGAGTCTTAGTTCTTACTGGCTGGCAGCTAGAAAGTATAAATAATTTTAGATGACATAGTATTTGTGAACTTACTGGGTTCAGTGTAATTAAATCTTTCTCCTCAAACTGTAATTTGATTCTCATTAGAGAGATGGCCTGTGCATTTTCTCCTTCGCCAAGGGCACAGCGAATGTTTCAAAGTAGTCTGTTCAAGCTGAGCCTTGTGGTGCACGCCTTTCATCTCAGCACTGGGGAGGCAGAGGTAGGATTGCTGTGAGTTCAAGGCCACTGTGAGACTACATAGTGAATTCCAGGTCTACCTGGGCTGGAGCAAGACCCTACTTCAAAAAACAAGAAAAACAACAAAAAACAAAAAAAACCCAAAAAACTGGTGTGATGGCGCATTCCTTTAATCCCAGCACTCGGGAGGCAGAGATAGGAGGATCACTGTGAGTTCGAGGCTACCCTGAGACTACATAGAGCATTCAAGGTCAGCCTGAGCTAGAATGAAACCCTACCTCAAACAAATAAACAAACAAAAAAAAAACACAAAAAAAGTCTGGTCAGGCACATCCTGAAAATTTGAGAAATTTTCCCTTCCTAAATTTAATAATGGAATATATGCTATTTGATATGTTAAGCTTAATCTGAGCATGGTGGTGCATGCCTTTGATCCCAGCATTCAGGAAGCAGGTGGCAGATAGGAGGATCACTGTGAGTTCGAGGCTAGACTGCACAGTGAGTTCCAGGTCATTTTGGGCTAGAGTGAGACCCTACCTTGAAAAACCCAAAAAACAAACAAGGGCTGGAGAGATGGCTCAGCTGTTAAAGGCACTTGCTTGCAAGGTCAGATGGCCCGGGGTTCAATTCCCTAGTATCCATGTAAAGCCAGAGGCATGGATCTGGAGTTCGTTTGCAGTGGGAGGAGGCCCTGGTGTGCCCATTTTTATTCTCTCTCTCCCTGCAAATAAATAAATAAGTAAAATATAAAACAAACATAAAGACTAGCTTACTGACAGAGCATTGTTACATTCAGAGAAAGAGTAAGTTTTGGATGGCTATGGATCTGACATGTGAGTCCTATGAAAGGCTTGTAGTAGAACTATAGACATCTGGGGAATGTTAAATGCTTCTTCTGCCTAGAGCAGGAAGCTCTTAGAGAGGCACCAAAGGCCAGGGCAAGCGAGGAGCCAGAGCCCGGTTGGCTGGGCTCCTGTCCCTGGGTTTCCTTCATCTACTCTAACCCACCCGCCCTCCAGCTGGCCCTGGTTCACTGTGTTTTGCTTAGAGAGGTCACTGAGTTGGTCAGAGTCACCCTTCTCTTGGGTGGAAAGACCCTTCCTGTTTGGTTCAAGTTCTGCCTGGCGGCTCAGTCTGAGCAGCCAGCCCTGAAGCACCAGCTGTGAGGCGAGCTGCAGGAGGAGAATGCTGCCAGCAGGGGGCGTGGAAGGACTACAGCTGACTGGGAGTGTGGCGCTCTCAGGTTTAGTAGATAGGGGTCTTGCCTGGGGTGCAAACGAAGGAAAGCCACGAATGATGTCAGGGTTAAAAGGCAGATATGCTGACTGTATTTACTTGAAAACACAAAGTTTTAATTGAGTGTACTTAAGGAAAAGGAGGTAAACCACCCCCACCAAACAAAAGGTGCTGGGGTGTGGTGGCACACTCTTTTTATTCCAGAGTTCGAGGCCAGTCAGGGACCACAGAGTGAAATTCTAGGTCAGCCTGGGCTAGAGTGAGACCCTACCTCTTGAAAGAAGAAAGAAGTGAAAGACATAATATTTTTCTTGTCTTGGTGTCCAGATGCCCTTGGAAATTACCCGCAGCTTCATCCAGAACCGGGATGGGACTTATGAGCTATTTAAATGCCCTAAAGTAGAAGTAGAGAGCATAGCAGAAACCTACGGTCGTGTTGAAAAGCAGCCAGTGCTGAGACCCTTGGAACTGAAAACTTTCCTCAAAGTTGGTGAGTGAATTTCAGAAGCACTGCTTTCTTTGAGGTTGTCACTCAGGTACTCAGGACACGGGTTTTGGATCTCTGTCTTTGTAAATTTTAATTTATTTTATTGACAACTCTCATAATGATAGACAATAAATCATGGTAATTCCCCCCATACTTTTCCCTTTGAAACTCCACTCTCCATCATATCCCTTCTCCCTATAAAGCAGTCTCTCTTTTATTTTGATGTCATGATATTTTCCTCCTACTATGATGGTCTTGTGTAGGTAGTGTCAGGCACTGTGAGGTCATGGATATCCAGGCCATTTTGTGTCTGGAGGGAGCATATTGTAAGGAGTCCTAACCTTCCTTTGGCTCTTACATTCTTTCTGCCACATCTTCCACAATGGACCCTGAGCCTTGGAAGGTGGATTTCTGTCTTAATCAAGGAAGACACATTTGTTCATGTTGTAAGGCAGCCTAGATAAAGGGTTTCATCTTGCTGAGCTACTGCTTTCACAACACAGTGACAGAGATAGTACCTGTGCACTGTAGAGAAGTCCTGGGTTTCCTTGAGACAGAAGCCACCAGCAGCCCTGCCCAGGACCACAGCTCAGTGAAGATTCTGGGGTATGTCTTTTCAGATTCTTCTTTGCATCAGAAGTTCCCAAAACATACGATTTTGCCTCAGCTGCTTTTTTCCACTTAATAATACATCTTAAGCTGCTGTCCATGCTTCAGGCAAGTGTCTTTACCCACTGAGCCATCTCTCCAGTCCTTGCTGTGCACGTGTTCAGTGTTCTAGCCAGAGCCAACAATGTGGTGAATCCCAGCACTTGGAAGCTGAGGTAGGATGATTGCTTATGGTTCATGGCCAGCCTGGCCATATAGAAAGACCCTGTTGGAAAAATAATAAATAAGCCAGGCATGGTGGCACACATCTCTGATCCCAGAACTCACGAGGCAGAGGTAGGAGGATCCCCATGAGTTCAGACCCTACCTCGGAAAACCAAAGAAAGAAAAAGAAATGAATAATATATATACACATACACACACACACACCTTTTTGTAGACATGATGATATACACTTATAATTCCAGAATTTTGGAAGCCGAGTAAGGAGAATCACTGTTAAGTGTGAGACCAGCCTGAATGACAGAAAGAACCTGTCTCAAAAACACAAAACACAAAAAGATGGTGCACACTTAGCACTCAGAAGGCAGAGGTAGGAGGATAGCCATGAATTTGAGGCCACCCTGAGACTACATAGTGAATTCCAGGTCAACCTGGGCTAGAGTGAGACCCTACCTGGAAAAATAAACAAACAAAAAAACCAAAAAAAAGTTTTTTTCAAGGCAAGGTGTCACTCCAGCTCAGCTGACCTGTAACTCATTCTGTAGTATCAGGCTGGCCTCAGACTCAAGGCGATTCTCAAACTGGTCTGCCTTACCAGTGCTGGGATTAAATGCGTGCACCACTATGCCCAGCTCTTATTTTTAAGTATATCATTCTCACCATTAAGAACATTTGCATTGTTCTGAAAGCGTAACTACCATTGATTTACGAAATTTATCTTCCTCAACTATGATTGTCCCAGTGAGCATAACACTGTATTTGCCCCCAGCAGCCTTAAACCATCAGCGTGCCAATGTCTGAGTTTGATAGCTCCACCTCATGCAAGTGGGGTTCTTACACTTTTTTGGCTGGCTTATTTTCCTCACATCAGGTCTCTAAGGTTCATCTATGGTATATGGTTTGTGAAAATTTCCTTTTGTTTTGAAATTGAGAATGTAATAGTGAATTTTTTTAAATCCTTTTAAAAAAGAAAAAAAGGGGGGATGGAGAGATGGCTTAGTTGTTAAGGTACTTACCTGCAAAGCCAAAGTTCCCAGGTTTGATTCCCTAGACCCATGTAAGCCAGTTGCACAAAATGGTGCATGCGTCTGGAGCTTGTTTGTGGCAGTTGAAGGCCCTGGCATGCCTATTTTTTCTTTGTCTCTCTCTCTCAAATAAATAAAAAGAAAAAGAAAAAAAATTGCAAGCCAGCACCTTTAACCACTGAGTCATCTTCCTCATCCCTTTCTAGGTTTTTTTTTTTGTTGTTTTGTTTTAAATATTATTGTAAGATAAGGTCCCAGTAGCCAGAGCCAAGATCCCTATGTTATCAAAGATGACCTTGAACTTCTCAGCCTCCTATCTCTACCTCCCAAGTGCTGGATTACAGGCATGCACCACCAAACCCTGTTTTATGTGGTCTAGGAATGGAACCCAGGGCTTTGTGAATACTAGGCAAGCACTCTACCAACTGAGTTATATCCCCAGCCCATGTATGTATGTATGTATGCCTGCATGCCTGCATGCATGCATGTATGTATATGTATATGGATATATAGTTGTTGTTTTTTCCAAGGTGGGGTGCCCTTTTAGCTTAGGATGACCTGGAATTCACCATGCAGTCTCAGGCTGGCCTCAAATTCATAGGAAGCCTCCTACCTCTGCCTCCTAAGTGCTGAGATTAAAGACATGTGCTACTATTCCAAGATTAATTCTTTTTTTTTTTTTTTTCATTGCAGTATTTTGCTCTTACCCAGGCTGACCTGGAATTTACTATGTAGTCTCACAGTGGCCTTGAACTCATGGCGATCCTCCAACCTCTGCCTCCCAAGTGCTGGGATTAAAGGCATATGCCACCATACCCAGCTTTTTAAAAAATTATTTTATTTTTATTTATTTATTTATTTGAAAGAGAGAAAGAGTGGGTCAGTACCAGGGCCTTCAGCCACTGCAAATGAACTCCAGACCCATGTGCCACCTTGTGTATTTGGCTTATCTGGGTTCTGGGTAACCCAACCTGAGTCCTTAGGCTTCACAGGCAAGTGCCTAACTATTAAGCCATCTCTCCAGCCTGTGCCATTCAGCTTTAATCATGCTTTTCCATTGGTACATAGGTGGGGGGGATGTACGTCAGACTTTCAATAGGGCAGGGAATTGTACAGCTTGTTCTCTAGTTTGATCAAGTTCTGCCTGGACACAAATGATGGGGGAGCAGGGTTTCATTCTGCCTTCCCATTTGGCCTCCCTTTGAGAAGGACAGCCAGGGTAGTGATACAGGACTGGGTAGTTGTGCTTGCACTTCATCTTCATCAGCTCTACATTTTTTTTTTTTTTCTTTTCGAGGTAGGGTCTCATTCTAGCCCTGGCTGACCTGAAGTTACTCAGTAGTCCCAGGATGGCCTTGAACTCACAGTAATCCTCCTGCTTCTGCTTCCCAAGTGCTGGGATTGAAGGTGTGTGCTACCATACCTGGTCTCTATTTGTTTTCTGTTTATTTCCAGATGCTGTCAGTCATCTTGGTGGTCATCTTTGTGAGCATTCAACTCTTTCTGGAATTCACCATGTAGTCTCAGAGTGGCCTTGAACTCACAGCATCCTCCTACCTCTGTATCCCGAATGCTGGGATTAAAGGCATTCTCCACCACACCTGAAAGAGGTAGGAGTAGTGCCATGAGTTTGAGGCTACCCTGAGACCACATAGTGAAAAAGAGAGAGAGAGACTAAATGAGAGGGGAAGGGGAAATGGTAGAGAGTGGAGTTGCAAAGGGGAAAGTGAGGGGGAAGACATTATCATGGTTTATTGTCTGTAATTATGGAAGTTGTCAATAAATTTTTGTTTTTGTTTTTTTGTTTTTCGAGGTAGGGTCTTACTGTGCTCAGCTTGACCTGGAATTCACTATGTAGTCTCAGGGCAGCCTGGAACCATGGTTGTCCTACCTGTGCCTCCTGAAGGCTGGGATTAAAGGTGTGTGCCACCAAGCCAGGCTAAAAAAAATTTCTTTTTAGGGCTTGAGAGATTGCTCAGTGATTAAAGGCACTTACTTGCAAAGCCTGACAGCCTAGGTTCAATTTTCCATTACCCAATTAAAGCCAGATGCACAAAGTGGCACATGTGTTTGGAGTTTGTTCGCAGTAGCAAGAGACCCTGGCATGCCCATAGTCACTCACTGTATCTCTCCCTCTCTCTTTCTCTCAAGTAAATAGATTTTTTTTTTTTTTCTTTCCTAAGGTAGGATCTCACTCTAGCCCAGGCTAATCTGGAACTCACTATGGAGTTCCAAACTGGCCTTGAATTCACTGCTGTTCTCCTACCTCTGCCTCCCAAGTGCTGGGATTAAAGGCATGGTGTTAGTGGTTTTTTTTTTATATACTTATATGTTGTATATGACTTCCAATTAAAAAAATCCAATTACAGTACTTGAAAAATATTTAAAGCAAATGACATTAATTCAGTCTTAGAGTCCACTTGGATTCTTTTCTTTTTTAAGAAATTTTTGAGCCGGGCATGGTGGCATATGCCTTTAATCCCAGCACTAGGGAGGCAGAGGTAGGAGAATTGCTGTGAGTTGAAGGCCACCCTGAGACTCCATGGTGAATTCCAGGTCAGCCTGGGCTAGAGTGAGACCCTACCTCAAAAAACCAAAAAAATAAAAATAAAAATAAAATATATTTTTTTCTTTTTTTTTGCTAAGGGCTGGCAAGATGGCTTAGTGGTTAAGCGCTTGCCTGTGAAGTCTAAGGACCCCAGTTCAAGGCTCAATTCCCCAGAACCATGTTAGCCAGATGCACAAGGGGCACACACACGTGTCTGGAGTTCATTTGCAGTGGCTGGAGGCCCTGGCATGCCCATTCTCTCTCTCTATCTGCCTCTTTCTCTCTCTCTCTCTCTCTCTGTCACTCTCAAATAAATAAATAATGAACAAAAAATTTTTTAAAAAGTCTTTTTAGCTGGGTGTGGTGGTGCAAGCCTTTAATCCCAGCACTCAGTAGGAGGATTGCCATGAGTTGGAGGCCATCCTGAGACTATGTAGTGAATTCCAGGTCAGCCTGGGCTGGAGTGAGACCCTACCTTGAAAAACCAAAACAAATTTATTTATTTATTTGTGTGTGAGAAGGAAAGAGGCAGAGAGAGGGAGAGATTGGGCACACCAGGGCCTTCAGCCACTACGAATGAACTCCAGACATGTGCGCCACCTTGTGCATCTGGTTTATGTGGGTTCTGGGGAATTGAACCTGGGTTCTTTGGCTTTGCAGGCAAGCACCTGAACTACTAAGCCATCTGTCCAGCCCAGATTATTTTCTTATATTTATCAATTTTAGAAATTTTTTTAGTCAGGTGTGGTGGCATATGTCTCTAATCCCAGCACTTAGGAGGTAGAGGTAGGAGGATCACTGTAAATTTGAAGCCAGCCTGGAACTACAGTGAATTCCAGGTCAGCCTGGCTAGATGAGACCCTACCTCGAAAAACCAAAATAATAATAATAGGTTTTTTAAAAATTTTATTTATCAAAAAAAAATTTATTTATCTTATTTGAGATATACATATATGTATATGTGTGTGTGTATATATATATATATATATATATATATATATGTGCATATATATATATATAAATAGAGAGAGAGAGAGAGAGAAAGATAGAGAGAGAGAGAGAGCACGCAAGAGCGAGAGTGTGAGAATGGCACCCCAGGGCCTCTAGCCACTGCAAACAAACTCCAGATGTATGTGCCCCCTTATACATATGGCTTAAGTGGGTCTTGGAGAATTGAACAGATGTCCTTAGGCTTCACCTTAACCACTAAGCCATTTCTCCAGTCCAATAATAGTTTTTTGTTGTTGTTGTTATTTGTTTTGTTTTTCAAGGTAGGGTCTCACTTTAGCCAGGTTGATCTGGAATTCATATATAGTCTCATATATAGTCTTGAACTAACAGCAATCCTCCTATCTCTGCCTCCCAAGTGTTGGGATTAAAAGCATACACCCAGCATAATAGTATTCTTTTTTTCTCTTTTTTTGTTTTTCGAGGTAGGGTCTCACTCTAGCCCAGGCTGACCTGGCATTCACTATGTCATCTCAGGGTGGCCTTGAACTCACGGCAATCCTCTACCTCTGCCTTCCGAGTGCTGGGATTAAATGCATGTGCCACCATGCCCAGCTCATAATAGTTTTTTTTTTTTTTTTTTTTTTTGAGGTAGGGGCTCACTCTGGTTCAGGCTGACCTGGAATTAACTCTGTTGTCTCAGGGTGGCCTTGAACTCATGGCGATCCTCCTACCTCTGCCTCCCGAGTGCTGGGATGGAAGGCATGCGCCACCACGCCTGGATCTCATAATAGTATTTTTAAATTGTGTATGTGTGTGTATCTATGGTGCATGCACATGTCATGGCCCATGTACTTGCCTGGTGTGGCTGGAGTGGAAAATCAAGTGTCCCTCACCATCACTCTGTTGCCTGGTATTATATTGAGCTGGAGTCTCTATAGTTTTTCCAAAGCTTAGGGGACTGAAGATTGTTAGGTCTCCACTCCCCTGTGGGACTAGGGTTACAGTGCACCCAGCTGTTTTACTTGAGATCTGGAGATGTGAACTTAGCAGTTTCAGGCCCTCATGCTTGCACAGGAAGTGCACCTAACTGCTCAGTCTGCTCTTGTATGCCCCCATTGAACTACATCTCTAGTCCCTCAAAAGCTTTTTTTTTTTTAACTTCTGTTTTGTTTGTGTTTTTATTTTATTTTTATTTATTTGAGAGAGAAGGAAAGAGAGAGAGAGAGAATATGGGCACACCAGGGCCTCCAGCCACTGCCAATGAACTCCAGACGCATGAGTGCCGCCTTGTGCATCTGGCTAATGTGGGTCCTGGGGAATCGAACCAAGCTCCTTTAGCTTTTCATGCAAGCATCTTAACTGCTAAGCCATCTTTGCAGCCCTATTTTATTTCATTTTAAATGAGAAGTTTATTTAAACAACAAGACACTTGAAGGGTAAACTATCTAGGATTCATTTCTTAGAATAAATTTTCCCTACTTAGAGACAGATTGCCCTACATGTAACAGCTACATACAAAAAAGTTAGAAAATTATCCTTGGTTTTACAATAATGAATGAAAAACATTAAAATTCTCCAACCAAACAAGGTATGTAAGGATTTTTTTATGGCTTTTTTTTTTTTTTTTCCTTGAGGTAGGGTCTTGCTTTAGTCCAGGTTGACCTGGAATTCACTATGTAGTCTCAAAGTGACATCGAATTCATGGTGATCCTTCTACTTCTGCCTCCACACCCATCTATGTTTTTTTTTTTTTTTTTTTTTTTTTTTGTTGTTGTTAAAACAATGAGAGCAAAATAACTTACTGGGGATATAAAGATAAGAGCTAAATGAGCATGCCACTAATGGAGAAAGGGGATGTTTTCACAGAGCCAGTACTTTTCCACCATATCATCCCATGTGGTGTCAACCAGAACACTGACTATTTAGTTTAAAAAGAAAAGCACAACATGCTTGTGCACATACACCCATTAGTATATGTATAATAAAGTAATGGAGAATGGTATAATGAAAGAATAGAGACAACTATACTGTATACCGAATTGTGGTTTTCTAATTGAGAATGTATTCTTGGTCTATAGCAGAGTCCTGGAGTAAAGTAGCAGGTTCCCTTTTTAGCAGACACCTCCCGTCTGCTGCTGGAGCACATCAGTTGTATCTTCGTCTTTCATTTCCAACTATGCAGATGTATCTATTTCATTGATTGGCTGGCTGCCTGTCAAATTGGAATCTGATCTGCCTCATTGACAAACCCTGTCATTCACAGTAGACTTTCATTAATTTACTAAGTGGTGTATGCCTCTTAATCTTAAACTGCACCACAGAACTATCCTGTCCTGCAGCCTTCAACTTAATGTGATCATTGTTCTCAGTCTTAACTCCTTCTACTTCACAAAAGAGGTGCCAGGTTCACACCGAAGGAGCACACAAACAACACCAGGAACAGCAGGAGGAGGCAGCAGCGCTGGATGAGCTTGTTTTTATGTTTTTGAGCTGGATCTCTAAGCCTGTACTGGCTGTGAACTTCTGATCCTCCTGCCTCAACCTTCCAAGTAGTGCCCAATTAAGCTTTCTGTTTTTCAACCAACAGGCAGAAATAACTGAATCTGGCGTATTTCATTTCATATCTGCCATCCAATTGTCACTGTATCCTGCAGCATCAATGAGATCTAAGATTATTAAATAGCTACTTTTTAAATTTTATTTTTATTTATTTATTTGAGATAGAGAGAGAGGGAGAGAGAATGGGCATACGAGGGCCTCTAGCCATTGCAGAGGAGATGGATGCACCACCTGATTTCCTAAGAAATCAAACCTGGGTCCTTTGGCTTTTCAGGCAAGCACCTTAATTGCTAAGCCATCTCTCCAGCCCAAATAGGTACTTTTAAAATATTTTTATTGGGCTGGAGAGACAGCTTAGCGGTTAAGCGCTTGCCTGTGAAGCCTAAGGACCCCGGTTCGAGGCTCGGTTCCCCAGGTCCCACATTAGCCAGATGCACAAGGGGGCGCATGCGTCTGGAGTTCGTTTGCAGTGGCTGGAGGCCCTGGCGCGCCCATTCTCTCTCTCTCTCTCTCTGTGCCTCTCTCTCTCTCTCTCTCTCTTTCTCTCTCTCTGTCGCTCTCAAATAAATAAAAATTAAAAAAAACCATGAAAAAATATTTTTATTTATTTGAGAGAGATAAAGAGAAAGAGGCAAACAAAGAAAGTAAATATGGATATGTCAGGGTTTCCTGCTACCTTAAATGAACTCCAGATGTATGCACTGCTTTACATGGGTACTGGGGAATCGAACCATGGCTTTCAGCCTTTGCAAGCAAGCACCTTTAACTTCTGAATCATCTCTCCAGCCCTTTTTAAATTTAATTAATTAATTAATTAATTTGACTTTTTTGAGGTAGAGTCTTGCTCTAGCCCAGGCTTACCTGCAATTCGTTATATAGTCTCAGAGTGGCCTGGAACTCGTGGCAATTCTCCTACCTCTGCCTCCTGAGTGCTGTGATTAAAGTTGTGTGCCACCACATCTGGCTTTGTATTTTGTTTTGTTTCGAAGTAAGGTTTCACTCTAGTCCAGGCTGACCTGAAACTCACAGTGATCCTTGTACCTCAGCTTTCTGAGTGCCACACCTGGCTTAAACATCTACTCTTAAACTTTATAACTAGCCAGAAATATGTTTTATTTTATTTTTTCTTTTATTTATGTATTTATTTTTATTTTCCCAGGTAGGGTTTCAGTCTAGTCCAGGCTAAACTGGAATTCACTGTGTAGTCTCAGGGTGATTTTTTTTTTTCTTTTCAAAAAATTTTTTTTATTAACAAGTTCCATGATTATAAAAAATATCCCATGGTAATACCCTTCCTCCCCCCACTTTCCCCTTTGAAACTCCATTCTCCATTATATCCCCTCCCCCTCTCAGTAAGTCTCTCTTTTATTTTGATGTCATGATCATTTTTTCCTATTATAATGGTCTTGTGTAGGTAGTGTCAGGCACTGTGAGGTCATGGATATCCAGGCCAGTTTGTGTCTGGGGGGAGCACGTTGTAAGGAGACCTACCCTTCCTTTGGCTATTATATTCTTTCTGCCACCTCTCCTGTAATAGACCCTGAGCCTTGGAAGGTGTGATAGAGATATTTCAGTGCTGAGCACTCCTGTCACTTCTTCCCAGCACCATGATATCTTCTGAGTCATCCCAAGGTCACTGCTATCTGAAAAGAGGATATTCTCTACCAAAAATGAGAGTAACATTAATATAAGGGTATGAGGGCTGGAGAGATGGCTTAGCGGTTAAGCGCTCGCCTATGAAGCCTAAGGACCCCGGTTCGAGGCTCGGTTCCCCAGGTCCCACGTTAGCCAGATGCACAAGGGGACGCACGTGTCTGGAGTTCGTTTGCAGAGGATGGAAGCCCTGGCGCGCTCATTCTCTCTCTCTCCGTCTATCTGTCTTTCTCTCTATGTCTGTCGCTCTCAAATAAATAAATAAAAAATGAACCAAAAAAAAAATAAAAAAAAAGAGTATAACCATCTTAAAAAAATATATATATATAAGGGTATGAACATTAAGAGAAATGCTTACTGGGCAGTTTGATAAGCATAGTATATACATTTAGCCAGACACCAGCAGACGTTACACCCCTAGGGCTCATGACTACCCCTGTTTTAAGTTTTCAGTATCAGGGATGTATTCCCTCCCATGGAGCGGGCCTCCAGTCCAATTAGAGGGCAGTTGGTTTCCACCATGACAGACATGCCACTGTTGCACCCATTGGTTCATTTGGCCTGGCTGGTCAAATATAAGGCTTGCATTGTCCACTGTTGAGTATCTTCCTGGTGATTTCTCTTTCTCCCTTTGAACTGCATGCAGGATGGCTTCTTCCAGCTTTCTGTCAGCTGGTCCACATGGAGGAGGTTATCAGCTTAGTTCCAGCCGGATTTCTCAGTGACCTTGTAGCCCAAGTATGTGGAGTCTTTAGCAATAGGGTCTTCCCATCTATTCCTGGTCAGAAACCAAGGCAATGGTCTGTAATGTTTTGGGGGCATTAGGGACCTCCCTGGAAGGTATCCCATCTCAGGGTGATTCTTGAGTCACACCTGAACATGCAAACCCTAGTCAGTCTCCTGAGTTCCACAGATAGGGACACTGCTCCATCTCAGAAGGCTTCTTGCTGTTATGAATGCAGAAAGATTGTCTTGGACTAAACTGAATGAGATGTCTTATCAGGAAAAAAAAAACAAACAAACCAAAAAAACACTAAACCAACTAGAGAAGGAACACTTGCTAGAGTGTGGTGGGATATGCTCATTAGGACTTCTTGTTTTCCATTAGAGTGTGGTGAGACATACTCATTAGGACTTCTTGTTTTTCCTCTGGAGGTAACACTTCCCCAGATCAGAAGGAGCCAACACCTTTCATCATTGAGTGGATCCCAGATATCCTCCCTCAATCCAAGATTGGTGAGCTGCGGATCAAGTTCGAATATGGTCATCACCGGAATGGGCATTCATCTGACTACCAAGATAGTCAGCCACCCCTGGAGCAGCCCTTGGAACTGGCCCCCCTGGCCACTATCAGTTTCCCCTAAGGCAAAGTGACAGTTTGCTGCTGAGTTTGCACATCCTTATCCTTACCACTGTAAGTTCTGTTTAGGCACTAAGTGAGGACGCACTTTCTCACAACATTTGTGTGTGTTCTGGGGAAGAAACTCTTCCTATAAATAGCCTAGTGGATGCGGTTGTGTGCACTCTTTATTAGAAGTCAGGCAGTATTTCTGTCTGGAGTTTTAGATGGAACGACACCCAGATCACTTCCCTCCTCCATAGACTTAACTGAGGGGTGAGTTTTCTGTAATTCTCCTAGGAAGTTGGCAGCAGTGGACCTTAAGCTGGAAAGTGAATAATATCCTAGGTGAGGCAGAATGTAAAGCATCTTCCCAACAAGCTCCAGTCATGCTCTTTGTTATGTTCTCAATAAATCAGTGTCACTAGTTTTTCCAAATGCTATCAAATGCTGTCATGATTATGAAATTATAAACTTTTGAGGGGATTACCTGACAGTGAAATAGGAAAAATGTTAAAAGGTTGGTGATATTGCAAACCAGTTTGAAATTACTCACTTGATAATTATTTTCTTCTTTACTCTTCAAAACTTTAAACAAAGTTGGGTGTGGTGTCACACGCCTTTAATTTCAGCACTTGGGAGGCAGAGGTAGGAGGATTGCTGTGAGTTTGAGGCCATCCTGAGACTACATAGTGAATTCCAGGTCAGCATGTGCTATAGTAAGACCCTAACTCAAAACAAAACAAAAAGTTTAAAACAATTTAAACAATTGGGTTGGGTGTGAGCTCATATCTGAATCCCAACACTGGGATTACAGGAAGGCCACTTTGTGTTTGAGGCTAGTCTGGTAGCATGAGTTTCAGGCCACCCTACTTTATATAGGAAGACCTTGTATCAAACAACCTGACCACCTGATGGAGACAGTGAAAGAGAAGTGGAAACTTGTCTTCAAGGGAAGACACATTTCCTACATTTCTAGTGTATATTTCCATGTACATTCTCATATCATGCTTCATTCAAGTTTAGACAGTCTTTATAAAGTTAAATAAATGGCCTACGATTATGTATTTTCCTGGACACAGCATTAAAAATAATGTTTAATCCGGGCGTGGTGGCACACACCTTTAATCCTAGCACCTGGGAGGTGGAGGTAGGAAGATCACTGTGCGTCTGAGGCCAACCTAAGACTACATAGTGAATCCAGAGCAGACCCTACCTTGAAAAACCAAAAAAAGGACTGGAGAGATGGCTTTGAAGTTTAGGACCCACATAAACCAGATGTACAGCCCTAGCTCACCTATTCTCTCTCTCAAATAAAATAAAGTAAAAATAAATTTAAAAAAATAATAATGTTTAGTCTTACTTCTAAGTACATATTCTACTTATGGTATGTTGCTTTGATATGAATATTATTTGAATTAATGTGTCCTTGGATAGCTAGAAGCCAAGTTAAAAAAAAAACAAAAAAACTCCCATGAAGTAGA
Organism: Jaculus jaculus; assembly: GCF_020740685.1. Lineage (NCBI taxonomy): Eukaryota > Metazoa > Chordata > Mammalia > Rodentia > Dipodidae > Jaculus > Jaculus jaculus. The sequence continues at coordinate 65,750,792 of NC_059107.1, forward strand.
CCTTAAGTTTTCTTTCAGTTACAAGTAGCAGAAAGCCCGACTTTCTTAGGCACAAATGTAGTGAATGTTCATACTATAAGACCTCAGCAGTGGGTGTGGTGTGGGTGGGCCTCAGGAACCCTGTGGCTGGGGCCTCTGTGACCTATCTTTGGTGTTTTTTTGTTTTTTTTTTTCCTTTTTGGTTTTGCAAGGTAGGGTCTTGCTCTCACCCAGGCTGACCTGGAACTCACTATGTAGTCTTAGGTTGGCCTTGAATTCATGGCGATCCTCCTGCCTTTGTCTCCCAAGTGCTGGGACTAAAGGCGTAAGCCATCGTGCCCAGCTAGGACCCATTTCTTCATTCCCACTCAGCCTGAACTAGCAGGAATGTTAATTTCTGAAGTATGGCTTTCACAAGATAACTTGTTTCACAATCGTCCTTTTTTTTTTTTTTTTTCTGTTTTTTTGAGATAGAATCTCACTCTAGCCCAGGCTGACTTGGAATTCACTATGTAATCTCAGGATCTGAGGGTGGTCTAGAACTCACAGTGATCCTCCTTCCTCTGCCTCCTGAGTGCTGGGATTAAAGACGTGCACCACCACGCCTGGCTTCACAATCTTTCTTAAACATTAACATGTACAGGAATAACTCACAGATCTTAGTTAAAATACATATTATGGGGCTAGAGGGATGACTTAGTGATTAACGTGCTTGCCTACAAAGCCAAAGGACCTGGGTTTGATTCCCCAGGACCCATGTAAGCCAGATGCACAAGATGGCGCACTTTTTTAGGTTCATTTACAATGGCGGGAGGCCCTGGCATGCCCCCCCCCCTGTCTTTCTCTCTCTCTGCATATTTCTGTCAAATAAATAAATACAGAATAAAATACATATTCTGGGCCCGCATGGTTCCTGCTCCCTGGCGGCCACTGCATCTCGTTCTACCTCCGCTGCGGCAGGGTGTCCACGGCCTGAGCCCATGATGGCATGAGTGGCATCTTGCCCAACATCATGAAGATCTGCTGTGCCGTTACTATGCCATCAACTCATAGAAGACAGAAAGCAGAGATGAACTATTACAGCCAACAGAATACCTTGTATCATCTGCTGAAGCTGCAGCCATGACCTTGTGCATTACAAACCCACTGCAGGTGACAAAAACTCGCCTTATGTTACGGTATGGTGGTGTTGCTGAGCTACCACAGCAACAGTATAAAGGCATGTTGAATACACTTGCGAAAATGTGTTAAGTATGAAGGTCTGTGTGGACTATGCAAGGGATTTGTTCCTGGGCTGTCTGGCACATCTCATGGTGCCCTTCAGTTTATGGCTTATGAGTTACCAAAGGTGCAGTACAACCAGCATATCAACAAATTGCCTGATTGGTGAGCACACTAGAATATATCTCTTTTGCAGCACTATCCAAAATATTTGCTGTAGCAGCAACATACCCATAGCAAGTTGCGAGAGCCGGTCTCCGGCATCAGCACGTGATTTACCATGTAACGGAGGCGATCTCAAAGACAAGGGGAAAGAGGGCATCAGTGGATTTTACAAAGCGACTGCCCCCAGTCTGGTTAGAGTGACTCCAGCCTCTGTATTACCTTTGTGGTATATGAAAACGTCTCACAGTTTTTACTCAACCCTAGAGAAAAGAAAGTAAGCTAAAAGAAGGTAAGACCAGTGTATCTGCCCAAGGCAGCAAGAAGTTCCTTTGTGTCTGAGACCCAAAACTCAGAAGACTACTGCACAGCAATGTGGTTCATAATCAGAATTTGTCTTTCATCATCAGAAGCCAAGGGACTGCTAAGTCATTGCAACATTTTCATTTGGGCTTCTTCATATATGAGAGCTTGGTTACCTCTGCCTATAATAGCTACTGTCAACGTTGTGTTAAAACAGAGCAAGTCAATAGATTTGATGCTTGTTCATATTCTGAATTTGTTTACCTGGATTGGCTTTAAAACTGACCTTTGTGCAATATGGAAGAAATGGCTTCTCACAAGAATGATCTTTTTCCAGAGGCCTTTCTATTATTTGAAATGCAATCCTGGACCCAGGTTTTTCCTTTGTTTGTTTTGGGTAGTGTAATTAGAATTTGTGAAATCTGAGGGACTTGGGAGATAAATAACACACTTACCACATAACTCTGAGTACCTAAGTTCAGATCCCCAGACTCCATATAAAAACTGGAAGCTGCCGGGCGTGGTGGCGCACGCCTTTAATCCCAGCACTTGGGAGGCAGAGGTAGGAGGATCGCCGAGAGTTCGAGGCCACCCTGAGAGTACAGAGTGAATTCCAGGTCAGCCTGAGCCAGAGTGAGACCCTAACTCGAAAAACCAAAAAAAAAAAAAAAAAAAAAAAAAAAACTGGAAGTTTTGGCAGGCTTCTGTGATCTCAGTGCACCTAGAGTGTGTGTGAGAAGAAAGGTAGAGATAGGAGAATTTCCTGAAATCTCATCAATGGAGCAGTGAACAATGACAGATCCTCCCTTGTGTGACGAGGAAGATAAGGACTGATCCAAGTTTGTCTTCTGACTCCCACACCCACCCACACATTACATACACAATAAATTAATTAATTAAAAGGTAGAATTTAGGGGCTCGGAAGATGACTCAGTGGTTAAAGGTACATCGTTGCAAAGCTTGCCTGCCTGGATTCAATTCCTCAGCACCCACAGGTACAGTTAAGTGATTCAATCAGTCTTAAAGATTTTTTTTTTTTCTCAGAATAGATCTCTGCTGTTTCATGAATGAGGATGTGTATACAGACCTGTGAAAGCCAACTTAGAATCCTGACTTTGAAGTAACTGTCCAAAGTGGAGTCAACACTAAGGAGTCACAAGAAATGAAAGGGAGGGAGTGGAAAGAAAGGAAAGCAGGTTTTCTGGAATTGTGGATCAACTCCCCCTCTTAGTACCTTTGGAGTTTTCAGCTGGGTGGACAATAAAGTTATTTTTTTAAACAAAAAATAAAAATTAAATACATACTCTGCTTGGCATGGTGGTGCATGTCTTTAATCCCAGCAATTGAGAGGCAGAGGTAGGAGGATCACTGTGAGTTCAAGGCTAGCATAAGACTACAAAGTAAATTCCAGGTCAGCCTAGGCTAGAGTGAGAGCCTACGTTTAAAAAAAAATAAAAAAAGCTAGGCATGGTGGCACACACCTTTAATCCCAGCTCTTGGGAGGCAGAGGTAGGAGGATTTCCCTGTGAGGCCACCCTGAGACTGCATAGTGAATTCCAGGTCAACCTGGGCCTAGAGTGAGACTCTACTTCAAACAAACAAAAACCCATATTCTGATTCAGAAATCAAAGGTCCAAGATTCTGCATTTAAAAAATTATTTATTTGCAAGCAGAGAGGGACAGACAGGCAGAAAATGAGTCCACCAGGGCCTCTAGCCACTGCAAACGAACTCCAGATACATGTGCTCCTTTGTGCATCTGGCTTACATGGGTATTGGGGCATCAAACCTGGGTCCTTTGACTTTGCAGGCAAGTGCCTTACTGCTAAGCCTTCTCTCCAGCTCCAGATTCTGCATTTTCAGCAGGTTCCCTGATGTGGCATGAAGTGCTGGACTGCAGAAGCAAGATCTTCCTTCAGCCCTCACAGGCTCTGATGGGATACATGCAACTTGTGGCCCCAGCAGATAGCTAGGGTACTCTCCAAGGCCAGTGTACTCCTGTGAGCTAGTCCTGGGCATTCTCCCTCAGATGTGGGCACAGCTTTATTCCTTGGAAGTAGTTTGGGCAAATGGACATTCTATGTCTAATTCCTTATCTGCGTAGTGTAGGTAGTAATTTGTGTGTGGATCATTCACCTTGCACTCAAATGATGCTTATTGTCTCTTGGGATTTTTGGTAACAAATACCATTATACAGATCACAAGTTTGCTTAATGAGAAGGCTGGAAGTAAATATGACTAAGGATGCTATTATTTTCTTCATCGTTTCCTTTCCCTCTACTTTTCTTTTTTCTTTTTGGTTTTCGAGGTAGGGTGTCATTCTGGCCCAGGCCGACCTGGACTATATTCACTATGTAGTCTCAGGGTGGCCTCAAACTCATGGTGATCCTCCTACCTCTGCCTCCCTAGTGTTGGGATTAAAAGCATGCACCACCATGCCCAGATCCCTCTACTTTTCTATAACAATGTTACTTTGCTGCATTCTTTTTCTTCTTCTTCTTTTTTGTTTGATTTTCTGAGGTAGGGTTTCACTCTAGCCCAGGCTGACCTGGAATTCACTATACCATCTTAGGGTGGCCTCAAACTCACAGTGATCCTCCTACCTGAGCCTCCCTGGTACTGGGATTAAAGCCATGTCCTACCACACCCAGCAAAAGTTCTTTATTTTCAAGTAGAGAGACAGAATGGGCGCACCAGGGCCTCCAGCCACTGCAACCAACCTCCAGATGCATGCACTACTTTGTGCATCTGGCTTTATGTGAGTACTAGAGAATCGAACCTGGGGTCTTAAGCTTTACAGGTAAGTGCCTTAACTGTTGTAGTAGGGTCTCATTCCAGCCCTGCTGCTTTTTTTTTTTTTTTTTTTTTTTTTTTTTTTTTTTTTTGGTGAGGCAGTTTTATTGGGTAGAAAGAAAGGAAAAGAAGAAAGCTGGTGCACCAGGTCTGCATCTCAGAGTTCGAAATCTCAAGATGCAGCCCCTGCTGCTTACAAGGCAAATTGAAAGCAGGGATGGAGAGATGGCTTAGGTTAAGACACTTGCCAGCAAAGCCAAAGGACCCAGGTTTGATTCCCCAGTACGCATGTAAAGCCAGCTGCACAAGCTGGCACATGCATCTGTAGTTTGTTTGTAGTAGGGGCCCTGGTGTGCCCGTTCTCATTCTCTCTCAAATATTTGCAATATTTTTATTAATAACTTTATTAACATTATTTGCTGTATTTATTTTCAAGCAGAGAGAGACACTGAGAGGGAGAATATATATAGGGAAAAAAAAAAAAAAAAGAAAAGACAAATTGGAGTGGGGTTAAAGCGTTTGCTTGAAAACCTGTCTCCAGATTCTCTTCTCCAGGCCCCATGTAAAGCCTGACGGGGACAGAGGCTGGAATTTGCAGCAGCAAGAAAGCCTGGCACGCCTATGTTCAATCTCAAACAAAGACAAAGTGAAACGGGCTCAAAATCACGTTTCCCCCCCAATACTGGGAAAGGGGAAAAAGGCTGATGGGGGAGCGACCACGTGGCCTCCCGCGGCCCCGACAGATGACGCGGGCACTCCGCCCACGCGCGCTCCGCGGCCTCGGGCCGCACAACCTCTCTCGTCCACCAGGCGGCGCCGCCGCTCGTCCCTTCGCAGCGCGTTGCGCAGCCACGGGGCTGCTCGACACGTCGCCAGCTTCCGTCCTTCTGGGGCGCGCGGGAAGGAGAGCGCCGCTCGCGGTGGTGACGTCACCGGGGTTCCCCGCGAGGCTCTCGAGGGCGGGTCCGGGACGTGGCGACCGTGCGTGCCTGGAAGAGTGGAGCGGCGGCCGGGAAGTGTGGGGCAGAGCGTGCGGCGGAAGGAGCGGGGAGGGGGTGCCGCGTGCGGAGGCCTGGGGGCGGCCGCGGCGGGGCGCGGCGCGTGTCCAGCCGATGTTGGCCTCCCTCGCCTCTTGTCCCAGCGAGTACGCTGGGCTTAGACCGTGGCCTCTGGAGGTGCCTCGGTGGCCCCCGGGCGGCCTTGCCCACCTGTCAGCAGGCTTGGGCTCGTGCTCAACTCGGCCTAAAGGGTGGACCCTGGACAGGCCTCCTGCGGGCCCCTGCTGCCTCGAGCAGGCTGCTGGGCACCGAGTGTCCGTTCCCCTTTGTAGAGTGCTGATGTCGTCTAGCCTGCAGTCTGTCAGTTGTCCGCGGTAGGCGGTTTGGCCATATTCATAACCATAATTCCTCTTCCTGTTTCTGGTCGTGAGAGTAATCATTCTTGGTCAGTAGTCCCTAAAGCAAAGGCTTTGTATTTCCTGGCTCTATTAATGAAGGGTTCCTCAGTGCGCGCTCCTAATGACTTTGGAAGGAAAGAGCAAAGGGCTGGCAAACCTGGGAGCCTGCTCAGAGTTGACCCTAGCAATTTACTCCCTGTCACTGGATGCCCCTCTAGATGCCTTGGGTCACCCTTTCCTACCCTTCCCAGAATTGCCCTGTGACGTGCAAAGGTCATGTCAGGGGTGGAAGGATAGCCCAACCCCCGGGGGCAAGCTAGCTTTCAGCCCCAACCAACACAGCAGAAGGAAGGAAAGGAAGGTGTACGTGGTTGGCCAGCTTCACACATACGGTCACCTTTGATTCTGAGAATTCTGAGGTCTGGGAAGCCGTTCTCTGACCTGAGGAGCGTGGCTCCTCTCTCACCTCGCACTTCTCAGGCTCTGTTGTAGGGTCCTTGCAAGAAGAGACAACATTCTTGGAGGCTTCTTGAGACTAGAACCAAGCACAATGCTGGAGGGAGTGAGCCACCTTCCATCTCCATGTTCTCTCCTAACAGCTCTTGCCATTTCATTAGGATTAAACGACTCTGGATGACAGATTTAGGCCAGCAGTTGAGGTAGAAACTAGCCCACTCCACTTGATCTTGGTCATGGGTGGGTTAATGGAAAGACTCCTGTGTCAGACTTGGGTCTTTTTTTAGCCCTATCTGGCAGGAGTCACCTCTCCTGCACCTGCTGCTTCTGAAAACCTTTGCTTATTTGCCAGTGTGCAGAGATGCAATCCTATGAAAATGTGAATCAGTGACCCCCAAGGTAGCCTGTGTACTGGTCATGCTGTAAGAATGGCAACCTGTATATACTGCTGAGTGCATTGTGTATGCACCCTCAGAAGATAGAGCAACAGAGGTAGAAAAAAGTTCCCTTACCTTTTTCCTCCTCATCTTTGTTGTTTTGAGACAGAATCTTATTGTGTAACTCAGGCTGGCCTCCAGCTCACTCCCCCTGCCCCAGCCTCTCCAGTGCTGGGGTTGCAGCTGTGTGCCATGCTCAGCCTTTCCTTCCTAATCTTGAACTTAGAGTATAGGTTAGAGGAACTCCCAGAATAAAGCAAGCAAGTAAAGAGGTAGATATTTTGCAGTAGTTCTCCAAAGCTGGGGCCCTTGTAAGTAGATGCTTCTTGGTTTGGGGAGATTTATTTATTTATTTATTGCTGCTGTTTCTTTTTCCTTGTCTTTCTTCTTTTTTTTTTTTTTAAATTATTTATTTATTTATTTGAGAGCGACAGACACAGAGAGAAAGACAGATAGAGGGAGAGAGAGAGAATGGGTGCGCCAGGGCTTCCAGCCTCTGCAAATGAACTCCAGACGCGTGCGCCCCCTTGTGCATCTGGCTAACGTGGGACCTGGGGAACCGAGCCTCGAACCGGGGTCCTTAGGCTTCACAGGCAAGCGCTTAACCGCTAAGCCATCTCTCCAGCCCTTGTTTTGTTTTTTGAGGTAGGGGTTCACTCTAGCTCAGGCTGACCTAGAATTCACTATGTAGTCTCAGGATGGCCTCTAACTCCTGGCATTTTCCTACCTCTGCCTCCCAAGTGCTGGGATTAAAGGCATGCACCACCATGCATGGCTTGCTTCTTGGTTTTGAACCTTACCTAGAGAAATGTTTTGAACTTGATTGTTCCAGGTGACTCTATAGATGAAATTTCTCTTCTTTTATTCTTTTTTGTTGTTGTTGTTTTCAAAGCTGCCCTTTCTCAGCCAGCATGCTTACTGAAGACCTACAGGCCGTGCACCTTTGGGAGGTGGGAAACTAGCAAGACGCTGGGTAATTGTCAGAAGCCTAATCAGTTGTTATAAAGCACTTTGGAGAGCTGATCAGAACTGTGGCTATCATCAGCAGTTCAGAAGTACGCACCCTGAGGGCCTGTGCTGGCACTGTAACTGGGGCAGGTCCCAAGTAAGGGACTTGAGACCATGATTTCCTTGGTCAGGTGGCACTTGGAGCAGGAATGAACACCTACCTTAACGGAGAGCCCTGGCTTAACTTTAGTGGTTTGTATAAGTTAAACTCCACATCACTGAGTAATCTTAGGGGGAGAACACCCCAGTCCACCTGAGTGTCCTTCATCTCTCTGTGTAGAACAATGTACTGTGCTTGGTTTAGGGCCCTCAGCACTGTGTGAACTTGCTGAATAGGTATTTGCAGTGGGCCAGCCTGAAAGTGTCAAGGCTACATTTGGGCCCCTGTTCAAGTCCATTACTGGCTGAAGAGTTGTGGGAAAGGAGGCAGGAAGCCAGCTTTGCCAAGGAAAAATTAACCAGTATCTACTGTCAACCTTACTGTGGTTACATTCAGGAAAGTACTAGCACAAGGCAGAAATTGCTTAATTCTAGATGGCATGTAATGAGGATCAGGGGAGGGAAGGTTACTGGTGGAGGTGGGATGAAAACTTGCAGATTTGGTGCAGTGTCCTAAAAACTACTGCCACTGTGCTGGGAACTGATAAAACCCTTGTAGTCATCTCATCTCATCTCTCAGCTGTTGACTCAATAGAAAACATGGTTGTAGGTGGAAGAGGAAGTGGTAGAAAGAAGGGGAAAAAAAAAACACTTTTTAACAATTTGTGCAGTATTTATTTGAGAGACAGAAAAAAGCATGGGCATGCCAGGGCCTCTTGTTTCTGCAAATGAATTCCAGAAGTATGCTACTGTGTGCATCTGGCTTTACATGGGTGCAATTGTACCTTGGCCATCAGGCTTTGCAAGCAAGTACATTTAACCACTGAGCCATCTCCCCAGCCATTGTGCAGCATTTATTAAGTAGCTGATATGTGTCTGGCACTGAGCTGAGTTCTGGGGATACAACAATGAAAATAAAAGCTCTCAGCCAGGTGTGGTGGGGCGCTTCTTTAATCCCAGCACTAAGGAGGCAGAGGTAGGAAGATCGTTGTGAGTTTTAGGCCAGCCTGAGACTTACTACAAAATGAGTTCCAGGTCAGCCTGGGCTAAAGTGAGACCCTACCTCAAAAATAAATAAATAAATAAATAAATAAATAAATAAATAGCTGGGCGTGGTGGCACACATCTTTAGGCCCAGGACTCAGGAGGCAGAGGTGGGAGGATCACTATAAATTCAAGGCCATCCTGGAACTACAGAGTGAACTTTAGATCAGCTTGGGCTAGTGTGAGACCCTACTTTGAAGAAAATAAAGGGGGGGGGTCTGGAGAGATGGCTTAGTGGCTTGAGGTGCTTGCCTGCCAGGACAAAGGATCCAGGTTTACTTCCCCAGTGTCCACATAAAGCTAGATGCACAAGGTGACACATACATTTAGAGTTCATTTTCAGTGGCTAGAAACTGAAACTGGCGCACCCATTCTGTCTCTGTGTGCCTCTCTCTATCTCTCTCTCAAATAAATAAACTATTTTTTAAAAATGAGAAAATAAAGTAACATAATAAATAAAAGCTCTGTTCTCAAAATGTTTGTAGTGAGGAGAGGGAGAGACTGAGAAGGGAATAAGATATGTCAGATTAAGGCTAGAAAGATGGCTTAGCAGTTAAGTGCTTGCCTGTGAAGCCTAAGGAACCCAGTTCAAGGCTCAGTTCCCCAGGACCCATGTAAGCCAGATGCACAAGGGGGCACATGCATCTGGAATTTGTTTGCAGTGGATGGAGACCCTGGTGCACCCATTCTCTCTCTCTCTGCCTGTTCCTCTTGTCTGTTGCTCTCAGATAAATAAATAAAAATAAACAAACAAAAAAAGATATATCCGATGGTCACGAGTGCCGTGGGGAAAATTAAAACCAGAGGTAGGGAGGTGGAAAGAAATGCTGAGGTGTTTCTAATATTATTATTTTGGTTTTTTGAGGTAGGGTCTTGCTCCAAACTGTCCTGTAATTCACTATGTAGTCTCAGGGTGGCCTTAAACTCATGGTGATCCTCCTACCTCTGCCTCCCAAGTGCTGAAGGCCCTGATGCGCCCATTTTCTATCTGCATCTTTCTCTCCCTGTCTCTCTTAAATAAATAAATAAATAAATAAATAAATAAATAAATAAATAAATAAAAGTGTGTGTCACTATACCTGGCTGTTTATTGTTTTTTGTTTTTTTTTAAAGCAAGAAGTAGGGTTTGTTGGTAATCATGTTTAAGGAGTGGCAGTACCAAGGAACCCTCGTGAGCTGTTTGTCCAGGGAGCAATGACTAGAGATGTTCTTAATCTCATGGTGATCAGGATGAGCCACTGATCAGCCACTATGTCTTCAAATTAAACAGGGTATGGTGACTCATAGCTGTAATACCAGCACTTGAGAGGCTGGGGCAAGAAGACCATCATGAGCTTGAAACCTGAAGAGGCTTTATAGTTAGTTCCAGGTCAGAATAGGCTATAGAGCAAGGGGCTTGAGATGATGTGCTCAGTACTTGCCTAGCATATACAAAGGTCTGTGTTGGATCCCAGGTGTGGTGGCACACATCTGTAATTCCAGCACTAGGGAAGTAGAGACAGGAGAATCAGGAGATCTGGTCATCCTGGGCTACTTACTAATTTTTTTTTCAAGGTAGGGTTTCACTCTAGCTCAGGCTGACCTGGAATTCACTAGGTAGTCTCAGGGTGGCCTCGAACTCATGGCAATCCTCCTCCCCCTGCCTCCCTAGTGCTGTGATTAAAGGTGTGCACCACCACACCCAGCTCTACTTACTAAATTTGAGGCCAGCCTGGGGTACATGAAACCCTCTCTCAAACAAAGCTTAAGGCAACTTAAAAAAAAATAAAACAAACAAAGTGTATCCTGACAAAACCCAGTCATTGTTCTACACACAGCATTTGGCTTTACACTCAGGTGGAAAGAGAAAAAGGGTTTTTTTTTTTGTTTTTTGAGGTAAGGTCTTGCTTGAGTCCAGGCTGACCTGGAATTTTCCATGTAGTCTCAGGCTGGCCACGAACTCATGGTGATCCACCTATCTCAGCCTCCTGAGTGCTGGGATTAAAGGCATGCATCACCACACACAGCGAAACAAAGTTTTAATGTCTCTGGCAGAAATTTCCCAAATCTATCAAGTACTGTCTGCTAGATTTCAGAAGTGCCCAGTTTCCAAGTGGAAGAAAATTGCAGAAAAGAAAATGGACACTGGGGAGAGAACAGATCATGACTTTTACCATGAGGAAGGCAGGAAGCAGAACACTTACCTCTCACATTCCTGGCCACTGCACCAATATGAAACTGGAATGTTAGGGCTCCTGGCCAATGCACCACTAATTTTGGGTTGTCCCTGGATTCTTACAGTATGAATAAAAAATTGAAATCCACAGACCAAAGGGTAAAGTTTAGAGAGACTTTATTAGATTAAGAGAGTATGAAGAGCTCCTGCCCATGAAAAGGCAGGGGGGTGGTAAAGCCTCTATTTATATTATTTTTTAAAATATGCATGGTGGTGCATGGCCAGGCATGGGGGTGCATGCCTTTAATTCCAGCACTGGGGAGACAGAAGTAGGAGGATCACCATGAGTTTGAGGCCACCTGAGACTGCATAGTGAATTCCTGGTCAGCCTTGGCTAGAGTGAGATCCTACCTTAAAAAAACAAAAAACAGGGCTGGAGAGATGGCTAGGCGGTTAAGCGCTTGCCTGTGAAGCCTAAGGACCCTGGTTCGAGGCTCGGTTCCCCAGGTCCCACGTTAGCCAGATGCACAAAGGGGTGCACGCGTCTGGAGTTCGTTTGCAGAGGCTGGAAGCCCTGGTGCGCCCATTCTCTCTCTCCCTCTATCTGTCTCTCTGTGTCTGTTGCTCTCAAATAAATAAATAAATTTAAAACAAACAAACAAAAAAAAAAAACAAAGCAACAAAAACCATATTTATTGGCAAGCACAGAGAGCATGGGCATTCCAGGGCCTGCTGCCACCACAAATGAACTCCAGGTGCATGTGCCACTTTGTGCATCTGTCTTTACATGGGCACTGAGATGGCAGGCTTTAGCTCCATCTCTCTAGCCTCTATTGGGCTATATATTTTATTTTTATTTATTTATTTATTTGACAGAGAAAGAGGGGAAGAGGGAGAAAGAATGGGCATGCCAGGGCCTTCAGCCACTGCAAACGAGCTTGACACATGCACCCCTTGTACATCTGGCTAACATAGGTCCTGGAGAATAGAATCTGGGTCCTTTGGTTTTGCAGGCAAATGCCTTAACTGCTAAGCCATCCCTCCAGTCCCGTTTTTTAAATTTTATTTTTCAATGCAGGGTCTCACTCTAGCCCAGGCTGACCTGGAACTCACTCTGCAGCCCAGGCTGGCCTCAAACGGTAACCTGGTACATACCATCATACCCTACTGAGCACCAGAGCATACGTCTGTGGTTAGGAAATCTGCAAATTGGTCAGGACTTTAGTGTGTGACCTGGCCACATGAAAGATACTCTCTATACCTACAAATGCTGTGTGTAGAAAAATGACTGGGTTTTGTCAGGATACATTTTGTGTTTGTTTTATTTTTTTTTTTTAAGTTGCCTTAAGCTTTGTTTGAGGCAGGGTTTCATGTACCCCAGGCTGGCCTCAAATTTAGTAAGTAGAGCTGGGTGTGGTGGTGCACACCTTTAATCCCAGCACTAGGGAGGCAGGGGGAGGAGGATTGCCATGAGTTCTAGGCCACCCTGAGTATCCATTATTTCTGGCCTGTAGTGTCAGCTGCCTATCTCTAACACAGTGCTAACCCTATGAGCACACACTACTCACTGGCATTTCTTAATTCAGGCAGCTTCATCTGTCCTGGCTCCATGCAAGGTGCCCAGCTGGTCTCGTGCTTCCACTCTTCCCTAAATAAGCTATTCTATGTGCAGTGGTAGAGTTGAACCAAGAGCCTTGCATATGCAAGGGAAATATTCCACCACTGGGCTGCAACCTCTAGGGGCCGTCATGTTTTAAGTTGATGTTGTTCCCCTGCTCAGAACCCTTCAGTGGGGGCTGAGATTCAATTCAGCTTAGTTGGTAGAGTACTTGCCTAGCATTGCATTTTATCCCTAGCATCTCATAGCACACCTGTGATCACAGCCCAGCACTCAGGTATAGGCAGGTACAGTCGTCAATAAACATCTAAACAAGAGGAGGAGTGATTGAAACGTTGTTTTATTTGAGGGGGCGGAGTTACTTCCAGGTATGGTTTTGCTCTAGCTCAGGCTGACCTGGAATTCACTATGTATTCTCAGGGTGGCCTCAAACTCATAAACAATCCTCCTACCTCAGCCTCCCAAATGCTGGGATTACAGGCGAGTACCAGTGTGCCTGGCTCACTGCCATTTTGTGTTTGGAAGACAGCATTGTAAGCATTCCTCCCCTTCCTTTGACTCTTTCATTCTTTTTGTTTGTGGTTTTTTTTTTTTTTTTTTTTTTTTTTTTTTGTTGTATTGTTTTTCGAGGTAGGGTCTTATTCTAGTCCAGGCTGACCTGGAATTCACTATGTAGTCTCAGGGTGGTCTCACTCTTACTCATGGTAATCCACCTACCTCTGCCTCCCAAGTGCTGGGATTAAAGGTGTACACCACCACCCCTGGCACATATATTTTTTCTGCCACCTCTTCCACAATGGTCCCTGAGCATTGGTGACTTTTTGAGTCTTTCCAGTGGTCACCACCATCTGAAAAGAGAAGCTTCTCTAACCAAAAGTGAGAGTAGCATTAATGTATGGGCATAAACATAAGTGTTTAGAGGGTAGTTTGGTGGGCATAATAGATCCATTTAGCCTGACAACTGTAGTGGTTACTCCCCTAGGGCTTATGACCTCCCCTGCCATATGCTTTTGATTAGGTTTTTAGTACCAGGCATGAATTCCCAATCAGAGAGCAGTTGGTTTCCAGGCCAGACTCATTGAACCAGCTTATTTCTCATGTTTCTAGGTGCTTCTTTTCCTTTTCCTTTTTAAAAAAATTTTATTTATTTATTTGAGAGCGACAGAGAAAGAGGGAGAGAGAGAGAGAATGGGCACGCCAGGGCCTCCAGCCACTGCAAACGAACTCCAGACGCGTGCACCCCCTTGTGCATCTGGCTAACGTGGGTCCTGGGGAATGGAGCCTCAAACTGGGGTCCTTAGGCTTCACAGGCAAGCGCTTAACTGCTAAGCCATCTCTCCAGCCCTCGTTTTCCTTTTTCAAAGGTAAAGTTTCATTTCACTCTAGTCCAGGCTGACCTGGAATTCACAGTCTCTTAGGGTGGCCTTGAACTCACAGCCATTCTCTTACCTCAGCCTCCTGAGTACTGGGATTAAAGGTGTGAGCCACCACGAATGGCTTTTTCTTGTTTTGGGCTATGTTTTTTTCTTTGAGATAAGGTCTCACTGTGTAGCCTACGCTGATCTAAAACTCACAATTCTGTCTTACCCTGCCAAGAGCTGAGATCACAGGCACGCAAGTTGGAACAGGATTTTCATACATTTAAAAAAATTATTTATTATTATTATTATTTTGGTTTTTTGAAGTAGGGTCTCACTGTAGTCCAGGCTGACCTGGAATTCACTATGTATTCTCAGGGTGGCCTTGAATTCATGGCAATCCTTCTACCTCTGCCTCCCAAGTGCTGGGATTAAAGGTATGTGCCACCACACCTGGCCTGGATTTATTTTTTAAATTTTTTTTTAGATTTATTTTTATTTATTTGAGACACAGAGAATGGAAGAGAGAGAATGGGTGTTCCAGGGTCTCTAGCCACTGCAAATGAACTCCAGGCTTTGTAGGCATGTGCCTTAACTGCTAAGCCATCTCTCCAGCCCTCGATTTATTTTTTTGATGTATGTGATTAACCATGCAGGTGCACATGTGTGAGTGTGCATATGGAGGCCAGAGGACATCAGGTCAGTTCCTCAGGAATGTCATTCACCTTTTTCTTTGGAGACTTGTCAATTAAACTAGATTAGTTCCTCCTATCTGTCTCCTAGCCTAGGATTATAGGTACAGACTACTCCACGTGGCATTCACATGCTGAGGATTGACTTTAGATCATCATGCTAGCAAAGCAAGCACTTCACTAACTGAGCCATCTCCCCAGCCCCATACTTTTGAGCTGTGTTTACAATCTGAGAGGTTTCTGAAGTTTTCAAAGATGCATTCTAGTAGCTTCCCATCATTCAGTCATCATTTTCAGTGGTGGTACTGTTTCAAGCCAGGATGTCCTGACAGGAAGCCTGGATAATGTATTGCTCGTTCTTCCTGCCCGTGTATTTTGTGTGGGTGTGTGGGAATTACAGCTGTGTGGTGGTAGCTTCTTAAGAATATGTGGGCCAGGCGTGGTGGTGCACGCGTTTAGTCCTAGCAGCGCTCGAAAGGCAGAGGTAGGAGGATCACTCTGAGTTCAAGGTTACCCTAAGACTATATTGTAAACTCCAGGTCAGCCTAGACTAGAATGAGACCCTACCTTGAACCCCTCCCCAAATAAAGTGTATGTGTAATTCACTAGCCTCTACCCATTTTAAGTTTTCCTTTGAGAATAAGCAGTAAAGAATTAATCAAGCCAGGTCAAGGCACACACCTTTATTTTTTTATTTTTATTAAAATTTTTGTTTGTTTATTTTTATTTATTTATTTGAGAATGACAGACAGAGAGAAGGAGGTAGAGAAAGAGAGAGAATGGGCACGCCAGGGCTTCCAGCCACTGCAAACGAAATCCAGACGCGTGTGCCCCCTTGTGCATCTGGCTAATGTGGGTCCTGGGGAATCGAGCCTCGAACAGGGGTCCTTAGGCTTCACAGGCAAGCGCTTAACCAAGCTAAACTATCTCTCTAGCCCGGCACACACTTTTAATCCCAGCATTTGGGAGGCAGAGGTAGGAGGATTGCGATGAGTGCAAGGCCACCCTGAGACTACATGGTGAGTTCTATGTCAGCCTGGGCTAGAGTGAGACCCTACCTTGAAACCCCAGCCCCCTGAAAAAAAAGAATAAGATGGGGTGGTGCATGTCTTTAATCCCAGCACTTGGGAGGCAGAGGAGGATCCTTGTCAATTCGAGTTCACCCTGTGACTATATAGTGAATTCCAGGTCATCCTGGGCTAGAGTGAGACCCTACTTCAAAACCCACCACCTTCCTCCCCAACCAAGAAAAAAAGAAAACCTTGTTTAAGGTTTTTATTTTTCTAATATTGTTTTTATACATATGCAAGCTAAAACAGAACAAATATATACTTTTTTTTTTGGTGTTTCCCTCCACCCTGCCCCCTAACACCAGGCTGGGCTTGCCTAGGCTGACCTGTGATGCACTATGTAGTCTCAAGGCGGCCTGGAACTCACAGAGATCCTCCTACCTCTGCCTCCCTCCCTCCCCCCACCTCCAGTGCTGGGATTAAAGGGGTGCAACACAACACCAGGCCTTGCTGTATGCTTAATTTCAATAAATGGTGTCGGGTTGTACACGTGTTGTGTTAGTTTCCTCCAGCCTGCTGCTCCATGCTTCATTTTTATTTTTCAAGTACATTAAAGGTTTGTTAAATAAGAAGTGAACAATGATTGAGATGGGGAGGTAATATGATGGAGAATGGAATTTCAAAGGGGAAAGTGTGGTGGGGGGGAGGGAGGGAATTACCATGGGATTTTTTTTATAATCATGGAAAATGTTAATAAAATTAAAAAAATATATATTAAAAAAAAAAAGAAGTGAAAGGGCCAGGCTTTGTGGCACATGCCTTTAATCCCAGCACTTGGGAGGCAGAGGTAGGAGGATTGCTGTGAGTTCAAGGCCACCCTGAGACGATGTAGTGAGATCCAGGTCATCTTGTCCTACTGTGAGACCCTACCTCAAAAAAACAAAACAAAACAAAAGTGAAAAGGGTGAGGCAGAAAGAGAAGTCTGCCAACTAAACTGAAGCAAGCCTGGGGTTTCTGAAAACATGTGTAAGTCACAGTAGCCTTCCTCCCCAGTGTCAACAGGCAGCCAGGGAAGGAGGGAGTAAGTCTTTTGGTAGGGGTGTTGGTTGCTCCTGGGTTGTGGAATCATCTCTGTGGAGCTTTCAAGCACCGCAGCATGCTCAGGGTCAAGACTTCACTGCCGAGGGGGCTAAGCCCAACAGGATGGCGGTGGCCGTGAAGCTGTGGCAGCGATCCAGCATGCATCGTGCTCTGGGAGTGCTGGCTCTGGCCCGTGTGGAAGCAGTAGAGGTGGTAGGTGAGGGTGGCCTCCGAGCTCAGACAGCCTGTGGTCACCACTGGGTTCTCATGGGTCTTGCGGATGAGCTTTTCCTTGAAGCCTTCGCAATCTCTGGAGACAGGGGCTAAAACCCTCAATACAGGGCTGTGATGGCTGGAAGGGTGTCTCTGGAGTCACAGAGCGAGGGAGCTACTGTGCTCAGGGCAACAGAGATCCAGCTAGGACAAAATCCTCCAGGTTTCATTAAAAAAAATATTCTATAATCAGAGAGAAAGAGAGAGAGAGAGAGAGAGAGAGAGAGAGAGAGAGAGAGAGAGAGAGAGAGAATGGTGTGCCAGGGCTACTAGCCACTGCAAAGGAACTTCAGATGCAATGCACAACTTTGTGCATCTTTTTTTATGTGGGTACTGGGCAATCAAACCCAGGTCATTATGCTTTACAGGCAAGTGCCTTAACCACTGAGCAATCTCCCCAGCCATCATACTATATTTTATTTTATTTATTTATTTGGTTTTTCGAGGTAAGGTCTCACTTTAGCTCAGGCTGACCTGGATTTCACTATGCAGTCTAAGGGTGGCCTTGAATTCATAGTGATTCTCCTAACCTGTGCTGGGGTTAAAGGCATGTGTCACCACGCCTGGCTTGTTTTAATATTCTAACAAATATTTCATTTTTATTTATTTATTTGTCAGAGAGAGAAAGGGAGAGGGAGAAAGTGGGTGTATCAGGGCCTCCAGCCATGCAAAGGAACTCCAGATACATGTGCCCCTTGTGCATCTGGCTAACATGGGTCCTAGGGAATCAAACCTAAGTCCTTTGGCCTTGCAGGCAAATGTCTTAACAGCTAAGCCATCCCTCCAGACCCATTTTAATTTTTTTTTTTCTTTTTCAAGGTAGGGTCTCACTCTGGCTCAGGCTGACCTGGAATTCACTATGTAGTCTCAGGGTAGCCTCAAACTCACAGCAGTCCTTCTACCTCTGCTTCCCAAGGGCTGGGATTAAAGGCATGTGCCACCAAACCCGCCATTTTAATAATTTAAAAAAAGTTTATTTACTTATTTGTTGGAGAGAGAGAAAGAGGCAGATATATATATAGAGAGAACGGGTGCACCAGAGCCTCTAGCCACTGCAAATGAATTCCAGATGCATGTGCTACCTTGTGCATCTGGCTTACGTGGGTCATGAGGAATCAAACCTAGGTCCTTTGGCTTTCCAGGCAAGTACCTTAAGAACTAAGCCATCTCTCCAGCCCCATTTTAATATTTTTTTTTCCTTGAAGCTATTTCTCAAATAAAAGAGAAACTAGCCAGGCATGGCAGCACACTCCTTTAATCCCAGCACTTGGGAGGCAGAGGTAGGATTGCTGTGAGTTTGAGGCCACCCTGAGAGTACATAGTGAATTCCAGATCAGCCTGAGGTAGAGTGAGACCCTACCTGGAAAAAACAACAAAAAGGTATTTCTCAATCAGGCATGGTGGCACATGTGTTAAATCCCAACACTTTGGAAGCAGAGAGGAGGATCGCCATGAGTTCAGGGCCACCCTGAGACTACATGGTGAATTGCAGGTCAGCCTGGGCTAGAGCAAGAAAGACCCTACCTTAACCTCCCCTCCCCCAAAAAGAAAAAGTTAAATAAAAATTTAAAAAATAACTGTCATTTGGGGGCTGCAGAGATGATTCATTTGGTAAAGTGCTTGCCTTGTAAGCATGAAGGCATGAATTCCATCCCAGGTATCCATATAAAAATGCTAGATGGGCTGGAGAGATGGCTTAACGGTTAAGCATTTGCCTATGAAGCCTAAGAACCCTGGTTTGAGGCTCGATTCCCCCAGGACCCAGGTTAGCCAGATGCACAAGGGGGCACATGCGTCTGGAGTTCATTTGCAGTGGCAGGAAGACCTGGTGTGCCCATTCTCTCTCTCTCTCTGCCTTTCTCGCTCTGTCTGTTGCTCTCAAATAAATAAATAAAAAAAAATGAACAAAGAATTAAAAAAAAATGCTAGATGGTGAGATACATCTATAATCCCAGTGCTGGGGAGGTGGAAACAGGAGGATCTCAAACTTGAGGGCCAGCAAGTCTAGCCTAACTGGTGACCTACAAACCAATGAAAGACCCTTTCTCATACAGGTTACAAGTCATGGTGGTGCATGCCTTTAATCCCAGCACTTGGGAAGCAGGGATAGGTGGATTGCTGTGAGCTCATGAATTCAAGGCCAGCCTGAAAGTGTACAGTGAATTCCAGGTCAGCCTGTGCTAAAGGGAGACCCTCTCCCCCCCATAGAAGTGGACAGGTTCAGCAGTTAAGGTGCCTGCCAGCAAAGTCACAAGATCAGGGTTAGATTCCCAAGTACCCAGAAAAAGTAAAATGCACATGGTGGTGCATGAGTTTGGAGTTTGCAGTGGCTAGAAGCCCTGACACACCCATCCTATCTCTATCTGCCTATTTCTCTTTTTCATAAATAAATAACATATATTTTCCATTTTAAATATTGTTTCAGGACTTCCGGTTAAATTGGCGGTGTAGGTACCAAGCTAAACCAGCCTAGGGGGGAAAAAGCCAAAACAAATCTCAACAAAATACACACTTTTACTAAAAAGGGAAGTGTATAGGAAATTGAAACGGCAGCAGAGAAGTAGGAGAGATCCAAAGCATCCAGAGCCCACACAGGCCAGCAAAAGCGGCCCCCGCAGATCCGCTGACTGCTGTGGCAGTGCACCAGAAAGCCACCAGGATTGGCTCGAGCCTCAGGAAAAGCCAGTGAGGGGAGCTTCCACTCACACTGGCGCTCTCCACAAACTCTAGAAATGGGAAGGGAGAGCGGCAGTGAACAACAAAGGAGCAATCACAAGGTAGAAGAACAGGTGGAACAGCGAGAGAACCAGAGCAGCTGTGGCTCCCTCCCCTCTCCACTGCCTGTGCCCAGCTCCAGCAAACAGAGCAGGGGTCCCGGGACCCAGCAATGCCAACTTGAGCTGACAGCGGGACCCCAGCAGAAGCAGAGTCTGGCAGCAACATCAGTGGCTCCGGCACCAGCAACAGTGGCCCCAGCAGTGGCGGATCCAGTAGTGGCAGCTTCAGATGAAACAGTAGCAGATCTAGCAGCAGCAGCTTCAGTGGCAGCTACAGCAGCAGCAGTGGTAGATCCAGCAGCAACAGTTTTAGCAACAGCGGCAACAGACCCAACAGCGGCAGCTTTAGCAGCAGTGGTGACAGATCTAGCAGCAGTAGCTTCAGCAGCAGCAGTAGCGGTTCCAGCAGCGGGAGTGCCGATCTGCAGGCTACAGTTGCCAGGCTTGGTTTGCCCCACAGGAAAAGCCAGTGCCCAGCTCCAGAAATCAGAACAGTGGCCCAACGACCCAGCCAGCAACATGACAGAGACCAAAATCATCCAAAACGGTAACTGGGATTGCACCAGGGAAAGGTCTCACTTGGTCACAAGCTGACTTAGATCCCTCAACAGACAAGAAATCTTAAGCTCTTTGTAGATAGAGGATCTAGTTGTTATAATACCTACTCTTACATAAATACTCGGTACTGTTTTTGATTGAATGTGTACAGTATTTAGTTAAATTTTAGAATCTACCTATATTTCATTCCACTCACCCTAATAGAATACTCCATAGCAGGCAAACTCAACCCTTTGTGGATACGATGGGAGTCTTAAAAGCCACAGCTAACACCTTAAGCTCCTACACTGAAGATATATAACATCAGATGAATTGATACAGCTGAGAATACACAGCTAGCTAGAAAATCCAAGCATGGACTTCATCCAAGATGCAAAAATATATACATTATAACACAAGAAACAGTAAAAAGCAAGACAATATAAATCCACCTAAAAGTATTAATGCATCAGACATGACCACCAGTGACAACAAGTTAGAGGAAATGCCTGAGAAAGATTTCAAAAGAATGATTGTAAATATGTTCAAAGAAGTCAAAGAAAGAATCAAAGGAATCAAAGAGGAAATCAAAGAAGATGCAGAACACCAATTTCATGAAATAAAGAAGGCAATACAAGACAGAAATAAGGAAATAGAAATAATAAAGAAAAACCAGTCAGAATTACTAGCAATGAAGAACACAGTTAATGAAATAAAAAACTCTGTAGAAAATCTCACCAGTAGAATGGATGAAGGAGAGGACAGAATATCTAAGCTAGAAGACCAGGTGGCAGGTCTAATACAGCCCAACAAAGAGAAAGACAAACTTAATGAAAAG
Organism: Jaculus jaculus; assembly: GCF_020740685.1. Lineage (NCBI taxonomy): Eukaryota > Metazoa > Chordata > Mammalia > Rodentia > Dipodidae > Jaculus > Jaculus jaculus. Next base: position 65,772,028 of record NC_059107.1, read on the forward strand.
TATGAGTGGGAATTTCAAGATATTTGGGACACTATGAAAAGATCCAATCTAAGAATTCAGGGCATAGTAGAAGGAGAAGAATTCCACTCCAAAGACATAGGAGGCATCTTCAACAAAATCATAGAAGAAAACTTCCCCCAAATTGGGAAAGAGGTGTCAATGCAGACAGAGGAAGCCTTTAGAACCCCAGCCAGACAAAACCTAGAAAGAACCTTTCCTCGCCATATTATAATCAAACTACCAAACACACAATCCAAAGAAAAAATATTGAAAGCAGATAGAAAAATTAAGTTACATACAAAGGCAAGCCCATCAGAATTCCAGCAGTTTATTCAACACAAACTTTAAAAGCCAGAGTGATATTCCAAGTTCTGAAAGATAACAACTGTCAACCAAGGTTACTTTCTCCTGCAAAGTTATCCATTCAAATAGATGGAGAAATAAGGACATTCCATGACAAAAGCAGGTTAAAGGAGTATTTGAAGACAAAACCAGCTCTATAGAAAATACATGATAGAATTCTCCATGCTGAAGAAAAGGAAAAGCACACAGATAAGGAACCAGGAAAAAACAAGCAATACACAAATACTAGTTAACACAAGACAGCAAATGTAGAACTGGAACCACAAAAAAAAAAAAAAATGGAAAACATAAATACATACCTTTCAATAATATCTCTTAATATGAATGGCCTCAATGCCCCAACCAAAAGACATAGGTTTGCAGACTGGGTTAAAAAGCAGGATCCTACAATTTGTTGTCTTCAAGAAACTCACCTTTCTACAAAGGATGGACATTATCTTAGGGGGAAAGGTTGGAAAACGGTGTTTCAAGCAAATGGGCCTAGAAAACAAGCAGGGGTTGCTATCCTAATATCTGACAAGATAGACTTCAGTCCAACGTTAGTCAAGAAACATAAGGAAGGTCACTTTATGTTGATTAAGGGCACACTCCAACAGGAGGACATTACAATCCTAAACATATATGCACCTAACATGGGGGCTCCCAAATTCATCAAACAAACACTATTAGAACTACGGTCACAGATAACACCAAACACAGTGGTGGTGGGTGACTTTAACACCCCACTCTCATCAATTGACAGGTCATTCCAGGAAAAAATAAACAGAAAAGCATCTGGAAGGAATGGACCTAACAGATATATACAGGACATTTCATCCAAATGCTGCAGAATATACATTCTTTTCAGCAGCACATGGAACGTTCTCTAAAATAGACCATATATTAGGACACAAAGCAAGTCTTAACAAATTCAGGAAAATTGAAATAATTGCTTGCATTCTATCTGATCACAATGGAATTAAACTACAAATCAATAGCAAGAAAGGCTATAGAGCATACACAAAATCATGGAAACTGAACAATACCCTACGAAATGATGAATGGATCAATGAAGAAATCAAGAAGGAAATTTAAAAAAATTCATAGACTCAAATGATAATGAGAAAACAGCATACCAAAATCTCTGGAACACAAGGAAGGCAGTTCTAGGAGGTAAATTTATAGTTTTAAGTGCCTATATTAAGAAATTAGAAAGGTCACAAGTAAACGACCTAATGCTTCACCTTAAAGCCTTGGAAAAGAAGAACAAGGCAAACCAAAACTCAGTAGATGGAAAGAAATAATACAGATTAGGGCAGAAATTAATGAGATAGAAATAAACAAACAAAAAAGAACAACAATCCAAAGAATTAATGAAACAAAGAGTTGGTTCTTTGAAAGCATAAACAAGATTGATAAACCCTTAGCAAATCTGACCAAAAGAAAGAGAAAAGGGACACAAATTAATAAAATTAGAGATGAAAAAGGTAACATCACAACAGATTCCAGAGAAATTCAAAAAATCATAGGGACATACTATAAAAACATATACTTCACAAAGTATGAAAATCTGAAAGAAATGGATGATTTCCTTGATTTATATGACCTACCTAAATTAAATCAAGATGAGGTTAATCACTTAAATAGACCTATAACAAGCATGGAGATCTGAACAGTTATCAATAATCTCCCAACTAAAAAAAGCCCAGGCCCAGATGGATTCACTGCTGAATTTTACCAGACCTTTAAGGAAGAGCTAACAGCATTGCTTCTCAAGCTTTTCCAGGAAATAGAAAAAGAAGGAATTCTACCAAACTCCTTCTATGAGGCCAGCATCACCCTGATACCAAAAGCAGGCAAAGATAGAACAAAAAAAGAAAATTACAGACCAATCTCCCTCATGCACACAGATGCAAAAATTGTCAACAAAATATTGGCAAACAGAATACAAGAATATATCAAAAAAATCATTCACCCCGACCAAGTAGGCTTTATCCCAGAGATGCAGGGATGGTTCAATATACACAAATCTATAAATGTAATACATTATATAAATGGGTTGAAGGACAAAAATCCCATGATCATCTCATTAGACGCAGAGAAAGCATTTGACAATTCCAACATCCCTTCATGATAAAAGTCCTACAGAGACTGGGAATGGAAGGAACATATCTCAATATACTAAAAGCTATTTATGACAAGCCTACAGCCAACATATTACTAAATGGGGAAAAACTGGAAGCTTTTCCACTAAAATCAGGAAGAAGACCAGGGTGTCCACTGACCCCACTTTTATTTAATATAGTTCTGGAAGTCTTAGCCATAGCAATAAGGCAAGAGACACACAAAAAGGGATACAAAGCTGGGCGTGGTGGCGCACGCCTTTAATCCCAGCACTCGGGAGGCAGAGGTAGGAGGGTTGTCATGAGTTCAAGGCCACCCTGAGATGACAGAGTTAATTCCAGGTCAGCCTGGACCAGAGTGAAACCCTACCTCGAAACCCCCCACCCCAAAAAAAGAAGGGATACAAATTGTTTCCAAGGAAGAGATCAGGTTATCATTATTTGCAGATGACATGATTCTATACATAAAGGACCCTACTAGAAAACTGTTAGACCTCATCAAATCCTACAGCCATGTAGCAGGATACAAAATAAATACACAGAAATCAGTAGCCTTCATATATGCTAATAATAAACACACAGAGGATGAAATCAGAGAATCACTCCTGTTCACAATTGCATCAAAAAAAAAATAAATAAAGTACCTTGGAATAAACCTAACCAAGGAAGTAAAGAATCTCTACAATGAGAACTTTAAAACACTCAAGCGAGAAATTGCAGAAGACACTAGGAAGTGGAGAAACATCCCCTGTTCCTGGATTGGAAGACACAATATTGTGAAAATGGCAATCTTACCAAAAGCAATGTACACATTTAATGCAATCCCTATCAAAGTTCCAAAGGCATTCTTCATGGAAATAGAAAAAACAATCCAAAAATTCATTCGGAATCACAAAAAACCTCGACTATCTAAAATAATACTGAGCAACAAAAATGAGGCTAGTGGTATCACCATACCTGATTTTAACCTATACTACAGAGCCATAGTAACAAAAACAGCGTGGTACTGGCACAAAAGCAGACATGTAGATCAGTGGAATAGAATAGAGGACCCAGATGTAAGTCCAGGTAGTTATAGCCACCTGATATTCGATAAAAATGCCAAAAATTCTCATTGGAGAAAAGACAGCCTCTTCAGCAAATGGTGTTGAGAAAACTGGATATATATCTGTAGAAGGATGAAAATAGATTCTTCTCTCTCTCCATGCACAAGAATTAAGTTCAAATGCATTAGGACCTTAACATCAGACCTGAAACTCTTTAAGTGCTAGAGGAAAAAGTAGGGGAAACCCTTCAACATATTTGTCTTGGCAAAGACTTTCTGAATACAACCTCAATTGCTCAGGCAATAAAACCACAGATTAATCATTGGGACCTCATGAAATTACAAAGATTTTGCACTGCAAAGGACACAGTGAGAAAAGCAAAGAGGCAACCTACTGAATGGGAAAAAATCTTTGCCAGCTATATATCTGATAGAGGATTAATATCTAGGATATACAAAGAACTCAAAAAGTTAAATAATAAGGAATCAAACAAGCTGATAAAAAAAAAAGGGCTATGGAGCTAAATAGAGCGTTCTCAAAGGAAGAAATATGAATGGCATATAAGTATCTAAAAAAATGTATGTCACTAGTCATCAGAGAAATGCAGATTAAAACTACATTGAGATTCCATCTCACTCCTGTCAGATTGGCTACCATCATGAAAACAAATGATCATAATTGTTGGCGGGGATGTGGAAAAAGTGGAACCCCTTCTACACTGCTGGTGGGAATGCAATCTGGTCCAGCCATTGTGGAAATCAGTGTGGAGGTTCCTAAAACAGCTAAAGATTGATCTACCATAGGACCCAGCTATAGCACTCCTAGGCATATATCCTAAGGACTCATCTCGTTTCCTTAGAAGTATGTGCTCAACCATGTTTATTGCTGCTTAATTTATAATAGCTGGGAAATGGAACCAGCCTAGATGTCCAACTGATGAGTGGATAATGAAGATGTGGCACATTTTTGCAATGGAATTCTACTCAGTGGTAAAGAAAAATGAAGTTATGAAATTTGCAGAAAAGTGGATGGATCTGGAAGGGATTATACTAAGTGAGGTAACCCAGGCCCAGAATGCCAAGTGCCACATTTCTCCCTCATATGTGGATACTATCTACAGATGATTGGGCTTCTGCATCAGAAGGAAAATACTTAGTAGCAGAGGCCAGTAAGTTAAAAAGAGATGTAAAGGGAAGAGAAAGGAAGGGAGGAGGGTTCTTAATAGGTTGGTATTGTATATATGTAAGTAGAAAGATTGAGATGGGGAGGTAATATGATGGAGAATGGAATTTCAAAGGGGAAAGTGTGGGGGAGAGGGAGGTTATTACCATGGGATATTTTTTTATAATCATGGAAAATGTTAATAAAAATTGTGAAAACAAAAATGGCCTACAGAGCTGGGTATGGTGGTACACGTTGTTAATCACAGCACTCGGGAGGCAAATGTAGGAGGATCGCCATGAGTTTGAGGCCACCCTGAGTCTACATAGTGAATTCTAGGTCAGCCTGGGCTAGAGTGAGACCCTACCTCAAAAAAAAAAAAAACCAAAAAAAAAAAAAAAATCTATTCCTGGAGTGGTCATAGGCCCTATGAGGGAAGTTACTACTAGTTTTTGTGTTTGCTTTTGTTTTCTGAAAAATGGGTATGTTGTACCTATCAAATGTTTTTCTAAATATTTATGTTTCTGCCCATAAATTAAGGCTGCTCTCACTTTTGGTCAGAGAAGCTTTGCTCTGCAGTTGTTGGTGACTCTTGGGGAGACTCAAAACTCATCAAAATTCTGAGAATATGTAACTGTGGAGTACTCACCACTAAATGATTAATGTATCTATTATCACCCTCCCAAGGCCCAGAGAAGATTGTGGAAGAGGAGGTGAAAGAATGTTAAGAGCCAGAGGATGGGGAACAGTACGGTAGAACTCTGTCTTCTAGACTTGAAGTGGCCATTGTATTGATGACCTCACAGTGACTGTTGTCGCCTACAGGAGACCTGCACAATCCTGGGCTTATCAACATTCCATCACGGATGCTGGAAAAACATCAAAGTAGAAGAGCTGGAAAGAAGGGGTTCAGTCAAAAGGCTATGGGGGATGGGGATAATAAAGGGTAACAGGAGGGAATTATGATCAAAATACATTATATACATGCATGAGAATTGTCAATATAAAAAGGTTTTAGGGGCTACCCCCTGGGAGCCCCTCCTGTCTTACAGAGTTTTGCCTTCTTTCCTTCTCTTAAAGTCTTTAATAAAATCTTTTTAAACTTAAAAAAAAAAAAAAGAGGTAGCAGAAGTTGCTTTCCTCGGCGGTGAGCGGATATGTGAGGTCTTTGTGACAGGTTCTGCCATGGGGAAAAAAAAAATATTGTTTTAGATTTTTAAAATTTATTTATTAGAGAAAGGGCTTTCCCTTTCTCTAATAAGAGACAAGAGGGAGAGAGTGAGAATGGGAATGCCAAGCCTCCAACCACTGCAAATGAACTCCAGATGTGTGAATCACTTTGTGCATTTGCATTATGAGTGTACTAGAGACTCAAACTCTGGTTGTAAGGCTTTGCAGGCAAACACCTTTAACCGCTGAGCCATCTCTCCAGTCCTTGAGAAGGACTTGTATTCAGAGAAGGCACTGGCAGAGCAATCTTTTTTCTCTTTCTTGCTTTCTTTTTTTCAACAGGGTTTCATATATCCTAGACTGACTTGGAACTTGCTATGTTAAGGAAAATCTTGAATTTAATTTTAATTTTTTTAGTGTTTATGTATTTGAGAGAGGGGGAGAGTATAGTCATGCCAGGGCCTTTTGCCACTGCAAACAAACTCCAGACACAATCTTAACTTTCTGCATCTGGCTTTACCTGGTTACTGGGGAATCAAACCCAGGCTGGCAGACTTCCCAAGCAAGCTCTTTTACCTACTGAGCCATCTTCCCCAGCCCCTCAAAAAGAAATTTTCTAAAGAGACTGGTTGATCATGTAAAATGAAGAACACACTGTTGACAGAAAAGAAGAGAGGCCTGAGCTTTCTTATGATCACAGGGGCGTGGTGGGGCCCAGGGTTACTGCACCCTTCAGGGATCTGTCCTGGTGGGCTGAGATGCTGGAAGCTGTTGTTGAAGAGGACACCTTTGGAGAAGGCTGCCGTCTAGCTCATGATGTTCTCAGGATTAGATACTGGCCTGCCTTCTGAGTCATTTCTTACCCTTTGAGTAAGGAGGGACCTGGGCTGGTTTCTTTTTAGACTGGATTTCCAAAAGGTGCAGGATGCAGAGACAACCCTGCTTGAAACTGAGCTCACATGAACCAGTGGTCTGTGGTCTCGAACTTGGATACAGAGAACTTCAGCCCTGGCTTTACACCTAACTAACCTTTTTGGGATTAGCAGAAGGTGGTGGCCTTCTCAGTATCATTTTGTGATGTGAGGGGGGAAAAAAAGGATTTAAAGAAAGAGGGGCCCTTTCTTATTGGCAGTTAATGGTTGCTGGAGGAAGGAGAGAAATTTTCTTTCTTTCTTTTAAAAAATATTTTATTATTTATTTATTTGACAGAGAAAGAGGGAGACAGAGAGAGAGAATGGGTGCACCAGGGCCTCCAGCCACTGCAAACGAACTCCAGATGTGTGCACTACCTTGTGCATCTGGCTAATGGGCTTCTGGGGAATCGAACCTCGGTCATTTGGCTTTGCAGGCAAATGCCTTAACCATTAAGCCATCCCTCCAGCCCAAGACATTTTCTTCGGTAGTGTAGGCACTATTAAGTAGCCTCAACTCTGGTAAATAACCACTCAGTTTTGCTCATGGGAGAAATCCTAATTAAACACAGTGGGACACACACACACGAAGTGGTAAGGGGACTAGTTGGGAAGAAGAAAGGGTTCAGTGGAGGAGGAAGGAGACAGGTTAAGGTATTGGGAGTGAATATGATTAAAATACATTATGCACGTATAAAATTATAACAATCAATTTTTATTTATAAATATTATTTTATTGGGCTAGGCATGGTAGTGCACACCTTTAATACCAGCACTCAGGAAGCAGAGGTAGGAGGATCACTGTGAGTTTGAGGCAAGCCTGAGACTATGTAGTGAATTCCAGGTCAGTCTGGGCTAGAGTGAGATCCTACCTCAGAAAAAAAAAAAAAAAAAAAGAAGAGGGAAAGTGGAGCTGGGGAGATGGCTCAGAGGTTAACAGCACTTTTTTGCAAAGCCTGCATACAAAGTCAGATGCACAATAATGATATATATATATATATATATATATATATGAATGAAATCTGGAATTGGTTTTCAGTGGCAAATCAACTCTTAAATAAATTAAAAAAATTTTAAAACTGGGCATGGTGGCACACATCTTTAGTCCCAGCACTCGGGAGGCAGAGGTAGGAGGATCACTAGGAGTTCAAGACCAGCCTGGACTACTGGGCTAGAGTGAGACCCTACCTCAGAGAGGGAGAGAGAAACAGAGAGGAAGAGAAGAGGAGGGAGAGGGAATCCCAAATTAGGCATGGCTTTGAACTTTCTATGTAGCTGAGGATGACCTGGAACTTCTGATCTCCCTGCCCCACCCTCTAAGTTCTTGGGTTCCAAGCATATGTCAGCATGCCAGATTTCATTTATATTGGTGCTGTGCATTTAACCCAGGCTTCCTACATGCTAGATAAACACTACCAACTGAACCACATTCCAGCCCTCCTTTTTCTGCTTCAATGGAACTGATAATAGTATTCACCTTATAGGGCAATTTTTAAGGACCAGTGGTACCTGGTGAACTCAGTGAATATGTTAGCAGCAGAAAATTGTTATTAAAGTGAATTAATGAGATTTTGGTATTACTGTTAGATTGATCTCATTCATTCCAGCCAGATGAATGTAGCTTGGAGACTCCAGGTAGATAATACATAAACTAGGAAAACATGTCTGCAACACAACATACAAAATGGTGTTATTCCTGGTAGGTAGGAAGTGCTTGTAAATAAATTAGGGCTGGACCTGGATGTGAGGGTGCATGCCTTTAATCCCAGCACTTGGGAGACAAAGGTAGGAGGACTGCTGTAGTTTGAGGCCACCCAGAGACTACAGAGTGAATTCCAGGTCAGCCTGGGCTAGAGTGAACCCCTACCTCAAAAAAAGAGGGAAGCTGTAGGGATGGTTTAGCATTTAAGGCACTTGCTTGTATAGCCAAAGGACCCAGGTTTAAATCCCCAGGACCCACCTAAGCCAGTTGCACAAAGTAGCACATGCATCTGGAGTTTGTTTACACTGGCTGGGGGCCCTGGTGCACCCATACTCTTTCTCTGTGTTGGGCTCTGTATCTGTTTCACTCTCTCACAAATAAATAAGTAGATGATTGACAGATAGATAGATTAAAATGTTAAAAATAAGTAAAAAATAACATGAATATTAATGGGAAATTACAAAACAAGACAAACATCTGTAGTTATTTTCTTTTTTTGGTTTTCGAGGTGATCCTCCTACCTCTGCCTCCCAAGTGTTGGGATTAAAGGTATCCATCACCATGCTTGGCTTAGTATTTTTGTTTTATAAGTATTTTATTTATTTATTTCATTAGACAGATGAAGAGGCAGAGACAGAGAGAGAATTGGCATGCCAGGGCCTTCAGTCACTGCAAACGAACACAGACGCATGTGTCACCTTGTGCATATGGCTCACTTGGGTACTAGGGAACCAAACCTGGGTCCTTTGGCTTTGCAGGTAAGCACCTTAAATGCTAAGCCATCTCTCTAGCCCAGCATTTTTGTTTTAAAAAGCATGACTTGAGGGCTGGAGAGATGGCTTAGTGGTTAAAGTGCTTGTCAACAAAGCCAAAGGACCCATGTTTCATTTTCCAGGACCTACTAAGCCAGATGCACAAGGTGGTACATGTGCCTGGAGTTCATTTGCAGTGTTGGAGGTCCTTATGTCCCCATTCTTTCTCTCTTGCTTTCCATCTGCCTTTCTTTCTCTCTGTCAAATAAAAATATATAAATAAATAAATATAAAAAGGCATGACTTGGGCTCAAAAGAAGGCTTAGTGATTAAGGTGCCTGCAAGCAAAAGCCAAATGACCCAGATTCAATTCCCCTGGTACCCATGTAAGCCAGATGAACAAGGTGGCACATGCATCTGGAGTTCATTTGCAGTGACTAGAGGTACTGGCGTACCCATTCTCTGCCTCTTATTCTCTCTCTTTCAAACAATTCTTTTAAGTTATAAGAAAAGAAGGAAAGAAAGCACAACTCACTTATAGTAAGCTCAATTGTCTTTAGCATCCGACAATAATAAACACAAGATACCATTGTTGGGGAACATGCTGGTGACTCCAAAATTTGGTGGCACCTGACTTTCAAGAAGGCTGTGGAAGATGAACTCTTTTTCTCAGTGAAGATTTCCTGCAGTTTCAATGGTCAGCTCAGGCCCCAAATTATCAGGCTATGTGGGATGTGCTGCTTCAAGGAAGAATGAGCCAGAAGCCTTTCCTTCCAGCCTTTACCTCTTCCTGATGAAGTTCTGCAGTCAAGGACCCCCATCTGGCAAATTTTTCTTTTTTTTTTTCCTTGGTTTTCTGAGGCAGGGCCTCACTCTAGCTCAGGCTGACCTGGAATTCACTATGTGGCCTCAAATTCACAGCTATCCTCCTACCTCTGCCTCTGAGTGCTGGCATCAAAGGTGTGCACCACCACACCCAGCTGCAAGTCTGGTTTTCTTCTTGTCACATATGTAACCACTTCACATTTGCTTTGCCGCAGGTGTTGACTTTTCATGTGGCTTGAAATAGCCCCCCACATTGTTCCAAATTTGTACAAGGCTGGCATTCTGAATTAAGCCAGAATATTCTCCCAGAATATTCTTAGACTTCTTGCTAACTACTTCAGGCATGTTTTATCAGCTACATATTTAAAAAAAAATTATAATTAACAACTTTCATGATTGTAAACAATATCCCATGGTAATTCCCTCTCTCCCCCCACTTTCCCCTTTGAAACTCCATTCTCCATCATATCCCCTTTCCCTCTCAATCAGTCTCTCTTTTATATTGATGTCATGTTCTTTTCCAGCTTTCTGTCAGCTCCTTTATGTGGAGAAGGTTGTCAGCTCAGTTTCAGCAGGATTTTTCAGTGGCCTTGCAGCCCAAGACTGTGGAGTCTTCAACAATAGGGTCTTACCATCTATTCCTGGTGGGAAACCAAGGGCCTCAGAAATGGTCTATAATGTTTGGGGGGCATCATGGACCTCCCTAGCCCACAACTCACTGGAAGGTATCCCAACCCTGGCACTGAAAATTTTCTAGTAACAATCTATGGCTCCTGAGTGTTCCATTGTCCAAAAAAGTAGGTTTCCATATGATTTATTTATATTGTCTTAGATTTTGATTAGCCCTCTCTCCACCTTTCCTTCACTCAATCTCTTCCCCTGACCTCACTTGGGCCTTTTCACCCCCATTAATCTATTCTTATATTTACATATATATAATACCATCCTATTCAGTAGCCCCTCCCTTCCTTTTTCTTCCCTTTATATCTCTTTTCTAGCTTACTGGCCTTTGCTACTGTTTTCCTTCCTACTCACACAGAAGTACATTCATCTGTATCTAGGATCCACATATGAGAAAGAACATGCGGTGCTTGGCTTTCTGGGCCTGGGTTACCTCACTTAGTATAATCCTTGCCAGATCCATCCACTTTCCTGCAAATTTCATTACTTTATTTATTTATTTTTGTTGTTTTTTGGTTTTTCGAGGTAGGGTCTCACTCTAGCCCAGGCTGACCTGGAATTGACTATGGAGTCTCAGGCTGGCCTCAAACTCATGACAATCCTCCTACCTCTGCCTCCCGAGTGCTGGAATTAAAGGTGTGCACCACCACGCCTGGCTTTCATAACTTTATTTTTATTTACCGCTGAGTAGAACTCCATTGTACAAATGTGCCATATCTTCAATATCCACTCATCAGTTGAAGGACATCTAGTCTGATTCCATTTCCTAGCTACTGTGAATTGAGCGGCAATAAACATGGTTGAGCAAGTATCTCTAAGGTAATGAGATGAGTCCTTAGGATATATGCCTAGGAGTTGTATAGCTGGGTCATATGGTAGATCAATTTTTAGCTGTCTTAGGAACCTCCACACTGATTTCCACAATGGCTGGACCAGATTGTATTCCCACAAACTGTGTAGAAGGGTTTCTCTTTTTCTGCATTCTCACCGGCACTTATAGTCGTTTGTTTTCATGGTGGTAGCTAATCTGACAGGATTGAGATGGAATCTCAACATAGTTTTAATCTGCATTTCCCTGATGACTAGGGATGTAGAACATTTTTTAGATGCTTATATACTATCCGTATTTCTTCTTTTGATAACTCTCTATTGGGTTCCATAGCCCATTTTTTTTTTTAATATTTTCTTGGTCATTTTTTATTTATTTATTTGAGAGCGACAGACAGAGAGAAAGACAGAGGAAGAGGGAGAGAATGGGCGCGCCAGGGCTTCCAGCCCCTGCAAACGAACTCCAGACACGTGCGCCCCCTTGTGCATCTGGCTAACGTGGGACCTGGGGAACCGAGCCTCGAACCGGGGTCCTTAGGCTTCACAGGCAAGCGCTTAACTGCTAAGCCATCTCTCCAGCCCCATAGCCCATTTTTTAATTGGGTTGTTTGATTTCTTATTATTTAATTTTTTGAGTTCTTTGTATATCCTAGATATTAATCCTCTATCAGATGTATAGCTGGCAAAGATTTTTTCCCATTCTGTAGGTTGCCTATTTGCTTTATTCACATTGTTCTTTGCTGTACAAAATATTTGTAATTTTTTTCTCAATTTTTATTAACATTTTCCATGATTATAAAAAGTATCCCATGGTAATACCCTCCTTCCCCTCCCCCACTTCCCCCTTTGAAATTCCATTCTCCATCATATCCCCTCCCCATCTCAATCAATCTCTCTTTTATTTTAATGTCATGATCTTTTCCTCCTCTTATGATGGTCTTGTGTAGGTAGTGTCAGGCACTATGAGGTCATGGATATCCAGGCCATTTTATATATGGAGGGAGCATGTTGTAAGGAGTCTTACCCTTCCTTTGGCTCTTACATTCTTTCCGCAACCTCTTCCACATTAGACCCTGAGCCTTGGAAGTTGTGATCGAGATGTTACTCAGTACTCCAGTCACTTCTTTCCAGCACCATGATACCTTCTGTGTCATCCCAAAGTCACTGCCATCTGAAAAGAGAAGATTCTCTACCCAAAGTGAGAGTAACATTAATATAAGTGTATAAAGATTAAGAGAGTGCTTACTGGGTAGTTTGCTAAGCATAGTATATACATTTTTCCAGACATCAGCAGATGTTACATGCCTAGGGCTCATGACAAAGTTTTCAGTATCAGGGATGTGTTTCCCCCCATGGAGCAGGCCTCCAGTCCAATTGGAGGGCAGTTGGTTTCCACCATGATAGATGGCCACTATTGCACCCATTGCCTCATTTGGTCTGGCTGGCCAATTATAAGGCTTGCAGTATCCACTGTTGAGTATCTTCACTGGTGGTATCTCTTTCTCCCCTTGAACTACATGTAGAATGGCTTCTTCCAGCTTTCTGTCAGCTGGTCTACATGGAGGAGGTTATCAGCTCAGTTCCAGCAGTATTTCTCAGTGGCCTTGCAGCCCAAGTATCTGGAGTCTTCAGCAATAGGATCTTACCATCTATTCCTGGTGGTAAACCAAGGGCCTTGGCAATGGCCTATAATGTTTTGGGGGTATCAGGGACTGCCCTGGCCAACAACTCACTGGAGGTATCCCATCCCTGGTACTGAAAATTTTCTAACAATGATCTATGGCTCCTGAAACTGGAGGATTCCATATGATTTATTTGCATCCTCTTAGATTTTGATTGGCCCTCTGTCCACCTTACCTTACTCAATCTCTTCCCCTGACCTCACATTGGGAGTTTTCACCCCCATTAGTCTATTCTTCTATTTACATATATGCAATACCAACCTATTAAGTACCTTCCTCCCTTCCTTTCTCTTCCATTTATATCCATTTTTAACTTACTGGCCTCTGCTACTGAGTTTTTTCCTTCTCACACAGAAGCCCAATCATCTGTAGCTAGGATCCACATATGAGGGAGAACATGCGGTGCTTGGCTTTCTGGGCCTGGGTTACCTCACTTAGTATAATCCTTTCCAGATTCATCCATTTTCGTGAAAATTTCATAACTTCATTTTTCTTTACCGCTGAGTAGAACTCCATTGTATAAATGCGCCACATCTTCATTATCCACTCATCAATTGAGGGACATCTAGGCTGGTTCCATTTCCCACCTATTATGAATTGAGCAGCAATAAACATGGTTGAGCATGTACTTCTAAGGAAATGAGATGAGTCCTTTGGATATATGCCTAGGAGGGCTATGGTAGATCAATCTTTAGCTGTTTTAGGAACCTCCACACTGATTTCCACAATGGCTGGACCAGATTGCATTCCCATCAGCAGTGCAGAAGGGTTCCTCTTTTTCCACATCCCCGCCAGCATTTATGATCATTTGTTTTTATGATGATAGCCAGTCTGACAGGAGTGAGATGGAATCTCAATGTAGTTTTAATCTGCATTTCCCTGATGACTAGTGACATAGAACATTTTTTTAGATTCTTATATGCCATCTGTATTTCTTCTTTTGAGAACTCTCTATTTAGTTCCATAGCCCATTTTTCAATTGGCTTTTTTGACTTCTTCTTATTTAACTTTTTGAGTTCTTTGTATATCCTAGATATTAATCCTCTATCAGATATATAGCTGGCGTAGATTTTTTCTCATTCTGTAGGCTGCCTCTTTGCTTTATTCCCAGTGTCCTTTGCAGTACAAAATTTTTGTAATTTCATGAGGTTCCAGTAGTTAATCTGTGGTTTTATTGCCTAAGCAATTGGGTTATATTCAGAAAGTCTTTTCCAAGACCATTATGTTGAAGGGTTTCCCCTACTTTTTCCTCTAGCTGTTTCAGACTTTCAGGTCTGATGTTAAGGTCTTTAATCATTTGGACTTAATTCTTATGCATGGGGAGAGATAATGATCTATTTTCATCCTTCTACAGATACATATCCAGTTTTCCCAGCACCATTTGTTGAAGAGGCTGCCTTTTCTCCAGTGAGTATTTTTGGCATTTTTGTTGAATATCAGGTAGCTATAGCTATCTGTGCTTATATCTGGGTCCTCTATTTTGTTGATCTACATGTCTGCTTTTGTGCCAGTAACATGCTGCTTTTGTTACTATGGCTCTGTAGTATAGGTTAAAATCAGGTATGGTGATACCACTAGCCTTATTTTTATTGCTCAGTATTGTTTTAGATATTTGCTACTTTTTGTGCTAATGAATTTTTGGATTTTTTAAAATTTCTATGTAGAATGAATGCCATTGGAATTTTGGTGGGGATTGCATGAAATGTGTAGGTTGCTTTTGGTAAGATTGCCATTTTCACAATCTTGATTCTCCTGATATAAGAACAAGGGATGTCTTTCCATTTCCTAGTGTCTTTGACAATTTCTTGCTTGAGTGTTTTAAAGTTTTCATTGTAGAGATTCTTCACTTCCTTGGTTAGGTTTATTCCAAGGTTATTTATTTATTTATTTGTTGCAATTTTGAATGGGAGTGATTCATCCTCTCATTTTTGGTTTTTGAGGTAGTCACTCACTCTCAAGCCCAGGCTGACCTGGAATTATTTATTTATTTGAGAGCGATAGAGAAAGAGGCAGATAGAGAGAGAATGGGTGTGCCAGGGCTTCCAGCCACTGCAAACAAACTCCAGATGCATACGCCCCCTTGTGTATCTGGCTAACGTGGGTCCTGGTGAATCAAGCCTTGAACCAGGGTCCTTAGGCCTCATGGGCAAGCCCTTAACCACTAAGCCATCTCTCCAGCCCTACTATTTTTTATTTACTTTTGAAGTAGGGTCTTACTCTATTCTAGTCTGACCTGGAACTCTCTGTAGTCCCAGGCTGGCCTAGACTAATCCTCCTACCTCTGCTGCCTGAGTGTTAGAATTGTGCTATTGTTGTTGTTATTATTATTATTATCATTATGTTTTTTGAGGTAGGGTCTTGCTCTAGTAGTCTAGCCCAGGATGGCCTGGAATTCACTATATAGTCTCAGGCTGGCCTTGAACTCACAGTGATCCTCTTACCTCTGCCTTCCAAGTGCTGGGATTAAAAGGTGTGTGCCATCACACCTAGCTCCTCTTGATTTTTTTCTTTTGGTCGGGTTTCCCTCTAGCTAAGGCTGACCTGGAATTCACTATATAGTCTCAGGGTGGCCTCAAACTCACAGCAATCCTCCTACCTCTGCCTTCCAAGTGCTGGGATTACAGACTTGTACCATAATGCCCAGTGTATGTAGAGTTGATATCAAATCCAGGACTTTATGAATTCTAGTATGCACTCCACCAATTGAATTATATTACTAACCTCATTGTTTTGACTTACAATAATTATTTTATATTAAGAATGTATGCTGGGT
This sequence comes from Jaculus jaculus, assembly GCF_020740685.1. Classification (NCBI taxonomy): domain Eukaryota; kingdom Metazoa; phylum Chordata; class Mammalia; order Rodentia; family Dipodidae; genus Jaculus; species Jaculus jaculus. The sequence goes on from NC_059107.1 coordinate 65,788,024, forward strand.
ATGGTGGCACATGCCTTTAGTCCCAGCACTAGGGAGGCAAAGGTAGGTGAATCATCATGAGTTCAAGGCCACCCTGAGACTACATAGTGAAATCCAGGTCTGGCTGGGCTAGATCAAGACCCTACCTCCAAAGAAAAACAACAACAAAAAATACATTTGAAGGCTAGAGAGATGGCTTATCAATTAAGGCACTTACCTATAAAGTCAAAGAACCCAGGTTCAATTGCCCAGGACCCATGTAAGCCAGATGTACAAAGTGATGTGGTGCATGCATCTGGAGTTTGTTTGCCTTGGCTGGAGGCCCTGGCACACCCATTCTTTCTTTCTCCCTGTCTCTCTCTCTCCATGTATCTGCCTCTATCTCTAATAAATAAATAAAAATAAAGTATTTTTAAAAGCTGGGCATGGTGGCACATGCCTTTAATCCCAGCACTTGGGAGGCAGAGGTAGGAGGATCACTGTGAGTTCAAGGCCACCCTGAGACTACATAGTAAATTTCAGGTCAGCCTGGGCTAGAGTGAGACCCTACCTCGAAAAATCAAAACAAACAAACAAAAATTTTTAAAAGAATATGCCAGGCATGGTGGCACACACATGTAGTCCTAGCACTCAGGAGGCTGAGGTAGGAGGATGGCTGTGAGTTCAAGGTCAGCCTGAGACTATAAGAAAAATATATTGGAAGCTAGATGTGGTGGCTCATGCCCTTAATTCCAGCACTAGTGAAGCTGAGGTACAAGGATTACAGTAAATTCAAGGCCACCCTGAGACTACATATTGAATTCCAGGTCATCCTGGACTACACTGAGCCCCTACCTCCAAAAAACATAAAAAGGGTTGGAGAGAAGGCTTAGTGGTTAATGTGCTTACTTATGAAGCCAAAAGACCCAGCTTCAATTCCCCAGGACCCACATAAACCAGATGCACAAGGTGGTACATATGTCTGGAGTCCGTTTTCAGTGGCTGAAGGTGCTGGTGTGCCCATTCTTCCTGTCTTTCTCTTTCTTATCTGCCTTTTTCTCTTGTTCTCAAAATAATATATATATAAAATGGAGGCTGGAGAGATGGCTCAGTGGTTAAGAGCACTTCTTGTTCATGCTTGAGGGCCTTACAAGGACTGAGAGATGACTTGAGTTTGATCCCTAGGACCCACATAAACAGCTGGTGGGCATGGCCATGATGTATGTCTGTAACTCTAGTCCAGTAGAGAAGTGGAGACCCAAAAATTATTGGAGCTCGCTGGGCGTGCCATCTCCCCTGCCCTAAATAAATATAATATGGATCCCAGGTCCTTCCTTGCATCTGTTAGACACATATTCTGCCATTGAACTACATCCTTTTTTATTTTATTTTTGTTTTTTTCGAGTTTGGGTCTCACTCTAAGTCAGGCTGATCTGAAATTCACTATGGAGTCTCAGGCTGGCCTCCAACTCAGGGTGATCCTCCTACCTCTGCCTCTCAAGTTCTGGGATTAAAGGTGTGTGCCAGCCACCACACCCACCCAGCTAACTAAACTTTGATTGACAGCTAACAGGCAAGAGCCCAAACTCCAGGTTTGAATTTCAATCCTGAGGTTTAGCATAGGTTCCTTCTATTTGCTTGAGCTGGATGTCCTCTCCCTTCCCATCCTCCCTTCAGTCCTAGAGAACTACACTTGTCTGCTAAGCCAGGACTTGCCAAAGAATGGTCTTTGGCTCTTCTCCAGCTCAGCTGTTTTTGCAATTCAGAGTTCAAGAAAGGGGTGGTACTCCTTCCCTGGGCTGAGGAACTAATCAGATGCATTCCTAGCAGACACATGTATACCAGTACAGGGAAGTAAGGCTGCTGCTGAAGATCACTGGTGACATTGTCTGGGGAAAAAAAGGCATATGATATAAAGGAAGTCAAGAAATGAATGAACAGGGCTGGCAAGATGGCTTAATGGTTAAGGCACTTGCCTGCGAAGTCTTCAGACCTAGGTTCAATTTACCAGAATCCATGTGTATTAGTTAGGGTTCTCTAGAGGAACAGAATCAAAGAATGATTGTATTTAGCAATTTATTGGATTAGTTTATGGCAGTCCAACAATAGCAGTTTGCACGCTGGAGAGTCAAAGAACCCAATAGTTGCTCAGCAGTCACAATCCAGCACTGAAGGCCTGGAGGCTTCCCTGAGAGCTGCTCTTCAGTCCACACTGGCAGGCAGCAAGCGGCACTGCAGCCTGGTGGGAGGAAGGGATTTTTCTCCAGAGCTTCCTTAGATAAAGCTCCTCTCTGAGAGGGGCCACCCACCCTGAGAGAAGGACTTCCTCCTTCAGCTAATCCTTCCTGGAAGCAACCTCAGAGACCCACTGAGGATTCCTAAACAGATCAAATTGACAACAAAACTTAACCATTACACCATGTAAGCCGGATGCACTAGGCTGTGGCGCATGCATCTGGAGTTCCTTTGCAATGGCTGGAGGCCCTCACGTGCCTGTTCTCTCCCCCTCTCTCATAAATAAGCAAAATAAAAATAAAACCTTTTTATTTTTGTTTTTTCAAGGTAGGGTCTCACTCTAGCCCAGGCTAACCTGGAATTCACTATGTAGTCTCAGGGTGGCCTTGAACTCACGGCGATCCTTCTACCTCTGCCTCCTGAATTTTGGCATTAAAGGCATGTGCCACCACACTCACCCTAAAAATAAAAAAAATTTAACAAAACTGCCATATCACTGCATATTTGAAGTCAGCCTCAGCTTCATAGTGAGACCTTTTGTCAGAAACAAAGAACTGCCAAGCTTGATGGCACGCACCTTTAAAATTTTTTTTAAAAAGAGCCAGGTCGTGGTGATGCATGCCAGCACTTAGGAGGCAGAGGTAGGAGGATTGAAGAGAGTTTGAGGCCACCCTGAGACTACATTTGAATTCCAGATCAGCTTGGGCTAGAGTGAGACCTGCCTTCAAATACCAAAAAGAAATGGATGAATAAAGCCCTTCCTGGTGCACTGGTAGGGTTTCCCTCTACCTCACAAAAAGTGGTAGGGGGGCTGGAGAGATGGATTAGCAGTTAAGCGCTCGCCTGTGAAGCCTAAGGACCCCGGTTCGAGGCTCGGTTCCCCAGGTCCCACGTTAGCCAGATGCACAAGGGGGCGCACGCGTCTGGAGTTCGTTTGCAGAGGCTGGAAGCCCTGGCGTGCCCATTCTCTCTCTCTCTCCCTCTATCTGTCTTTCTCTCTGTCTCTGTCGCTCTCAAATAAATAAATAAAATATTTTTAAAAAAAGTGGTAGGGGTGGAGGTGGGGCTGGGGCTCAGTGGGTAAGGCACTTGACTGTAAGGCCTTATGACTTGGGTTCAATTCCCCAGTATCCAGATGCACAAAGCCAGATGCACAAAGAGGCACATGCATCTGGAGTTTATTTGCAGCAGCTGGAGGCCCTGGTGTGCCCACTCTCAGTGTCTCTTCTCTGTCTCTACACTTGCAAATAAATAAGCACTTGTCCACAAAGCCTAAAGAGCCATGTTTGACTCTCCAGATCTCACATACACAAACGCACAAAGGTGAGGCAAGCACAAGGTCGCACATGCCCATTAGGTGGCACAAGCATATGGAGTTCGATTGCAATGGCTGAGACCCTGGTGCACCAATTCTCTCTAAAAAAGTAATAAATAAATAAATAAATAAAAAGGGGAAGGGCCAGGCATGGTAGCACATGCCATTAGCCCCAGCACTAAGGAGGCAGAGGTAGGAGGATCACTGTGAGTTCTAGGGCACCCTGAGACTATAGAGTGAATTTCAGGTCAGTGTGTGCTAGAGTGAGACCCTACCTCAAAAAACCAAAGACAAACAAAATAAAATAAAAAAGAGGAGGGTTGAAAATATGGTTTCTGGTAAAGGGGCTTGTCTACAAAGCCAAAGGACCCAGGTTTGATTCCCCAGGACTCATGTAAAGCCATATGCACAAGATGGTACACGTGTCTGGAGTTTGCAGCAGCTAGAGGCCCTGGCATGCCCATTTTCCCCTCCCTCTCCCTTTCTATCTGCCTCTCTCTCACAAATAAGTAAAAAATAAAATATTAAAAAAAACAAAACTTGAGCCAGGTGTGGTGGTATGCACCTTTAATCCCAGCACTTGGGAGGCAGAGGTAGGAGGATTGCTGTGAATTCAATGCCACCATGAAACTACAGAGTAAATTCCAGGTCAGCCTTGGCTAGAGCGAGACCCTACCTCAAAAAACAAAACAAACAAACAAGCAAACAAAAAACAAAACAAGAAAGAAAGAAAGAAAACAGGAAAGAAAGAAAAGGAAAAAAGAAAAACAAAGTTGACGGTTGTGAATGTACCCCAGTTGTTCGCTTGCACGAAGCCCTGGGTTCATTCCCCAGCATTGCGTAGAGTGGTTGCACATGCTGTAATCCCAGCATTGTAGAAGTGGGAAACGGATCATGAATTCAAGATCATCCTCAGCAACTACATAGTGAGTTTGAGGTCAGTCTGAGTCACATGAGATCCTGTTTCAAAAATGAAATGAAAAATTCAGTTGAAACTCGCAGTCACTGCTATTTCCTATAGAGGCCTCTTGACTTTGAAATACTATTGAATTACTCATCACTGAATGTGTCTGGCATCATGTGCCTCTAGTTTAACTCTGAACAGACCATTAGAACTCATGGTTTTGGGAGCCTTTCTTGCTTGTTTGGTTTTGAGGTAGGGTCTCAAAATTGACCTAAAACTTGCTTTGTAGCCTTGGCTGGCCTTGAACTCACAATGATCCTTCTACCTCAGCCTCGCCAGTGCTGGAAGTAAAGGTATGAGCCATCACACGAGGTTGGTACTAAGAGTCTTAAAGGAGCTTCAGAAATTAGTCCAGATACCTCTGCTATGTGCATATTAGGATAGCAGCGTCTGCCACATTTCTATTCTAGTGAGCCCCAAGGTACAGCTACACTCACTCAAGTGCATGTAGAAACCTCAGGCAAGCCGGACAGATTCCCGGGCACCTCTGAGCTTTCTAGATGGGTGGGTTTTATCCTCTGTTTCCTGAGCAGCCCCTCAGCCATTAAACTCTCAAGGATGCTTTTTTTTTTTTTAAGGTAGGTTTCACTCTAGCCCAGGCTGACCTGGAATTCACTATGCAGTCTCAGGGTGGCCTCGAGCTACCTCTGCCTCCGAGTGCTGGGATTAAAGGTGTGTGCCACCACGCCCAGCTCAAGGATGCAATTTTTGCCTAGTTGGGATATGAGGTTTGCATACCCTGACTGATAAACTATATGGAACAATGTGAATGTCAGGCTGAATTTAAAAGCTCTGGAAATTTTCCTGAGGCCTTATTGGTTGACAAGACATTCCTGTTGCCTGTTCTTCCCCCATAAATATTTTTGCTAGGGACATGGTGGGAGTAATTATTTGGCCTACAAAGAACTTCCCTTCAAACTCTGGAGAGAGCAGAGATCAAGGATGGGGATATGGCTCAGCTGGTAGAGCTTTGCTTAGTATGCTTGATGCCCTGGGTTCAGAACCACAAAAACCGGGAGCTAGAGAAATGGCGCAGCAGTTAAGGCACTTGCCTGCAAAGCCTAACTACCTGGGTTCAATTCCCCAACACCCATGTAAAGCCAGGAGCACAAAGTGACACTTGCATCTGGAGTTTGCAGCAGCTGGTGCACCCAGTCTCGTCTGTTTTCCATCACTCTCTGCTTGAAAATAAATAAATTAAATATTTTAAAAAAGAACCAAATACCAGGTGTAGTGACATATGCCTTTAATCCCAGCACTTGGGAGGCAGAGATAGGAGGATCACTGAGTTCGAGGCCACCCGGAGACTATGTAGTGAATTCCAGGTCAGCATGAACTAGAGAGATACTACCTTGAAAAAATTAAAATAATAAATAATGGAAAATGCTAATAAAAATTTTACGTTAAAGTCATGGAGGCAGGTAACATGGCTGAACCACTTTGTGTTCCTGTCTGTTGTTTGAAAGAAGTGGCCGCTAATTTCCAGTTTTAAACACATCGTAGAATGTGATATTTATGAAAGAATCCAGCAGAGACCATCAGTTTAGTGTTGGAGAAATACGAAGAGGTATTTCATGCCATTAAATCAGTCTGGCTCTTGGAAGATCACTGACACCCTAATTTCTTTTCTTAGGTAGGGAGAAGGGAATAGATGTGTGATAAGAAGCTGAGAAATGGCTTAAATTGATCAGGCACGTACACTTTATACTGCAGTTGTACATTTTGTTTAAGGTTTCTGAACATCTAACATGATCAAGGAAATGTCTTAGTATTTGGCAGATGATAATTGGAGGGTAAGATCCTCTGTGTGAGAAAATGACCATTGCATCAGTTGTCTCTTGTGATAGGGCTAAATGAGAAAAAATGGGAATAAAGCTTCATTCTTGTAATGAGAAAAAAAAAATTAAAAAAAAAAGTTGACTTGCTATGGCTGCCTGATTTGGGCACTCAAGACTACAAGACAAAATAAACCTTTTTTCTTTATAAGGTAAAAAAAATATATAAAATAAAAAATAAAATAAATAAAAAAAGAAGCATGGGCTGGAGAGATGGCTTAGTGGTTAAGTGCTTGCCTATGAAGCCTAAGGACCCCTGTTTGAGGCTTGATTCCCCAGGACCCACGTTAGCCAGATGTACAAGGGGGCGCATGCATCTGGAGTTCGTTTGCAGTGGCTGGAGGCCCTGGTGCGTCCATTCTCTTTTCCTCTCTCTCTCTGCCTCTTTCTCTCTGTCGCACTCAAATAAGAATAAACAAACAAACAAAAAAAAGTTTAAATAAAAAAGAACCACAAAACCTATATACTTGGCTTGGTGGCTTTGGCCTGTAATTTCAGCACTCAAGAGGTAGAGGCAGGAGGATCAGGAGCTCAAAGTTGTCCTCTGCTACATAGCAAGTCCAAGGCCAGCTACATGAATATATGAGACTCTGTCTTAAAACAAACAAAAACAAGCCCGGCGTGGTGGCGCACGCCTTTAATCCCAGCACTAGGGAGGCAGAGGTAGGAGGATCACCGTGAGTTCGAGGCCACCCTGAGACTACATAGTGAATTCCAGGTCAGCCTGAGCCAGAGTGAGACCCTACCTCGAAAAACAAAAACAAAAAAACAAAACAAAACAAAACAAAAAAACCAAAAAAAAAAAAAAAAAAAAAACCAGAAAGGAACTGATATGTGTCTCTGGGTTACATCTAGGGTGCAGGTTGCTGCTCTGTTGGGCAATACTAATGGACAAGGCTAGACATCTGACACTGCAGGCAAACCAGATTCAACTGGGAATTTGAAAGGCTAAGGAAGAGTCTTAACCTGGCAGACAAGAAGCAGTTATCACGTGAGCCATGGTGTTATGGAAAGGTCCCTAGCTGCCCTGGCTCCTACCTATCGCTTAACTCTTTCTTCCATCCTCTAAGCTACCTCAAAGCCTTCCAATAAAATCTCACTTAGGCCTAGCACTCACAGAGGTAGGAGGACTGCTGAGTTTGAGGCCCCCCCCCCCCCAGACCACATAGAAAATTCCAGGTCAGCCTGGGCTGGAGCTAGACCCTACCTTGAAAAACCAAAACAAACAAAAGCTGGGTGGGGTAGCACCTGCCTTTAATCCCAGCACTCAAGGCCAAACTAGAGGATAGAACCATTATAAGTATGTATGTGTCGAGAATGAGTTCTATTCTTTAATATTTCATTTGATTTTTTTTTTCAGAGGTATAGTCTCACTCTAGCTCAGGCTGACCCTGGAATTCATCATGTAGTCTCAGGGTGGCCTCGAACTCATGGTGATCCTCCTACCTCTGCCTCCCAAGTGCTAGGATTAAAGGCGTGTGCCCTTTTAATGCCCTGCTGATTTTTGTTTTTAACTCTTTCCATAACCAAAATAGTGTTTTACTTTAGTTTTGTTTATTTTTGCAACAGGGACTGACTGTATACCAGGTTAGCCTTAACCAGTCCAGGATGACCTAGAATTCATTATGTAGCTTAAGCTTGCATTAAACTGATGGCAGTCCTCCTGCCTCAGCCTACCAAGTTCTGGGACAGTGAACACACGCCCAGTTAACAAACCTTTTTTTGTTGTTGTTGTTGTTTTTGAGGTGGGGTTGCACTCTAGCTCGGGCTGACCTGGAATTCACTATATAGTCTCAGGGAGGCTTCAAACTCATGGTGATCCTCCTACTTCTGCCTCCCAAATACTGGAATTCAAGGTTTGTACCAACATGCCCAGCTTTCAAAGCACTTAAAAAAAATATTTTTTTTGGTCCAGGCGTGGTGTCACATGCCTTTAATCCCAGCACTGAGGAGGCAGTGGTAGGAGGATTACTGTGAGTTTGAGGGCACCTTAAGACTACATAGTGAGTTCCAGGTCAGCCTGGGCTACAGCAGTACCCTGCCTTGGGGGGGAAAAAAAAGTTATGTAGCCAGGTGTGGTGGCACATGCCTTTAATCCCAGCACTTGGAGGCAGAGGTAGGAGGATGGCCGTGAGTTCAAGGCCACTCTGAGACTACAGAGTGAATTCCAGGTCAGCCTGAGCTAGAGAGAGAAAAGCCAAAAATAATAATAATAAATAAATAAATAATAAAAATAAAGAAATCAAAGCTTCTTCAAGCTCTGCCTCCCTACCTGGTGCAGTACAGGAAGGAAGGAGTAAGGATAGGATGAGGGGTAGGAGGATCTACTGAGATGGAAGGGCAGTTTCCTCCATAAGCAAGTCCTCTATCACAGCTGGCAGCCAGTGACCTGACAAGCAATGTAGCCATCCCTACTCTATTGTAGTGTCAGACTCAAGACCAGAACACAGTCCCACCTTTATCTAGATCCTGCAATGAGAGACTCATGAGTAAGCAGTTACCCTGGACACAGCAACAGCATCCCCTCAAGTAGATGTATTTTTCAGAGAGAGTCCAAGTTGAGTCAGGCAGGGTTATACAGACTTATAGTTCCAGTACCTGGGAGGCTAAGACAAGAAGATTGTCATGAGTTTGAGGCCAGCCTGGCCTACCAACTGAGTTCAAGTCCTGCCTTATCAACTCAGACTGACCCTGTCTCTGAGTATATTACTATTAGAGTGCAAGGCTCTTGGGGGAAAAAAGTGTGGCAATTTTTATAAAAATAAGATTTCAGAAAGAAGATAATGCAGACAGGTTGCTGTGTCCTTAAATGATATTCAAAAATACGTAAGAGGTTGGGAATGTTACTCAGTGAGTAGAGTGTTTGCCTAGCATACATAAAGTTTTAGGATCCATCCCCAGTACCACACAGAACTGGGTTTGGTGGCACATACCTGTAACCCAGAACTCAGGAAGTAGCAGCAGAAGGATCAGAAGTTCAAGGTCATCGTTGGCTACATAGTGAGTTTGAGGCCAGGCTGGTTTATGTGAGCCTCTCATATAAATACTTTTATTTATTTACCCAATATTTTTATTTATTTATTTATCTGCAAGCAGAGTGACAGAGAGAGGGAATGGGCATGCTAGGGCATAGTGCAAATGAACTCCAGATGCATGTGCCTCCTTATACATCTGGCTTTATGTGGGTACTGGGGAGTCAAACGTGGGTTGTTATTGCATTTGAGTGTCTTAACCACTAAGCCAACTCTCCAGTCCATTGAAAATATTTTTAAAAAATTAGATGGGCATAATGGTGCATGCCTTTAATCCCAACAACTCGAGAGGCAGAGGTAGAGGGATGGCTGTGCATTGAGACCAGCTAGGGATTCCAGAGTGAGTTCTAAGTCAACCTGGCCTAGAGTGAGACCCTACCTCAAACAACAAACATTTAAATTGAAAAAAAATGAAATAAAAATGGAAAAAATAAACATGCATGGTGGTGCATGCCTTTAATAGAATTCTTTTATTTTTATTTTATTTTATTAAAAACTTCCATGATTATTGAAAATACCCCATGGTAAAATCCTCCCTCCCCCCACTTTCCCCTTTGAAACTCCATTCTCCATCATGCCCCCTCCCCATCTCAATCAGTCTCTCTTTTACATTTGATGTCATGATCTTTTCTTCCTCTTATGATGGTCTTATGCAGGTAGTATCAGGCACTGTGAGGCCATGGTTATCCAGGCCATTTTGTGTCTGGAGGGAGCATGTTGTATGGACTCCTGCCCTTCCTTTGGCTCTTACATTCTTTCTGCCACCTCTTCTGCAATAAACCCTGAGCCTTGGAAGGTGTGATCGAGATACTGCAGTACTGAGCACTGCGGTCATTTCTTTCCAACACCATGATACCTTCTGAGTCGTCCCAAGGTCACTGCCATCTGAAAAGAGAAGATTCTCTACCAAAAGTAAGAGAAGCATTAATATAAGAGTGTGAACATTAACAAAAGTGCTTACTGGGCAGTTTGATAAGCATAGTATATACATTTAGCCAGACAGCAACAGATGTTACACCACTAGGGCTCATGACACCCAGCTTTAAGTTTTCAGTATTAGGGATGTATTTCCTCCCATGGAACGGGCTTCCAGTCCAATTAGAGGGCAGTTGGTTTCCCCCATAATAGATGTGCCACTATTGCACCCGTTGGGTCATTTGGCCTGCCTGGCCAAAGACAAGGCTTGCAATGTCCACTATTGAGTATGTTCACTGGTGATTCCTCTTTCTTCCATTGAACTGCATGCAGAATGGCTTCTTCCAGCTTTCTGTCAGCTGGTCTACATGGAGGAGGTTATCAGCTCAGAGCCAGCAGGATTTCTCAGTGGCCATACAGCCCAAGTATATGGAGTCTTCAGCAATAGGGTCTTCCCATCTATTATTCCTGGTGGGAAACCAAGAGCCTCAGCAATGGCCTTTAATATTTTGTGGGCATCAGGGACCTCCCTGGCCAACAACTCACTGGAAGATATCCCATCCCTGGCACTGCAAATTTTCTAGCTACAATCTACAGCTCCTGAGTGTTCCATTGTCCAAAACAGTAGGATTATATATGATTTATATCCTCTAAGATTTTGATTAGCTCTCCCTCCACCTTTCCTTTACTCAATCTCTTCCCCGACATGATTTTGGGTCTTTTCACCCCCATTAATCTATTCTTCTACTTACATATATACAATACCATACTATTAAGTACCCCTCTCCCTTCCTTTCTCTTCCCTTATATCTCTTTTCTAGCTTACTGGCCTCTGTTACTGAGGTTTTTCCTTCTCACACAGAAGCCCAGCCATCTGTAGTTAGGATCCACATATGAGAGAGACCATGCCATGCTTGGTTTTCTGGGCTTGGGTTACCTCACTTAGTATAATCCTTTCCAGATCCATCCATCTTCCCGCAAATTTCATAACTTAATTTTTCTTTACCGCTGAGTAAACTCCATTGTATAAATGTGCCATATCTTCATTATCCATTCATCAGTTGAGGGACGTCTAGGCTGATTCCATTTCCCAACTATTGTGACTTGAGCAGCAATAAACATGATAGAGCACATACTTCTAAGGAAATGAGATGAGTCCTTAGGATATATGCCTAGGAATGCTATAGCTGGGTCATATGGTAGATCAATTTTTAGCTGTTTTAGGAACCTCCACACTGATTTCCACAATGGCTGGACCAGATTATATTCCCACCAACGGTGTAGAAGAGTTTCTCTTTTTCCACATTCTCGCCAGCATTTATATGGTCATTTGTTTTCATGATGGTAGCCAATCTGATAGGAGATGGAATCTCAACATAGTTCAATCTGCATTTCCCTGATGACTAGGGATGTAGAATATTTTTTTAGATGCTTATATGCCATTCATATTTCTTCTGAGAACTCTCTACTTAATTCTGTAGCCCATTTTTTAATTGGCTTGTTTGATTTCTTATTATTTAACTTTTTTTTTGTTTTGTTTTTTGTTTTTCAAGGTAGGGTCTCACTTTTAAGTCAGGCTGGCCTGGAATTCTCTATATAGTCTCAGGGTGGCCTCGAACTCACAGTGATCCTCCTACCTCTGCCTACCGAGTGCTGGATTTAAGGCGTGCGCCACCATGCCTGGCTTATTTAACTTTTTGAGTTCTTTGTATATCCTAGATATAAATCCTCTATCAGATGTATAGCTGGCAAAGACTTTTTCTCATTCTGTAGGTTGCCTCTTTGCTTTATTCCCAGTGTCCTTTGCTGTACAAAATCTTTGTAATTTCATTTAGTCCCAGCGGTTAATCTGTGGCTTTATTTTCTGAGCAATTGGGATTGTATTCAGAAAGTCTTTGCCAAGAGCAATTTATTGAAGGGTTTCCCCTACTTTTTCCTCTAGCCGTTTCAGAGTTTCAGGTCTGATGTTAAGGTCTTTAATCCATTTGGACTTAATTCTTGGGTATGGAGAGGGAGAAGAATCTATTTTCATCTTTCTGCAGATACATATCCAATTTTCCCAGCACCATTTGCTGAAGAGGCTGCCTTTTCTCCAATGAGTATTTTTGGCATTTTTATTGAATATAAGGTCGCTATAGCTACCTGGACTTACATCTGGGTCCTCTATTCTGTTCCATTGATCTACATGTCTGCTTTTGTGTCAGTACCATGATGCTTTTGTTACTATGGCTCTGTAGTATAGGTTAAAATCAGGTATGGTGACACCTCCCGTCTTATTTTTGTTGCTCAGTATTATTTCAGATAGTCAAGGTTTTCTGTGATTCCAAGTGAAGTTTTGGATTGTTTTTTCTATTTCCATGAAGAATGCCTTTGGAATTTTGGAATTTATTTTAGATACTCGAGATTTGTTGTGCTTCCAAATGAATTTTTGGATTGTTTTTTTCTATTTCTGTGAGGAATGCCAATGGAATTTTGATAGAGATTACATTAAATGTGTAGATTGCTTTTGGTAAGATTCCCATTTTCACAGTATTTTTTCTTCCTATCCAAAAACATGGGATGTCTTTCCATTTCCTAGTGTCATCTGCAATTTCTTGCTTGAATGTTTTAAAGTTTTCATTGTAGAGATCCTCCACTTCTTTGGTTAGGTTTATTTCAAGGTACTTCATTATTATTTTTTTGTTGATGCAATTGTGAATGGGAGTGATTCTGTGATTTCATCTTCTTTGTGTTTGTTGTTAGCATATAGGAAGGCTACTAATTTCTGTGTATTTATTTTGTATCCTGCTACATGACTATAGGTGTTTCTCAGCTCTAACAGTTTGCTGGTACAGTCTTTAGGGTCCTTTATATATAGAATCATGTTATCTGCAAATAATAATAACTTTCTCTCATCCTTTCCAATTTGTATACCTATCTTGCCTTATTGCTATGGCTAAGACTTCCAGAACTATGTTAAATAAAAGTGGGGACAGTGGACACCCTTGTCTTGTTCCTGATTTTAGTGGGAAAGCTTCTGGTTTTTCCCCATTTAGTATTTTGTAGGCTGTAGGCTTGTCATAAATAGTTTTTATTATATTGAGATATGTTCCTTCAATTCCCAGTCTCTGTAGGACTTTTATCAGGAAGAGATGTTGGACTTTGTGGAATGCTTTCTCTGCATCTAATGAGATGATCATTTGATTTTTGTCCTTCAACCCATTTATATAATGTATTACATTTATAGATTTGCATATATTGAACCATCCCTGCATCTTTAGGATAAAGCCTACTTGGTCAGGGTGAATGATCTTTCTGATATGTTCTTGTATTCTGTTTGTCAATATTTTGTTGAGAATTTTTGCATCTATGTGCATGAGGGAGATTGTTCTGTAATTTTCTTTTTTTGTTCTATCTTTGCCTGGTTTTGGTATCAGGGTGATGCTGACTTCATAGAAGGAGTTTGGTAGAATTCCTTCTTTTTCTATTTCCTGGAAAAGCTTAAGAAGCAATGGTGTTAGTTAGTTAGGTCTGTTAAAATTCAGCAATGAATCCATCTGGGCCTGGGCTTTCTTCAGTTGGGAGATTATTGATAACTGTTCAGATCTCTATGCTTGTTATAGGTCTATTTAAGTGATTAACCTCATCTTGATTTAATTTAGGTAGGTCATATAAATCAAGGAAATCATCCATTTCTTTCAGATGTTCATACTTTGTGGAGTATGTGTTTTTATATTATGTGAATTTCTCTGGAATCTGTTGTGATGTTACCTTTTTCATCTCTGATTTTATTTGTGTCTCTTCTCTCTTTGTTTTGGTCAGAATTGCTAAGGGTTTATCAATCATGTTTATCCTTTCAAAGAACCAGCTCTGTTTCATTAATTTTTTTGGATTTATTTGTTTCTATTTCATTAATTTCAGCCCTAATCTTTATTATTTCTTCCTGTCTACTGATTTTTGGTTTGCCTTATTCTTCTTTTTCCAAGGCTTTAAGGTGAAGCATTAGACCGTTTACTTGTGACCTTTCTAATTTCTTAATATAGGCACTTAAAGCTATAAATTTACCTTTTAGGCCTGATTCATTGTGTCCCAGGGATTTTGGTATGTTGTGTTCTCATCATCATTTCACTCTATAAATTTTTTAATTTCCTTCTTGATTTCTTCATTGACCCATTCATCATTTAGTAGTGTATTGTTTAGTATCCATGATTTTGTGTATGCTCTATAGCCTTTCTTGTTATTGATTTGTAGTTTGATTCCATTGTGGTCAGATAGAATGCAAGGAATTATTTCAATTTTCTTGAATTTGTTAAGATTTGCTTTGTGTCCTAATATATGGTCTATTTTAGAGAATGTTCCATGTGTTGCTGAAAAGAATGTATATTCTGCAGCCTTTGGATGAAATGTCCTGTATATATCTGTTAGGTCCATTCCTTCTATGACCTCATTTAGTACAGATACCTCTCTGTTTATTTTTTCCCGGGATGACTTTTCAGTTGATTAGAGTGGGATGTTAAAGTCACCCACCACCACTGTGTTTGGTGTTATCTGTGACCTTAGTTCTAATAGTGTTTGTTTGATGAATTTGGGAGCCCCCATGTTAGGTGCATGTATGTTTAGGATTGTAATGTCCTCCTGTTGGAGTGTGCCCTTAATCAATATAAAGTGACCTTCCTTATCTTTCTTGACTAACGTTGGACTGAAATCTACCTTGTCAGATATTAGGATAGCAACCCCTGCTTATTTTCTAGGCCCTTTTTCTTGGAACACCGTTTTCCAACCTTTCACACTAAGGTAGTGTCCATCCTTTGTAGAAAGGTGAGGTTCTTGGAGACAACAAATTGTAAGATCCTGCTTTTTTTTTTTTTTTTTTTTTTTGATTTTTCGAGGTAGGGTCTCACTCTAGCCCAGGCTGACCTGGAATTCAACGGAGTCTCAGGGTGGCCTTGAACTCATGGCAATCCTCCTACCTGTGCCTCCCAAGTGTTTGGATTTAAGGCATGCACCACCACACCCGGCAAGATCCTGCTTTTTAACCCAGTCTGCAAACCTTTTTGTTGGGGCATTGAGTCCATTGATATTAAGAGATATTATTGAAAGTGTGTATTTTTGTCTGTCATTTTTGATGTTGTTGTTGTGGTTCTGGTCCTACCATTAACTAGTATTTGAGTATTGCTTGTTTTTTTCCAAGTTCATTTTATGTGTGCTTTTCCTTATCTTTGGCATGGAGGATTCTTTCAAATATTTTCTATATAGCTGGTTTTGTCTTCAAATACTCTTTTAGCCTGCATTGTCATGGAATATTCTTATATCTCCATTTATTTGAATGGATAGCTTTGCAGGATAAAGTATCGTTGGTTGAAGTTGTTATCTTTCAGAATTTGGAATACATCACTCCAAGCCCCTCTGGCTTTTAAAGTTTGTGTTGAGAAATCTGCTGTAATCCTGATAGGCTTGCCTTTATAGGTAACATGATTTTTCTCTAACTGCTTTCAATATTTTTTCTTTGGATTGTGTGTTTGGTAGTTTGATTATAATATGGTGAGGAGAGGTTCTTTCCAGGTTTTGTCTGGCTGGTGTTCTAAAGGCTTCCTGTATCTGCATTGGCACCTCTTTCCCAATTTGGGGGATGTTTTCTTCTATGATTTTGTTAATGATGACTACTATGCCTTTGGAGTGAAATTCTCCTTCTACTATGCCCTGAATTCTTATGTTTGATCTTTTCATAGTGTCCCAAATATCTTGAAATTCCCACTCATACTTTTTTTTTAAAATTTATTAGTTTTCTTTTCAGCCAATACAGGCAGTTTGGTACCATTATTTAGGTTCATCCATGATCTACCCCCTTCCAATGGGCCCTCCTTGTTGATGTAAATGGGACGTACATTGTGGAGTTAGCCCACAGTTGTTTGTATGATAAATGTCTCTGCACAGGCTGGAGAGATGGCTTAGCAGTTAAGCGCTTACCTGTGAAGCCTAAGGACCCCGGTTCGAGGCTCCATTCCCCAGGACCCACATTAGCCAGATGCACAAGGGGGCGCACACATCTGGAGTTCATTTGCATTGGCTGGAGGCCCTGGCGCGCCCATTCTATCTCTCTCTCTGTGTACCTTTCTCCATCTGCTGCTTTCAAATAAAAATAAAATTAAAAAATATATATCTTATAAGGAAAAAAAATGTCTCTGCACATCATGACCCAACATGTGTCTCTGACATTCTTTCCACCCCCTCTTCTGCAAAATTTCCCTGAGCCAGGTTGGGTTCATTTTTGGTCTGCTTCAGTGCTGAGGTGTTGGGGGCCTCTGAGGCTCTGGCTCTCTGATTTGGTAGGAGTTGATTTTTCTCTGTGTTGGTCTCCTCCCCCTTTGTGCTGGTATCCAGTTAATCAGGAAAACATCACCCTTGCTTGTTTCGCCAATTATCCTTAGTTTCAGTCGGGCCCTTTTTGAGGTATATTGGGGCAGCTCTCTTCTTAGGATCTGCATCTATCTGGAAAAGAGAAGCAGATTCTCCAACGGAGAGTAAGTTAGCACCCGGAAAATTGAGATAACACTTACTTTTTTTATAGAGAGTTTAATAGGTGTAGGCCCTCTTGTACCCCATGATTGATGGTAGCTTGATATTGTAGAGTGGGCTTATGTTTGGGTATGGTTCTGACTTGTTTCCCAGCTCCAGCTATGGGTCTTGTACCACTGAGGGGATCAGTTAGCCAAATCAAGAACTCATGGTCCACCATGGCTGTGTGCCACTATTGCACTTGTGTGGGCATCAGGTTATTTGTTGCTAATTAGGTTAGACCATGAGTTACTTGGACAGATATTGGTCATTTCCCCCAGTCGCCCATGTAGCACCTTTTGGCACTAGACACGCTGACTGTCTGGGGACTGACTCTCTCCTGGCTTCCAGCCATGCCATTCCATTTTACGTGTCAGCTGCGTATGGAGTCTTCAGCAATAGGGTTTTACCACTGATCTTTGGTGGGTCATCAAGTACTCTGACAGAAGTCTGTAATTGTTTTGGGAAACCTTGTAGGTTTCTCTGATCAAAAGCTCATTGTGGATGGTAGCCCCAAGCTGGTAGTGGGGTTTACAGGTCAGTGCCCACTAAGAAATTGTGGAAAAACATAATATACAAGAGTTAGAGAGGAGAGAGAGAGAGGGAAGAGGGGGAGAGGGAGGGAGGGAAGATGTAGAAGATTTAGGTTAGTCTGGATCCTACCCTCTCCAGTGTCTTGTGGTTCAGGTGTTTCCTATAAGGGTCTAGTGAAGGTTCAGCCATTTGGTCTGCCTTTTAGGAAGTAGAATTTTATGGTACTATTGACGTTTGGGTCCAGATTACTGTTTTCCACCCCTTCAATGCCCTCTTCTCCCTCCCCATCCATCCATGAGTTGCTTGCTGGGTATGTAAGGTATTTTGGGTAGATTCAGGTTAGGTGTTGTAGATGCTACTCATACTTTTCTATTAGTTGGTCTTTCTCTTTGTTGGACTGTATTAGATCTGCCACCTGGTCTCCTAGGTTAGGTATTCTCTCCTCTGCTTCATCCATTCTACTGGTGAGATTTTCTACAGAGTCTTTTATTTCATTAACTGTATTCTTCTTTGCTAGTAATTCTGACTGGTTTTTATTATTATTTTCCTTATTTATGTCTTGTATTGACTTCTTTATTTCATTAAATTGGGGTCCTGTGTCTTCTTTGATTCATTTGATTTCCTCTTTCATTACTTTGATTTCTTCTTTGACCATTTTATAATCATTCTTTTGAAATCTTTCTCAGGCATTTCCTCAAACTCATTCTCACTGGCGGTCATTTCTGATGCATTAGTACTTTTTGGTGGATTTATAGTGTCTTGATTTTTGGTGTTTCTTGTGTTTTAATGTATATATTTTTGCATCTTGGATTAAGTTAATGCTTGGATTTTCTAGTTAGCTGTGTAATCTTTGCTGTATCTATTGATCTGATGTTATATATCTTCAGGGTAGGAGATTAAGATGTTAGGTGTGGCTCTTATCACTCTCAGAGTATCTAGAAAAGTTTTCCTAGGGGTTGAGTTTGCCTGCTATGGGAGTATTCAAGTAGGCTGAGTGGAACAAAATACAGGTAGATTCTAAAATTTATCTAAACACTGTACACATTCAATCAAAAACAGCACCGAGTATTTATGCAAGGGTATTTATTATAACAACCAGATCCTCTATCAACAAAGAGGTTAAGATTTCTTGTCTGTTGAGGGTTCCAAGTCATCTTGTGACCAAGTAAGACCCTTCCCTGGTGTAATCCCAGTTACCTTTTTGGATGATTTTGGTCTTAGTCAAGTAGGCTCTGGCTGGGTTGCTGGACCACTGTTCTGTTTTATGGAGCTGGGCACTGGCTTTTCCTGTGGGGCAAACTGAGCCTGGCAACTGTATTCCTGCAGACCAGCACCACCATTGCTGGAATCGCCGCCACAGATGCTGAAGCTGCTGCTGCTGGAACCACCACTGCTGCTGCTGGAACTGCTACTGCTGCTGCTGAAGCTGCCGCTGCCTGTGCTGAAACTTCTGCTGCTGGTTCTGCCACTACTATAGCTGCCATTGCTGCTGCCGCCACTGCTGGATCCGCTGCTGCCACTGCTGTCAGTGCCGGAGCCACTGCTATTGCTGCTGGAGCCAGAGCTGCGGCTTCCACCAGTGCTTCCACTGCTGGAGCCAAAGCCACTGCTGCCAGAGCTGCTTCAGCCTGCCTGTGTGGGCTCTGGATTTTTCCTACTTCTCTGTTGTTTTAATTTCTTATACACCTCACTTTTTAGTAAAATTGTGTATTTTTCTGGGTTTTCTTTGGCTTTTTCTCCCCTAGGCTGCTTTGGTGTGGTTCCTATGCCACCATCTTAACCGGAAGTCCCAGGGTCTCACTCTTGCTCAGGCTGACCTGGAATTCATTTTGTAGGGTCAGGGTGGCTTCGAATTTTCAGTGATCCTCCTACCTGTGTCTTCCAAGTGCTGGGATTAAAGGCGTGCCACCATTTCTGGCTCTTATTTCTTTCTTTCCTTCTTTTTTTTTTTTTTTTTTTTTAAGTAGGGTCTCACTCTAGCTCAGGCTGAACTGGAATTCACTCTGAATTCTCAGGGTGGCCTTCAACTCATGGTGATCCTCCTTCCTCTGCCTCCAGAGTGCTGGGATTCAAGGTGTGCACCACCATGCCCAGATTTCTAATTTCTTAATATAGGCACTTAAAGTGATAGATTTCCCTTTTAGGACTGCCTTCATTGTGTTGCAAAGGTTTTGGCATGTCATGTTCTCATTATCATTTGACTCTATGAATTTTTTTATATCCTTCTTGATTTCTTCATTGACCTATTCATCATTTAGTAGTGTATTGTTTAATTTCCATGACTTTATGTATGCTCTATAGCTTTTCTTGCTATTGATTTCTAGTTTGATTCCATTATGGTCAGATAGAATGTAAGAAATTATTTCAATTTTCCTGTATTTGTTAAGGCTTGCTTTGTGTCCTAATATATGGTCTATTTTAGAGAATGTTCCATGTGCTGCTGAAAAGAATGTGTATTCTGCAGCATTTGGATGAAATGTCCTGTATATATCTGTTTGGTCCATTCCTTCTATGACCACATTTAGTCCAGATGTCTCTCTGTTTATTTTTTCCAGGGATGACCTGTCAATTGATGAGAATGTGGTATTGCAGTCACAACTTTGTTTGGTGTTATTTGTGATCTTAGTTCTAATAGTGTTTGTTTGATGAAGTTGGGAGCCCCCATGTTAGGTGCTTGTATGTTTAGGATTGTAATGTCCTTCTGTTGGAGTGTGCCCTTAATCAATATAAAGTGACCTTCCTTGTCTTTCCTAAGTAATGTTGGACTGAAGTCTACCTTGTCACATATTAGGATAGCAACCCCTGCTTGTTTTCTAGGCCTATTTACTTGAAACACCATTTTCCAACCTTTTACCCTAAGATAGTGTCCATCCTTTATACAAAGGTGAGTTTCTTGGAGGCAATGAATTGGAGGATCCTGCTGTTTAACCTAGTATGAAAACCTACATCTTTTGGTTGGGTCCTTGAGGCCATGGATACAAAGAGGTATTGAAAAGTGTGTATTTACTGTTGCCTTTGTTTTTGTAGTTCTTATGGTTTTACATTTGCTTTCTTGTATTAACTATATTTGAGTATGGTTTGTTTTTTCCAGGTTCTTTATATGTGTGCTTTTCCTTCTCTTCATCATGGTGGATTCTTACAAGTATTTTCTGTAGAGCTGGTTTTGTTTTTAAATATTCCTTTAGCATGCTTTTGTTGTAGATTGTCCTTATTTCTCTATCTATTTGAAAGGATAGTTTTTCAGGATAAAGTAACCTTGGTTGACAGTTGTTATCTTTCAGAACTTGGAATACATCATTCCAAGCCCTTCTGGCTTTTAATGTTTGTGTTGAGTAATCTGCTGTGATCCTGATGGGCTTCCCTTTGTATGTATCTTGATTTTTCTAACTGCTTTCAATATATTGTCTTTGGTTTGTATGTTTGGTAGTTTAATTATAATGTGGCAAGGAGAGGTTTTTAACAGGTTTTATCTGTTTGGTGTTCTAAAGGATTCCTGGGTACCTCTTTCCCAATTTGGGAGAAATTTTCTTCTGTGATTTTGTTGAATATGCCTACTATGCATTTGGAGTGAAATTCTCCTTCTGCTATACCCTGAATTCTTTTTTTTTTTTTTTTTTTTTTTTTGGTTTTCCGAGGTAGAGTCTCACTGTAGCCCAGGCTGACCTGGAACTCACTATGGAGTCTCAGGGTGGCCTCGATCTCACGGTGATCCTCCTACCTCTGCCTCCCAAGTGCTGGGATTAAAGGCGTGTGCCACCACGCCCGGCTTATACCCTGAATTCTTATGTTTGATCTTTTCATAGTGTCTGGAATATCTTGAAATTCTCACTCATACTTTCCTATTAGTTTGTCTTTCTTTTTGTTGGACTTTAATAGATCTATTACCTGGTCTTATAGTTTAGATATTCTGTCTTCTTCATCCATTCTACTGGTGAGATTTTCTACAGAGTTTTTTTTTTTAAATTTCATTGTCTTCTTTATTGCTAGTAATTCTGACTGGTTTTTCTTTATTATTTGTATTTCCTTATTTATGTCTTGTATTGACCTCTTTATTTCATAAAATTGGTTTCCTCTGTCTTCTTTGATTCCTTTGATTTCCTCTTTGACTTTCTTGAGCCTATTTATAATAATTATTTTGAAAGATTTCCCAGGCATTTCCTCTAACTCATTCTCACTGGCAGCCCTTTCTGATGCATGAGTACTTTTTGGTGGATTTATATTGTCTGATTTTCGGTGTTTCTTGTGTCATAATGTCATGTTTTTGCATGTTGGATTAATTTAATGCTTGGATTTTCTAGTTAGCTACAGCATTTTTGGATTTATCAATCAATCTGATGTTATATGTATCTTCAGGGTAGGAGCTTAAGGTGCTATGTGTGGCTCTAAAAACTCTCAAAGTATTTACAGAAGTGACCCTTGATGTTGGGTTTGCCCACTATGAGAGTATTCAAGTAGGCTGAGTGGAACAAAATACAGGCAGATTATAAAAATTAACTAAACAATGTACACATTCAATCAAAAACAACGTGCAAGAGTAGGTATTATGATAAGCAGATCCTCTAACAAAGTCACTGTACCTTAGGGTGTGTGTTGACCCACACCCTTAATCCTGTCAACTAGGAAATTAAGATTTCTGATCTGTTGAGGGTTCCAAGTCAGCTTGTCACCAAGTGAGACTCTTCCCTAATGAACAACAGAAGAGGAAACAAGGCCACTATAAATCAAGAAGAAACAAATAACAAGCCCCAAATATAGCTTATTTAAGAATGGAAAAACCAACCATCCATCTGATTTAACATATAATTTATCCTGATATGTAAGGTGCAATTAGCACTTCTGATTCAAGCCTATATACCAGGCTTTTTTGGTGGGTACTGAGCTGGTGTAATCTATTACCTTTTGGGATGATTTTGGTCTCAGTTATCCTGTGCTCCTGCTTGGGTCCCTTTTTGGTGTACTGTGTGTTCAAGTACGCTGGCTGGGTCACTGGATCACTGTTGTGGTTGCTGGTTCTGGCTGCTGTGATCTCCCTTCCCCAGTTCTCTGGTGCTTGTTGGCACTTGGGCTGGTAGTGGGGGAGAGGAGGATGTGGATGGTGCCTTTAGTTCTCCCACTGGTCCATGTGATCCTGTACCTCATGATCTGCTCCTCCGTTGGTTGCTAAGGTCCTCCCTTCACATTTGTTGAGTGTGCGAGGAGCTCTGGTGTGAGTGGAAAATCCCCTCACCTGGCTTTTCCCATGGCTCAAGCTGAGCCTTGCAGCTGTGGCCTGGCAGACCTGCTGCTGCTGCTGCTGTTGGAGCCACTTATGCCTGTCTACGTGGGCTCGGGTGCTCTGGATCTCTCCTACTTCTTTGCTATCATTGGTAATTTCTTATACACCTCATTTTTTAGTAGAAGAGTGTATTTTTCTGCTTTTTCTTTTTCTTTTTTTTTAAGGTAGGGTTTGACTCTGGCCCAGGCTGACCTGCAATTAACTATATAGTCTCAGGGTGGCCTGGAACTCATGGCGGTCCTCCTGACTCTGTCTCCTGAGTTCTGGGATTAAAGGTGTGCTCCACCACACGCAGCTTTATGTATGCATCTTATGAACACCCATGTAGAGGCTAGAGTAGAAAATCAGTGTTCTGGAGGCTCTATGGCTCTTCTGCGTGTTTCATTGGGATGGAATTTCTCACTCAACCTGGACTTCTACTGTTTTGTTGGCTATACTGGCTGACCAGCTATTTCCAGTGCTTCTCCAGTGTCTCAGTCCTCCACAGGACTGAGGTTATAAGTATAAATGGGCATGCTTAGTAATTTTTTTAAAATTAAAATTTATGTATTATTTAAATTGCAAGGAAAGACAGGGGCAGGAAGAGAGGGAGAGAATATGGGCCCCCTAGGGCCTCCTACCCATGCAAACAGCAGACATAGGCACCACTTTGTGCACCTGGCTCTATATGGTTACTGGGGAATCAAGCCTGGGTTGTCAGGCTTTGCAAACAAGTGTCTATAGCTGCTGAGCCATCTCTCCAGCCCCATGCTTAGAATTTAACATGGGTGCTAGGGGATGGGAATCATGTAATCTCTGGCTCTTATGTCGTGTGTCAAGCAGCTTTACCTGCTGAGCCATTTTCTAGCCTCTTTCTTTATTTCTTTTGTTGTTTTTTTGGTTTTTC
Organism: Jaculus jaculus; assembly: GCF_020740685.1. NCBI lineage: Eukaryota > Metazoa > Chordata > Mammalia > Rodentia > Dipodidae > Jaculus > Jaculus jaculus. The sequence continues at coordinate 65,811,507 of NC_059107.1, forward strand.
AACTTAGGGTCTCACTCTAGCCCAGGCTGACCTGGAATTCACTATGTAGTCTTAGGGTGGCCTTGAACTCATGGTGATCCTCCTACCCCTGCCTTCCTAGTGCTGGGATTAAAGGCTTGCACCACCATACCAGACTTGTTTGTTTGAGACAGGATCTCACTACGTGGTAGTACTGGTTGGGTTGAAATTCACTATGTACACCAGGCAAGTCTTGAACTGGTAGTTTTCCTCCTGCCTCAGCCTTCTGAGGGCTGAGATTATAGGCTTAGGCCACTGAACCTACTGAGACTAATGGCCTTTAACTTTGGTTCCTTTGCTCTGTATTCTGGCTGCTGATGTTGTTAGGCTATATTATCCCTATATCAAATAGATCAACTCTTTGCCATCAAGGAGGCAGTTTGATCTCACAGTTAATAATGGGTGTTCTAGAATGACAGACTAGTTTTCTGACCTGGAGCAATTTACTCAGTAAGTGTAAAGTGCCTGGCAAGTGGTAAATTTTGTAAAAACTCTGGCTACTATGGTTATGAATGGTTGTTGTACTTTCATGGTCCTTGAGAAAAGTGTTCAAGAAAAGTTCAGGGGTCTACGGGATTGGTTCATGCTGAGCTGTCTCATGTGGAACATCATGAGGACCACATGTGCTATTTCAAGTTCCCTAGAAGCTATACTTTAAAATGGGACCAGGTGTGGTGTTCCTGCCTTTAATCCCAGTACTCAGAAGGCAGAGGTAGGAGGATCACTGAGTTCGAGGCCACCCTGAGATTACAGAGTGAATTCCACATCAGCCTGGCCTAGAGCAAGACCCTACCTTGGGAAAAAAAAATTGGAAAGGGTCCTGGGAAATTGAACCGGGGTCCTTTGGCTTTCCAGGAAAATGCCTTAACCAGCAAGCCATCTCTCCAGCCCCAAACAATCTTTCTTAATTAAACAACAACAACAAAATAAGAGCGAGGCATGGTGGCATGTGCCTTTAATCCCAGCCCTGAAGAGGCAGTTGGGGTTCTGAGGAGCTTCCTGGAACCCCAAACCCTGAGTTCATATCTGAAAACTAACCCAAGAATTGGCAATTCCAGATTCAAGAGAATGATTTTTAAAGTACCACCTTTTATTCAGATTTTACAAAGGAGTGGGGAAAGGGGAAGGCTGTGGGCCACATGTAGCCCAGGAGTCCATGTGACCAGATCTGGGGAAAAGTGTGGAAAGAGAAAAGAAAGTTCAAGAAGCATGTGGGGAACTGGAGGAGATAAAGAGCCCCTGGGGAGAGTAAGGGATGTGGGGCTCTCCTGGCTGGGCCAGAGCCTAGACCAAGCCAACGTAGGCCCAGCTGAGGGAAAAACTCACCCACGGCTGGAAGTTCCCAAGTGATCATAGAGCTTGCCCTCCCCTCACAAAGGCATTTATAACCTTAGGGTGGTGGGCTGTCTTTTGGCCCAGGTGAACCAGAGGACCAGCTGGTTGGTTAGGACTAGGGCTTGAACTTGACCAATCACAATGTTTAAATCCTATGAAAGAGCTCCCTCCCAGGAGGGGTCCTGACTGTTTAGAAAAATAGTTTGTTGAAACTAGGCAAAAGATTAAAAAAAAAAAAAAAACCACAAAACTTTCCTGCCCTTTTTACTTTCAGGTGCCCAGTCACCTCAACTCTATCCCCTACCTCATTCCAGCTAGGCCTGGGCAAGGGCATAGGCAAAGCCAGCTCAGGCCTAGCTGAGGGAAAAGCTCACACATAGGTGGAAGTTCCCAGGTGATCAGAGAGCCTGCCCTCCCCTTGCAAAGGTATTTATAACCTTATGGTGGTGGGCTTTCTTTTGGCTGAGGTAAACCAGAGGGACAGGTGGTTGGTTAGGCCATGGTCTGTCTTGGGAAGAGATCAGTTCTGCCACCAATTGGGCTGGGGAGTGGGGGTTGCTGAACTTGACCAATCACAATGTTTAAATGCTATGAAAGACCTCCCTCCCAAGAGGGACCCTGGTTATGGAAAAACAGTTCTACAGAACTAGGCAAGAGAGATAAGAAGTCAGATCATCTTGGATTTCTAGCAAGTGAAAACTTTCCTGCTCTTTTTAACTTCAGGGGTCTGGTCACCCTAACTCTATCCCCCACTCAGTTGGCTCAATGGTCAGCACTTGCCTCACATACAGAGTTGGGGTGAGGGCTAGGTTCAACAAACGGCACATGTAATCCATCACTGGTGAGGCTGAGACACAGAAATTCAAGATCAGCCTAGGCTACAAATAGAGTGAGACCTTGTCTCAAAACAAAACAAACAAACAAACAAACAAGAACAAAACAAAACAAACCAAACAAGCAATACTCAAATGCTAGTTAACATAGGAGAGCAAAGGTAGAACTGGAACCACAAAAAAAAGGCAAACATAAATACACACCTTTTAATAATATCTCTTAATATCAACAGCCTCAATGCCCCAATGAGAAGACATAGGTTTGCAGACAGGGTTAAAAAGCAGGATCTTGCTGGGCGTGGTGGTGCATGCCTTAAATCCAAACATTTGGGAGGCACAGGTAGGAGGATTGCCATGAGTTCAAGGCCACCCTGAGACTCCGTTGAATTCCAGGTCAGCCTGGGCTAGAGTGAGACCCTACCTCGAAAAATCAAAAAAAAAAAAAAAAAAAAAAAAGCAGGATCTTACAATTTGTTGTCTCCAAGAACCTCACCTTTCTACAAAGGATGGACACTACCTTAGTGTGAAAGGTTGGAAAACGGTGTTCCAAGAAAAAGGGCCTAGAAAATAAGCAGGGGTTGCTATCCTAATATCTGACAAGGTAGATTTCAGTCCAACGTTAGTCAAGAAAGATAAGGAAGGTCACTTTATATTGATTAAGGGCACACTCCAACAGGAAGACATTACAATCCTAAACATACATGCACCTAACATGGGGGCTCCCAAATTCATCAAACAAACACTATTAGAACTAAGGTCACAGATAACACCAAACACAGTGGTGGTGGGTGACTTTAACATCCCACTCTAATCAACTGAAAAGTCATCCCGGGAAAAAATAAACAGAGAGGTATCTGTACTAAATGAGGTCATAGAAGGAATGGACCTAACAGATATATACAGGACATTTCATCCAAAGGCTGCAGAATATACATTCTTTTCAGCAACACATGGAACATTCTCTAAAATAGACCATATATTAGGACACAAAGCAAATCTTAACAAATTCAAGAAAATTGAAATAATTCCTTGCATTCTATCTGACCACAATGGAATCAAACTACAAATCAATAGCAAGAAAGGCTATGGAGCATACACAAAATCATGGAAACTAAACAATTCAATACTAAATGATGAATGGGTCAATGAAGAAATCAAGAAGGAAATTAAAAAATTTATAGAGTGAAACAATAATGAGAACACAACATACCAAAATCTCTGGGACAAAATGAAGGCAGTCCTAAGAGGTAAATTTATAGCTTTAAGTGCCTATATTAAGAAATTAGAAAGGTCGCAAGTAAACGACCTAATGCTTCACCTTAAAGCCTTGGAAAAAGAAGAACAAGGCAAACCAAAAACCAGTAGATGGGAAGAAATAATAAAGATTAGGGCAGGGCTGGAGAGATGGCTTAGCGGTTAAGCGCTTGCCTGTGAAGCCTAAAGACCCCGGCTCGAGGCTCGGTTCCCCAGGTCCCACGTTAGCCAGATGCACAAGGGGGCACACGCATCTGGAGTTTGTTTGCAGAGGCTGGAAGCCCTGGCGCACCCATTCTCTCTCTCTCCCTCTATCTGTCTTTCTCTCTGTGTCTGTTGCTTTCAAATAAATAAATAATTAATTTAAAAAAAAGAAGATTAGAGCAGAAATTAATGAAATAGTAACAAAAAAAAATCCAAAAAAATTAATGAAACAGAGTTGGTTATTTGAAAGGATAAACAAGATTGATAAACCCTTAACAAATCTGACCAAATAAAGAGAGAAGAGACACAAATTAATAAAATTAGAGATAAAAAAGGTAACATCACAATAGATTTCAGAGAAATTCAAAAAATCATAGGGACATACTATAAAAGCATATACTCCACAAAGTATGAAAATCTGAAAGAAATGGATGATTTCCTTGATTTATATGACCTACCTAAATTAAATCAAGATGAGATTAATCACTTAAATAGACCTATAACAAGCATGGAGATCTGAACAGTTATCAATAATCTCCCAACTAAAAAAAGCCCAGGCCCAGATGGATTACTGCTAAATTTTAACAGACTTCAAGGAAGAACTAACACCATTGCTTCTTAAGCTTTTCCAGGAAATAGAAAAAGAAGGAATTCTACAAAATTCCTTCTATGAAGCCAGCATCACCTAAATACCCAAACCAGGCAAAGATAGAACAAAAAAAGAAAATTACAGATCAATCTCCATCATGAACATAGATGCAAAAATTGTCAACAAAATATTGGCAAACAGAATACAAGAATATATCAGAAAGATCATTCACCCTGACCAAGTAGGCTTCATCCCAGAGATGCAGGGATGGTTCAATATATGCAAATCTATAAATGTAATACATAATACAAATGGGCTGAAGGACAAAAATCACATGAAAATCTCATTAGATGCAGAGAAAGCATTTGATAAAATCCAACATCCCTTCATGATAAAAGTCCTACAGAGACTGGGAATAGAAGGAACATATCTCAATATACTAAAAGCTATTTATGACAAGCCTACAGCCAACATATTACTAAATGTGGAAAAACTGGAAGCTTTTCCACTAAAATCAAGAACAGGATAAGGGTGTCCACTGTCCCCAATTTTATTTAATATAGTTTTGGAAGTCTTAGCCATAGCAATAAGGCAAGAGACACACATAAAAGGGATACAAATTGGAAAGGAAGAGATCAAGTTATTATTATTTGCAGATGACATGATTCTATACATAAAGGACCCTAAAGACTGTACCAGCAAACTGTTAGAGCTGATCAAAACCTACAGCCATGTAGGAGGATTCAAAATAAATACACAGAAATCAGTAGCCTTCATATATGCTAACAACAAACACACAGAGGATGAAATCAGAGAATCACTCCCATTCACAATTGCATCAAAAAAAAAAAATAAAGTACCTTGGAATAAACCTAACCAAGGAAGTAAAGAATATCTACAATGAGAACTTTAAAACACTCAAGCGAGAAATTGCAGAAGACACTAGAAAGTGGAAAAACATCCCTTGTTCCTGGATTGAAGACTCAATATTGTGAAAATGGCAATCTTACCAAAAGCAATGTACACATTTAATGCAATCCCTATCAAAATTCAAAATACATTCTTCATGGAAATAGAAAAAACAATCCAAAAATTCATTTGGAATCACAGAAAACCTTGACTATCTAAAATAATGCTGAGCAACAACAATAAGGCTGGTAGTATCACCATACCTGATGTTAACCTATACTACAGAGCCATAGTAACAAAAGCATCATGGTACTGGCACAAAAGCAGACATGTAGATCAGTGGAACAGAATAGAGGACCCAGATGTAAGTCCAGGTAGTTATAGCCACCTGATATTTGACAAAAATGCCAAAAATACTCATTGGAGAAAAGGCAGCCTCTTCAGCAAATGGTGTTGAGAAAACTGGATATATATCTGTAGAAGGATGAAAATAGATTCTTCTCTCTCTCCATGCACAAGAATTAAGTCCAAATGGATTAAAGACCTTAACATCCGACCTGAAACTCTGAAACTGCTTATGGAAAAACTAGGGGAAACCCTTCATCTTATTGGTCTTGGCAAAGACTTTCTGAATACAACCCCAACTGCTCAGACAATAAAACCACAGATTAATCACTGGGACCTCATGAAATTACAAGGATTTTGTACTGCAAAGGACACAGTGAATAAAGCAAAGAGGCAACCTACAGAATGGGAGAAAATCTTCGCCAGCTATATATCTGATAGAGGATTAATATCTAGGATATACAAAGAACTCAAAAAGTTAAATAATAAATCAAATAAGCCAATCAAAAAATGAGCTATGGAGCTACATAGAGAGTTCTCAAAAGACAAAATATGGATGTCGTATAAGCATCTAAAAAAACGTTCTACGTAACTAGTCATCAGGGAAATGCAGATTAAAACTACATTGAAATTCCATCTCACTCCTGTCAGATTCGCTACCATCATGAAAACACATGATCATAAGTGTTGGCGGGGATGTGGAAAAAGAGGAACTCTTCTACACTTCTGGTGGGAATGCAATCTGGTCCAGCCATGGTGGAAATCAGTGTGGAGGTTCCTAAAACAGCTAAAAATTGATCTACCATATGACCCAGCTATAGCACTCCTAGGCATATATCCTAAGGACTCATCTCATTTCCTTAGAAGTACATGCTCAACCATGTTTATTGCTGCTCAATTTATAATAGCTGGGAAATGGAAACAGCCTAGATGTCCCTCAACTGATGAGTGGATAATGAAGATATGGCACATTTATACAATGGAGTTCTACTCAGCAGTAAAGAAAAATGAAGTTATGAAATTTGCAGAAAAATGGCTGGACCTGGAATGGATTATATTAAGTGAGGTAACCTTGCCCAGAAAGCCAAGCGCCACATGTTCTCCCTCATATGTGGATCCTAGCTACAGATGATTGGGCTTCTGCATGAGAAGGAAAATAGTAGCATAGGCCAGTAAGTTAAAAAGGAGATATAAAGGGAAGAGAAAGGAAGGGAGGAGAGTGCTTACTAGGTTGGTATTGTATATATGTAAGTACAATGATTGAGATGGGGAGGGGATATGATGGAGAATGGAATTTCAAAGGGGAAAGTGTGGGAGGAGAAGTGTGTTACCATGGGATATTGTTTATAATAATGGAAAATGGTAATAAAAATTGTGAAAATATAAAAAAGAAAACAAACAAACAAACAATAAAAACCCGGGCATGATGGTTCATTCCTTTAATCCCAGCACTAAGGAGGCAGAGGTAGGAGGATCGCCATGAGTTTGAGGCCACCCTGAGACTACATAGTGAGTTCCAGGTCAGCCTATGCTTGAGTGTAACCCTGCCTAGAAAAACAATTAAAAAAGGTGGGAGCCAGGCTGGAGAGATGGCTTAGCAGTTAAGCGCTTGCCTGTGAAGCCTAAGGACCCCGGTTCGAGGCTCGGTTCCCCAGGTCCCACGTTAGCCAGATGCACAAGGGGGCACATGTGTCTGGAGTTCGTTTGCAGAGGCTGGAAGCCCTGGCGTGCCCATTCTCTCTCTCTCCCTCTATCTGTCCTTCTCTCTGTGTCTGTCACTCTCAAATAAATTAAAAAAAAAAAAAAAAAAAAGGTGGGAGCCAGTTGGGATGGCACACACCTTTAATGCTAGCACTTGGGAGGCAGAGGTAGGAGGGTCACTGTGAGTTCCAAATCACCCTGAGACTACATAATGACTTTCAGGACAGCCTGGGCTAGAGCAAGACAGTTCCTCAAAAAACAAAAGAAAAGAAAAGAAACAAAACCACAACAAAAAGAGCTGTTTGGTAGAAAAGAAGGTAAAAGTTGAACTGACTCACTGAGTTACTGTAAGAGTTAATTGCTGAAGAGCTAAAACTTATCTTTGTCAGCAGATGGAAAAATCCCAAAGAAGGAACTGTCCAGAAAGGGCCCAAAGGGATGATAAGAAGGAAAGACAGTTTAGACTAAAACAAATTAAAATGGAGTTCATTGTTAGGGTGGCCAGAGTACAGAAATGACTGATATACAAATTACCACATCTTGTTCTTCACTTACCCACCCCTTGGCTATGAAAACTATAAAATGAAAATGAAATCTCACCCCTGGCCAAAGCTTGTTTGGTGGGCTACTTGAAGGTTTTGATTTGGGCTCCTGGGTAATAAACTCCTTTACTTTCACACATTCTGGTGTTGGAGTGATCTTTACAGAGAATTTCTTTAACAGCTGGGATGTGGTATGTACGCCTTAATCCCATTACTCAAGAGGTTGAGGTAGGAGGATGGCTGTAAATTCCAGGTCAGCGTGAGCTAGTGTGAGAACCTATGTTAAAGAAAAAAAAGTGGGGAGGGAGAAAAAGTGTTTGAAACATTATAGGAAATAAGTGGTTTCCTGGGCTAAATAGCCAGATAGCATCTTCACTTGAACTCTGAACAGGCAGGTTTCCCCATTCAATAAAGTTTCCAGCTACTGACTCTGCTCCTTTCTGAGGAGTCTGTTCTCTCTGCTTTGTTTACCACTTACTTTAAGTTTTATTCTTTTCTACTCAGGTCTTCTCTTATTCCACCCTGAGGCTGTTTTTATTCTCCCTGCAGGTCAATTCTTACTCTATCCTGGGCTGACCTGGAACTCACTTTGTAGTCCCAGGCTGGCTTCAAGCTCACAGTGATCCTCTTACCTCTGCTGGGATTAAAGATGTGCACCACCACACCTGGATCCTAATTTAAAAAAAAAATATTTTAGTTATTTGAGACATACAGAGAGAATAGGCATGCCAGGGCCTCCAGCCACTGGAAACAAACTCCAGATGCATGTGCCACCTTGTATTTGACTTTACATGGGTTTGGGGAGTCAAACCTGAGTCCTTTGGCTTTACTTTAAGTGCCTTAACTGCTAAACTGTCTCTCCAGCCCTATTTTTAAAAAATATTTTATTTTGAGAGAGAAAAATAGGCAAGTAGAGAGAATGGGCATGTCAGGGCCTCTAGGCACTGCAAATAAACTTCAGATGCATGCTCAACCGCATGCATCTAGCTTTCCATGGGTAATTGAACCTGGGACCTTTGGATTTTCCAGCAAGTACCTTAACTGCTAAGCCATCTCTCCAGCCCTAATTTTTAAATTTTTTGGGTTTTTTGAGGTAGGGTCTTACTCTACTTCAGGCTGACCTGGAACTCATTATGTAGTCTCAGGGTGACCTCAAACTCATGGCAATCCTCCTACCTCTGTGTGTGTGCCAGCTCCATATTAACTCTTATTAGGCATTATGATCTGGTCATTATATATCCATATATGAATTTTCTTAGATATGACATGACACATGAGCATTGCATCTAAGTTTGAAAGTAGTAACATAGATGGTGGATAAGTGTTAGGTCAGGACAAAATAGAGTCACTGAGGACAGCAGGAGGGCAACAGAGACATAAGGAAGTGGGTCATCCACATTCCTCAAGGAACCACCCAGCCATCATCCCTTCCTTGCCTAATAATGCCCCAGGTCTAGGAGGTCTAGGTTCCCTGTCCCCTTATCTCTCAGAACACCATGTTACTATTCTGGTGTCACACCCTGGCTATCTTAGATCTCACCTAAAGAAACCTTTTCTTCCCCCTTCCTCACCTTCCCCCAACTGAAGAGCTCTATATATCCCACCATCTGTAATCCCAAATTGTCTGCTCAGCTCTTGAGAGTCAGTCCTGTCAGCTCATGATTTTGCTGAATAAAGCTTCCATTTTTGCCTTAGAGTGGTCACTGTGGTCTTGGTCACTCCTGAACCTTATATCTGGTGCCTGTGACTTGGAGGAGGCTCCTGGTTGCCCTCCTGGATGGCCAGACCTCCTTTTTGCTGACCAGACCACCAAACTGCCATTTGACTCTCTGAAGGCCTCGGACCATCTCTGTCTGATACAGATACACACTCACCACGATTTGGGCTCACTGTTCTTCACTTCCTAGTCTCCATTTCCATCTCATGGTAAGTGTCCCTCCCAGGTTGGCCTGTCTCAGATTTCACTCCTCCTCATGGAAGCCATACCAGCATGCCAGGCTCCACCCCTTGGTCACTAGGCCCCAGGTCTCAAGAAAGACACACTCTCGAAACCTCAGGTCTGTTTCTGTCAGGCCCACTGTACCCTAAGAGGTGCCTTTTGATTTGGTTGCACCATCTCAGGACACCCCTCTCCCTCTCTCCTTTCCCTCCTGATCTCTCATCTCCCACTGCCAGCCACTTTCATCTTTCATAGCCATCAGCTTTCACCATTGGGAGCACAGTTGCCCTCCTTGCCCATTAACAGGCTAAAAAACTGACAGTTGTGACCTATACAGCCTCTTCCCATATGGATGGTGCAGGGTCCGTTCACCCAAATGAGCTAGGGGGTCATATTAGTGTTCTTTATAAACCCAGTTTAAGCTCTGGTTTATTTTTCTCTCACCCTTGTTTTTATCTTTCTCTGTCTTCTTAAGAATTAAAGCCTCTACAACTCTTGGACTTCATCTTATCTTTCTCAGCAATTCTGCTTGGACATCCATAAGCTTGACACTGGGTCAAAATGGCCTGAGAATGATACTTTTTGTTTCAAATATTTATTAACCATTTCCATGGATGTAAAAATTATCCCATGGTAATACCCTCCCTCCCCCCAATTTCCCCTTTGAAACTCCATTCTCCATCATATCCCCTCCCCCTTTCAATCAGTCTCTCTTTTATTTTGATGTCATGATTGTTTCCTCCTATTATGATGGTCTTGTGTAGGTAGTGTCAAGCACTGTGAGGTCATGGATATCCAGGCCAGTTTGTGTCTGGGGGGAGCACGTTGAAAGGTGTTCTACCCTTTGTTTGGCTCTTACATTCTTTCTGCCACCTCTCCTGCAATAGACCCTGAGCCTTGTAAGTTGTGATAGAGATATTATATTACTGAGCACTCTGGTCACTTCTTTCCAGCACCATGATACCTTCTGAGTCGTCCCAAGTGCATTGCCACCTGAAAAGAGAAGATTCTCTGCCAAAAGTGAGAGTAACATTAATATAAGGGTATGAACATTAAGAAAAGTGCTTACTGGGCAGTTTGATAAGCATAGTATATACATTTATCCAGACATCAGCAGTTGTTACAACCCTAGGGCTCATGACAACCCCTGTTTTAAGTTTTCAGTATCACGGATGTATTCCCTCCCATGGAACAGGCCTCCAGTCCAATTAGAGGGCAGTTGGTTTCCACCATGACAGACATACCACTATTGCACCTGTTGGCTCACTTGGCTGAGCTGATGAAGTATGAGGTTTGCAGTGTCCAATGTTGAGTAGAGAATGATACTCTTTTTTTTTTCTTCAGTTCTTCTCATAAAAGTTTACCAACTGTACAATACACGCTTTTTGTATTAAGAAAGGACAGTTCAGTCAAGACATATGTACTGTAAAAATCTTTCAAAGGCTACAAAGAATCTAGAAAAAGAGAATGATACTCTTTGAAGTGACAAAACTGACACCATGGCAGCCTTCAGTAAGGTGCAACCCTAACTAGGCCAAAGTTCTAATTTACTGGAGAAGCAGGCAAGACTTCAAAGAAAGGGTGGGCTGTTAATCAACAGTGATCCTAACATGAGGCTGGAAAAGATAAGTGCCCAGGGGCTGAATCATTTCCTGGAGACATGTCCCTTTTGCACCTTTCACAACCCATCTGCCCCAACCAATCAGAGATGCACTACTGTATGCCACGCCAACTCCAGTGGAGTCTGTGTGACCTGTTCACCAGGCTGAGATGAACGCTTTAAGGAAGAAAGCCTCCTGGAAGGATGTGCATTCTCCAGGCTTGTAGTGCCATTTGCTGCTCTCTAATAGCTGTTTTCTTCATTACTACTGTTCTGTTTCTGACACATAACAGCAGCATGATGTTCTCTCACAATTTAGTAGAAATTAGATATGGAACAGTTTCCAAAAATTTGAGTCACCTGATGGTGTGATGCTTCCTCCAAAGACTCTGCTGTTGTTTCAAACCATAGTCAGAATTCCGAGGTCCAGAACCAATCAATGAGCCATTACCTTATTCAGGAGTGTATAGGAATGGGGATACACTAGCAAACAATGGTGGGAAGCATGTTTCTTGGTATTCTTTAACTTTTGTGGACAGACTTGCTAAGTCGAGGCCACCTTGGTGCTTGCTTACTAAAGCACAAAGAGAAAGCCTTAGGAAACAATGGGGATCCAATTATGAGAAGGCAGGCTTTGATACACCTACATTTTTCATGGTATGATTCAAGGAAGAAAATATACTAGAGTTATGATTTTGCCCTGTTAGAACTTTTGTTAAAAATACTTGATAGGGGGTGGGGAGGGAGGGAATTACCATGGGATATATTTTATAATCATGGAAAATGTTAATAAAAATTAAAAAAAAACTCTTGTTTTGGTAAACCTGATGGGTTGCACTCATCTGGCGGAGCCTGTTTACAGGATAGGCCACTATCTGCAGCAGTTTGGTTTCTTTCTTTTTTATTTTTATTTTTGTTTTTGTCAAGGTAGGGTTTCACTCTAGCTCAGGCTGGCCTGAAATTCACTATGCAGTCTCAGGGTAGCCATAAACTCATGGTGATCCTCTGGCTCCTGAATACTGGGATTAAAGGTGTATGCCACCACACCCAGCTTTATTTCAGTTTCTTTTTCACTTCCTGGGAAATTGTTTATGTGTCTGTGTCTTATTTGTCCTTTTCTAGTTTCTTGAAAATTTTATTGAAAGGAACAGGCAGCCAGTTCCACCTCACTGGACCTAGTCTAATAACATTTCAAGGATTTCAGATGCCTGGCAGATAATCTAGGTTTAACAGTGTGATTGCGGAAGCTAACCATCCTTTGCAGGAATGAATGGCCATCTTTAAATGTGGGATGGCCAGAGGGAGGCACTTTCCACCTCCCCACCATATATAAAGTTAAAGGTATCATGTATGGGAGTCCTGGGCATCCTGACCAGGTTCCACACATCACAACCTGGCAAAACCTGGTGGAAAGCCCTCCTCCTTGGTTGGGCCCCTTTTTGCCACAAGCCCCAGCCATCCTGCCTGTTAAGGAATCTAAAGTGCTGTAGGATCATAAGCTGGCAGTCCTGCCTCCCTCTGTCCCTGAGGAGAACCTCTACCCGCCTCCCTATGTATCTGCCCCTGCACCAGAACCCATACCACAAGTGCTAGCTGCTTATCAGTGCTCCAGGGAAGAGGGAGGAAACATGATCAGTCCTCCCCATACATGAGCCTATACCATGAAACAGGCAGACCCCGCCATGGTTGCACTGCCCTTGTGACTAACAGGCTGCCCTGATCAGGATGGCCAACAGTTCATGGCCCATATCCCTTTTTCCACTAGTGACATGTATAATTGGAAGATGTAGAATCCAAAGTTTTCAGATAAACCCTCAGCCCTCCTAGACTTGTTAGATTCTATTATGATAAGTCATCATCCCACTTGGGATGACTGTCAGCAGCTTTTGCAGGTTTCCTTTACAACAGAGGAAAGGGAACAGATTCTAGCCACTGCCTACAAGCTAGCTCCTGGACCTAATGGCCAACCCACGATTGTACAGGCTGTCATGGATGCAGCCTTCCCCTTAGCCCATCCTGACTGGGACCCCAACAGCCCTGAAGGTAAGGAAAGACTCAAAGCCTACTGCCAGATTCTGATGAAGGGGGGGGGTTCCAAGAGGCTGATAGGAAGCCCATAAATTTACCTAAGGTATGGCAGGTTATACAAGGTAAGGAGGTAAGCCCAGGGGCCTTTTTATAGAGGCTACTAGAAGCCTACTGGACCTATACACCTCTGGACCCGGAAGCAAGAGAAAACCAGTCTGCCATGAACATAACTTTTGTCAACCAGGTGGCACCAGATATCTGCAGAAAACTCAAATTACTGGACAGTTTTGTGGGTAAACAGATGTCAGAACTTGTAGCAATAGCAGAAAAAGTTTATAGTAATAGAGAGACGCCAGAAGATAAGCAAACTAGAGGCCTGACCAAAATACTACTGGCTGCCATGGGAAATCTGACCCAAGGGAATTAAAAAAACATGGCTTATGGGAGAAATGGGCAAACCAGCCCCACAATTGAGAGGGGAAGGGCAACACTGACCCTGTCTCCAAAAAGACCAATGTGCTTATTGCAAAGAGATGGGACATTGGAAAAATGAATGTCCACAAAGACAAAAGGACAAAAATCCTAAAATCCTGGATATAGGAGAACTAAGTGACTGAGGGTGGCAGTGCTTATGTCCCCTCCATGAACCCTGGGTAACCTTGAAGGTAGAGGGGGAAACCAGTAGACTTTCTAGTTGATACTAGGGCTCAGTATTCGATCCTGAAACAGCCCATGGGACCCCTGTCCACCACAAGGACATGTCCAAGGAGCCACTGGGACAAATCAATATTCATGGGCTACCTGAAGAGAAGTGGACATAGGAATGGGACAGGTAACCCATTTGTTCATGGTCATCCCTGGGTGCCCATATCCACTCTTGGGGGAAGACCTTTTGACTAAAATGGAGGCACAAATCCATTTCAGCCCCGAGGGAGCACAGGTTTTTAATTAGAATGGTCCTGTACACATGTTAACTGTGTCACTGGAGGAAGAATATAAACTCTATACCTCTCCCTCCCAAGCCAACCCAACCCCATATCTGAGGGAACTATGGGAAAGAATTCCAGGTGTATTGGCAGAAGAAGTCACACCAGGCTGGCCAAGCATTAGGCCCTAATCATGGTACAACTGAGGATTAATACCAGCCCAATCTGAGTCCACCAATACCCTATGCCCTGAGAGGCCAAACTGGGAATAACACCTCACATAAATCAACTTTGGGAACAAGGGATATTAGTCCCTTGTCAGTCTGCCTGGAATACTCCTCTCCTGCCAGTAAAGAAGCCCCACTCCCATGACTACTGGCCTGTGCAGGAACTTATGGAAATTAATAAATGAATGGAAGACATCCACCCCATGGTGCTGAACCCATACACTCTGCTAAGTATTCTGTCACCTGAATGCAATGTGTACACGGTGCGTGACCTCAAGGATGCATTCTTCAGTGTGTCACTGGCCCTGACCAGTCAACCCCTGTTTGCCTCTGAATGGAGCAATCCAGAATATGGATTCAATGGACAGTTAACTTAGACCAGACTGCCACAAGGGTTTGAAAACTCACCCACAGACTTCTGGTTAAGATGGTGGTGTAGGTACCACGCCAAAGCAGCCTAGGGGGGAAAAGCCAAAAAAAAAATCTCAGCGAAATACACTTTTACTAAAAAGTTAGGTGTATAGGAAATTGAAATGGCAGCGGAGAAGTAGGAGAAATCCAGAGCACCCAGAGCCCACACAGGCCAGCAGAAGCAGCTCCAGCAGGTCTGCCAACTGTGGTGGCAGCCATGGCACACCAGAAAGTTGCCAGGCTTGGCTTGAGCTGCAAGAAAAGCCAGGTGAGGGGAGCTCCTACTCACACCAGAGCTCTCCACAAACTCAAGAAACATGAGGGGAGAGTGACAGTGAACAACGGAGGAGCAGATCATAGGATAGAAGAACACGTGGAACAGCAAGAGAACTACAGCAGCATCAGCAGCCTCCCCTCCCCCACCACCAGTGCGCAGCTCCAGCAAACAGAGCAGTGGTCCAGGTACGTGGCCACACCAACTTGAAACGACAGCGGGACACAAGCAGGAGCAGAGGTAACTGGGATTACACCAGGGAAGGGTCTCACCTGGTCACAAGCTGACTTGGAACCCTCAACAGACCAGAAATCTTAACTTCCTTGTTGTCAGGATTAAGGGTGTGGGTGGGGCACCACACACCCTAAGGGACAGTTAGAGGACCTGGTTGTCATAATACCTACTCTTGGATAAATACTCTGAACTGTTTTTCCTTGAAAGTTTACATTGTTTAGTTAAATTTTAGAATCTGCCTGTATTTTGTTCCACTCAGCCTACTTGAATACTCTCATAGCAGGCAAACCCAAAACGTAGGGTCACTTTTGTAGATACTTTGAGAGTCTTGAGAGCCACACCTAATGCCTTAAGCTCCTACCCTGAAGTTATATAACATCAGATTGTCTGATACATCTAATAACGCCCAGCTAACTAGAAAATCCAATCATTAAATAATCTAGGATGCAAAAAATATACATTAAAACACAAGAAACACCAAAAATCAACACAATATAAATCCACCAAAAAGTAGTAATGCATCAGAAATGACTGCCAGTGAGAATGAGTATGAGGAAATGCCTAAGAAAGATTTCAAAAGAATGATTATAAATATGTTCAAAGGAGTCAAAGAAGAAATCAAAGGAATGAAAGAGGAAATCAAATGAATCAAAGAAGACACAGGACACAAATTTAATGAAATAAAGAGGTCAATACTAGACAAAAATAAGAAAATAGAAATAATAAAGAAAAACCAGTCAGAATTACTAGCAAAGAAGAACACAGTTAATGAAATAAAAGATGCTGTAGAAAAATCTCACCAGTAGAATGGATGAAGGAGAGGAGAGAATATCTAAGCTAGAAGACCAGGTGGCAGATCTAATATAGTCCAACAAAGAGAGCAACTAATAGAAAAGTATGAGTGGGAATTTCAAGATATTTGGGACACTATGAAAAGATCAAACATAAGAATTCAGGGCAGAGTAGAAGGAGAAGAATTTCACTCCAAAGGCATAGTAGGTATCTTCAACAAAATCATAGAAGAAAACATCCCCCAAATTGGGAAAGATGTGCCAATGCAGATACAGGAATCCTTTAGAACACCAGCCAGACAAAACCTGGAATAACCTCTCTTTGCCATATTATAATCAAACTACCAAACATACAATCCAAAGAAAAAATATTGAAAGCAATCAGAGAGAAAACTCAAGTTATCTACAAAGGCAAGCCTATCAGGATCACAACAGATTACTCAACACAAAGTTTAAAATCCAGAAGGACTTGGAGTGATGTATTCCAAGTCCTGAAAGATAACAACTGTCAGCCAAGGTTACTTTATCCTGCAAAACTATCCATTCAAATAGATGGAGAAACAAGGACATTCCATGCCGGGTGTGGTGGCGCACGACTTTAATCCCAGCACTCTGGAGGCAGAGGTAGGAGGATCGCCATGAGTTTGAGGCCACCCTGAGACTACATAGTGAATTCCAGGTCAGCCTGAGCCAGAGTGAGACCCTACCTCGAAAAACCAAAAAAAAAAAAAAAAAAAAAAAAAAAGACATTCCATGACAAAAGCAAGCTAAAGAAGTATTTGAAGACAAAACCAGCTCTACACAAAATACTTGAAAGAATCCTCCATGCTGAAGAAAAAGAAAAGCACACATATAATGAATCAGGAAAAAGAGTAGTTAGCACAAGAAAGCAAAGGTAGAAACAGAACTACAAAAAAAAAAAAAAAGGCAAACATAAATACATACCTTTCAATAATATCTCTTAATATCAATGGCCTCAATGCCCCAGACAAAAGGCATAGGTTTGCAGACTGGGTTAAAAAGCAGGATGCTTCAATTTGTTGCCTTTAAGAAACCCACCTTTCTACAAAGGATGGACACAATCTTAGAGTGAAAGGGTAGAAAACGATGTTCCAAGCAAATAGACTAAAAACCCAAGCAGGGGTTGCTATCCTAATATTTGACAAGGTAGAATTCAGTCCAACATTAGTTAAGAAACATAAGAAAGGTCACGTTATATTGATTAAAGGCACCATCCAACAGGAGGACATTACACTCCTAAACATGTATGTGCCTAATATGGGGGCCCCCAAATTCATCAAACAAATGCTATTAGAACTAAGGTCACAACAACACCAAACACAGTGGCAGGGGGCAACTTCAACACCCCACTCTCATCAATTGACATGTCATCCCGGGAAAAAAATAAACAGAGAGGCATCTGGACTAAATGAGGTCACAGAAGAAATGGACCTAACAGATATCTACAGGACATTTCATCCAAATGCTACAGAATATACATTCTTTGCAGCAGCACTTGGAACATTCTCTAAAATAGACCATATATTAGGACACAAAGCAAATCTAAACAAATATAGGAAAATTGAAATAATTCCTTGCATTCTATCTGACCACAGTGGAATCAAACTACAAATCAATAGCAAGAAAGGCTATAGAGCATACACAAAATCATGGAAATTAAACAACACACTACTAAATGATGAATGGGTCAATGAAAAAATCAAGAAGGAAATCCAAAAATTTATAGAGTCAAATGATAATGAGAACACAACATACCAAAATCTCTGGGACACAATGAAGATATTCCTAAGAGGTAAATTTATAGCATTAAGTGCCTATATTAAGAAATTAGAAAGGTCACAAGTAAACGACCTAATGCTTCATCTTAAAGCCTTGGAAAAAGAAAAACAAGACAAATCAAAAATCATTAGATAGGAAGAAATAATAAAGATTAGGGCAGAAAATAATGGACACAACAACAACAACAACAAAAAACATTCCAAAGAATCAATGAAACAAAGAGTTGGTTCTTTGAAAGGATAAACAAGATTGATAAAACCTTAGCAATTCTGACCGAAACAAAGAGAGAAGAGACACAAATTAATAAAATCAGAGATGAAAAAGGTAACATCACAACAGATTCCAGAGAAATTCAAAAAATCATAGGGACATACTATAAAAACACATACTCCACAAAGTATGAACATCTGAAAGAAATGGATGATTTCCTTGATTTATATGACCTACCTAAATTAAATCAAGATGAGATTAATCAATTAAATAGACCTATAACAAGCATGGAGATCTGAACAGTTATCAATAATCTCCCAACTAAAAAAAGCCCAGGCCCAGATGGATTCACTGCTGAATTTTACCAGACCTTCAAGGAAGAGCTAACACCATTTCTTCTTAAGCTTTTCCATAAAATAGAAAAAGAAGGAATTCTACCTAACTCCTTCTATGAAGCCAGCATCACCCTGATACCAAACAAGACAGAGATAGAACAAAAAAAGAAAATTACAGACCTATCGCCCTCATGAACATAGATGCAAAAATTGTCAACAAAATATTGGCAAACAGAATACAAGAATATATCAGAAAGATCATTCACCCTGACCAAGTAGGCTTTATCCCAGAGATGCAGGGATGGCTCAACATATGCAAATTGATAAACTTAATACATTACATAAATGGACTGAAGGACAAAAATCCCATGATCATCTCATTAGAGGCAGAGAAAGCACTTGACAAAATCCATCATCCCTTCATGATAAAAGTCCTACAGAGACTGGGAATAGAAAGAACATACCTCAATATAATAAAGGCTATTTGTGACAAGCCTACAGCCAACATACTACTAAACTGGGAAAAACTGGAAGCTTTTCCACTAAATCAGGAACAAGACAAGTGTGTCCACTATACCCACTTTTATTTAATATAGTCCTGGAAGTCTTAGCCATAGCAATAAGGCAAGCGATGCACATAGAAGGGGTACAAATTGGAAAGGAAGAAGTCAAGTTATGATTATTTATAGATGACATGATTCTACATGTATAGGGCCCTAAAGACTCTACCAGCAAACTGTTAGAGCTGATAAACACCTACAGCCATGTAGCAGGATACAAAATACACAGAAATCAGTAGCATTCCTATATGCTAACAACAAAGACACAGAGGATGAAATCAGAGAATCACTTCCATTCACAACTGTATCAAAGAAAATAAAGTACCTCAGAATAAGCCTAACCAAGGAATTAAAGGATCTCTACAATGAAAACTATAAAACACTCAAGCGAGAAATTGCAGAAGACACTAGGAAATGGAAAAATATCCCTTGTTCCTGTTTTGGAAGTATCAATATTGTGAAAATGGCAATATTACCAAAAGCAATCTACACATTTAATGCAATTCCCATCAAAATTCCAATGGCATTCTTCATGGAATTAGAAAAAAAAAAATTCATTTGGAATCACAAAAAACCTCAAATATTTAAAATAATACTGAGCGAATATCTAAAATAATACTGAGCAACAAAAATAAGGTGGGTTGTATCACCATACATGACTTTACCCTATACTACAGAGCCATAGTAACAAAAACAGCATGGTACTGGCACCAAAGCAGATATGTAGATTAATGGAACAGAATAGAGGACCTAGATATAAGTCCAGGTAGCTACAGCCACCTGATATTTGACAAAAAATGTCATAAATTCTCATTGGAGAAAAGACAGCCTCTTCAGCAAATGGTGCTGAGAAAAGTGGATATGTATCTGTAGAAGGATGAAAATATATTCTTGTCTCTCTCAATGCACAAGAATTAAATCCAAATGGACTAAGACCTTCTCATCAAACTAGAAACTCTGAAATTGCTAGAGGAAAAAGAAGGGGAAACCCTTCAACATATTGGTCTTGGCAAAGGCTTTCTGAATATAACCCCAATTGCTCAGGCAATAAAACCACAGATTAACCACTGTGACCTCATGAAATTACAAAGATTTTGTACTGTAAAGGACACTATGAATAAAGCAAAAATGCAACCTACAGAATGGGAAAAAATCCTTGTGAGCTATATATCTGATATAGGATTAATATCTAGGGTATACAAAGAACTCAAAGAGTTAAATAATAAGAAACCAAACAAGCCAATCAAAAAAATGGGCTATGGAGCTAAATAGAGAGTTCTTAAAAGAAGAAATACTGATGGTGTATAAGCATCTAAAAAAATTGTTCTACATCCCTAGTCATCAGGGAGATGCAGATTAAAACTACATTGAGATTCCATCTCACTCCTGTCAGATTCACTACCATCATGAAAACAAATGTTCATAAATGTTGGCAGGGATGTGGAAAAAGAGGGACCCTTCTACACTGTTGGTGGGAATACAATCTGGTCCAGCCATTGTGGAAATCAGTGTGGAGGTTCCTAAGACAGCTAAAAATTGATGTACCATATGACCCAGGTATAGCACTCCTAGGCATATATCCTGAGGACTCATCCCATTTCCTTATAAATACATGCTCAACCATGTTTATTGCTGCTCAATTTATAATAGCTGGGAAATGGAAACAGCCTAGATGTCCCTCAGCTGATGAGTGGATAATGAAGATGTGGCACATTTATACAATGGAGTTCTACTCAGCGGTAAAGAAAAATGAAGTAATGAAATTTGCAGGAAAATAGATGGATCTGGAAATGATTATACTAAGTGAGGTAACCCAGGCCCAGAAAGCCAGGAGCCGCATTTTCTCCTTCATATGTAGATCCTAGCTACAGATGATTGGGCTTCTGTGTGAGAAGGAAAAAACTTAGTAGCAGAGGCCAGTAAGTTAAAAAGGAGATATAAAGGGAAGAGAAATGAAGGGAGGCGGGTACTTAATAGGTTGGTATTGTATATATGTGAGTAGAAGAATAGATTAATGGGGGTGAAAAGGACCAATGTGAGGTCAGGGGAAGAGATTGAGTAAAGGAAAGGTGGAGGGAGGGATAACCAAAATCTAAGAGGATACAAATACATCATATGGAATCCTCTGGTTTCAGACAATGGAACACTCAGGAGTCGTAGATCATTGTTAGAAAATTTTCAGTGCCAGTGATGGGATACCTCCTGTGAGTTGTTGGCCAGGGAGGTCCCTCATGCCCCCAAAACATTATAGGCCATTGCCGAGGCCCTTGGTTTCCCACCAGGAATAGATGGAAAGACCCTATAGCTGAAGACTCCACATATTTGGGCTGCAAGGCCACTGAAATATCCTGCTAGAACTGAGCTG
This sequence comes from Jaculus jaculus, assembly GCF_020740685.1. Taxonomy (NCBI): domain Eukaryota; kingdom Metazoa; phylum Chordata; class Mammalia; order Rodentia; family Dipodidae; genus Jaculus; species Jaculus jaculus. The sequence continues at coordinate 65,832,937 of NC_059107.1, forward strand.
ATAACCTCCTCCATGTGGACCCGCTGACAGAAAGCTGGAAGAAGCCATTCTACATGTAGTTCAATGGGAGAGAGATACCACCAGTGAAAATACTCAACAGTGGAGACTGCAAACCTTATAATTGGCCAGCCAGGCCAAATGAGGCAAGGGGTGCAATATTGGCACATCTGTCATGGTGGAAACCAACTGTCCTCCAGTTGGACTGGAGGCCCGCTCCATGGGGGGGGATACATCCCTGATACTGAAAACTTAAAACAGGGTAGTCATGAGCCCTAGGGTTGTAACATCTGCTGATGTCTGGATAGGTGTATATACTATGCTTATCAAACTGCCCAGTAAGCACTTTTCTTAACATTTATACCCTTATCTTAATACTAATCTCACTTTGGGTAGAGAATCTTCTCTTTTCAGATGGCAATGACCTTGGGATGACTCAGAAGGTATCATAGTGCGGGAAAGAAGTGACTGGAATACTGAGTAATATCTTGTTCACACCTTCCAAGGCTCAGGGTCTAATGTGGAAGAGGTGGCGGAAAGAATGTAAGAGCCCAAGGAAGGGTAGGACTCCTTACAACATGCTCCTCCAGACACAAAATGGCCTGCATATCCATGATCTCCCTTTGCCTGACACTACCTACCACTACCTACACAAGACCATCAAAGGGGAGGTTTAAGATCATGACATCAAAATAAAAGAGAGACTGATTGAGATGGGGAGGACTATGATGAAGAATGGAATTTCAAAGGGGTAACTGGTGGAGGGGGAGGGTATTACCATAGGGTATTTTTTTATAATCATGGAAAATGTTAATAAAAGTTGAGGAAAAAAAACTCACTCACCATCTTTGATGAGGCACTCCATGAGGATCTCCATGAGCACTGCCAGGCCCATCCCCAAATAACCCTCCTGAACTGTTTGTTTGTTTGTTTTTGAGATTTGGTCTCACTCTAGCCCAGGCTGACCTGGAATTCACTATGTACTGCAGACGACCTTCTAATAGCAGCCTCAGATGAAGAACCCTGCTGCTCATCCACATTGGCCTTGCTGAGAGTGTTGGACCACATAGGATACTGAGTTTCAGCCAGAAAGTAGAAACTCTGCCAGAGGGAAGTAACTTACCTTGCATACATACTCAAGGAGGGCCAATGCCTATTGTCTCAAGGCCGCAAAGGGACAATCCTCAACATTCCCCACTCAGAACCCAATGACAGGCACATGAGTTTTTGGGTCGGTGGGGTTTTGTGGACTCTGGATACCCAGATTCACAGAGATTGATAAGCCTGTCTATGAAGCCACCAGGGGACAGGAAAATTCCCTTGAATGGACCCCAGAAAGGGAAAAGGCCTTCCTGCAGTTGAAAAAGGCCCTCCTTGAAGCCCCAGCATTAGCTCTGCCAGATATCCACAAACCTTTCCATCTTTACAAGGATGAGAACAAAGGCATAGCTAAAGCGGTATTGACTCAAACTCTCAGCCCTTGGAAGAGGCCAATTGCTTACCTATCAAAGAAACTAGACCCAATTTCAAAGGGGAAAGTTGGGGGGCGGGGGAGGGAGGGTATTACCATGGGATATTTTTTATAATCATGGAAAATGTTAATAAAAATTGAGAGCTTGGACAGCTGACTGTTGGGGGATGTGGAGTCGGAACTAGCAGCAGATGTTGCTGCCCTTGGTCCCCAGCTGGGCCTGACACCTGGCCCTCACTAGCAACTCCTACCGCTTCCTGCCCAGGCCTCCCAGAAGCTGGAGGGAATGTGGGAACGTCCTGGAAGGAATAGCGATCCGGTATGGAGGGCACAGCAGGTTTTTTGTTTTTTTTTTGCCCCAAATCTGAAGGCCAAAGAAAGTCCTAGCTCATTCTGGAATATGTTATCCCGGTTGTGCAGGCCGGGCCCTCCGGGAAATGGGCGTGGCCAATGGCGGCGCTAGGACCACGCGAGCGCCGCAGGGGCGGCGCGGGAGTCTGTGGGTTGCGCGGGAGGCGTGAGCGCTCGCGATGGGTGGTTCAGAGTGGGGGGGGGCGCGAATCAGAGCCTGGGTGGGGATCAAGGCCAAAGCCGGTACCGGAGTAGGCAAGAGGGCGGGATTTCCGCCCGGGAAGGATCCGGCCCGTAGGGGACGGGGCTTCTTCCGGTCTGGCTGCGCTTCCCGCGTGTGCGGCGCCTGAGCCCCGGGAGTGCCAGGCGGCTGCGGCCCTGTCCGTCTGCCAACCCGGCTCTGGCCTTTCTTGTCGTGGCGGTACCGGGGCGAGTGGGTGCGGGCCGCCGTGGATCGTCTGATCGCGGCGCAGCTGGGACCTCCCCACGCGTGATGCCAGCGTGGGGCGCACTTCGCGGCTCCCCGGCTTCTGCGTGGCTGGGGGGGGGTCCCTCGCTCCTGTCTCTGCAGGCGGGGAGGTGGGCCGGGGAGGCGGCCCTGGCGGCTCCTGGTTCTCTGGAACTACCTCCCCCGCCCCCAGGCGGCTGAAGGATGACCACGCTCACGCGACAGGACCTCAACTTTGCCAAGTGGTGGCCGACGTACTTATCGAGTTTCTGGAGGTGGCCCTGCACCTAATCCTGTATGTGCGCGAGGTCTACCCGGTGGGCATCTTCCAGAAGCGCAAGAAGTACAATGTGCCAGTTCAGATGTCCTGCCACCCTGAGCTGAATCAGTACATTCAGGACACGCTGTACTGTGTCAAGCCACTGCTGGAGAAGAATGACGTGGAAAAAGTGGTGGTAGTCATTTTGGATAAGGAGCATCGCCCAGTGGAGTAGAAGTTCGTTTTTGAGATCACTCAAACGCCCTTGCTATCCATCAGCTCAGACTCCCTGCTGTCCCATGTAGAGCAGCTGCTGAGAGCCTTTATCCTAAAGATCAGCGTGTGTGATGCTGTCCTGGATCACAACCCCCCAGGCTGCACCTTTACAGTCCTGGGCCACACCAGAGAAGCTGCCTGGCGCAACATGGAAAAGATCCACGTGATCAGGGATTTTCCGTGGATCCTGGCGGATGAGCAGGATGTCCACATGCACGATCCCTGGCTGATACCCCTAAAAACCATGACGTCAGACATTTTAAAGATGCAGCTGTATGTAGAAGAGCGTGCTCATAAAAGCAGCTGAGGGATCACCTGCCCCGCAGTGCCCAGCTGTCAGACTCTGGGGCCCAGCCCATGGTGGCTCTGCGGTGCCCCCCTTGTCTGCAAGTGCTCTTATTGCCTTGGCGTTGGCTGCTATCTGGCCCAGCTGCTTGGCCCCACTTGCCTTCCGTGGAGCTACTCTGCCCAGGAGACCAGGGAAGGATGCCAGGACCGCCATCTCCCAGCCTCCTAGGGCTCAGTGGCTCACACTGTCTATCTCGGATACTGTGTTGTGAGTTGTTTATTGTGAATAAAGGGCCCAAAGGGCAAATAAATAAATAAATAAAATTGAGAAAGAAAAAAAAAGATTGGTCAGCCAGGCCAAATGCTAAAAAAAATAATAAAATTTAAGAAATAACAACAAGAAAAGAAACTAGACCCAGTGGCAGTGGGATGGCCCCCATGCCTCTGAGTAATAGCGGCCACGGCCTTATTGGTCAAAGACTCAGATAAACTGACTTTGGGCCAAACCCTGAGAGTCACTACTCCTCATGTCATTCCTAAGGCAGCCCCCTGACAGGTGGCTAACCAATGCCAGACTGACTCATTATCAGGCTTTTCTTAATCCCCCATGGGTCCAATTTGTTGCCAGTCAGGCTCTCAGTCCCGCAACACTGTTACCTGACCCTGATCTGGACAGTCCCATATATGACTGCTTGGAGATCTTGAGCAGTTTACAGGGGACCTGACCAGATCTCAAGGATGTTCCCCTTAAAGGGACAGAGCTGACCTGGTATACAGATGGAAGCAGCTTCCTTAAGGATGGTGTCTGGTATGTAGGAGCTGCAGTGACAACGGAAGAAATAAGTATATGGTCAGAAGCCCTTCCTCCAGGTATATCTGCCCAGAAAGCTGAGTTGATAGCCCTGACCAAAGCCTTGCAACTAGGCCAAGGAAAGAGACTTAATGTCTATACTAATAGCCATTATGCTTTTGCAACAGTACATGTTTGTGGGACCATTTATAAAGACAGGGGACTGTATTAGTCAGGGTTCTCTAGAGGAACAGAAGTGCTAGAATGAATTACTTTAAAAAGGGAATTCATTGGATTAGTTTACAGTAGTCCAGTAGCAATTGCAGGCCCAAGAATCAAGGAACTTGGTAGCTGCTCAGTCCACGTGGCCAGATGCCTCAGCAGTCCTGGCCTTGGTTTAGCTGGGGCACTAGGCACTGGCACCTCTGCTCTGCTGCTTCAGGACAAAACTATAAATACCTAAGGTCAGCCATTGATGCAGATTTAGAACAATTAGAAATATCAGTCACCCACTTACAGGACTCTCTCTTCTCCTTAGCTGCAGTAATACTGCAGAACAGATGGGGACTAGACCTACTATTCCTCCAACAAGGTGCTCTCTGTGCTACCTTAAAGAAAGAATGTTGTTTCTATGTTAATCACTCTGGTGTTGTAAAAGAATCCATGGCCATACTTAGAAAAAGACCACATGAACCAGCTGACAGAAAGCTGGAAGAAGCCATTCTGCATGCAGTTCAATGGGAGAAAGAGAAATCACCAGTGAAGATACTCAACAGTGGACACTGCAAGCCTTATATTTCGTCAGCCAGGCCAAATGAGCCAACGAGTGCAATAGCGGCACATCTGTCATGGTGTAAAACAACTGCCCTCTAATTGGACTGGAGGCCCGCTCCATGGGAGGGAATACATCCCTGATACTGAAAACTTAAAACAGGCGTAGTCATGAGTCCTGGGGGTGTAAAGTCTGCTGCTGTCTGGCTAAATGTATATACTATGCTTATCAAACTGCCCAGTAAGCACTTCTGTTAATGTTCATACCTTTAATGCTACTCTCATTTTTGGTAGAGAATCTTCTCTTTTCAGATGGCAGTGACCTTGGGATGACTCAGAAGGCATCATGGTGCAGGAAAGAAGTGACAGGAGTGCAATATCTGTGTCACACCTTCCAAGGCTCAGGGTCTATTGCGGAAGAGGTGGTGGAAAGAATGTAGGAGCCAAAGGAAGGGTAGGACTCTTTACAATGTGTTCCCCCCAACACAAAATTGCCTGCATATCCATGACCCCACAGTGCCTGACACTATCTACACAAGACCATCATAATGGGAGGAAAAGATCATGACATCAAAATAAAAGAGACTGATTGATAGGGGGAGGGAATATGATGGAGAATGGAGTTTCAAAGGGGAAAGTGGGGGGAGGGAGGGCATTACCATGGGATATTTTTTATAATCTTAGAAGTTGTTAATTAAAAAAATAACAACAACAACAAAAGACTACGCAAAAGAAAATTAAAAAAAAAAAAAAACAGTCTCAAGGATGGTATGAGTCCATGTTCAATTGGTCCCCTTGGTTAATGACTTTCATTTCTGCTCTAACTGGTCCCCTTATCCTTTTACTGCTTGCCCTCACCTGTGGACCTTGTATCATTAATGCTTTGGTCAAATTTGTTAAGGATCACATAGCCATGGTACAATTAATGGTTCTGAGACAACAATACCAACCTTTAGATACATCTCAAGGATTCAAGATAAGGCCATACTCAAGGGAGGAATGAAGGGACCACACTGATGTCATGACAGGCTTCAGTAAGGTGCCACCCTAACTAGATCTAAATTCCAGTTTCCTGGAGAGGCAGGTAAGACTTCTGGGAAAGAGCAGGCTGTTAATTAACAGTGATCCTTACATGTGGCTGGAAAAGATAACCACCCAGAGGCTGAGTCAGTTCCTGGAGATGGGTCCCTTTCACACCATTCACAACCCTTCTGTCCCAACCAATCAGAGATGCACAACTTTAATTGCTGCTTGCCTAGCCAATCATTTTAAAAATTACCTAACCCACCTGAAATTCCCCTAGACCTAGCTCACCAAAACCTTAGGACCAATCAAAAGAGTGCAAGTACAGCTACTGTTTAAATTAGCCAATCATGTTAGAAAAGACTAAGCCTGCCAAAATTCTTCTAGCTGTGCTTAAAATGAGCCTGCGAGTTCCATTCAGTGTTGCCACTTTGCATGAATGGTTGACCACTGCAGGCTGGCTGATTCTTCAGAGCTCTTTCTTTTACATACTATTTGAGCCTGGGGTCTTTCTTCAGTGATTCTTGGACCCTTACACTTTTGGATTTCCAAATTCTCACTGGTTTAAAAAACTGCCAATGTACAAGCAAATGGTCTGAAATACCCTATTTTTCATTCTATGTGCATGGTCTTCTCTCTGCTCTACCTGCTTTTCTCACCAGCTCCTTCTAGCCCCTCTCCCATATTCATCCTTACCTTCTGCTTTTGACCCTGATGCCATAGAGGACCTGACCTTAACAGCTCTTCCCACTCCTCCAGGTACCTCAGCCTCTCCTGATGCCTTGTCTCAAACAAGGTTTGATTTTAATCTCTGGAGTTGTAAATACAATATAAATTTAAGATAGGAATGTATAATTTCTGAATGAATGAATATGTGAAGGGGAAATGGTTGAGTAGAGTCTATATGAAAAGTACATTTGAAATGTATGTGTGTATATGAGTATGTACATGGCTCACAGCCCTAAGATTGCAGAATGACTTCTGTTCTGAACGGTGCCATTTCATTGTGTGGATGTTTTCCACCAAGCCCACTGTACAAGACAGCATAGCCAATTTTTACTATTGAGTGTCCCCCAGAAGGAACACTAAAAGTAATTAAGAATAGGCAAAAAGAAAAAAAAAATACAGGATTCTCCTCCTTTTAAGAGTTGTAAAATGGCAGGATCAGAAATCAGCCTATAGCCCTGAGGGAAATCTTCCTGGAATTTAAGAAAAAAAGTCTCTTTCTTAGCTTCCCTGCCTTGCAGAGCCAGGGGGCGGCAAGCACAGGGAATCTCAGGATCCTGGCCCCAGCATGATGATGAATGAATGCCAAGTCACTATGGGGACTTCTTATAAGAAACTTGCAACTGTTTTATGTTTACTTTATCTTTCCATGCTTCAATGGAACTACTGACAGACAATAGCCTCAAGATTTAGAAGTACTCAATACTAAATTTGTAAAAAAAATTTCTAAAAATTCCTAATAATGTTTAAATCTGCTTTCATATATTTTTTAAAAAATTTGTTTCAGTAAAGTTGTAAGAAACAAAGTTCCAAACTCTATATGTTTATTCTGGGTAAATAGCATAAGTCAAATGTTATCTACTCTTTATTTAAAAAAGTTATTTCAAAAAGCCTTCTGAGGGGAAACCATGGTCATATTAAAAGTGTTATAGTAAGGACAATAAAAGTTTTTATTGGTAGTTATGAGATGAAATGACTGAAACAGATAAACTGGAGAGAAATCTTTCTATGTTGGGTGTTAAATATTTGATGAAAAAGGTTGTTACAGAGTGGTTACATGGATTGTAAGGTAAAAGTATGTGGATGAAGGTGTGAGTAAAGTATGTAGATGAAGATATGAAGCAGCTTAAACAGAAGGTTAACAACAAACTACTTAATCAGATTACAGACTTCTTGAGATATAAAATGACTTAGCCTAGAGCTTGCATCAGACAAAGTATGGCCCTGGCTGGTAGCAGGTTGCTATGGTATTCAGGCTGTAAACTTAACTTTAAAGTCATTGATGTTAATCTGGTCATAATAATGGTCATGAAAGACTGAATTTAGAGTACACAACCAAGTTAACTAGGTTCCTCTGTTTGTCAACCTTTTAACTAAATCTTAAGGTTAAAATTGATTCATTAATATTTAATTCTCTCCTTAAGTTATTATATCTAAAACCCTGCCTCAAAAAAAAAAAAAAATTCTCACAGAGGAGCTATTTGCTTTTTTTCCCCTATTTTGTAAGATAAATAGACCATATTTGAAACATTAAACAGTATTTATCTGTCACTCACTTGAAAACTATTCACTTTATGGTGAACAGTAAAAAAATTCTAGAAAGTGTGGGGGGGAGGGAGGGAATTAACATGGGATTTTTTTTTATAATCATGGAAAATGCTAATAAAAATTTTAAAAAAAGAAATCAAAACAACAACAAAAAATTCTAAACACAATTATGTTGTGACTTAAGATGGAATTCCTTATTCCTCCAACAATCAGTCTTATGTTAAGAGATTAAAAATATTTCTTTTTGGCTCAGCAGTTAAAGGCTTATTTACAAAGCCAGATGCACATAGTGGAGCATACATTTGGAAATTGTTTGCAGTAACAAGTGGCTTTGAAATGCCCATTCACTCTCTTTTCTATGAGACTTGTCTCTTTCTTTATTAGGTCATGGCAATTTAATCCAGTTCCTCTATTTTTTGGGTATGTTAAATATAGCTAAATTAATTTCAGAAACTGACTTATAGACTGGATGGACATCTTATTTAGCTTTTAAGAGTGCTAAATCTTCTCAAAAATATATGTATATAAAGGTATACCAATTCTGATAAACTTAAAAGATTAGAAAATTTTTCATGTCTTTATATTTAAGGCAAAAATTATTACTACATAATATAGATTTCTTGTTTGTTTTAAATTCTTTCAGCAGATCTTTTGTTCATAGTTTATTCTCTGTAGCCTCATGTACCTTAAATATGTAAACTCCACTTTTTGTTAATATCAGACTTTTCCAGATATCAGAATATTAGAATATTGTAATTGGGTTTATACAAAGTCCATGAGGTTTAGCTATCAATAAGCATGCTTTTCCATGCCTGACTAAAACTCTGTGATTTTACGATGGTTCTTGTTTTATTCAAGCTGCTTTTGCTAGATGATTATCACTGAGGTTATAATCTAATTCTTATAAAAAGTGACTTATGATTTTTCTTCTTAGAAAAACTACCCATGTCTTAAGAAAATTGTTCAATGGTAAAAGGTAGTTATTTAAGAAATTGCTTTGTGTCTATCATATTGTGTCTAATGTAACTCAGCAATGACCAAGTTTATTTTATTCATGAGCTATGTATAATCAGTATCAAAGTTTCATTTGATTGTCTCACTTCTGATATCTTAAGTTCATTGCTAATAGAGATATTGATACTTAAGACATGGGAATACAAACAATGTTAATATAATTTGTCTAAGCTTCATGTAAGTCATAAATATTTCTTTAGTTAAACCTTAAAATTGTTCAATGGTAAAAACTACTTATTTAAGAAATTGCTTTGGGCTGGAAAGATGTCTTAGTGATTAAGGTGTTTGCCTGCAAAGCCAAAGGACCTAGGATTGATTTCCCAGGACCCACATAGCCATATGCACAAGGGGTGCATGCATCTGTACTTTGTTTGCAGTGGCTGGAGGCCCTGGCATGCCCATTATCTCTCTCTCTCTACCTGCCTATTTCTGTATCCCTCTCTCAAATAAATAAATTAAACTAAAATATTTTAAAAAGAAATTGCTTTGTATCTGTCATATTGTCTCTAATGTTGGCTTGCTTAACTCAACAATGACCAAGTTTTATTTTATTCTTAAGCTATGTATAATCAGTCTCAGTCAAGGTTTCACTGAATTAATTGTCTCATTTCTGGCATCTTAAGTTTATTGCTTATAGAAAATATTGATAGATGTTTCCTGCCCTAAAAAAATAATCTTTTAAGTTGCTGTTCTACTTGCATTGATATACAGACTAGCCAAAGTTGTTTTCAAACACATATGCTAAGTTGTTATACTGTCTTGTCTTTTTCCTGGCATACAATTTCTACATTAAATCAATTGCCTTAAAGTTATGAATAAAATAATTGATAAAATATTATCCTTAGGGCTACTAAAATATTTCACCTATACTTATAACTGACAGATACTTAAAAGATAAAATGTGCATGCTTTCTATGTTCCAGGTGGAGCTTACACTGTCACCTGACACCTAAACTTAAATATTAATCAAAATGATTTTAAACTATTGTATCATTCTCTAACCAGATCTGGTTTGCTAACCAGATATGTTCTGCACCCTTTTAACTCATCTGTTTTGCTAAGCAGCCTCTCTGAGTGATTAATAACCATATGTAGAAGCCAAAATCAATTGGAAACATTGGAGTTCAAAGGATAACCAATATTTTGGTTCCTGCGCCTGGGCCAAAAGGCCTCAGGAAATAATAAGGGACACTTGAACTTCTAGCCTCTGGTAAGTTACCTGTCTTCTTGATCAGAAAGGATGTGGAAGCTGGGCATGGTGGTGCACACCTTTAATCCCAGCACTTGGGAGGCAGAGCCCATGGCTTTGAGGCCACCCTGAGACCTAGTGAATTCCAGGTCAGCCTTAGCTAGAGTGAGACCCTGCCTTGAAAAACCAAAACCAAAACCAAAAACAAAACAACAATAAAAGAAAGGATGTGGAGACCCAGAAACAAGTTCCAAGTCAGTGTATCCGCAACAGGAGAGTCACACTGGAGAAAAATCAGCCCTCCAGGCTTCCCAAAAGAGGGAGGGCCACTTGGTCAGCATGACCTTGATTTATCCTAGCAGATTACAATTCTGAGAGTCAGAACTCCTCACAGGTCTCTCTTACAGTGCCAATATTGACCTCCAGAATATATAGTTAATTTTGGCCTACATGGTCTTACTCACCCAGTAAGAAAAATCTAAGTACAATATAAACAATGATTTAGACTAACAGGCCCTGTCTGATGCTGACTGGCAATATTAGACTTTCACATTAAGTCAAGTCTTCTGCTTCTGCCTATCCCTGGCTAATTTCTCCTACCCTGACCCCAGCTTCTCTCACATGCCTTAGCCAGAATCAGAGCTTTTCCTTGGGCCCCCTCCTCCTTACCCTATCTCATCCAGGGATAAGACACTGCCACCACAACACGCACTCTCAAACTTAAACTCTCTAGTGTTCCTACTCTTCCTCTGATCCTAAAATGTCCCTCTGCCTCCTCTTGCCTCAAGCCATCTATCTCTCACCTCTGAATGTTTATCCTCCCTTTACACCTGGCATTTTGACAAAAGTAACAAGCTCCTTTATTATCCCTTCTGTCTTCTCACAGGGTGCACAGAGCCCATTTCCCTCACCTTCTCTATAACAGGTGTCTGCCTGCAACTGCCCTGAAGCAAGCTCAGTATAAGAATGGTACGAAAGAAGTCTCTGCTTCACTCAGGAACAAGTCATAACAACATGCTACACTGGTGCTATTGATCTCACCACTCTGCTACCTCTAGCCACTTTGAAACTGACTCCTCATCACCTGCCCTGAAGAGACACCCATTGACCACATTATCCAGCCGCCCCCCATAAGAACTCATCGCCCTTATGGTCAGCATGAGAAAATTAACCTTTGTCTCTTATCATTAACCAAAGGCTAGAATGTTAGGTCAGGACAAAATGGAGTCACCAAGGACAGCAGGAGGGCAACAGAGACACAAGGAAGTGGGTCATTCACATTTCTCAAGGAACCACCCAGCCATCATCCCTTCCTTGCCTAACAATTCCCCAGGTCTAGGAGGTCTAGGTTCCCTGCTCCCTTGTCTCTCAGGACACCAGGTTACTGTTCTGGTGTCACACCCTGGCTATCTTAGATCTCCCCTAAAGATACCTTTTCTTTACTTCCCTTCCTCACCTTCTCCCATCTGAAGAGCTCTATATAGCCCACTATCTGTAATCCCAAATTGTCTGCTCAGCTCTTGAGAGTTAGTCCTGGCAGTTCATGTTTTTCTAGAATAAAAGCTTCCATCTTTGCCTCAGAGTGGTCTCTGTGGTCTTGGTCACTCCTGAATCTTGCAATAAGGAAACAAGGAGTGCTTTCTGTAAAAGTAAAGAAGAAGGAATTGTTACCCTGGAGAAGGAATTAATTAAAATTTCGGGAAATAAGATTTGGCTTAGGTAAGGTAGGAAGTATAAGAAACTAGTATTGAAGTAATATTTGAAATATCTTGGGCAATTCTAAATTAAATATGATAGAAATTAAGAAATGAAGCCAGGTGTGGTAGCACATGATTTTAATCCCAGCACTTGGGAGGTAGAGGTAGGAGGATTGCTGTGAGTTTGAAGCCACCCTGAAACTCCATAGTGAATTCCAGGTCAGTCAGGGTTAGAGTGAGACCCTACCTCAAAAAACCAAAATAAATAAATAAAAGAAATTAATAAATGAACTAATTTTGAAGTTTGATTGTCAGGTTTCATGTTAGAATTCCTGAAGATAGAACTCAAAGGGCCAAAAGAGGAAACCGGTGGAATCTGGAGAATGGGCTGAAGGCCATTCTCAAAGGCCACTTTTACAGGTGCACTTTGAACAGAAGCAGGTTAAGCAAATAGAGAGACATACACAAGGGGGCAGGGAGTTTACCATTTGCAGTCATCTGATTTATCAGAGAATGGAGAATTATTGCCTGTAAGAAAAACTGCACCAAAAGGCAGAGGGGAGCCAGGCTTATGGTGCATGCCTTTAATCCCAGCATTCAGGAGGCAGAGGTAGTAGGATCACTGTAAGTATGAGGCCAGCCTGAGACTACATGTGAATTCCTGCTTAGGCTATGGTACAGTGAGACCCTGCCTGGGGTGGGGGCAGAGGGGAAAGGGGAAGAAATGGAGTCCAGGAAGGCAGTCGGTTTGGGGGTATCTGCATCCCTGGTTGTACAATGGATGACCAAAACATACAGCTTTTTGGACTAAGTGCTTATTAAGATTGGCCACGAGACACAGTCTAGCAGAAAGGCCAGTGAAGTTTTGGAAAATTGGGAACCCTTGATGAGAAGTGCCAGGGCATCTGTCTGAGGATCAGGCATTTCTAAGCTATTTTTTCTGACTGGAGGCTCTCAGGGCTGTTTTCTGAGGGCAAGACAAGGGAGCTGGGTCTGTCTCTCCCAAATAGCTTAAGAAGACAGATGAAGGCTGACTCACCATATCTTTGAGCTATCATCTTTTGGTCCAGTGTTGGTGAGCCAGTGGATATGGCGAATGGCCTCTCCATGGCTGAAGCCAAGAAGAGAGAGGAAGACAAAGCCTTAAGGCAGGTTAGTTACTCTACTGGGCTGTTGGAGAATTGTTCCAGCCACCGGGAGTCTTGGGAGCCTTGGCATTGGCCTCATAGTCCTGCATAGGGGAGTTGCAATTCTCATGCAATTTCCCATACTGAGAGAGAACAAGGCGGTAGAGACCTCAGGCTCCAGGGGTTACTCAGAATGAGTTGTGGTGCCCATCGTTTCCGGGTTCTAAGAGTGTCCTTACTGGGCTGGAGAGATGGTTTAGCGGTTAAGTGCTTGCCTGTGAAGCCTAAGGACCCTGGTTCGAGGCTCGGTTCCCCAGGTCCCACGTTAGCCAGATGCACAAGGGGGTGCACGCGTCTGGAGTTCGTTTGCAGAGGCTGGAAGCCCTGGCGCACCCATTCTCTTTCTCTCCCTCTATCTGTCTTTCTCTTTGTGTCTGTCGCTCTCAAATAAATAAATAAATAAATAAAAATTTAAAAAAAAAAAAAAAGAGTGTCCTTACTCTGAGCACCTACTCCAGACTCTTGACACCATATGTTAGGAAAAAAACGGGAAAGAAACGAGAGAGAAGACTCAGCTTAACAGCAGAGACAGGCTTTAACAGGAAAGCTTAAGAAGGGCTCTGACCAGGCATGTCAGAAGCACCTTTCCTTACAGACTAGGGAATATGTATGGGGTTGTGGGGGCATTGGAATTCTTTGGTTGCAGGGCAGTCCACCTTGCCTTGGTGCTTAGGCCACTTCAGGGAAGTGATAATCAGACAGGTGGTTTGGGCCATTCCAGAAAAGTGATAATGGGGATGAGTGGTCTGGGTCATTCTTAGGAAACAGAAAGTTACAATGAAATGGCAGTCACAGTCCAAAAATGGAGATATTTTGGCTCTAACATAGTGTGTGTGTCTTAGTTTGATAGGGTCTCATACATCTGTAGCTGGTCTTGAAGTCTCTAAGTAGCAGAGGCTGCCCTTGAACTCCTGATGGTTTTTTTTTTTTTTTTTTTTCCCCCTGAGGTAATGTCTCATTCTAGCCCAGCCTGACCTGAAATTCACTAGGTAGTCTCTCGAACTCATGATGATCCTCCTACCTCTGCCTCCTGAGTGCTGGGATTAAACATGTGTGCCACAACGCTTGGCTTTTTCTTTTTCTTTTTTGTATGTTTTGTGTGAGAGAAAGAAGAGAGAAAAAGTACAACTGCTGCTTTAAATGTACAAAAGGATCTGGTTGCCCCCCAAAAGCAGCTATCCCTGGGGAAGGGTAGGACTTTTGCAGGAAATCTATCTTCCCTACCCAGGCTCCACCCCCTGGGGTGGCTGCCTTCTGGCCTCCCAACTCAACAGCATGAGTCATCCAGATCACTTTAAACCTGAGCTCCAGATTCAGAACTGCTTTTGTGTTTCAGTAGAGTAGGCGGCCTGGCAGAGCAGCTTGGGTGCACTCCCACCTCCTCACCCACCCACACATTCGCTCTCACACAGTATAGCAGGCTCAAGAACTGGTATTTCAGTGGCACAACATACTATTTGCTGTACATAATTCCATTCATATTCTATTTTTGAAAAAAGCTATATAATATTTTTATTTACTTACTAGTAGGCAGAGAGGGAGAGAGAGAGAGTACAGGTATGCTGGGACCTTTTGATACTGCAAACAAATTCCAAATGCATGGGTCAGTTTGTGTGTCTGGCTGTATGCGGGAACTGGGAAATGGAACTGATTCAGGATTTGGGGGTTTAGGAGGTGTGGTGGTTTAATTCAAGTGTCCCCCATACACTTACGTGTTCTGAATGTTAGGTCCCCAACTGGTAGCAATTTGGGAATTGGAGCTTCCTGGAATCAGTGTATTGCTGGGGGAAGGCTTCCCCATGCCAGTGTTTGGCACATTCTCCTGCTGATGTTGTCCACCTGATCTTGGCCACGAGGTGATGTCTATGCCCTGCTCATGCCCCTGTGGCCATGGAGCTTCCTCTCAATTCTATAAGCCAAAATAAACCCTTTCTTCTCACATGCTGGTTTTGGTCAGGAGTTTTCTGCCAGCAAGATAAAGGTAACTGTAACAGGAGGGATCTTCCAAAACTTATGAACCTCAATTTTGGGTTCTTATCCTTCTTTTAGCAAAGAATTGATAAGAATGTATTCAGGAAGGATAAATTATGAACTACTGAGTTTGTTTAGCAAGAAATCATAAAATGTGGAATTATGGGATTTGCAAGCAAGTGCCTTTAACCACCAAGTCATCTCTTCAGACCCTCATTATATTCAATTTTTTTTTCTTTTTTCAAGGTAGGGTCTCACTCTAGCCCAGGCTGATCTGGAATTCACTATGTAGTCTCTGGGTGACCTTGAACTCACAGTGATCCTCCTACCTCAGCCTCCCCAGTGCTGTGATTAGAGGTGTGTGCCACCACGCCTGGTTCATTTATTTATTTATTGCTTTTGTTTTTCAAGGTAAGGTCTCACTCTAGCCCAGGCTGACCTGGAATTCACTATATAGTCTCAGTGTGGCCTTGAACTCACAGTGATCCTCCTACCTCTGCCTCCCAAATGCTGGGATTAAAGGCAATGTGCCACCACACCTGGCTTTATTTATTTATTTATTTTAAAATATTTTTTGTCCATTTTTTTAATTTATTATTTGAGAGCGACAGACACAGAGAGAAAGACAGATAGAGGGAGAGAGAGAATGGGCATGCCAGGGCTTCTAGCCACTGCAAACGAACTCCAGACACATGCGCCCCCTTGTGCATCTGGCTAACATGGGACCTGGGGAACGAAGCCTCGAACTGGGGTCCTTAGGCTTCACAGGCAAGCGCTTAACCGCTAAGCCATCTCTCCAGCCCTATTTATTTTTTTTAAAGACAAGGATCTCATTTAGCCCACGATAGCCTTGAATTCACTATGTATATAGCTGTAGAAGACTTTGAACTCCTGATCCTCCTGCCTCTACCAACCAAGTGCTGAGATTACAGGTGTGCATCACCATGCCTGGCAAGCAATTCACTGTCTACTCTAGTGACTCTGGGAGCCACAGCTGCAGAGTAGAAATACATGGGGAAGCTTTGACGGTTTCCTAGGCTCAGGCTTGAAAGCAGACTGAGCAAATCACACGTGTGTAGGGAGAGGAACTGGGGACAGTGACAAAGAGAAGGAACTTTTTCTTTCTGTGTCCTTCCCACTTCAGAAAAAACTGGCAAGCTCCCCCACTCCCCCAGCTTATCCTCTCTGTCCCTACATACTCTCACCTTCCAAATTTTAGGTCTGTCTCACTGTCTGTCCCTTTAAGTTTATGACCATCCTATTGTCACCACCTAAAGAAGTCCAAGCCTGGGGCTGGGGAGATGCCTCAGATGCTTGCAAAGTCTGCTAGCCCAGGATTCAATGCCCAAGTCACCCATATAAAGCTGGATGGGAATTCATTTGCAGTGTCAAGAGGCCCTGGGATAAACTGGTGTGGTGGTGCAGTCAGGAGGCAGAGGTAGGAGGATAACCATGAGTTTGAGTCTACCTTAAGACTACATAGTGAATTTCATCCAGGTCAGCGGGGCTAGAGTGAGAAGCTACCTTGAAAAACAAACAAGGCCAGGCATGGTGGCACATGCCTTTAAACCTAGCACTCAGGAGGTAGAGGCAGGAAGGTTGCCATGAGTTCAAGGCCACCTTGAGTCTACATAGTGAATTCCAGGTCATCCTGGACTAGAGTGAGGCTCTACCTTGAAAAAACAAAACAAAACAAAACAAAACAAACAAACAAACAAACAAAAAAAACAGACATCATGGGAAGGGGGTCTGGAGAAGTGGCTCAATAAATAGGATAAGGTGCTTGCTTGCAAAGTCTACTGGTCTGGGTTTGACTTCTTAGTACCCACAAAAAGCCAGATGCATACATGTGTAGTTCATGTGCAGCAGTAAGATGCCCTGGTGCACTCATCCTTTTTCTTTCTTGCTTTATTTTTTTGGGTTAGGGTTTTGCTCTAGCCCAGGCTGACTTGGAATTTATTATGTAGTCTCAGGGTGGTTTTGAACTTGTGGTAATACTCTTATCTCTACTTCCCAAGTGCTGGGACTAAAGGGATGTACCACCATGTCTATGCACCCATTCTCTCTTGCTCCTTTTTACACACATATACACACGAACATAAGCCCACACATAATGAGTAAAATTATGTTAAAAAAAAAAAAATCAGGGGCCGGAAGGATGACTTAGTGGTTAAGGTACTTGCCTGCAAAGCTTATGGACCAATGTTTGACTCTCCAGATCCCACATAAGCCAGACGTACAAAGGTGAGGCAAGCACAAGTTTGCATATGCCCACTGCGTCTGGAGTTCAGTTGCAGTGCCTGAGGCCTTGGCATGCTAATTCTTTCTTTCTCTCTCTCAATAAATAAATAAATAAATTAATTAATTAATTAATAAATAAAATGAAGACATCAGACTGGAGAGATGGCTCAGCAATTAAAAGGTACTTGCTTGCAAAGCCTCATGACCTAGGTTCCATTCCCCAGTACTCACATAAATAAAGATACACAAAGTGGTGAATGCATCTGGAGTTCATTTGCAGTGGCAAAAGGGCCTGGTGTGCCCATTCCTTTTCTCTCTCTCTTTCCCTGTCTCTGCTTGTGAACAGAGATAATAGGTGCTCCAGGGACACCAGCCACTGCAAATGAACTTCAGACGCATGTGGCCACCTTGTATACCTGCCTTACATGGGTCCTGAGGAATCTAACCTGGGTCCTTTGGCTTTGTAGGTAAGCACCTTAACCACTAAGCCATCTCTCTAGCCTGTGACACATGACTTTAATCCCAGCACTTGGGAGGCTAAGGTAGGAGGATCACTGTGAGTTTGAGGCAAGCCTGAGACTACATTATGAATTCTAGGTCAGCCTGGGCTAGAGCAAGATCTGATCTCAAGAAAAAAAAAATTAAAAGCTGGAGAGATGTCCCAATGGTTAAAGGCACTTGCTTGCAAAGCCTAATGAATGACCTGGGTTCAGTTCCCCAGTATTTATGTAAAGCCAGATATATAAAGTGGCACATGTGACTAGAGTTCCTTTGCAGCAGCAAGAGGCTATGGCATACCCATACTCACTCTCTCAAATAAATAAATAAATTCTTTTTTTTTTTTCAAGGTAGGTGTTGCAGTCCGGTTCGCATTGCTGTTAGAAATCACCCAACCAAGAGCAGCTTCTGGGAAAAAGAGATTTATTTTGGCTTACAGGCTTGAGGGGAAGCTCCATGATGGCAGGGGAAAACGATGGCATGAGCAGAGGGTGGACATCACCCTCTGGCCAACATAAGGTGGAACACAGCAACAGGAGGGTGTGCCAAACACTGGCATGGGGAAACTGGCTATAAAGCCCATAAGCCCGCCCCCAACAATACACTCCCTCCAGGAGGCGTTAATTCCCAAATATCCATCAGCTGGGAACCTAGTATTCAGAACACCTAAGTTTATGGGGGACACCTGAATCAAACCACCACATTCCGCCCCTGGCCCCCATAAACTGATATCCATACATGATGTAAAATATAATGCATTCAGTCTGACTTTAAAAGTCCCCATAGTTTTTATCAATCTCAATGATGTTCATATATCTCCATAGTTCAAGATCTTTTAACTGAGCCATAATACCAAAATATAACCTCAAAAAACCCATAATGACACAGAATAAATATTCACACTGCAAAAGATGGCATTGGGCATAGCAAAGAAACATTCAACCAATACAAGATTTAAAACAACCAGGGCAAACATCAAACTCTGTAGCTTCAAGTACAGCAACTCTAGCCATTGACAAATTTTCAAGTTCTATCAACAAGTCTCTGGCATTCCAGTTCCACCCCTCCAGCTAGGCTACTCACAGTCCTGGAAAACTTCATTGGGGCCGGCAGCTCCTTGGCAGCCATCTCATGGTCCCGGCATCTCCACTGGGTCTCCACTGCAAGCCACGGTTCATCTTCATGGCCCCATGGGATCTCTATGCAGGCAACCAGCAAACCTGCTTCACATTGCCCATGGCCATTTCCAAAACACAAGACCGTGTTGCAAACTCAATGACCCTCTTTCCAGCATTTCTTATACTCCACGATACCAGGTAGGGTGCCAATTTGTTAATCCAGGGGGGAATAAAGCAGACTTTGAAGAACAGGACACTCCTTGAGCACTCAGACCCCTTCAAAAGAGTTGACATTCTTCTTGTTGCCCTAGCGCAGGTCAGCTAGCCCAGTCTCAAAGGTTGTTATCTCTCAGTTGCAGCTGAACGGGCAGCAGTTCACCCAAAGATGTTCCTTTCTGTGCCATATCCCTCTGCACCCACCAGTTCATTTCTACGCTAGGCAACCCTGCACAACTTCTCAGGACATGGGCACAAGAGCAAGCTTCTCACACAAACTGCTATCCCAGTCCAGGCGCAGCTCTTTCTCACCCTCATAAGCCAAACCTCACTGTCCATAGTTCTTACTGCATTCAGGTCTTTCATCTCTGACCAGGATAGACCATCAAGTTGTACTTACAGCACTGCAAGGCATCTCTTAGGCCAAGGTTTCAACTCCTCCCACATTCCTCTTGAAAATCAGCTCCAAAAGGCCAAAGCCACATAGTCAGGTGTCTAGCAGCAATCCCACTCCTTGGTACCACTTTACTGTTGCAGTCCGGTTCGCAGTGCTGGTAGAAATCACCCAACCAAGAGTAGCTTCTGGGAAAAAGAGGTTTATTTTGGCTTACAGGCTTGAGGGGAAGCTTCACGATGGCAGAGGAAAACGATGGCATGAGCAGAGGGTGGACACCACCCCCTGGCCAACATAAGATGGACCACAGCAACAGGAGGGTGTGCCAATCACTGGCATGGGGAAACTGGCTATAAAGCCCTTAAGCCCGCCCCCAACAATACACTCCCTCCAGGAGGCATTAATTCCCAAATATCCATCAGCTGGGAACCTAGCATTCAGAACACCTAGGTTTATGGGGGACACCTGTATCAAACCACCACAGTAGGGTCTCACTATAGCCTGATCTGACCTGGACCTCTATTACTACAGGCTGTACTTTGTTATGAGCATGTAAGGACCAGCATATGGTCCAGGGCCAGTTTAGGATAAACAAGTTTGTTGTGAGAGTAAAAATGCAAAGTCAAACCTTGTAAGCAAAACTAAGAACTAAGCTGTGTGCGGTGACATAGTAGAGATTAGCAGGTGTGTGTGTGGAACTCTAGATAAGTAGTGGAAGGTATAAAAACCCCAGCTGCTCAGCAACCGTTGGCTCAATCTTCCCGACACTATGACTGACTGAAAGGTTGCTCAGCAGTCCGGACCGAGACCTCCGCGAGACACATCACCGATCCGAATTCATCTGCCCGACACGCTGTCCGAACAATCAAGACTCGGCTTGAAACACCGCGAACCGAGAAAACACTGCAAACCGAGAGAAAAAGTCGCAGCACAGACTCTGCGTTGCCAGGTCGTAAAGCATCCGAGACGTCGCAACCCAAGTCCCGCGTTACTAGGTCATAAAGCGTCTGAGACGTCGCAACCCAAGTCTCGCGTTATTGCAACCCAAGTCTTGCGTTATCAGGTTGTATACATGTTAGACTCATTAGAAATATTCTTGTGTTAGTAGTGATGAATATAATTTGGTTATATATTATATTAGCTATAATAGTTGTGATAGTTTGGACTTGCTTGGGTGTGACTTTCATCCCAGTAAACTCCTTTGCAAGTATACCAGTGTCTAAGTATCATTGACCTTCGTGGGCGGAATCCTCTCAACCAATCATCTTTGAGAGTGCTCGCGACAACTTGAACTCAGCAATTCTCCTACCTCAGCCTTCTGAGTGTTGGGATGGCTGGCTAAATAAGTAAATATTTCCGTTTTCTTTTCTTTTCTTTTTTAATAAAAATATATTTATATGACAACAGAGAAAGGGTATGCAAGGACCTCCTCACTGCAGTCAAACTACAGACACATGCATCGCTTTGTGCATATGGCTTTACATGAGTACTAGGGAACCAAACGTAGGCCATCAGGCTTTTCAAGCAAGTGCCTTTTTAAAAATAATATTTTTATTGACAACTCCCATAACTGTAGACAATATCCCATGGTAATACACTCCCCCCCACTTTCCCCTTTGAAGCTTCACTCTCCATCATATTCCCTCCCCCTCTCAATCAATCTCTTTATTTTGAATTCATGATCTTTTCCTTCTATTATGATGGTCTTGTGTAAGTAGTGTCAGGCACTGTGAGGTCATGGATAGCCAGGCCATTTTGTGTCTGGGGGAGCACGTTGTAAGGAGCACTTACTTTTCTAACTTAATAATAGTGCCACATTGAAGCTTTGCTGGTAGTACATGCCTTTAATCCCAGCACTGGGGAGGCAGAGGTAGAAAGATTTCCATGTGTTTGAGGCCACCCTGAGACTGCATAGTGAATTTTAGGTCAGCCTGGGCTATTGTGAGACCCTACCTCAAAAGAAGAGAAAAGAAATTCTCAGGGTCTTCATGCTTATTTCTCTAGCCAGAAGTGAGCACACATGGTCCCACGGCAGCCTAAAGTACTAAAGTGGATAGTATTTTAGGGCAAAGAGTATCTGTACATAAGACATTTTCTAGATTGTAGTTCTAAGGAAGCCTATAGTCTACATATTTAGTCCCTTACCAACATGACCCTAAGTAAGCCAAGAGTTTACAAATTTAGTCTTTCACCAGTGTGACTCTATGTATTTTATTTTTTAATTAATTTATGTGTGTGGGGGGGGCATGCCAGGACCTTCAGCCACTGCAAATGAGCTCCAGATGCGTGTGCCACCTTGTGCATCTGGTTGATGTAGGTCCTAGGAAATCGAAGCTGGGTCCTTTGGTGTTGCAGGCAACTGCCTTAACCACTAAGCAATCTCTCCAGTCCCCATGTGACTCACAATAATACCCTGTGATATTGTGTGTTACCTGGTAGATTAGCTGCGTGTTAAAGCAGTAGTACTGGCAACTAGAAAAATACTGGATTAGATGGAGTGCAAACATGATAGCACCCAGTGGATTTCCCATTCAAATATGTCCAGCTGCCTGGATTAAAACAAAAAGCTGGAGGACTGGAGAGATGGCTTAGCAGTTAATGTGCTTGCCTGCAAGGCCTAAGGACCCAGGTTCAGTTCCCCAGTATCCATGTAAAGACATACACACGGTGACACATGCATCTGGAGTTCATTTGCAGTGGCTACAGACCCTGGCATGCCCAATCTCTCTCTCTGTTTGCAAATAAATAAATACAAAAGTTTCTTTAAAAAAAAAAAGAAGAAGAAGCAGGCCGGTGTGGTGGCACACACCTTTAATCCCAGCACTCAGGAGGCAGAGGTAGGAAGATCACCATGAGTTCAAGGCCACCCTGAGACTACATAGTGAATTCCAGGTCAGCTTGAGCTAGAGTGAGACTCTACCTCAGAAAACCAAAACAAACAAACAAACAAAAGAAAAGCCTATCGCTGAGAAGGTCATAAGCCCTAGGGTGGAAACAACTACTGTTGTATGGGTAAGGACATATTATGACCACCAAACTGCCCTCTAAACACTTGTGTTTATGCCCATATGTTAATGATACTCTCAATTTTGGTTAGAGAAGCTTCTCTCTCCCCCCCTCTCTCTTGCACGCATGCGCGTGTGCATGTGCGTGCGTGTGTGCATGTGCGCGCGCTTTAATTTATTTATCTACTTATTTATTATTATTTTTGTTTGTTTGTTTGTTTTCAAGGTAGGGTCTCTCTAGCCCAGGCTGATCTGGATGGAATTCATTATGCAATCTCAGGGTGGCCTCGAACTTCCACCTCTGCCTCCCAAGTGCTGGGATTAAAGATATGTGCCACCACACCTGGCAGGAAGCTTCTCTTTTCATATGGTGGTGACCACTGGAGTGACTCAAAACTCACCAAAGCACTGAAAAGGGATGGTGGAGTGTCAAGCACTGAGACATCTCTTATCATACCCTCTAAGGCTCTGGGTCCATTGTGGAAGAGGTTGTGAATAGAATGTGAATAGAATGCCAAAGGAAGGGGAGGAGTGCTTACAATGCTATCTTCCAGACACAAAGTGGCTATGGTATTCCTGACCTTTAGTGGCTGATGCCATCTACACAAGGCCCACATATGGTGACATCAAAATAGAAGAGAGACTAGTTGGAAATAAGAAAGGATTCAGTGGAGAGGGGACTTGGGTGGAAAGTATGATCATGGTTTATTGTCTATATTTATAGAAGTTGTCAATAGAAAGTTAAAACGTACTTTTAAGGGCTAGAAAGTTGGCTCAGCAATTAAGGTGCTTGCCTGCAAAGACTAATGACTGGGGTTCAATTCCCCAGTACCCATGTGTATTAGCCAGGGTTGTCTAGAGGAACAAACTGATAGAATTAATTGTACTAAAAGGAATTTATTGGATTAGTTTATGGCTAACAATAACAATAGCAACAATAGTCCAACAATAGCAGTTTGCAAGCCTGAGACTCAACCCTGTAGCTGCTCGGTCCACAAGGCTGAATGCCTCTACAGTCCCAATCCCGCACTGAAGGCCTGGAGGCTTCCTGGAGAGACATGCTCTTAAATCCACACTGGAAAGCAGCAAGCAGCCAGGTGAGAGGAAGATACTTTCCTTCCTAAAGCTTTTTTAGATAAAGCCCCCCTCTGAGAGAGGGGCCGTCCACTGTTGGGGAAGGGCTCACCCTGGGGGAAGGATTCCTCCTTTAGTTAATCCTTTCTGTAAGCAACCTCAGAGACCCCTTGTGGGTAATGTCTGTGGATTCCTAAACAGATCAAGTTAACACAAAACTTAACCATCACATCATGTATATAGAGCCAGATGGGCAAGGTGGGTGCATGTGTCTGGAGTTCCTTTGCAGGAGCTGAAGGCCTTAGCTTGCCTATTCTTTCTATCTCTATCTGCTTGCAAATAGATAAATAAATATTAAAAAAAGCTTGCCTATTCTTTCTATCTCTATCTGCTTGCAAATAGATAAATAAATATTAAAAAAAACTTTTTTTGAGATATGGTCTTTAGTCCAGGCTGACGTGGAATTCACTATGTAGTCTCAAACTGACCTTGAGTTCACAGTGGTCCTCCTACCTCTGCCTCCTGAGTTCTGGGATTAAGGGCTTCCACTACCACACCCAGCTGAAAAAATACTTTTAAGCCAGATATGGTGGTACACCACTATAAATCCCATTACCCTTCAAACTAAGGCAGGAGAATTGTGAGTCTGAAGCTAGCCTGGGTTACAGAACAAGACCCTGTCTGAAAAACAAACAAAACAAAACAAGAGCTAGAGCTAGAGTTCAATTGGTATACTGCTTGCCTAGCATGCATAAGACACTGGGTTCTGTCCCCAATACCACATATACCAGATACAGTGGCACACTATTGTAATCTTAGCACTAGGGAGGTGGAGGCAGGAGGATCAGAAGTTTAAGATCATCTTTGGCTGTTGGGCTCTGAAAGGCCCAGGTGTGAGGCCTAGTGGAACCTCCTGAGCCTAGCTAAAGTTTGGCGACCTGTCTCTGGCCAGCTAGGACTCAGCAAGATGCCTAATGGCTTTTGGCCTGCCACTTCTGCATGGCAACTGTAATTACAATTTTATTTTTATTTTATTTTATTATTATTATTATTATTTTTTTTTTTTTTGGTTTTTCGAGGTAGGGTCTCACTCTGGCTCAGGCTGACCTGGAATTCACTATGTAGTCTCAGGGTGGCCTCGAACTCTTGGCGATCCTCCTACCTCTGCCTCCTGAGTGCTGGGATTAAAGGCATGCGCCACCATGCCCGGCTGTAATTACCATTTTAATAGTTACAATTTACTATTGGCCCTTACCTCTTCCCCCATCCTAAAATCCCCGCCTTCATCCCCAACATCATATAGGCAACTGCTCAGAGTAATAAAGCGAGTTGTTTCTGTGAGTTCCTGCATCAAAAAGACTCCTGACCCAGTGTGGTTTTTCTCTGGTGGCCAGGAGAGGTTTCTGAGTCGTCATACACTCATCTTCCTCCTCAACCCCTAAGGAGGAACCACCGGCAGGCCTGGTCCTTCCCTCAGCACTACCTGCCTGAGAAGGAGCCCTGCATCTGGCACCCAACGTGGGGCTCTAGGAACCCGGCAGACTAGTGCTCCATGAGAGGCAGTTGTTGAGGAAGTAATCAGTGAACATGTGTGGGTGAGCATACCCCCATGAGTTATAAGACAATCTTCATATTTAATGCTAAACTTTACTTCTATAACCTATACTTGTTTGTCAACATCTCTTTGTTCCCTTTCTCTTTTCCTTCACCTTCGGTTTGCTGGCGGCTTTTATATTTCTAAAGGCTTCTGCTTCTCTCTCTCTATGCTTGGGTCTGTAAAGGCAGGCCAGCATTTTCTGCCATTATGGAACTTCCCCTGGATCTGTAAGCTTCAGTAAATATTCCTTCCTCCATAACTGTAACTGGTCTGAAAGTTTATCTCAACAAACCTAAAGCTGTCTAATGAGCTGAGATAAACCTGATCATGTGAATGTTAATCTTTTGGAACCTTTGTTTTAAAGAAATAGACATAAACTTGATACTTACAACTGAAGGTGTCTTCTGGAGTGGTAAGCCAAATTTTATAAACTATTCAAATGAAAATTTAAAAATTCTAAATACAGACAACATTAAACTTTGAGGCTTGGTTTATAAGCTTTCTAGGAGGAAAGAAAGACTACAGGCGACTTTGTTAGAACTGGGCTACTGGTATAAGGGCTGGCTGTGTCCTACTGCCCAGGCCCAAAGAGTTTAATCAAGATTAAATTTATAATAGACTGATATGCTTAGCTAGAGATATTAGACTAAGAGATTTAAGATTTGTTTTTTGTTTTGTTTTGTTTTGGTTTCTCAAGGTAGGGTTTCACTGTAGCCCATACTGACCTGAAATTCCCTATGAAGCCTCAGGGTGGCCTAAAACTCATGGTAATCCTCCTACCTCCGCCTCCCGAGTGCTGGGATTAAAGGTGTGCGCCACCACACCTGGCTGAGACTTAAGATTTTAAGCTAAAAAACCTCCATCAAGTTAAAATTACAGGCACTAGACTAATTTTAGGTTATTATGGTTCAGTTTACATTGCTTTAGTCTCTCCTTGCTATGCCTTATACCAGTTAAAAATGTTTACTCTGTGCCTTTATCTGTTAAAAATGTTTAACTTGTTTAATTTTACAAATCTTAATATCTTAAATTGGTCAAGACTGTGGAGACCTTTAAAATTAAACTAAATACCATTTATAATAAATAATAGTTATAAATCTATTGGGAGCCAGGGGCAAAATTTGGTAATTTAAATAAATGGCCCCCCTCCTAGCAGCTTGTGCCTGACCCTCCCCTACTGGGAAATGGTGGACAATCCACCTCCTGGGAGACCTCCACGTGGCCCCCTTGAACTTACCCAGGTGGGGACAGGGGGGAAGTCTACCATCTCATTGTGACTGGGCTCACTAACCTTTTGCTGTGCCTACTGGGCATTAGCACATGCTGGAAAAAAATCTAAACATGCCATTAATCATATACTTCAATGTTTCACCACTGCCTAATCAAATTAAATTAATTCAAATTAAAACAGATAATGGGGCCGAGCACATGGGCGCCGGGCGTGCTTTTAGCGCATTGCTGCACCTCCACTTCGGCCTCTGTGCGCCTCCACAGGGGCTAAAGTTCACGCCTGGTTAGTACTGGGTGAGAACTATGCTGCCCAGCCCACCTCGGCTTTGAGGTGAGAGGAGCCGCCCCGGCCTCTCTCTGCTTGCTGACTTGCATTGAGCCTGGGACCACCATGTCCATGGGGTTCTCTTTCAGGTCCGGAGCTTTGGGTTCCACCACCGTAGCTGCTGGTGAGACTGGCACAGGAAGAGGATTCTCCTTTGGGTCTGGGACATCTAGCAATCCTGTGGGGCTCAATCTTGGAACTCTTGGAAACACTGCAACTCTAGCAGCCACTTCTGCACCTTCCAGTGGTTTTGTAACTGGACTCTTTGTATCTAAGCCTGCCACTGGGTTCACTCTAGGAGGAACAAGTAGTGCATCCACAGGATTTACTCTAAACAATTTGGGAGCAACAACAGCCACAACTATAACCGCATCCACAGGCCTTTCTTTAGGGGGAGCCTTGGCTGGTCTGGGAGGTTCACTATTCCAGACAAATACAGCAACATCAGGTCTTGGACAGAATTCTTTAACCTTGTCTTTGGGAACTACAGCACCCACTTCAAGTGAAGGCCTTGGTGGTATAGATTTTAGTACCTCATCAGATAAAAAGAGTGATAAAACAGGAACAAGACCAGAGGATAGTAAAGCACTGAAAAATGAAACCCTACCTCCTGTCATCTGTCAGAATGTTGAAAATCTCCAGAAATTTGTCAAGGAACAAAAACAGGTTCAAGAAGAAATTAGTAGAATGTCTTCCAAAGCCATGCTTAAAGTCCAAGAAGACATTAAAGCTCTGAAGCAGCTTCTGTCTTTAGCTGCCAGTGGATTGCAGAGAAACACCCTCAATATTGACAAGTTGAAAATAGAAATGTCTCAGGAATTAAAGAATGCTGAAATAGCTTTATGAACCCAGAAAACACCACCTGGACTCCAGCATGAAAACACAGCTCCTGCTGACTACTTCAGAATCTTGGTTCCGCAGTGTGAGGTACAGCTTCAGCAGTACAGACAACAAATTGAAGAACTGGAAAATCATCTTGCCTCTCAAGCAAATAATTCACATATAACCCCTCAAGATTTATCAATGGCTATGCAGAAAATTTATCAAACGTTTGTAGCTTTAGCTGCACAACTTCAGTCTATTCATGAAAATGTAAAGGTGCTCAAAGAACAGTACCTTAGTTACAGGAAAATGTTCTTGGGAGATGCTGTAGATGTGTTTGAAGCTAGGCGAGCAGAAGCCAAGAAGTGGCAGAATGCACCCAGAGTTACTACTGGACCCACCCCTTTCAGCACCATGCCAAATGCAGCAGCTGTTGCCATGGTTGCCACACTTACACAGCAGCCACAGCCTGCTACAGGGCCACAGCCATCTCTGGGAGTCAGTTTTGGAATGCCATTTGGCTCAGGTATTGGCACTGGCTTGCAATCAAGTGGATTTGGTTCTTCAAACCTTGGAGGATTTGGAGCTAGGTCTGAGTTTGGATGCAGCACCACAGGGGCCTCTACATTTGGATTTGGAACAACAAATAAACCCTCAGGAAGTCTTAGTGCAAGCTTTGGCAGCTCAAGTACGTCTGGGTTTAACTTCAGCAACCCTGGCATCATGGCATCAGCTGGTTTGACATTTGGGGTGTCCAATCCTGCCTCTGCAGGTTTTGGAACAGGAGGACAACTCCTTCAGTTGAAGAAACCTCCAGCTGGAAACAAAAGAGGAAAAAGATGAACATATGGGTTGATGTGTTGAGAGACTGCTTAGCCAGCGCCGCTCCCTCTATTATTCTATTTTTCTAATGCAGCAATGGAATTGCATCCCAGGAGATTTATAAAGCTTTCATATTTTTTCCCTAAAAAAAAAACAAAACAAACAAGCAAACAAAAAAAACAAAAAAAAAAAAACAGATAATGGCCTCTACTTCATAAGCAAGGCTTTTATAGATTTTCTCCAGACCTAAAAAATTTCACATTCCACAGGCATCCCATACAACCCCCGGGGCGAGACTATCATTAAAAGATTTAATCAAACTCTCAATTCTCAATTACAAAAACAAAAGGGGGAATCCTCACCCCCACAGGACCAACTAAAAAGGCCTTATTTACCCTAAATATTTTAAAATTTTTCTAACAATTTATAATGTGTGATAGTTATAATTCTATTGGGCTCCAGGGGCAGAATGTAGTAATTAGAATAAATGGCCCCCAATATATTCAATTGTTTATCTTAAGGTGTGATGGTGGGTTTCAGATTTCAATCTAAAGATATACAAATTGTGCCTAACAGGAGTTCTTAAAGTGTGCTGTGACATTTGGCTTTAGGCTTATACTTTTAATGTCTAACTAAAAAGGGGAAAAAATTGTCTAAATGGCTGGCCTTGTACCCATAGCTCTGGGCCATTTGACAGCAAGACTTTAACACCTACATGTAAACAAGATCATACACATTCAATGTTACTAATAAGAACTGGCCATCCCTTAAGATTTATGTTTGTATTGCTGGGATCAAAGGATTTGTTTGTTTCCCAACCTTGGGATAATGTTTTATACTGAGAAGTGGTTAAAGTACAAAAACTCTATAACAAAAAGAATTTTTTTGATAGAAACTTATATAAAGCTCATGGAATTTTTGTCCATGGAAAAACTTTATAAAAAAAAAATAAAAAACCCATTTGGGTACCAGCAAGAGACCTAAAATATTTGTCCCAACAAAGGGACACTGACAATCACTTCTCTAGGGAGTGTCCCACCCCTGAGGACTGTTCCTAAAATGGTCCTTCACCCTGCTAAACTAAATAACTCCCTTCCTTGCACAGGATTGCTGGCTTTGCCTCCAATCTGGGCCTCTCCGGCTGCTTGCAGTAGAGTTGCCCATACGACCTTAAAAAACTGCTCAGCCACCTTCCCCATCCCCATCCAGCTTTTCCCAATGTTTCCTCTGGGCATTTGGGCCCCGCCTTCCCCTAATAATTCCAGCATAGATGTGGGATACATTCATTCTTCCTTCTGTACTTTTTTTTTTTTTTTTTTTTTGAGAGTGACAGACAGAGAGAGAGAAAGAGGCAGATGGAGAGAGAGGGAGAGAGAATGGGCGCATCAGGGCTTCCAGCCACTGCAAATGAACTCCAGACGTGTGCGCCCCTTGTGCACCTGGCTAATGTGGGTCCTGGGGAATCAAGCCTCGAACCGGGGTCCTTAGGCTTCACAGGCAAGAGCTTAACCCCTAAGCCATCTCTCCAGCCCATCCTTCTGTACTTTTAACACAACTGAGCCCAATGCTCAATGCTGCCCGCCTTCTGAAATGGCTTATGTTTGTGGAGGCGGGATGGCCTATAAATTTCTGCCCACCAATTGGACAGGTCCTTGTGACCCAGCCACCTTAATTCCAGATGTAGATATCATTCCTGGAAATGAGGCCCTCCCTATGACTTCTTTTGATTATAGCGGAGGGAGACCTATCTGCAACAACAGCTAGATTCCCTTGCTGAGGTAGTCCTACAAAACAGGAGAGGACTAGACATACAAACAGCTGAAAAGGGAGGCATATGTTTGTTTTTACAGGAAAAATGCCTCTTTTATGCCAAAAAATCAGAAATCATCCAGGCCAGGATTAAGAGGCTCCAGGAAGACTTGGAGAGGAGGCAGCGGGACCTCCAGGACAACCCGCTGCGGACGGGCTTACATGACTTCTTACCCTACCTCCTCCCTCTACCTGGACCCCTCCCCCTCTTCCTGATCCTCACTGTTGGGCCTTGTGTAATTAACAAAATTACACAATTTATTCACCAGTGGCTAGAGGCAATAAAACTTCATCAGGTCAAAATACATTACCACAGGCTGGCAACTCAGGAATTAAGTTCCTCAGATGACCCACTGCCACCTCCCCTGCCCTCCATGTGACCAATGATGGATAAGTCCCCAGAAGGGGACAACCTAAGACAGGGGCCACAGTGATTAATGCTCTTACAAACACAAAAGGGAGATTTTGGGCTCTGAAAGGCCCAGGCGTGAGGCCTAGTGGAACTTCCTGAGTCTAGCTAAAGTTTGGCAACCTGTCTCTGGCCAGCTATGACTCAGCAAGACGCCTAATGGCTTCTGGCCTGCCACCTCCGCGTGGCAATTGTAATTACCATTTCAATATTACAGTTTACTATTGGCCCTTACCTCTGCCCCCATCCTAAAATCCCCGCCTTCATCCCCAACATCATATAGGTAACTGCTCAGAGTAAGAAAGCAAGTTTTTTCTGTGAGTTCCTGCTTTGAAAAGACTCCCAACTCAGTGTGGTTTTTCTCTGGTGGTCAGGAGAGGTTTCTGAGTCATCGTACACTCATCTTCCTCCTCAACCCCTAGGGAGGAACCAGCAGGCCTGGTCCTTCCCTCAGCACTACCTGCCCGGGAAGGAGCCCGGCATCTGGCTAGTATGGAGCTTGAAGCCAGTTTGCATTATATGAAATCCAGTCTCAAAACAACAATGGGCAGGAGAGATGGCTTACTGTTGAATGTGCTTGCCTGTGAAGCCTAAGGATCCAGGTTTGATTCTCCAGTACCCACATAAGCCAGATATTCAAGGTGGTGCATGCATCTGGAATAAATAAATAAATGACAAAAGAGCTGTTGCAGTGTCTTCTTGCTGGCAAAGCACCTGACCAAAAGCAACTTGTGAGAGGAAAGGGTTTATTTTGGCTTACTTTCCTGAGTGGAACCTACAGGAAGGCAGGGAAAAATGATGGCATGAACAGAGGCTGTTCACCACCTCCTGGCCAACATCAGGTGGACAACAGCAGTGGGAAAATGTGCCAAACTCTGGCAAGGGGAAGCTGGCTATACACCAGTATCCCTGCACTTCACACCACCTCCTCCAGGATGCTCCAATTCCCGCTTGCCATCAGCTGGGGACCAATCATTCACAATACATGAATTTATCGGGACACCTGAATTCAAACTATCACAAAAGCCAAGCATAATGGGCTGCAAACTCAGCACTCACAAGGCAGAGGCTGAAGAGGACAACAAAAAGTTCAAGGTTATCCTCAGCCAGTGAGGCCGGTCTGCACTATATGCAACCCTGTCATAAGAAACAAACAGGGGGCTGGAGAGATGGCTTAGCGGTTAGGCGCTTGCCTGTGAAGCCTAAGGACCCCGGTTCGAGGCTCAGTTCCCCAGGTCCCACGTTAGCCAGATGCACAAGGGGGCGCATGCGTCTGGAGTTCATTTGCAGAGGCTGGAAGCCCTGGCGCGCCCATTCTCTCTCTCTCCCTCTATCTGTCTTTCTCCCTGTGTCTGTCGCTCTCAAATAAATAAATAATAAATTAATTAATTAGTTAATTAATTTTTAAAAAAAGAAACAAACAGGGCCTAGAGAGATGGCACAAGGGTTAAAGGCACTTGCTTGTTAAAGCCTGCTGGCCCAAGGTTCAATTGCCCAGTACACAGGTAAAGCCAGACACACAAAGTGGTGCATGTGTCTGTAGTTCATTTGCAGTGACAGGAGGCCCTGGCACACCTATGTATTACCTCTCTCTCAAACAAAATATTAGAAATAAACAAAAAGTTCTTGTAGAATAATAACGTAATTCTAGGGCAGAGAAGATGGCTTAGTGGGTGTTGTAGACAGCTTCATGTTGGTCGGATGAACTTCCAAACCAGGCACAGATTAGAGGAGGAAGGGATTTATTTGAAGTTTACAGATCCAGGGGAATTTATATAATGGGAGGAGACTGACCCCCTTTCACAGATTCAAGCAGAGGGTAACCACCACCAACAACACAAGCAAGCACAAACAGGCAGTAAAAAAACAGAGAACAGGGCTGGAGAGATGGCATAGAGGTTAAGGCATTTGCCTGCAAAGCCAAAGGATTCTGGTTCAATTCTCTAGGACCCACATAAGCCAGATGCACATGGGGGCACATATCTCTGGAATTCATTTGCTGTGGCTAGAAGACCTGGTGTGCCCATTCTCTTTTTCTCTCTACCTCTTTCTCAATAAATACAATACAATACAATAAACAGGACTAAGCTGGGCATGGTGGCATTTCTTTTTTTAAATTTAATTTAACTTAATTTTTATCTTTTCACAATTTTTATTAACATTTTCCATAATTATAAAAATATACCATGGTAATACCTCCCCCCCACACACTTTCCCCTTTGAAATTCCATCCTCCATCATATTACCTCCCCATCTCAATCATTCTACTTACATATATACAATACCACCTATTAAGTACCCTCCTCCCTTCCTTTCTCTTCCCTTTATATCTCCTTTTTAACTTACTGGCCTCTTCTACAAAGTATTTTCCTTCTCACACAGAAGCATAATCATCTGTAGCTAAGATCCACATATGAGGGAGAACATGTGGCGCTTGGCTTTCTGGGCCTGGGTTACCTCACTTAGTATAATCATTTCCAGATCCATCCATTTTCCTACAAGTTTCATAACTTCATTATTCTTTACCACTGAGTAGAACTCCATTGTATAAATGTGCCACATCTTCATTATCCACTCATCAGTTGAGGGACATCTAGGCTGTTTCCATTTCCCAGCTATTATAAATTGAGCAGCAATAAACATGGTTGAGCACATACTTCTAAGAAAATGACATGAGTCCTTAGGAGTGCTATAGCTGGGTCATATGGTAGATCAATCTTTAGCTGCTTTAGGAACCTCCACACAGATTTCCACAATGGCTGGACAAGACTGCATTCCCATCACCAGTGTAGAAGGGTTCCTCTTTTTTCACATCCCCACCAACATTTATGATCATTTGTTTTCATGATGGTGGCCAATCTGACAGGAGTGAGATGTAGTTTTAATCTGCATTTTCCTGATGACTAATGATGTACAACATTTCTTAAGATGCTCATATGCCATTCATATTTCTGCCTTTGAGAACTCTTTATTTAGCTCCATAGCCCACTTTTTGATTGGCTTATTTAATTCTTTTTATGTAACTTTTTGAGTTCTTTGTATATCCTAGTTATTAATCCTCTGTCAGATGTATAGCTGGTGAAGATTTACTCCCATTGTGTAGGTTGCCTCTTTGCTTTATTCACTGTGTCCTTTGCAGTGCAAAATATTTGTAATTTCATGAGGTCCCAGTGATTAATCAGTGGTTTTATTAACTGAGCAATTGGGGTTGTATTCAGAAAGTCTCTGCCAAGACCAATATGTTGAAGGGTTTCCCCTACTTTTTCCTCTAGCAGTTTCAGAGTTTCAGGTCTGATGTTAAGGTCTTTAATTCATTTGGACTTAATTCTTGGGCATGAGAGAGAGAAGAATCTATTTTCATCCTTCAATAGATATATATCCAGTTTTCCCAACACCATTTGCTGAACAGGCTATCTTTTCTCCAATGAGTATTTTTGGCATTTTTGTCGAATATCAGGTGGCTATAGCTACCTGGACTTACATCTGGGTCCTCTATTCTGTTCCATTGACCTACATGTCTGCTTTTGTGCCAGTTCCATGCTGTTTTTGTTACTATGGCTCTATAGTATAGGTTAAAATCAGGTATGGTGATACCACCAGCCTTATTTTTGTTGCTCAGTATTATTTTAGATATTCCAGGTTTTTTGTGATTCCAAATGAATTTTTGGATTGTTTATTCTATTTCCATGAAGAATGTCTTTGGGCCAGGCGTGGTGGCGCACGCCTTTAATCCCAGCAGTCGGGAGGCAGAGGTAGGATTGCCATAAATTCAAGGCCACCCTGAGACTCCATAGTGAATTCCAGGTCAGCCTGTACTAGAGTGAGACCCTACCTTGAAAAACCAAAAAAAAAAAAAAAAAAAGAATGTCTTTGGAATTTTGAAAGGTATTGCATTAAATATGCAGATTACTTTTGGTAAGATTGCCATTTACACAATGTTGATTCTTCCAATCCAGGAACAAGGGATGTTTTTCCACTTTCTAGTGTCTTCTGCAATTTATCGCTTGAGAGTTTTAAAGTTCTCATTGTAGAGATTCTCTACTTCCTTGGTTAGTTTTATTCCAAGGTACTTTATTTTTTTTTGATGCAATTATGAATGGGAGTGATTCTCTGATTTCATCCTCTGTGTGTTTGTTGTTAGCATATATGAAGGCTACTGATTTCTGTGTATTTATTTTGTATCCTGCTACATGGCTGTAGGTTTTGATCAGCTCTAACAGTTTGCTAGTAGAGTCTTTAGGGTCCTTTATGTATAAAATCATGTCAACTGCAAATAATGATAACTTGATCTCTTCCTTTCCAATTTGTATCCCTTTTATGTGTGTCTCTTGCCTTATTGCTATGGCTAAGACTTCCAGAACTATATTAAATAAAAGTGGGGACAGTGGACACCCTTGCCTTGTTCCTGATTTTAGCGGAAAAGCTTCCAGTGTTTCCCCATTTAGTAATATGTTGGCTGTAGGCTTGTCATAAATAGCCTTTATTATATTGAGATATGTTCCTTCCATTCCCAGTCTCTGTAGGACTTTTTTTTTTAATATGCTTTTTTTTTTTTTTTTAGTATTTATTTATTTATTTATTTGAGAGCAACAGACACAGAGAGAAAGACAGATAGAGGGAGAGAGAGAGAGAATGGGCACGCCAGGGCTTCCAGCCACTGCAAACGAACTCCAGACACGTGCGCCCCCTTGTGCATCTGGCTAACGTGGGACCTGGGGTACTGAGCCTCGAACCGAGGTCCATAGGCTTCACAGGCGAGCACTTAACTGCTAAGCCATCTCTCCAGCCCCTCTGTAGGACTTTTATCATGAAGGAATGTCGGATTTTGTCAAATGCTTTCTCTGCGTCCAATGAGATGATTATGTGATTTTTGTCCTTCAACACGTTTATATATTGTATTACATTTAAAGATTTGCGTATATTGAACCATCCCTGCTTCTCTGGGATAAAGCCTACTTGATTAGGGTGAATGATCTTTCTGATATATTCTTGTATTCTGTTTGCCAATATTTTGTTGAGAATTTTTGCATCTATGTTCATGAGGGCGATAGGTCTGTAATTTTCTTTTTTTGTTCTATCTTTGCCTGGTTTGGGTATCAAGGTGATGCTGGATTCATAGAAGGAATTTGATAGAATTCCTTCTTTTTATATTTTATGGAAAAGCTTAAGAAGCAATGGTGTTAGCTCTTTGAAG
This sequence comes from Jaculus jaculus, assembly GCF_020740685.1. Classification (NCBI taxonomy): domain Eukaryota; kingdom Metazoa; phylum Chordata; class Mammalia; order Rodentia; family Dipodidae; genus Jaculus; species Jaculus jaculus. The sequence continues at coordinate 65,868,697 of NC_059107.1, forward strand.
GTATGGTAAAATTCAGCAGTGAATCCATCTGGGCCTGGGCTTTTTTCAGTTGGGAGTTTATTGATAACTGTTCAGATCTCCATGCTTGTTATAGGTCTATTTAAGTGATTAATCTCATCTTGATTTAATTTAGGTAGGTCATATATATCAAGGAAATCATCCATTTCCTTCAGATTTTCATACTTTGTGGATTATATGCTTTTATAGTATGTTCCTATTATTTTTTGAATTTCTCTGAAATCTGTTGTGATGTTACCTCATTCTCTGATTTTATTAATGTGTGTCTCTTCTCTCTTTGTTTTGGGCAGAATTTCTAAGGTTCATCAATCTTGTTTATTTTTTCAATGAATCAACTCTTTGTTTCATTAATTTTGGGGGGATCTTTTGTTACTATTTCATTAATTTTTGTTTTTCTTTTTTTTTTTTTTTAGAACTGTTTTTTGTTGTTTTTTTTTTTTAATTTTTATTTATTTATTTATTTGAGAGTGACAGACACAGAGAGAAGGACAGATAGAGGGAGAGAGAGAGAATGGGCGCGCCAGGGCTTCCAGCCTCTGCAAACAAACTCCAGACGCGTGCGCCCCCTTGTGCATCTGGCTAACGTGGGACCTGGGGAACTGAGCCTCGAACCGGGGTCCTTAGGCTTCACAGGCAAGTGTTTAACCGCTAAGCCATCTCTCCAGCCCGACTATTTCATTAATTTTTGCCCTAATCTTTATTATTTCTTCCCATCTACTGATTTTTGGTTTGCCTTGTTCTTCTTTTTCCAAGGCTTTAAGGTGAAGCATTAGGTCGTTTACTTGCGACCTTTCTAATTTCTTAATATGGGCACTTAAAGCTATGAATTTACCTCTTTGGACTGCCTTCATTGTGTCCCAGAGATTTTTGTATGTTGTGTTCTCATTATCATTTGACTCTATAATTTTTTTGATTTCCTTCTTGATTTCTTCATTGACCCATTCATCATTTGTAGTGTATTGTTTAGTATCCATGATTTTGTGTGTGCTCTATAGCCTTTCTTGCTATTGATTTGTAGTTTAATTCCATTGTGGTCAGATAGAATGCAAGGAATTATTTCAATTTTCCTGAATTTGTTAAGATTTGCTTTGTGTCCTAATATATGGTCTATTTTAGAGAATGTTCCATGTGTTGCTGAAAAGAATGTATATTCTGCAGCATTTGGATGAAATGAATGAAAATATATCTGCTAGGTCCATTCCTTCTATGACCTCATTTAGTATAGATGCCTCTCTGTGTATTTTTTCCCAAGATGACTTTTCAATTGATGAGAGTGGGATATTAAAGTCACCCGCCACCACTATGTTTGGTGTTATCTGTGACCTTAGTTCTAATAGTGTTTGTTTGATGAATTTGGGAGCCCCCATTTTATGTGCATATATGTTTAGGATTGTAATGTCCTCCTGTTGGAGTGTGCCCTTAATCAATATAAAGTCACCTTCCTGGAGGAAGATACTTAATAGGTTGATATTGTATATATGTAATTACAATGATTGTAATGGGGAGGTAATATGATTGAGAATAGAATTTCAAACGGGAAAGTGTGGGGGTGGGGAGGGAGGGAATCACCATGGGATATATTTTATAATCATGGAAAATGTTAATAAAAATTAAAAAAAAAAAAATAAATAAATAAATAAATAAAGTCACCTTCCTTATCTTTCTTGACTAATGTTGGACTGAAGTCTACCTTGTCAGATATAAGGATAGCAACCCCTGCTTGTTTTCTAGGCCCATTTGCTTGAAACACCATTTTCTAACCTTCCACCCTAAGATAATGTCCATTCTTTGTAGAAAGGTGAGTTCTTGGAGATAACAAATTGTAGGATCCTGCTTTTTAACCCAGTCTGCAAACTTGTGTCTTTTGATTGGGGTATTGAGGCTGTTGGTATTAAGAGATATTATTGAAAGGTGTGTATTTATGTTTGCCATTTTTTTGTGTTTCCTGTTCTACCTTTGCTCTTTTGTGTTAACTAGCATTTGAGTATTGCTTCTTTTTTCCAGGTTCCTTATATGTGTGCTTTTCCTTATCTTCAGCATGGAGGATTCTATCAAGTATTTTCTGTAGAGCTGGTTTTGTCTTCAAATACTCCTTTAACCTGCTTTTGTCTTGGAATGTCCTTTTTTTCTCTATTTGAATGGATAGCTTTGCAGGATAAAGTAACCTTGGTTGACAGTTGTTATCTTTCAGAACTTGGAATATATCACTCCAAGCTCTTCTGGCTTTTAAAGTTTGTGTTGAATAATCTGCTGTAATCCTGATGGGCTTGTCTTTGTAGGTAACTTGATTTTTCTCTCTAACTCTTTTTAATATTTTTTCTTTGGATTGTGTGTTTGGTAGTTTGATTATAAAATGGCGAGGAGAGGTTCTTTCCAGGTTTTGTCTGGCTGGGGTTCTAAAGGCTTCCTTTATCTGCATTGGCACCTATTTTCCTATTGGGGGAAGTTTTCTTCTATGATTTTGTTGAAGACGCCTCCTATGCCTTTGGAGTGGAATTCTTCTCCTTCTACTATGCCCTGAATTCTTATATTTGATCTTTTCATAGTGTCCCGAATATCTTGAAATTCCCACTCATACTTTTCTATAAGTTTGTCTTTCTCATTGTTGGACTGTATTAGATATGCCACCTGGTCTTCTAGCTTAGATATTCTGTCCTCTCCTTCATCCATTTTACTGGTGAGATTTTCTACAGAGTTTTCTAATTCATTAACTGTGTTCTTCATTGCTAGTAATTCTGACTGGTTTTTCTTTATTATTTCTATTTCCTTATGTATGTCTTGTATTGCCTTCTTTATTTCATGAAATTGGTGTCCTGCGTCTTCTTTGATTCCTTTGATTTCCTCTTTGAGTTCCTCTTTGACTCCTTTGATTTGTTCTTTTACTTCTTTGAGCATATTTACAATCATTCTTTTGAAATCTTTCTCAGGCATTTCCTCTAACTCATTCTCACTGGAGGTCATTTCTGATGCGTTAATACTTTTAGGTGGTTTTATATTGTCTTTCTTTTTTGTGTTTCTTGTATTATAATGTATATATATTTGCATCTTGGATTAAGTTAATGCTTGGATTTTCTAGCTCGCTGGGTATCCTTAGCTGTATCAATTGATCTGATGTTATATATGTTCAGGGTAGGAGCTTAAGGTGTGAGGTGTGGCTCTTAAGATCCTCAGAGTATCTACAAAGGTGTTCCTAGGGGTTGAGTTTGCCTGCTATGGGAGTATTCAAGTAGGGTGAGTAGAATGAAATATAGGTAGATTCTAAAATTTAACTAAATACTGTACACATTCAATCAAAAACAGCACCAAGTATTTATGTAAGAGTAGGTATTATAAGAACCAGATCCTCTATCAACAGAGAGGTTAAGATTTCTTGTCTGTTAAAGGTTCCAAGTCAGCTTGTAACCAAGTGAGACCCTTCCCTGGTGCAATCCCAGTTACCTTTTTGGATGATTTTGGTTTCATTCATGTTGCTGGCTGGGTCGTTGGGCCACTGTTCTGAATTCTGGAGCTGGGCACTGGGAGAGACTCAGAGCTTCTAGCAAAATGCAGCCTGTGTGGGGGGTGGGGTTAAGGAGAGAACAACCACAATAAATTCTTCTACCATAATGTGTAGTGTATTTGATAAAATTTGCTTTGTGTCCTAATATATGGTCTATTTTAGAGAATGTTCCATGTGCTGCTGGAAAGAATGCATATTCTGCAGCCTTTGGATGAAATGTCCTGTTAGGTCCATTTGTTCTATTACCTCATTTAATCCAGATGCCTCTCTGTTTATTTTTTGCCAGGATGACCTGTTAATTGATGAGAGTGGGGTGTTGAAGTCACCCACTACAACTGTGTTTGGTGTTATCTCTGATATTAGGTCTAATAGTGTTTGTTTGATGAAGTTGGAAGCCCCCTTGTTAGGTGCATATATGAAATGTCCTCCTGTTGGAGTGTGCCTTTAATCAATATAAAGTAACCTTTATCTTTCTTAACCAATGTTGGACTAAAGTCTACTTTGTCACATATTAGCATAACAACCCCTGCTTGTTTTTTTGGCCCATTTGCTTGAAACACCGTTTTCCAAACTTTCAACCTAAAAGAGTGCCCATCCTTTGTAGAAAGTTGAGTTTCCTGGAGGCAACAAATTGAAGGATCCTGCTGTTTAACCTCGTCTGCTAACCTATGTCCTCCTACTTCTGCCTCCCAAGTGCTGGGATTAAAGGTGTGAGCCCCTGCACCTGGCTTGGCCAGTTTAATTTTTTTTTTTTTTTTTTTTTTCCGAGGTAGGTTCTCACTCTGGCTCAGGCTGACCTGGAATTCACTATGTAGTCTCAGGGTGGCCTCGAACTCACGGTGATCCTCCTACCTCTGCCTCCCGAGTGCTGGGATTAAAGGCGTGCGCCACCACGCCCAGCTTTAATTTTTAAAATTGTTTTTATTTTTAAGATTAAGCCAATGCCTTTAATTCCAGCATTCAGGAAGATCAGGTAGGAAGATCACCATGAGCTGGAGGCCAATTTGGGACTCTAGAGTGAATTCCAGGTGAACCTAGGCTTGAGTGAAACCATACCTTACAAAACAAAAAGAAGGGCTAAAGAGATGGCTTAGTGGTTAAGCCACTTTGATTCCCTAGGACTCCCACAAGCCAGATGCACAGGTGGCATATACATCTGAAGTGTTTTTTTTTTTTTTTGCAGTGGCTGGTGGTACTGATGTTCCCATTATCATTCTCTATCTCTTCTCAAATAAAAAACATATTTAAAATAAAAAAACAAACCAATAAGGAAACAAAAAAGAGCAAAAAAAAAAAAAAGAGAGAGAGAAAGAAAGATACACAAATTAGTAAAATTAGAGATGAAAAAGGCACCATTACAACAGATACCAAAGAAATGCAGAAAATCAAAGGAACATACTTTAAGAACATGTACTCCATTAAGCGTGACAATATGAAAGAAATAGATGATTTTGCAGATTTACATGTCCTGCAAAATTTAAATCAAGATGAGATAAAGCATTTAAATAGACTTATAATGAGTATGAAGATCAAAGCAGTTATAAAAAAGTCTCCCAACCAAAAAGAGGTCCAGTCCCAGATGGATTGTGAATGGTGAGTTTTACCAGACCTTCATGGAAGAACTAACACCAATGTCTCCTGAACTTTTCCAAAAAATGGAAAAGGAAGGAATAAAACCAAAATCCTTCTATGAAGCTAGCATTACCCTGATACCAAAACCAGACAAAGGTAGAGAAAAACAAATAAAAAGAAAGAAAGAAGGAAAGAAAATTACAGACCAATCTCCTATGAACATAAGTGCATAAATTCTCAACAAAGTATTGGCAAACAGGACAGAAAAATATATCAAAAAGATCATTCACAGTCAGGTGTGGTGGCACACACCTTTAATCCCAGCACTCAGGAGGTAGAGGTAGGAGGATTGCTGTGAGTTTGAGGCTACCTTGAGACTCCATAGTGAATTCCAGGCCAGCCTGGGCTAGAGTGAGACCCTAACCTTGAAAAACCAAAACAAAAAAGTGGGGGTGGCTGGAGAGATGGCTTAGCAGATAAGTGCTTGCCTGTGAAGCCTAAGAACCCTGGTTAGAAACTTGATTCCCCAGGACCCATGTAAGCCAGATGCACACGGTGGCACATGCATCTGGAGTTCATTTGCAGTGGCTGGAGGCCCTGGTGTGCCCATTCTCTCTCTCTCTCCCTCTCTGCCTCTTTCTCTGTCTGTCACTCTCAAATAAAAATAACTTTAAAAAATAAACAAACAAAAAAAGATCATTCACCCTAACCAAGTAGACTTTATGCCAGAGATGCAGGGATGGTTCAACATAAGCAAATTGATAAATGTAATACATTATATAAGTGGACTGAATGACAAAAATCACATGATCATCTCAATAGATGCAGAAAAGGAATTTCGCAAAATTCCACATCCCTTCATGGTAAAACTACAGAAACTGGGAATAGAAAGAACATATCTCAACATAATAAAGGCTATTTATGACAAACCTACAGCCAACATAATACTAAATGGAGAAAAACCTGAAGATTTTCCACTGAAATCAAGAAAAAGACCAGGGTGCCCACTGTCCCCACTTTTATTTAATATAGACCTGAAGTCTTAGCTACAGTATAAGGAAAGAAACACACATAAAAAGAATACGAATTGAGCTGGGCGTGGTGGCGCATGCCTTTAATCCCAGCACTTGGGAGGTAGAGGAAGGAGGATCTCTGTGAGTTCAAGGCCACCCTGAGATTACCTAATGAATTCCATGTCAGCCTGGGCTAGGTAGTGAGACCCTACCTCAAAAAAACAAGAAAAAAAAGAAAAGAAAAGAAAGAATACAAATTGGAAAGGAGGATATTAAATTATCATTATTTTCAGGTTATATGGTTCTATACATAAAGAACTCTAAAGACTCTACCACCAAGCTGTTAGAGCTGATGAACACTTTTAGCAACATAGCACTATACAAAATAAACACACAGAAATAAGTAGTCTTCCTATATGTTAACAACAAACATGCTGAAGATGAAATCAGGGAATCAGTCCCATTCACAATTGTCTCAAAAATAATAATAAATGAATAATGTACCTTGGAATAAACCTAATCAAGGAAGTGAAGGAGCTCTACAATGGAAACTTTTAAACACCCAATAGAGAAACTGCAGAACACATTAGGAAATAGAAAGTCATCCCAAGTTCTTGGATTGGAGAACCCATATTATGAAAATATCAATCTTTGTATAAGCAATCTATGCATTTAATGCAACATCCATCAAAATGATTCCAACTGTATTCTTCATTGAAATAGAAAAAATAATCCTAAAATTCATTTGGCAACACAGGAAACATCAAATAGTCCCCCAAAAATCTGAGCAACAAAAACAAGGCTGACAGTATCACCATACCTGATTTTAAGCTACATTGCAGAGCTGTAGTACCCAAAACAGCATGGTACTTGCACAAAAACAGATATACAGATGAATGAAACAGAATAGAGGAGCCGGATGTAAATCCAGGCAGCTATAGCCATCTGATTTTTGACAAAAATGCTAAAAATATTCATTGGAGAATAAACAGCCTATTTAACAAGTGGTGCTGGGAAAACTGAATATCTATATGTAGAAAGATGAAAATAGATCCTTATCTCTATCCAAAAAAATCAAGTACAAAACTGGAGATATAGCTTAGCAGTTAAGGCTCTTGCCTGTGAAGCCTAGGACCTAGGTTCAATTCCCCAGATCCTATGTAAGCCAAATAAATATGGTGGTGCATGCATCTGGAGTTCATTTGCAGTTGCTAGAGGACTGGGCACATCCATTCTCCCCTCACTCCCCAGATTATTGGGGGTGGAAAGGCCTAAGTGAAGTCAGGGGAAGAGATTGAGTAAAGGAAGAGGGCTAATCAAAAAAATTTTTTTGTGTTTTTAAAAAAAAATTGTATTGACATCTTCCATACTTATAGACAATAAACTATGATAACTACTTCCCCTTCCCCTTCACATATCCACACTCCATCATATCCCTTCCCTCTTTACATTAGACTCTCTTTTATTTTGATGTCATCATCTTTTCCTGCTATTATGAGGTTCTTGTGAAGGTAGTGCTAGGTCATGGATATCAATGCCAGTTTCTGTCTGAACAATTGCATTGTAAGCAGTTCTACCCTTCCTTTGGATCCTTTTTTTGTAAAGTTTATTTTTTTTTAATTTTTTGTTTATTTATTTATTTGAGAGCAACAGAAAGAGGCAGAGAAAGAGAGATAGAGAGAGATGCGTGTGCCTCCTTGTGCATCTGGCTAATGTGGGTCCTGGGAAATCAAGCCTCAAAACAGGGTCCTTAGGCTTCATAGGCAAGTGCTTAACCGCTAAGCCATCTCTCCAGCCCACCTTTTGTTTTTAAGATTTTTTTTGTTTGTTTATTTGAGAGTGGGGGGGGGGGATTGGCATACTAGGTTCTCCAGCCACTGCAAACAAACTCTGGATACATATGTCACCTTGTGCATCTGGCTTACATGGGTCCTGGTGAATTGAAACGCAAACTGGGGTTCTTAGGCTTCACAGGCAAGCACTTAACCTCTAAGGCATCTCTCCAGTCCTTTTGTTGTTTGGTTGGTTGTTTTTTTTTTTTTTGTGGTAGGGTCTCACTCTAGTCCAGGCTGACCTGGAATTCACTATGTAGTCTCAGGGTGTCCTTGAACTCACAGCAATCCTCCTTCCTCTGCCTCTCTAGTGCTGGTATTAAAGGGGTGTGCCACCATGCCTGGCTCCTTTGGCTCTTACATTCTATTTGCCATCTCTTCCACAATGGACCCTGAACCTTGGAGTGTGTGATAGAAATGTTTCAGTGCTGAACAGTCCTCTGTCATGTCTTCTCAGCACTATGGTGCTCTTTGGGTCATCTCAGTGGTCAAGGCCTTCTGAAAAGAGAAGCTTCTCTAACCAAAAGTGAGAGTAGCATTAATATATGGATATGAAAGTTAAGCAAAGTGCTTCCAGAGCAGTTTAGTGGGCACAATATATGCATTTAGCCAGACGAGAGCTGGCATTACACTACTAAGACTCATGACCTCTGCCACCATAAGTTTTTTTAAATTTTTTTTTCTCAATTTTTATTAACATTTTCCATGATTTTAAAAAGTATCCCATGGTAATACTCTCTCTCCCCCCTCCCCACTTTCCCCTTTGAAATTCCATTCTCCATCATATCCCCTCCCCATCTCAATCAGTCTCTCTCTTATTTTGATGTCATGATCTTTTCCTCCTCTTATGATGGTCTTGTGTAGGTAGTGTCAGGCACTATGAGGTCATGGATATCCAGCCATATTATGTCTGGAGGGAGCATGTTGTAAGGAGTCTTACCCTTCCTTTGGCTCTTACATTCTTTCCTCCACCTCTTCCGCATTAGACCCTGAGCCTTGGAAGGTGTAATTGAGATGTTACTCAGTACTCCAGTCACTTCTTTCCAGCACTATGATACCTTCTGAATCGTCCCAAAGTCACTGCCATCTGAAAAGAGAAGATTCTCTACCCAAAGTGAGAGTAGCATTATTATAAGGGTATAAATATTAAGAGAAGTGCTTACTGGGCAGTTTGATAAGCATACTATATACATTTTTCCAGACATCAGCACATGTTACACCCCTGGTGCTCATGACTACCTCTGTTTTAAGTTTTCAGTATCAGGGATGTGTTTCCCCCCATGGAGTGGGTCTCCAGTCCAATTGGAGGGCAGTTGGTTTCCACCATGACATACATGCCACTATTGCACCCAATGGCTCATCTGATCTGGCTGGCCAATTATAAGGCTTGCAGTGTCCACTGTTGAGTCTCTTCACTGGTGGTATCTCTTTCTCCCATTGAACTACATGTAGAATGGCTTCTTCCAGCTTTCTGTCAGCTGGTCTACATGGAGGAGGTTATCAGCTTAGTTTCAGCAGGATTTCTCAGTGGCTTGCAGCCCAAGTATGTGGAGTTTTCAGCAATAACCATATGCTTTTGATTAGGTATTCAATAGCAGGCATATAGTCCTTCCCATAGAGCAGGTTTCCAGTCCAATTATAGAGCAATTGCCTTTCCCCATACAGACATGTCACTATTGCACCTGGTGGTTCATTTGGTCTGGCTGGCCAAACTTGAAGCTTGCAGTGTCCACTGTTTTCACCACTGATGGCTTCTATCTCCCATAGGGCTGCATGCAGTACAGCTTTTTCCAGCTCTGTGTCAGCTGTTCTACAGGGAGTTGGTTTTCATGTCAGCCCGCTTAATTTCTCAGTGACCTTGTAGCCCAGGCATGTGGAATCTTCAGCAATAGGGTCTTACCATCTATTCCTGGTGGGGAACCAAGAGCCTCAGCAATGACTTGTAATGTTTTGGAGGCATCAGGGACCTCTCTGGCCAACAACTCACTGGAAGGTATCCCATCCCTGGCAGTGAAATTTTTCTAGGAACAGTCTATGACTTCCGAGTGTGCCATTATCCAAAAAAAGTAGGTTATCATATGGCAGATTCACGATATTCTGAATTTTATTTTATTTATTTTTTAATTTATTTAGTTGAGAGCAACAGAGAGAGAGAGAAGGGTGGGGGTGAGAGAGAGAGAGAGAGAGAGAGAGAGAGAGAGAGAGAGAGAGAGAATGGGTGTGCCAAGGCTTCTGAATACTCTGAATTTTGATTAACCCTCTCCCTACCCTTCTTTTACTCAATCTCTTCCCCTGATCTCACTTAGTCCATTTCACCCATAGTAATTTGTTTATCTATTTACATGTATACAATACCATCCCCTTAAGTCCTCCCCTCTCTTCCCTCCCTTCTAGCCCTTTTTTAGCTTACTGGCCTCTGCTACTGATGTTTATTCCAACTCACACACAGAGGCTGAACATTTGTAGCTAGGAACTATTTATGAGAGGGAACATGTGACATTTGGCTTTCTGGGCCTGGGTTACCTCACTTAGTACAATCCTTTTGCGATCCATCAATTTCCTGGCAAATTTCATTTTTCTGCACTACTGAATAGAATTCCATTGTATAATTATATCACATCTTCATTATCCCTTCATCAGTTGATGGCCATCTAGGCTGAATGGGTCAATGAAGAAATCAAGAAGGAAATCAAAAAATTTATAGAGTCAAACGATAAAGAGAACACAACATACCAAAACCTTTGGGACACAATGAAGGCAGTCCTAAGAGGGAAATCTATCATTTTAAGTGCCTATATTAAGAAATTAGAAAGGTCTCAAGTAAACAACTTAATACTTCACCTTAAAGCCTTGGAAAAAGAAGAACAAGGCAAACCAAAAATCAGTAGACAGGAAGAAATAATAAAGATTAGAGCAGAAATTAATGAAATGGAAACAAAAAAAAAAATTCCAAAGAATCAATGAAACAAAGAGTTGGTTCTTTGAGAGGATAAACAAGATTGATAAACCATTAGCAATCAGACCAAAAGAAAGAGAGAAGAGACACAAATTAATAAAATTAGAGATAAAAAAAAGGCAGCATCACAACGATACCAGATAAATTAAAAAATCATAGGGACATACTATAAAAACATATACTCCACTAAGTATGAAAATCGGAAAGAAATAGATGACTTCCTTGATTTATCTGACCTACCTAAATTAAATCAAGATGAGATTAATCATTTAAATAGACCTATAACAAATACAACAGAGATCCAAACAGTTATCAAAAATCTCCCAAATAAGTGAAGCACTGAGATGGTGGGAAGCCTCGGAGACAGTGGGCCAGGCAGCTTGCCTCTGGAGTCTGTGCTTCCAAACCTGAGCTCTAGTTCTTAGGCAGGCCAGCCTCCCGGCACACAATATGGGGTAAGCATGGAGCCAGCTCCCATTAACCAAAGAACCTTGTTGAGCTAAGTCCTTCATCATGTCCCCTGAACAGCAAAGGTGAACATTTCCTCTTACTGCCAAAAGCCCCAGGTGTGTGTGTGGGGGCATTGTCCTGGTTTAAAATAGTAAGCCTGACATCCTATCCCTCTTAGCTTGTGTCCTAGCTATTTCATTTTCCAAGTGCTATTAGAATTTTACAAACTTAGTCTTGAAATTCATAATTTTTAACATGACATACCATTTGTGGTCAAAGTATTAAAATTTATAAGTAAATGTTTAATAAAATCTCCCAAATAAAAAAGGTCCAGGCCCAGATGTATTCACTGGCGAATTTTAACAGACCTTCACAGAACTACCACCATTGCTTCTTAAACTTTTCCATAAAATAGAAAACGAAGGAATCCTACAAAACTCCTTCGCTGAAGCTAGCATCACCCTGATACCAAAACCAGGCAGAGATAAAACAAAATAAAGAAAATTACATATAAATCTCCCTCATGAGCACAAATGCAAAAATCGTGAACAAAATATTGGCAAACAGAATACAAGAATATATCAGAAAGATCATTCACCCTGACCAAGTAGGCTTTATCCCAGAGATGCAGGGATGGTTCAACATACACAAATCGATAAATGTAATACATTCTATATATGGATTGAAGGACAAAAATTACATGATCATCTCATTAGATGAAGAGAAGGCATTTGACAAAATCCAACATCCCTTCATGATAAAAGTCCTACAGAGACTGGGAATAGAAGGAACATATCTCAACATAAGAAAGGCTACTTATGACAAACCTGTAGCTAACATATTACTAAATGGGGAAAAACTGGAAGCTTTTCCACTAAAATCAGGAACAAGACAAGGGTGTCCACTGTCCCCACTTTTATTTAATATAGTTCTGGTGGTCTTAGCCATAGCAATAAGGCAAGAGACACATGTAAAAGGGATACAAATTGGAAAGGAAGAGATCAAGTTATCATTATTTGCAGATGACATGATTTTATATATAAAGGACCCTAAAGACTCTACAAGCAAACTGTAAGAGCTGATAAACACTTATAGCCATGTAGCAGGATAGAAAATAAACACACAGAAATCAGTAGCCTTTCTATATGCTAACAACAAACACACAGAGAATGAAATCAGAGAATCACTCCCATTCACAATTGCATCAAAATAAATAAAGTACCTTGGAATAAACCTAACCAAGGAAGTGAAGGATCCCTACAATGAAAACTTTAAAACACTCAAGCAAGAAATTGCAGAAGACATTCTTTGTTCTTGAATTGGAAGAATCAATATTGTGAAAATGACAATCTTACCGAAAGCAATCTACACATTTAATCCAACCCCCATCAAAATTCCAATGGCATTCTTCATGGAAATAGAAAAAAGCAATAAAAAACTCATTTGGGAGCACAAAAAAAAAAAAAAATTCTCGAATATCTAAAATAATACTGAGGAACAAAAATAAGGCTGGTGGTATCACCATACCTGATTTTAACCCATACTACGGAGCCATAGTAACAAAAGCAGCATGGTACTGGCACAAAAGCAGACATGTAGATCAATGGAACAGAATAGAGGACCCAGATGTTAGTCTGGGTAGCTATAGCCACCTGATATTTGACAGAAATGCCAAAAAAACTCATTGGAGAAAAGACAGCCTCTTTAGCAAATGGTGCTGGGAAAACTGGATATGTATCTGTAGGAGGATGAAAATAGATTCTTCTCCCTCTCCATGCACAAGACTTAAGTCCAAATGGATTAAAGACCTTAACATCAGACCTGAAACTCTGAAACTGCTAGAGGAAAAAGTAGGAGAAACCCTTCAACATATTGGTCTTGGCAAAGGCTTTCTGAATATAACCCCAATTGCTCAGGCAATAAAACCACAGATTGACCACTGGGACCTCATGAAATTACAAAGATTTTGTCTGGAAAAGGACACTGTGAATGAAGCAAAGAGGCTACCTACAGAATGGGGGGGAAAAAAATCTTTTCCAGCTATATATCTGATAGAGGATTAGTATCTAGGATATGCAAACAACTCAAACAATTATATAATAAGAAATCAAACAACCCAATTAAAAATAGGCTATGGAACTAAATAGAGAGTTCTCAAAAGAAGAAATACAGATGGTGTATATGCATCTAAAAAAATGTTCTACATCCCTAGTCGTCAGAGAAATGCAGATTAAAACTACATTGAGATTCCTTCTTACTCCTGTCAGATTGGCTACCATTATGAAAATAATTGACCATAAATGCTGGCAATGATGCAGAAAAAGAGGTACCCTTCTACATTGTTGGTGGGAATGCAATCTGGTCCAGTTATGGACACCAGTGTGGAGGTTTCTGAGACAGCTACCATATGACCCAGCTATAGCACTCCCAGACATATATCCTAAGTATTCTTGTCACTACTTAGAGATACTTGCTCAACCATGTTTATTGCTGCTCAATTCACAACAGCTGGGAAATGGACCACACTAGATGTCCCTCAACTGATGAGTGGATAATGAAGATATGGCACATTTATACAATGGAGTTTTACTCAGCAGTAAATAAAAATATAGTTATGAAATCTGCAGGAAAATGGATGGATCTGGAAAGAATTACACAGAAAGCCAAATGTCACATGTTTTCTCTCATATGGGGATCCTAGCTACAGATTACTGGACTTCTGTGAGAGTAGAAAGTAGGAAGAAAACTCAGTAGCAAAGGCCAGTAAGCTAGAAAAGAGATATAAAGGAAAGAGAAAGGAATGGGGGGATACTGAATAGGATGGTATGGTATATATATAAATAGAAGAATAGATTAATGGGGGTGAGATGGCCCAAATGAGGTCAGGGGAAGAGATTGAGTAAAGGAAATGTGGGGGGGGGGGCTAATCAAAATCTAAAAGGATATAAATAAATCATATGGACAACTACTTTTCTGGACAATGGAATATTCAGGAGCCATAGATTGTTACTAGATAATTTTCATTGCCAGAGATGGGATACCTTCCAGTGAGTTGTTGGCCAGAGAGGTCCCTGATGCCCCCAAAACATTACAGGCCATTGCTGGGGCCCTTAGTTTCCCACCAGGAATAGATGGTAAGACCCTATTGCTGAAGACTCCACATACTTTGGCTGCAAGGCCACTGAGAAATCCTGCTGGAACTGAGGTGGGAACCTCCTCTATGTAGATCAGCTGGCAGAAAGCTGGAAGAAGCCATTCTGCATGCCGTTCAATGGGAGAGAGAGAAATCATCAGTCAAGATACTCAACAGTGGACGTTGCAAGCCTTAGATTTGGCTAGCCAGGCCAAATGAGGCAAAGGGTGCAATAGTGGCACATCTGTCATGGTGGAAACCAACTGCCCTACAATTTGACTAGAGGCCCACTCCATGGGATGGAATACATCCCTGAAACTGAAAAACTAAAATAGGTGAAGTCATGAGCCCTAGGGGTGTAATATCTGTTGCTGTCTGGCTAAATGTATGTACTATGCTCATCAAACTGCCCAGTAACACTTCTGTTAATGTTCATACCCTTATATTAATGCTACTCTCACTTTTGGTAGAGAATCTTCTCTTTTTAGATGGCAGTGACCTTGGGATGACTCAAAGGGCCTCATGATGCTGGGAAGAAGTGACAGAGGAGTGCTCAGCACTGAAATATCTCTATCACACCTTCCAAGGCTCAGGGTCCATTGTGGAAGAGGTGGAAGAAAGAATGTAAGAGGCAAAGAAAGGCTAGGACTCATTACAATGTGCTCCCCCAGACACAAAATGGCCTGGATATCCATGACCTCACAGTGCCTGACACTACCTACACAAGACCATCATAATAGGAGGAAAAGATCATGACATCAAAATGAAAGAGAGACTGATTGTGAGGGGGAGGAGATATGATGGAGAATGGAGTTTCAAAGTGGAAAGTGGGGGGAGGAAGGGCATTACTATGGGATATTGTTTACAATCATGGCACTTGTTAATTAAAAAACATATAAATTTTAAAAATGGGCTATCGGCTGGGTATGGTGGCACATGCCCTTAATCCCAGCACTTAAGAGACACAGGTAGGAGGATTGCCATGAGTTCATAGCCAGCCTATGAGTACCTAGTTAATTCCATGTCAGCCTGGGCCATAGTGAGACCCTTCCTCAAAAAACCAAAATATATAAATAGATAAATAAAACAAGGGGGAGGGGCTATGGAACTAAATATAGAGTCCCCAAAGGAAGAAATACAGATGGCCTTTAAATATTTAAAAATATTTTCTACATCCTTAGCCATCAGGGAAATGCAAATTAAAACTAATTTGAGATTCCATCTCACTCCAGAATGACTATTATCAAGAAATCTAATGACAATAAATGTTGGGAAAAGGAACCCTTCTACACTGTTGGTGGGAATGTTATCTGGTACAGCCAGTGTGGAGTTTCCTTAGACAGCTACAAGTAGATTTACCACATGACCTAGCTATACTACTCCTAGGCTTTTATATCCTAAGGATTCTTTCACTACCTTACATATATATATATATATATATATATATATATATATATATATATGTTTTGTTTTGTTTTGTTTTGTTTTGTTTTGTTTTTCGAGGTAGAGTCTCACTCTGGTCCAGGCTGACCTGGAATTAACTCTGTAGTCTCAGGGTGGCCTTGAACTCATGGCGATCCTCCTACATCTGCCTCCGAGTGCTGGGATTAAAGGCGTGCACCACCACGCCTGGTTTACCTTACATATATTTGCACATCCATGCTTATTGCTGCTGTATTTACAATAGCTAGAAAATGTAACCAGCCTAGATGTTCCTCAATTGAGGAGTAGATAATGAAGATGTAGTACATTTTCTACTCAATGGTAAAGAAACATGAAATGAAATTTGCAGGGAAATGGGTGGATCTGGAAAGGATTATAGTAAGTGAGGTAACCTAGGCCCAGAAAGCCAAATGTTGCATGTTCTCTCTCAAATGGGGATCCTAGCTACAAATGTTTTGGCTTTTATGTGAGTAGGAATAAAACTTAGTAGCAGAGGCCAGTAAGCTAGAAAGGGAAGGAGGAAACGGGAAGACTTAGGGAATGGTATTGTATATATTTAAGTAGAAGAACAGATTACTGAGGGTGGAAAGGCCTAAGTGAGGTCAGGGTAAAAGATTAAGTACAGGAAGGGTGTGAGTGGTTAATCAAAATCTAAGAGGGTATGGAATATGGAAACCTGCTTCTTTGAACAATGGTGCATCCAGAAGTCATAGATTGTTACTAGAAAATTTTTAGTGCCAGGGATGGATACCATCCAGTGAGTTGTTGGCCAGGGAGATCCCTGCTGCCTCCAAAACATTACAGGTCATTGCCAAAGCTCTTGGTTTCCCACCAGGATTGGATGGTAAGACCCTACTGCTGAAGGCTGCATGCTTGGACTGCAAAGTCACTAAGAAATCTTACCGGAGCTGAGCTGAAAACCTCCTCCATGTAGACCAACTGATGGAAATCTGGAAAAACCTATGCTGCATGCAGCTCCATGGGAGAGAGAGAGAAATCACCAGTTTGGAGATAAACAACAGTGGACACTGCAAGCCTTAAGTTTAGCCAGCCAGGCCAAATGAACCAATGGATACAATAGTAGCATGTCTGTTATAGGGGAAACCAACCAGTCTCTAATTGGACTGGAGGCCCACTATACAGGAGGGAATACATCCCTGATACTGAGCCCTAGGATGTAATGCCTGGTGGTGTCAGGCAGAGGTAGGAGGATTGCCATGAGTTCGAGTCCACCCTGAGAATCCATAGTGAATTCCAGGTCAGCCTGGGCTAGAGTTAGACCCTACCTTGAACCCCCCCCCAAAAAAAGCAGAACAAAATAAAACAAAACAGCTGTGTAGATTAAGGCTAATGAGACTATGAAGGCTTGTGTTTAACTGGCACCTGGTCATAAATCTAATTATTATCCCTGTGTGAGAGAGGCAGTTCCATGCTTGGCTTCTTTTTCTGAAAGGGCCTTCTTCTGTTGCCCAGGCTTGAACTCACTGCATAGCACAGGCTGGCCTCAAACTTTGGTGGTCTCTGCCTCATTCTCTCAAGTGCTGGAATTACAAGTGTGAACCACCAAGCCCAGTATGTTTTGCTTTATAAAATGACAGATTGGGCAATAAAAGGTACGAAAGGCTACCTGGGCCTACCGAGACTTCCAGGTCAGCCTGGACTAGAGTGAAACACTACTTTGAAAACAACACAAGCTGGGCATGGTGGCACACACCTTTAATTACAGCAATCAAGAGGCAGAGGTAAGAGGATTGCAGTGAGTTCAAGACCACCCTGAGACTACATAGTGAATTCCAGGTCAGCCTAGGCTAGAGCAAGACCTTACCTCGAAAAACAAAACAAGGGCTGGAGAGATGGCTTAGCGGTTAAGTGCTTGCCTGTGAAGCCTAAGGACCCCGGTTCGAGGCTCGGTTCCCCAGGTCCCACGTTAGCCAGATGCACAAGGGGCCACACGCATCTGGAGTTCGTTTGCAGAGGCTGGAAGCCCTGGCGCGCCCATTCCCTCTCTCTCCTTCTATCTGTCTTTCTCTCTGTGTCTGTCGCTCTCAAATAAATAAATAAATAAATAAATATATTAAAAAAAAAAAAACAACAGGAGCTGGGAGTGATGGTGCACGCCTTTAATCCCAGCACTCAGGAGGCAGAAGTAGGAGGACTGCTGTAAATTCAAGGCCACCCTGAGACTACATAGTGAATTCTAGGTCAGCCTGGGTTAGAGCGAGACCCTGTCTCGAAAAAACAAAAGAAAAGGAAAAACACTAAAAAACTGGATGGGTATGGTGGCTCACACCTTTGGGAAGCTGAAGTAAGAGGATCTCCAAGTTTGATGCCAGCCTGGAGCTACAGAGTATATTTCTGGTCTGTTTGGGCTAGCTACCTTATCTTGAAAGCAAGGCCCAGTAGTTAAGGCATTTGCTTGCAATGTCTAATGAGCAGAGTTTGATTCCTTGGTAGCCATATAAAGCCAGATGGACAAAGTGGTGCATGCATCTGGAGTTCCTTTGCAGTAGTCGGAGGCTCTGGTACATCCATTCTGTCTGTTATAAAAGGAAAATTAAGCCGGGTGTGGTGGCACATGCCTTTAATCCCAGCACTTGGGAGGAAGGTAGGATGATCACCGTGAATTCGAGGCCACCCTCCGACTACATTGTGAATTCCAGGTCAGCTAGACCTGAGCTAGAGTGAAAGCATACCTCAAAAAGCCAAAAAAAAAAAAAAAAAAAAGAGAGAGAGAGAGTTAGAGGACTGATTGAGAGGGGATATGATGGAGAGTGGATATATGAAGGGGAAAGTATGGAAGAGGAGGAATTATCATGCCTATAATTATGGAAATTGTCAATAAAAAAGTTTAAAAACAAAACAAAAAACCCCAAAAGCTGGGCATGGTAGTTCATGCCTTTAATGCTAGCACTCATGAGGCAGAGGAAGGGGACTGCTGAGAGTTCAAGGCCACCCTGAGACTACACAGTGAATTCCAGGTTAGTGTGAGCTAGAGTGAAATCGAACCTCCAAAAAAGAAAGAAAGAAAGAAAGAAAGAAAGAAAGAAAGAAAGAAAGAAAGAAGGAAGGAAGGAAGGAAGGAAGGAAGGAAGGAAGGAAGGAAGGAAGGAAGGAAGGAAGGAAGGAAAGAAAGAAAGAAAAAACAACCACAAAAAACAAAAAAACAAAAAAACAAAAAAACCCCAAAGAATGTAAGAGCCAATGGACGGGTAAGTCCTCTTACAATGCAATTGTCCAGATAAAAACTGGACCGATATCCATGACCTCACAGTGCCTAGCAGTACCTTCACAAGACCCTCATAATAGGAGGAAAAAAATGGTGACATCAAAACAAAAGAAAGACTTACGGAGAGAGAGAAGGGATATGATGGAGAGTGGAGTTGTGAAAGGGAAAGGGGAGGAGGGGAAGGAATTATCATGGCTTATTTTTTGTATTATGGAAGTTGTCAATACAAAAAGAAAACAGGGGCTGGGGAGATGGCTTAGCGGTTAAGCGCTTGCCTATGAAGCCTAAGGACCGGGGTTCGAGGTTTGTGCACGTCTGGAGTTCATTTGCAGTGGCTGGAAGCCCTGGAGCGCCCATTCTCTCTCTATCTGCCTCTTTCTCTCTGTCACTCTCAAATAAATAAAAATGAACCAAAAAATATTTTTAAAAAAGAGAAAACAAGAACAAAACGAACCAAATAAAAAATGTTACTGAAAATAGCTGGGTATAGTGGTACAAACCTATAATCCTAGCACTTGGGAAGCTGAGGCAAGGTGATTGCTGTGAGTTTGAGGCTAGTCTAGGCTAAAGAGCGCAACACTAAAGAAAATTTAAGGGTTGGAGAGATGGCTTAGTGGTTAAGGCACTTGCCTGCAAAGCCAAAGGACCTAGGTTTGAATCTCCAGGACCCATGTAAGCCAGATGCACAAAGGGACACATTCGTCTGGAGTTCATTTGCAGTGGCTAGAGGTCCTGGTGAGCCAGCCCTCCCTCCCTCCCTCCCTCCCTCTCTCTCTCTCTCTCTACCTGCCTATTCCTCTATCTCTCAACTAAATAAAAAATAAAATACTTTTGGCCTTCCCGCTCCTCGGGCTCCCCCAGCCCTTCTCGTCGTCTCCCAAAAGAGACGACAAAGAGAGGAAAAGGCGAAGTCCGTCCCCTAAACCCGCCAAAGTGCACACAGGGAGGCTTACCAGGCATGTGACAGAGCATCACGCCAGGGAGGTGTTTTCCACGTGTGGGAAAATTAAAATGATTGACATGCCTGCAGAAAGGACGCATCCTCATCTGTCGCTGAGAAGGCGTTGAAACACATGGATGGAGGACACATTGATGGCCAAGAGATTACTGCTCCTGCAGTGTTGGCCCTGGCCTAGACCACCCCCTCGGCGATTCAGCCCTCCCCTCCTCCTGTGAGGCGCAGGTCCCCACCTCGGATGAGAAGGTCCCGCTCCCCGCGGCGCAGGCCCCGGTGCGCTGTGCGCGGGCGCCCCGCTCGGCTCTCTGCTCTCCGCAGCCACAAGAGCCCATCCAGCTCCTCTCCTCTCGATAAACAGGGCTGTGGACCCTCACTCCCGTAACTTATGTCCCACCCATCCCAGTTTGTCCCTTCTCTGGCCAAAGGTGGATCAGTAGGGACGGATCCCTCACCTGTGAGGCTTTAAAGGCCTCTTTTCCTCTGGGTAGATTCTGGCTGCAGAAGTACTTTTGATTCAGGACTGTGCCCATAAAGGTGCCCTATAGTTCACTGGCTAGAAAGTTCTCCCATCCTGATCCCTGAGTCTGTTCAATGGCAGAGCTAAGCAAGCCTCCATAGGATAGCAGTCTTTCCGCCGACAACCCGGTCAAGCCCTTGCTAAGCACCGTCTGCAGGAAAGGGACCAAGCTGCTCTTCCGTTAGGCCTGCTTGTGCCCCTGCTGAGTTTTCTTCAACCTCTGGGGTTGAACCTTGGAAGGTCCCATAAATGGTTCTGTCTGTCTACGCCCTCACGCACACAGCCCTGCCCTGTGTCTCCCTTCCCCTTGAAATTGGTGAGCCAGTACCACAAGATAACCTATTCCGTAGCCATTTCACCTGCCGTCCATGATGGCCTTGCAGGTTACCTTGGCAACATGCACATTGCTTTCTTTCATTGTACAGTCAGTACTATAAATTTGAGTTTTGTAACTTTGTAGCCTTTTAGATGAAGTTGTGTTTGTACTTCATGTAGAGTAAGCAAACAGTTGAATAAACGTAGGATTAGGATGCAAAAAAAAAAAATTTAAGAAATTTTAAAACAAAACAACAACCAAAAAAAAAAAAAAAAAGCATCTGGGGCTGGAGAGATAGCTCAGCAGTTAAGGGGCTTGCCTTCAAAGCCAAAGGCCCTGGGTTTAATTCCCCAGTGCCTACGTAAAGCCAGATGCACAGGGAGGTGCATGAATCTGGAATTTGTTTGCAGTTGCTGGAGGCCCTGTTGTGTCATTCTCTTCTTTCTATATCTATCTGCTTATAAATAAATAAACAGCATCAATTTTTGGTATTTCCCACCACTAGAGTGATTAATCAGGTGATGTTTTTGCTATCACTGAAGTATAGGTGCCCACTCTGCTCAGTGGCAGATGTCTGTAGGCCTAATCAGTCACTGAAAGGAAAACTCATCCTGTCTCTTCACAAGGTCCACTTGCATCAGGAAGTGGAGACCTCCCAGTGAAACTTCCTGCTGGGGCAGAAGTGAAAGGGAAGAAAGGCCCTGGATCTCTTTTGGAACCAACTTCTTCTCAGATGACCTTCTCTAGCATGTCCCTCTTCCTGTGCCTTTTACTAAAATGAAAGGCACAACCAAGAGAATGTCAGAGAAAATCTCCCTGGGGTTCCTTCCTCTCAATCAAGTGCCTATGAAGTATCGCCCCAAAATGCTGGGCACGGTAGTACTCTTCTGTAATTCCAGCACTTGGGAGATGGAGGCAGGAAGATCAGGAATTCCAGGTCATCTTTGATCATATAGTGAGGCTGTGGGAATCAGATGTCCTCCATAAGTTCATGTGTTTTGAATGCTCTGTCCCCAGCTGATGGCAGTTTAGGTGGTGGAGCCTTGCTGGAGGAGGTATGTTTTTAGGGGCAGGCTTTGGGGTGTTATAGCAAGCTCCTCTTTGCAGACCTTGGCTCATTTTCCTGCTGCTGTTTTCCATCTGTTGTGGCAAGGAGGTGACATACAGACTCTGCTCATGTCATGCTTTGTCCTTCCACATGAAGCTTGCCCTTAAGACTGTAAACCAAAATAAAACCTGTCTTCCTTCCCATCAGCCGCTTTTGGTTGGGGGCTTTGTCCCAGGACCACATTCTAGAACATTATCTCACTGTATCCTATATAACTACAACACATAGGAGTTCAAGACAAATTTGGGGTACATGAGACCTTACCTCAAAAACTAAAACCACACTCAGGAGGAGAGGTAGGTAGTCTTGTGAGTTCAAGGCCAGTCTGAGACTATATAGTGAATTCTAGGTTAGCCTGGGCTAGGCTAGAGCAAGATTCTACCTTGAACCACCTCCTGCCCCAAACAAAAAGCTAAAACCAAGCCAGGTGTGGTGGCACATGCTTTAATCCCAGTATTCAGGAGGCAGAAGCAGGAGGATTGCCATGAGTTCAAGGCCAGCCTGAGACTACATAGAGAATTTCAGGTCAGCTTAGAGCAAGACTCTACCTCAAAAAAAAAAAAAAAAAAAAAAGTCAGGTTGGAGAGATGGCTTAATGGCCAAAGGACCTATGTTCAATTCCCCTGGGCCCACATAAGCCAGATGCACAAGGGGGATGCATGTATCTGGAGTTGTTTGCAGTAGCTGGAAGCCCTGATTCTCCCATTCTCTCCCTCTTCCTCTCTCTCACTCTCTTTCAAATAAATAAATAAAAATAAAATATTTTTTTAAAAGAAGAGGAAAAGAAGACTCAGGTTCCTCTCCCCTACCTATGTTCTTCTTCAGGTTTGTCCCCACCAGCTCACTGTCAAGAGCTATAGTGCCTCTGTCTGTCCCCCTAGCCTGCTGCAGTTCCCTGTCATTCTGTTCTTCATCATTGTTTGCTTCTTCGACATCTGCCTGGGGTTCTAAGGCTCCAACTCCTGAGCATCAACAGTTTCAAGGAGAGTCATGCCTTGCTGAGACCTGAGGGCCTGCTCTGGCAGCCACTCCAGGTGACCTTGCAGGTTAGTCCAACTTTCTGGGACTCAGTCCTCTATCTGAAAAGTCTGGAAGCAATAACATCCACTGTTCTCTGTCTGATTTGGAAAATAATACTGCCTTTGTGGGCACTCATCCTATGCTGCCTCTGCCACAAGGCTGACCCTGACACGGGCTTCTGTCAGCACTGGAAAAAGGAGTGAAGTTAACAAAAAAAGCTGACAGTAATGAGCTTCAGCTAAGCATTTGGCTGTGGTTTTGCATTTTTTTTAATATATTTTATATATTTATTTATTTGACAGACAAAAAGGGAGAGAGAAAGAGAGAGAATGGGCATGCCAGGGCCTCCAGCCACTGCAAACGAACTCCAGACATATGTGCCTCCTTGTGCATCTGGCTAACATGGGTTCTGAGGAATTGAACCTGGGTCCTTTGGGTTTGCAGGCAAATGCCTTAACCACTAAGCCATCCCTCCAGCTCTTGTTTTTGTTTTTCAAGGTAGGGTCTTGCTCCCATTCAGGCTGACCTGGAATTCTCTATGTAGGCTCAGGCTGGCCTTGAACTCATGGCAATTCTCCTACCTCTGCCTCCTGAGTGCTGGGATTAAAGGCGTGCACCACCACACACCTGGCTCTTTAAAAATATGTTTATTTATTTATTTGCAAGGGAGGGAGGGAGAGAGAGAGAAGAGAAGAAATGGGTACACCAGAAATTCTGGCTGCTGTAAGGAACTCCAGATGCATGCACCACTTTGTGCATTTGGCTTTACGTGGGTACTAGGTAATTGAACCCGGGGCACTAGGCTTTTCAAGCAAGTACCTTAACCACTAACCAATCTCTCCAGCCCTCTTCTTAACCTAGGCTAGCCTTGATGGATTTTCTTTTGTGGGCATAGGTGAAGTGGGGATGAGACTTACTTTAATAGAAGAAAGATGTAGTCAGATTTAATTTATTTTGGTTCTTTGAGGTAGGGGCTTACTCTAGTCCAGGCTGACCTGGAATTCACTCTGTAGTCTCCTGTAGTCTCAACGTGACCTCAAACTCACAGCGATCCTCCTACCTCTGCTAGGATTAAGTGCTAGGATTACAGACATGTGCCACCATGCCCAGCTGGAGGTTGCATTTTTAAAATAGGTTTATTGATTTGTGTGTGTGTGTATGAGAGAGTGTGAGAGAGAGACAGAGTGACTATGGGCACTTCAGGACTTCTTGCCACTGTAAATGAACTGCAGATGTATGTGCCACTTTGTGCATCTGGCTGTATGTGGGTACTGGGGAATCAAACGCGGGCCATTAGGCTTTGCAAGCAAGTAAGTGCCTTTAACCCCTGAGCCATCTCTCCAGCCCAGTTGCATTTTTTTTTCCTTTTTTTTTTTTTTTTTTTTTGAGGTAGGGTCTCACTCAAGCTCAGGCTGACCTGAAATTAACTATGTAGTCTCAGGGTGGCCTCAAACTCATGGTGATCCTCCTACATCTGCCTCCTAAGTGCTAGGATCAAAAGCGTGCACTGCCACACCTGGCTCCAGTTGCATATTTTATTTGTTTCTTTTCTGCAAAACTGTTGCTTCACTGTTTACAAATATAGTCCCAGGGGCTGGAGAGATGGCTTAGCTGCCATGTAAGTCAGATGTACAAGGTGTCGCATGTGTCTGGAGTTTGTTTGCAGTGGCTAGAGGCCCTGGTGCGCTCATTCCGTCTCTTAAATAAATAAATAAATAAAATATTAAAAACTTATAGCCCCAGCCAATGCTGTATATTGTAAAATATAGATTTGTGTGAGTTTTGGTTTTTCAAAGTAAGGTCTCACTCTAGCCATAGGCTTAGCAGTTAAGGCATTTGCCTGTGAAGCCTGAGGACCCAGGTTTGACTCCCCAATACCCACATAAATCAGATATACTGGGTGGCACATGCACCTGGAGTTTGCAGTAGCTAGAGGTCCTGGCATGCCCATTCTCTCTCTCTCTCTTAAAATAGCATAAAATAAAAAAACCCATAAAATAAAAAATATATTTTAAGGAATGGTGGTTCATGCCTTTAATCCCAGGACTCAGGAGGCCAAGGTAGGAGGATTGATGTGAGTTCAATGCCATCATGAGACTACATAGTGAATTCCAGGTTTACTTGGGCTAGAGCAAGACCCAACCTCATTTAAAAAAAAAAAAATTGAAACCATAACTTCAGACTTTGCAAGAAAGTGCCTTTAACTGCTGAGCTATCTCACCAGCCCAAACTCATCAGCCCCAGATTTATACAATTATTATTATTATTATTGTTGTTGTTGTTATTTTTGGTGCTTCAAGATAGGGTCTCACTCTAGCTCAAGCTGACCTGGAATTCACTATGTAGTCTCAGAATGGCATTGAACTCATGGTGATCCTCCTACCTCTGCCTCCCAAGTGCTGGGATTAAAGGCGTGTGCCACCATGCCCAGCATAATTCTTATAACCACTGTTCACCATAGATAATTTATGAATTCTGAAGACCACAGCTTAATATTCCTAGTCTAAATACCTAGTGCAAGGTATTGTGTTTATCTGCAACCAGTAGAAAACTGACAGGGAGCTGGTCCTGGAGGCGCACACCTTTAATCCCAGCACGCAGGAGGAAGAAGGAGGAGGATCATGGTGAGTTCAAGGCCACCCTGAGACTACATACTGAATTCCAGGTCAGCCTGAGCTACAGCCAGACACTACCTCCAAAACCAAACCAAAACAAACAAACTAACCAAAAAAAAAAAAGGAAGAAAGAAAGAAAGAAAGAAAGAAAGAAAGAAAAGAAAAGAATTGTAGGCTGGGTATGATGGTGCACTCCTTTAATCCCAGCACTCTGGAGGGAAAGGTAGAAGGATCACTATGAGCTTGAGGTCAACCTGGGACTATAGAGTGAGTTCCAGATCAATTTGAGCTAGGGTGAGACTTTACCTCAAAAAAATGAACAAACAAACAAACAAAAAACCCTACAACACTGGGGCTGGTAAGGTTCCTTAGCAGTTGGGGTACTTGCCCAAGGCCTAAGACCCCAGTTTTGATTCACCAGTACTCATGTAAAGCCAGGTGCACATGATGGGTGCACCAGAGCCTCTTGCTGCTCCAGATACGTGGGCCACTTTGTGCATCTGGCTTTACATGGGTACTGGGGAACTGAGCCCTGGGTCATCAGGCTTTGCAAGCAAGCTCCTTTAGCTGCTGATCCATCTCTCCAAAACAATTTTTTTTTTGAGGCAAGGTCTCATACAGTCCAGGCTAGCCTCAAATTCACTATGGAGCAAAGGATGACCTTTAACTTTTTTTGTAATTAATATATTTTTTATAATTTCATGTCTGTATTTAATGTATTTTGATCATATTTATCCCCTTCTCTGTGAATCCCTTCTCCCCAACTAATCCCTACTTACATGTTATTTATTTGTGACCTACCTAGTTTAATTAGGGTTACTTGAATGAGTATGGGTGGAGTTTTATTTACAGAAGCATGGACAATTTACCACTTAAGAAAATGACTCAAGGGACTGGAGAGATGGTTTAGCCGTTAAAAAAAAATACATTAGGAAAAAAAAAGTAAAAAGAAGCCGGGCATGGTGGCGCATGCCTTTAGTCACAACACTTGGGAGGCAGAGGTAGGAGGATTGCCATGAGTTTGAGGCCACCCTGAGTCTACATAATGAATTCCAAGTCAGCCTGAGCTAGAGTGAAACCCTACTGTGGGGGGGAAAAAAAAAAAAAAGAAAAAAGAAAAGAAAGAAAGTAAAAAGAAGCCTGGTGTGATGGCGCACACCTTTAATCCCAGCACTCAGGAGCCAGAGGTAGGAGGAGAATTGCCCTGAGTTTGAGGTCAGCCTGAGACTACATAGAGAATTACAGGTTAGCCTGGGTTAGAGAGAGAGACCCTGCTTTGAAACAAACAAACAAACAAACAAAAAGGTTAAAAAAAAAAGAAGAAGCAAACCAGGTGTGGTAGCACACACCTTTAATCCCAGCACTTGGGAGGCAGAGGTAGGAAGATCACCATAATCTTGAGGTCAAGGCCACCCTAAGACTACATAGTGAATTCCAGGTCAGCCTGAGCTAGGGATGCTGAGATGCTACCTCCAAAATCAAACAAACAAAAAGCCCAACCAACCAACCAAATAACAGCAGCAACAACAGAAAAACACTCTCCCTCCCCAACCTTCAACTTGTGTTCATCCTTTCTGTACCTCTGAATTTTAAGAAGTTCCTCAGAGGGCTGGGAAGATGACTCAGTGGTTAATAGCGCTTGCTTGCAAAGCCTGCCGGCCTGGGTTCCATGCACAAAGTGGTGCATGTATCTGGAGTCATTCACTCTGTTCTTGAAAATGAATAAATAAAAATATTAAAGAAGTCCCTCAAAAAACCGGGTACATGCCTTTAATATGAGCACTCTGGAGGCTGAACTAGGAGGATCACTGGTTAGAGACCACCCTGGGCTACAGAATGAGTTCCAGGCAGCATCAAAGTGCATCATCAGTCCATCAGGTAGCCAGACAAAGTGACCAGGGGACTTGGTAGTGGAAGGTTTCTGGTATGATAGTCTGTTCCATCTCAGATCTGTCTCAACACAGGGTCACAAATATCCCAGGTTGTCCTTGTACTCATTTTTATTTATTTATTTATTTTTTGGTTTTCTGAGGTAGGGTCTCACTGTATCCCAGGCTGACCTGGAATTCACTCTGTAGTCTCAGGGTGGCCTCGAACTCACAGCAATCCTCCTACGTCTGCCTCCCGAGTGCTGGAATTACAGGCGTGCGCCACCACGCCCGGCGTTGCACTCATTTTTAAAAGGAGGATGACCTTGAATTTCGGATCCTCCTGCCTCTATTTCCCCAGTACTGGGATTATAGGTGTTTACTACCATGCCTGATTTATGTGGTGTTAGGGATTCAATTCAGAGCTTCATGCATGCTAGGGAAAGCACTCTACAGTCACATTTCCAGCCCATCTTTCTTTTCTTTTCTTTTTTTCTTCTCTTTTCTTTTTTGGAAATTCGGGCGCGGGTGTGCGGGGGAGGGGTCTCGCCATGTTGTCCAGGCTGGAGTGCAGTGGCCACTCGCAGGGCCATTCCACTACTGATCAGCACGGGAGTTTTGACATCCATGTTTACAACCTGGGCTGGTCACCCCTCCTTAAGTGACCTGGTGGTCCCCTGTTCCTGGGAGGTCACCATATCAGTGCCGAGACCCGATCGCACAGCGCACTACAGCCCAGAACTCCTGGAAATCCTCCTGCTTCAGCTTTCAGTGTAGCTGGGACTACAGGCATGGGTTAAGTGCTGGGATTAAAGGTGTGCGTCACCATGCCCAGTTTATTTCTTGGAGTTTTGGGACAGCCTCATGCAGTCCTGGTTGACTTGAAACTTGACATACAGCTGATGACGACCTTTAGGTCCTTAGGTGTGTGCTAGTATGTGCTACTAAATGTTGACTTACTCTTTTTTTTTTTTTCGGGAAGGGTGCGGGGGCTTCTTCCTTTGAGATAGGGATAGTACTGGGATTAAAGGTGTGTGCTACCACTCCCGGACCCTCTTCTTTTATTATTATTTTTTAACTTATTATATATAGAGGGGAGAGAAGGGGAGGGGAAAGAAGGGGAGAGGAAGGGAGGGGAGGGGCGGGGAAGAGAGGAGAGACTGGGTATGCCAGGGTCTCCAGCTGCATGGGCTACACTTTCTGCATCTGGTTTATGTGGGTCCTGGGGAATCAAACCCTCTTTTTTTTTTTTTTTTTGTTCAAGGTCGGGTCTTCTCTAGCCCAGGCTGACCTGGAATTCACTCTAGTCTCAAGGTGGTCTTGAACTCACAGGGATCCACCTACCTCTGCCTCCTGAGTGCTGGGATTAACGGTGTGAGCCACCATGGCCGGCACCCTCTTCCTTTTTATTCACATGGTGCTGGGGATTGAATATAGTCTTGACCGGTACTAGACACTGCCACTAAGCTAGGGATGCTTTTTGAGCCCTTGCTGTATTGAGGGGCTCATGAAGAAACATCAAGAAACAACAGTGCACAAGACTAATAGGTCCCTTAGCCAAAGGTGACACCTTAAATTGTTAAGCCTTTCCCATTATTTACTGGTTTTCGTGTAGCTGATTTACCTTCAACATGCATATGGGTCATTACCATGTCTGGATGCATTGCTCCTCCTTACAAGTCTTCGGCTTCCACTTGCTTGGCTTGGTGTTTGAAAGGTCGTTTATTATTCACTTGATCTGATTAGTGCTGTTTCCAGAAGACACTGTTCCCACTTCCAAGTCTTCACTAGCTGACTCCTACCCCACTCTTAGGTCTCTCAGCTCAGTGTTTAATACACAATATTATGTTCCCAACCTTTATGTCTTTTCTGCCCATCTAGACAACCCCTAGCTCCAGACACAGGCCTTTTGTGTTGTCTGTGTTTGGAACACCGTTGTTTTACATACATGCTCATTGTGTCAAACCCAGGTGTATTTTTTTTTTTTTAGTTGTGTATTTTTGACATCTTCATTTCATAAACAGTGACTTGCCCAAGGCCTGCAGTGGCAGGATCAAGTATGAAAGTAGGCCCACTTTAGAGCTATGCTTTCAGGGATTGCCGGTCTCCCCTTAGAGTGCATGTGACAGTGCCTGTGACCTGTCTGGCAGTCTTACCTGCAGGGGGGCTCGCAGACCCAGGTCTCTACTCCAGGAAGGAGCTTTCCTCAGAGCAGTTTCATGAAACATTTGTTGTGGACAATCCCCTCCCAGAGGAATTTCTTTGCTGGAGTTTGCACTGCCCACTTTGGCATCTAATTGATAGTTTTACTGTTGGTTTCTAGTGCAGCCTTTGAGACACTTTACCCTTGGTCCTCAAGCCCGGCCCAGTCTCCACTACCGTTCATTCACGACCTCATCCACTTAAGAGAAAATAGAGGCACTCAAAGACTTTTTGGGTTATTAAAAATGCCCCCAACCCCCGCTGGGTGTGGTGGTACACACCTTATATTCCAGCACTTAGGAGGCAGAAGTAGGGGGATCCTTGAGTCATTTAGTTCGAGACTGACCTGGAACCAGAGTGAATTGCAGGTAAGCCAGGGCTAGAGAGCGTACCTCGAAAAGACTTGCTTTAGAGGACCTCAGGAATCTGCAATTAACACCCTGGCCCATCCTTATTTAGGTTGTGGTCAAGGGACTGTCTCACCTAGGCAGCACTATTTCCGTGTCTTAAATCTTTAAACTGCACATAGCTGAGAAAACCAGAAACTTGGCCTCTTTTGTTTCTGGACACATCACTTGACAGGTGTGGTACGGCCTAACAGGCTAATTGCCACAGGTGTATGCTGGCCATTTCCCGGGATCTGTGGGTCCCATTCAGATCCCCCCACCCTGCAGCTGTTGCCCTCCTCCCTCCCTTTTCCCCAAGCCCCTCCCATCTCAGAATATTTTATTGTTCCTGGCTAAGTTTTCCGGTGGGATGGAGGGAGCTAGCTCTCCACTCACGAAATGGGCACCTTTTCTACCAGAGAAAACCTTGTTTTCCACCACAGAAATTCCCAAGAATTCTCTATAAACATCCCAATGCAGGCCCAACAAGCTTGTTCCTTTGTTGGGGCAGAGGAAATGGAATCTTACCGATAAGGCGAGGAAAGCTCCAAGACCACCACCACCAATGCCCAGCCCACCCTTCTCCCTGTAGCCTTGTAACACTAAGTGTGTGTGTGTATGTGGGGGGTGGGGGAAGAAGCAAAGAGTTTAAGATAGTAATTCCCACTTTTCAAACATGAAGCATTTTTTAACCAATCCATTTTTAATTCTTAAATTCTTGACATTACAGAACTAAACTGAAATTTTATTAACATTCCACTCTTACATTTCTTATCGACAAACAGAAATAAAATCCATGAGCCAAAAAACCCAAACAAAACTAAAAACAGGGAAAAGCTTATAAAACTAAATATGGATCCCAGCATTAACAGCTGAACAGAGAATGTGATTTTCTTAAATTCTTAGCAGATGATAAAGTGTAGAAACTGAACACTTACAAATTACTTAAAACCTGGAATCACTGACCAGAAATTACACAGTTGGATCATGGGAAAACAGCAGAAGGGGGTTATGAGTGAATCTACACTGTTCTAGCTGCACCCCATGCCCTTCTCAGAAGAAAGCCTGGCATTAATTAGATACTGGGCCAGACTAATACTGGCAGCCGAGCCAGTGATAGTGACCTGCCTTCCAGAAGAACCCTCCACCGGGTTGGCGATTTTGATCTGGGCCCCGGACATCTGGCGGATCTCATTGATGTTGGCGCCCTGGCGCCCGATTATGCAGCCGATTAAGTTATTTGGAATGGTGAGTTCATGGGTGGTTTGAGTAGACGCATCCAAACTTGCCCAATAGCCTTTCACCTCTGGAGAGCTGGAGTCAATTCCGGCGAATCCCGTCCCGCCGTGCATCATGGCAAAGTGAGACTGTTGTCTTGCCACCTGGTTCAGCTTGGCCAGATCGAGCGGAGAAATGGTGTGTTGTCCTTGAATGGAGTAGGCGTCTAGAGGTGGTCCCTCCAGGTCGTGGGTGGCGTGGGGATAGCCCGCCGCATCGCTGCAGCGGTCTTGGCCGCCCGCGCAGATGACGGGCGAGCTGGCCGGCATGGGCTGGTACGGAATGGTCATGACTCTCCCCTGCGGAGACTGGGACAGCGTCTCCAGCATGACCAGGCAGATCTGCTTGACACACTCGGTGACCGACTGCGGCACGCCGGCAATGGTGATGGCCCGCTCGGTGGAGTTGGGCAGCATATCCCCAGCCACCTGGACCTGGGCCCCCGTGCTCTCGCGGATCTCCTTGATCTTGCAGCCGCCCTTCCCGATCAGGGAACCGCACTGGGTGGCGGGCACCACCAGCCGCAGGGTGACGGGAGGCCGGCTGGCCGCCGTGCTGTTGGTCATGGAGCTGTTGATGTCCTCCTCCAGCTTGTCGATAATCATGGCGAAGGCCTTGAAGATGGCATTGGTGGGCCCGGTCAGCGTGATGATTCGCTCCGGGCAGTTCCCCTCCGAGATGTTGATCCGCGCGCCACTCTCCTCGCGGATCCTCTTCACCGACTCCCCTTTCTTCCCGATGATGCTGCCCACTTCCTTTCCGTGCATCAGCAGCCGAATGGTGAGAGTCACATTTAGTCCGCTTTCGGTCACACCGGCGTCCATGGCGAGCGGCGTTCGGGAGTTGGGCTCGTTACGTGGTCAAGTCTAGGGCGGCTGGCGGGGGAGGGGAGTAGGCCCGAAACTGCCGGCGCGAGGCAAGCGGGGGCCACGGGAGCGGGTGGGCGCGGGCGGGAGGCCGCGGCGGCGTCGCAGGACGGGCGGCGGCGGCGGCGGGGGCGAGCGGGGCCGGGAGCGGCGGACGGGCGGGTGGGCGAGGGCGCGGCGGTGGCGACTCCGGCGGCAGCCTCGGCGGTCTGGGCGGGGCGGGAAGCCCGCTTTCAACCCCGCGTACCCTCTGACCCCGGAAGTGCTTGTCGCGCAGGACCCCTAGAAAAAAAATGAGGACCCGATTCTTTAGGTCACAAGACTGCGCCAATACGCAGGCGATGCTTGAAAGGAAAAAGAGAGCATCCCCCTGAGGGCCCTGCGGTGGTGCAGGGACGGTGCACGCTGGGCAGAAACAGCGTTCGGCAGGTTTAGAAGGAGCACGTGCTGTGGTGACTCAAACGGCGCCAGCGGGCGGCTGGAAGCGTTAACGCTGAGCCCGGGAGACGCATATCACTTTCTTGTGGTGCTACAGGGTTTGGGAGAGGAGCTACACGGGCAGCCCTGGCAGTCCACGCAGGCGCTAGCCAGGACGCCACGGGTTTGAAACAGGCGCCTGAGGAGGCAGACGCGCATGCGCGAGGGCGAGCGCCGGGAGGGGCTGGCGCCAGCTTCCGGGCACCAGGGCGGCGCGGCCTAGGAGCGGCTCGCGCCGCGTTTGGGCACGTGGGCCCCCTTGGTCCCGGCCTGTGGCCTCCCCGCAGCAGACCCTCGCCTTGGGCCCCCTCTAGCTGGCATCTGTTGGTGGCGGAGGGCAGCGCAGCCCCCATCGCTGGCCCAGCGGTCGGTGTTTTAACCAAGTGTTAGCATACAGCCGCCAAAAGAATGGCGCCCATTTACATAACGCTTTGTCTGCATTTTGCTGTCCGCGAATTGTTCAGAAACTCCACCTCCTGCACTGTGTCATTTCCACGACTGGTCTGACATTTGAAACACTAATGCGCGTTTGCAGACACCTCGTACTGAGGGCGTCTGCTCCAGTGTGAGGGTTCCTGCCGCTTTCTGAGGCCGCTCGCCCTCTGCGCGGCCGCCATCTTGGAGGCCCGCGGGCGTGTGGCGCTAGTAGATGGCTGGCGGGCGTCGGTCTGCCAGGCGTCCGTGCTGCGCCGGCCTGCGCTCTGGCCCAGGCCCAGCGGAGCAGGTCGCAGCCGCTAGTTTCAGAGTACCTTCGTAGCGTGGCGCCCCACCGCCCGCTTCCCTGCGGTGGGGGAGCGGTGGGCCGCCATGTTCCCCAAACACAAAATGGCGACCAGGGTCCTGGGTGCGTAGCCCACAGGTGGGGTGGCGCTAAGGCTCCAGAACGCGTCCCTCCGTGCTCCGGCTTTTTGTGTTAGCGCGAGCCTTGTGTCCCTTCCGGGAGGAACCTGCAGGCTGCTTCAAAGCTGGGTGGAAGAACTTTAGTGGTCCCCACGTCCTTGATTTGGAAAGGAATTGTGAATAACTAAAATGGAGCCACAATACTTTCCAAGTAACAAAAGTTGTAGCAATGGCCGGGCGTGGTGGCGCACGTCTTGAATCTTAGCACTTGGGAGGCAGAGGTAGAAGGACCCCCCTGAGTTCAAGGCCACCCTAGTGAGTTCCAGGTCAGCCTGAGCTAGAGTGAAACCCTACCTCGAAAAGAAAAGAAAAGTTTAGCAGTGAATGGGGAAGGGAAGCACGAAGACTTCTAATGCCAAGTACTGAAGCACCTAGAAATCACAGCTTTCTATACCACCTAGCACAGCCGCCTCCCGCACAGGGAATCACTAGTCCAGGCTGATCTGCCCTAGTCTGCTCCAACATCAGGAACCCACCTCAGCCTCCTCTGCTGCAACTAAAGGTTACACTACCACACTCGGCTCAGACCATGGCTTTTACAAAGATTTTTAAAAAAGTGTATAAAAACTATTCACAAGCCAGCTGCCCCATGAGCCTCAGTTTACCCACAACTGAGGTCCACCCCCCGCCCGCCTGCCCACCCTGAGTAGGGTCTCGCTCTAGTCCAGGCTGACCTGGATTACACTACGTTGTCGTCTCCGAGTGGTCTCGAACTCAAGGCGATCCTCCTACCTTTGCCTCTGAGGCTGTAATTAAAGGACTGCGCCACCACGCTAGCTGAGGTCCACTCATAGTCGATACGTTTGCTATGGATTTGCCAGAGCGAGATATTATGCTAGAATCTTTGCTGCATAGTGTCTTTAGTTTTTACTACGATCACCTAAAGTGAGGTGTTTTTTTTTTTTTTTTTTTTTTTTTTTTTTTTTGTTTGTTTTGTTTTTTTGAGTTAGGGTCTCACTCTAGCTCAGGCTGACCTCTCCCTCAATATGTAGTTCCAGGCTGGCCTCGAATTCATAGTGATCCTCCGAGTGCTGGGATTAAAGGCATGCACCACCATGCCCGGCACGATAAGAGTTTTTTTTCCTCTCACTTTTTTTTTTTTTTTTTAACAGAACAAGACACTTAGACCTAGAAAGATGAAATGGCTGATTCAGGGATGCACAGTGTCGGGGATAGAATCCACACCTTCTGATTTTCATACTGGTGAGCATGATTTGCAGGTTTTTATTTAAATTAAGGTTTTAGAATTTATTTTTGTGTTGCTGGGGATCAAACACAGGGCCTTGTACTTGCCAGGCAATGTCTTTTTTGTTGTTGTTGTTCATTTTTTATTTATTTATTTGAGAGCGACAGACACAGAGAGAAAGACAGAGGGAGAGAGAGAGAATGGGCGCGCCAGGGCTTCCAGCCACTGCAAACGAACTCCAGACGCGTGTGCCCCCTTGTGCATCTGGCTAACGTGGGGCCTGGGGAATCGAGCCTCGAACCGGGGTCCTTAGGCTTCACAGGCAAGCGCTTAACCGCTAAGCCATCTCTCCCGCCCGCCAGGCAGTGTCTTTAACACTGAGCACATCCGTACATCCCTGCCCTTCACTTATTTATTTATTTATTTATTGTTGGTTTTTTGAGGTAGGGTCTCCCTCAAGCCCAGGCTGACCTGGAATTCACTATGTAGTGTGAGGGTGCCCTCAAACCCATGGTGATCCTCCTTCTTCTGCCTGCCAAGTGATTTAAGGCTTGTGCCACCACTCCCAGCTCCCAGTCCTTTCTTTCTGAGACATTTGTGTAGTTCAGGCTAGTCTAAACTATTGGTCTTCCTGCCTGGAATTACAGCATGTATAACTACTGGCAGGATTTTAGAATTTAAAAAAAAATTACTTATAAGGAGAGAGAGAGAATGGGCACACCAGGGCCTGTAGCTACTGCAGATGAACTCCAGATGCATGTGCTACCTTGTTGTGGGTACTGGGAATTGAACCTCGGTCCTTTGGCTTTACCAGCAAGAACCTTAACCACTACGTCATCTCTCCAATCCAGATGTTTAGATTTATTTATTTATTTAGGTTTTTCAAGTTAGGGTTTCATTCTAGGCCAGGCTGACCTAAAATTCAGTATGTATTCTTAGGGTGGCCTCAAACTTATGGCGATCCTCCAATGCTGGGATTAAAGGCTTGAGCCACCAGGTCCAACTGATTTTTAGATTTTAATGTTGTTTTCAGTGTACTAGATGAGTTTGACGTTTCAAGGAATTCCTCAGGTGACTGTTATGTAGTTAGCCCCTATTTGTATGTTTGAGAACTTAGTTTTCCTGGTTTTAGTGACAGTTGAATGAACTCAGATTTTTTTTTGGGGGGGGGGGTTGGGGTGGGAGTAGGATCTTGCTTTAGCCTAGGCTGACCTGGAATTCACTATATAGTCTCAGACTGACCTCTACCTCACAGCAATCCTCCTACTTTTGCCTCCCCAGTGCTGGGAGGCCACCATGCCCAACATTATTCTTTAAATATTTATTTATTTGTAAGTAGGGAGAGGGTTAGAGAGGGAGAGAGAAGAGAGAGAAGGAAAGAGAGAGAGAGAGAGAGAGAAGGGGGGGAGGGAAGGAAGGAGGGAGGGAGGGAGGGAGGGAGAGAATGGGCATGCCAACGCAGAGGCCACTGCAAACAAAACTCCACATGCATGCGCTACTTTGTGCATCTGGCTTTATGTGGGTACTGGGGAATCAAACCTGGACTGTCAGACTTTGCAAGTAAGCTAAACTGCTGAGCCATCTCTTCAGACCTCAGATATTGTAAGAAACATCTGATTGAGGACAGAGAGCTGGAAGCAATTCAGCCCTGTCCCAAAATCTCAAATAATCTGTCTGTCTGTCTTCATTTGTGGCACTTTTTATTCTACTTAGCTCTGAGAGAGTGAGAAGTTCTCAATGTGTACTACTCACTCACTTCTTTTAGCTATTCCTGTGCTGGATTGCCAGCTTTCCCACCCCATTGTTCCAACCAGATAAAAACTTAAGTTATTTTACCTGGTGCCAAGCCTTCATTTCTCTGCAGATATGGACAGAGAATAGCAAATGTTAGATAAATCACAGTCTGTGGACTCTTCATTATAGCAGGTAGTGGGAGCAAGTAACAAATATGTGCCTAAACAACTCTGCTTGTGTGGGTGTCAGAGATAGAGGGTTTTTTAAAAATTTGTTTGACTGTACATTAATGTCATATATCAAACATTCTAAAGTGTCTTAACATTATTATTATGTTTATTTGTTGTTTTTTTTTTGAGGTAAGGCCTCACTCTAGCCTAGGCTAACTCTAGCTCAGGTTGACCTTGAATTCACAGCGATCCTCCTACCTCAACCTCTCAAGTGCTAGAATTAAAGATGTTCATCACCACACTCGGCCGTTTAACATTAGTTTACTTAACTCTGCAAACAGCTGTACTGGATAGGTAGCAGTGATGACAACAATAAATACAGTATCAAGTGCTTAGTATGTGCTAGCACTCTCCTAAGCAGTATTCTATGTTCTAGTACAGTGGTTCTCACAGTTTCAAAAGCAAACCATTATAATAAGTTTTACATGATGACCCAGACTTATACACATACATACATAACACAACTTTACATACATAACAAAACTTTTTTTTTAGTCTGGAATTTTCACACTTATGTGAGTTTGGTATCTGCAGTTATGTGTGCAATATGTATACTTGAGGAGGCCATAGGAGAACTTTGCGTGCTCTTCTCTATTGCTCAACTGTATACTTTATACTGAAATTTTTTTTTTGTTTTTTGTTTTTTTTTGTTTTTGAGTTTTGTTTTGAGGTAGGTAGCTCAGGCTGACCTGGAATTTACTATGTAATCTCAGGGTGGCCTCAAACTCACAGTGGTCTTACTAGCTCTGCCCCCTGAGTGCTAAGAGTGGATGCATGTGCCACCACACCCACCCTGAAAATTACTGGATGAGAAATGACTTGCTTAAGCTTACACATCTTGTTAGGACATGAGGTAGGTCTCTTGACTCCTAGTTGCAGATAGTTTTTTTCCTTGGTATATGCCTGTGACTCTTCCTTTGATGTCTATTATAGCATTACGGTAATCTGAGAAGTCCTTCCAGTTGATCAGTTTTTCTGTCCCAAACATTTATTTCAGTTGCCTTGGGCTCTTGACTTACTTCCTCCCTTTCTCCTCCCTTCCTTTCTTTCATTTTCTGTTTGCTTAAAAAGAAGTTGTTTAGCTGGGCGTGGTGGTGCATGCCTTTAATCCCAGCACTCGGGAGGCAGAGGTAGGAGGACGGCAGTGAGTTCAAGGCCACCCTGAGACTACATAGTTAATTCCAGGTCAGCCTGGGCTAGAGTGAGATCCTCTGGGGAAAAAAAAAAAAAACAAACTTTTTTTTTTTTTTTTTTAAATGTTCGAGGTAGGGTCTCACTCTAGCCCAGGCTGATTTGGAATTCACTCTGTAGTTGTTTTAACTTGGCCTCGAACTCATAGCAGTACTCCTACTTCTGCCTTCCAAGAGTGCTGAGATTAAAGGTGCCACCATGCCCAGCTTTTTTTTTTTCTAAATGTAATTTTTTTTTTTAAGGGAGGGTCTCACTCTAGCCCTGGAATTCACTGTGTAATCTCAAGTGGCCTCAAAGAACTCACAGCCATTCTCCTACCCCTGCTTCCCGAGTGCTAGGGTTAAAGGTGTGTGCTTTCTTATTTTCTTAAATTTTATTTATTTATTTATTTGAGAGCGAGAAAGGAGAAAAAGAGGCAGATAGAATAGGCATGCCTCCTCCAGCTGCTGCAAACAAACTACAGATACATGCTCCACCTTGTGTATCTGGGTTTATGTGGGTACTGGGGAATTGAGCCTGTCCCCTTGGCTTTACAGGCAAGTGCCTTAACCACTAAGCAATCTTTCCAGCCCTTTTCTTTTTCTCCTTCTTCTTCTTCCTCTTCATCTTCTTCCTTCTCCTTCTTCTTCCTCTTCCTTCTTCCTTCTCCTTCTTTTCTTTCTCCTCTTCTTCCTCCTCCTCCTTGTTTTTTTGAGGTAGCATCTTACTCTAGCTCAGGGTGACTTGGAATTCACCAAATAGTCTCAGGGTGGCCTCAAACTCATGGCAATCCTCCTACCTCTGCCTCCTGAGTATTGGGATTAAAGACATGCACCACCATGCCTGTCTTTTTTTTTTAAATTTTTTGAGGCAGGGTATCACTCTAGCCCAAACTGACCTGGAACTGATTATGTAGTCTGAGGATGGTCTTGAACTCACAGTGATCTTCCTACCCCTGCCTCTCAAGTGTTGGGATTAAAGGGCCTGGCTCTCTTGTTTTGTTCTGTTTGTTTTTTTTTTTTTAAGCACTAATTAAGCACTTTATTGAATAAATACAATACCAAACAAGTGCATTCAAATGCTTTAAAAAAAATCAAGGCCCTTCTATTTAGGCTAATGAGAAATACAATAAAGGCAGATATGCTAATAACATAATTGGCTGACTTTATACAGCACTTATATCTTTTAGTCCACAAGTACATTATTAAATGATAGAGAACATCTAATACAACCATTTCTACAGAATTGTTTTGTTCTGTTTTGTTTCCTTCTTCCTTCCTTCTTTCCTCCCTCCTTGTCTCTCTTTCTTTAAATATTTTATTTATTTATTTGCAAGCTGAGACAGAAAGAAAGAAACAGGACAGAGAGAGATAATGGGTATGCCAGTACCTCTTGTCACTGTAAACTCCAGATGCATATACCACTTTGTGCATCTGGTTTTACCTGGGTCCTGGGGAATTGAACCTGTGCTGTCAGGCTTTGCAACAAATACCTTAAATGCTGATCCATCTCTCCAGGCCTCTTGTTTCCTTTTTAGAGGCCAGGCTGCCTTTAAGTTTGCCTCAGCATCCCAAGTGCAATAGAGATGGGTACCACCATGTCTACCTCCCTCTTTATCTTTCTATTTTTTGGCTCATGTGTAGATGTGTGTGTGTGTGTGGTTCCTCATATTCTCCCTTGTTTGAGGCAGGGTCTCTCACTGTTTTTCACTGCTGTATTCATCAGGCTAGCTATCCTGCAGACTTCTAGGAAATTCTGTCTCTACCTCTTTTCCTGCTGTAGATATACAGGGATTCCAATATAGCATCCAGCCTTTTCTTTTTCTTCCCTCCCCCTGACCAGGCACTCAGTCTGTAACTCCAGGTTACCTTAACATCCCAAGTGCTGAGATTAAAGACATGAGCCACCACACCCAACTAGCATCTAGCTTTTACCTGGGTGCTAGGGATTTGAACATGCTTGTGTGGCAAGTGTTTTATCCACTGAGCTATCTTCCCAGCCCCGTTTCTCTCTTTCTTTCTTTTTGTTTTTTTGAGGAAGGGTCTCCCTCTAGCCCAGGCTGATCTGGAATTCACTTAAATTTACAGTGATCCTTCTACCTCTGCCTCCTGAGTGATGGGATTAAAGGCCTCTTTCTCTTGTTTAAAATAATAACAGCCTTGGAGCTATAGCTTAGTGGTGGGGTACTTGCCTAGTATGTCCATGGTTCTGGGTGTTAATCCTCAGCATTGCCAAAAGAGAGCCTTTTCCTTATTATATTACAGGCCCTTACAAACTAGAAAAATATCTTACCTTCTTTGTATATGACAGCACTTGAGCCTCATGTGTCAGTGGCCCTGCATTGCTGTTAGGAAATCACTTCTTCTTTCTCTGAGATATACAAGAGATAAGTTGACATAGGCAAAAATTACCAAGAAAAGCCAGGCATGGTGGTGCATGCCTTTAACCCCAGCACTCAGGAGGATTGCCATGAGTTCAAAGCCACCCGAAGACTACATAGTGAATTCTAGGTGAGCTTGAGCTAAAGTGAGACCCTACCTCGGAAAACCAAAACAAGAAACAAAACAACAACAACAACAAAAAACCCACCCTAAAACATCGATTCTGAGTAGTCTTTTAACAAATGGTATTTGAACAATTAGCAATTAGCTAGCCCCTGAGAAAAGGATGTAATTGGGCCCCTACCCCATAGCATATGTAAACATGAACTCAAAATGGATTAAAGGTACATCAAAATAAAAAAAAAATTACTAGGAAACAATGACATCTTTGGTTCAGTTTCTGTCCTTTGAGTAAAGCAATGCTCATGAATCTCCCTTGATATCTTTGCCTGAGTAAGGAATGTGAAAGGGAGGACAGAGGGATGTTCAAGTGAAAAATGAGACCAGAACGCAAATACAAAAGGTAGAAAGTCAGGAAGAGAAATAAGAAAAAGAAAGACCTAAAATAATAAGATAGAGGTGGCTCAGTGATTAAAGGTGTTTGCTTGAAAAGCCTACCAGTCTGGGTTCATTTCCCCAGGATCAGTGTAAAACCAGACACAAGATGTGGTATATTTGTCTGGTGTTCAAGTAGAACATGCGTCTGGTGTTTGTGCTGACAAGGGACCCTGCATGCATGCATGTTTGCATGCAAATAAATTTATTTTTATTATTATTTTTATTTTATTTTATTTTTATTTTTTTTTAAATTTTTTATTTATTTATTTGAGAGCGACAGACACAGAGAGAAAGACAGATAGAGGGAGAGAGAGAGAACGGGCGCGCCAGGGCTTCCAGCCACTGCAAACGAACTCCAGACGCGTGCGCCCCCTTGTGCATCTGGCTAACGTGGGGCCTGGGGAATCGAGCCTCGAACCGGGGTCCTTAGGCTTCACAGGCAAGCTCTTAACCGCTAAGCCATCTCTCCAGCCCTATTTTATTTTTTTATTTGAGAGCGACAGACACAGAGAGAAAGACAGATAGAGGGAGAGAGAGAGAATGGGCGCGCCAGGGCTTCCAGCCTCTGCAAACGAACTCCAGACACATGCGCCCCCTTGTGCATCTGGCTAACGTGGGACCTGGGGAACCGAGCCTCGAACCGGGGTCCTTAGGCTTCACAGGCAAGCGCTTAACCGCTATGCCATCTCTCCAGCCCATGCATGCAAATAAATTAAAAAAAATTTTTTAAAGGTAGAGGGGCTGGGTGTGGTGGCACACAGCTTTAATCCCAGCACTTGGGAGGCAGAGGTAGGAGGATCACTGTGAGTTCCAGGCTACCCTGAGACTGCATAGTGAATTTCAGGTTAGCCTGAACTAGAGTGAAACTTTACCTGGGAAAACAAAACAACAACAAAAGAAGGGCTGGAGAGAGGCTTAGTGGTTAAGGCAGTTGCCTACAAAGCCAAAGGATCCCAGTTCGATTCTTTAGGACCCACATAAGCCAGATGCACAATGGGGCACATGCATCTGAAGTTTGCAGTGGCTGGAGGCCCTGGTGTGCGCACTCTCTCTCAAATAAATAAAATATATTTAAAAACAAACAAACAGATAAAAAGGTAGAAAAAATACAGTATTGGAGGGGCTGGGAAAAGAGCTCATCAGTTAAATGTTCTTGCTTACAAAGCGTGCTGGTCCAGGTTTGACTCCCCACATACCCATGTAAAGCCAGATGCAAAAAGTGGCACATACATTTACCATTCACTTGCAATTTCAGCAAACAGTGGCATGCTCTCCCTACCTACTGCACACATACACATACATTTACACATGCGAATAAATAAATAGAAATTTGCAAAGGGCTAGAGAGATGGCTTAGCAGTTAAGATGCTTCTCTGCAAAGCTTAAGGACTCATGCTTGACCCTCCAGGTCCCATGTAAACCAGGTACACAAAGTGACACAAGTGCACAAGGGGGCACACGTGTTTGGAGTTTGATTGCAGTAGTTGGAGGCTCTGGCATGCCAATTCTCTCTCTCATTCTTGTTCTTGCTTTCTGGTATTAAAAAAAAAAAAAAAAAAAAAAAAAGGCCAGTCTGTGGGGCTTGCCGCAAAACAAACAACAAAAAATTACAAAATAAAAATAAAGGGCCAGAGAGATGACTCAGTAGTAGCTTGGGCCTCAGGCTTCACTTCAGTATCACTTAAGCCAGATGCACAAAGTGGTGCATGCATCTGGAGTTTGTTTGCAACAGCAAGAGGCCCTGATGTGCCTATTCTCTCTCTCTTTCATTCTCTCTGCTTGCAAATATATATGTGTGTGTGTGTGTGTGTGTGTGTATATTTATATATATATATTTACATATATAAACATAAACATATATATATATATATATATATATATATGTGTGTGTATGTATGTTTATGTTTGTGTGTTTCCAATGTAGGGTCTTGTTCAAGCCCATACTGACCTGGAATTCATGATGTAGTCTCAGGCTGGCATTAAACTCAAAGCAATTCTCCTACCTCTGCCTCCCAGGTATTAAAGGTGTGTACCACCATGCCCAGAAAATAAAATTATATTTAACAAGAGGAAAAACAGGGTTAATAGGAGGAAGATAAAGAGAATAACTTAGTGTCCCATCCTTCCCTTTTGATAAGTATAGGCATCAAAGAGAGCTGGCATGATGACTTCTGAGTTAATAGTAGGTAGAATGTGCTTCAATCTTTTTTGTTTGTTTGTTTGTTTTATTTTCTGAGGTAGGGTTTCACTCTAGCTCAGGCTGACCTGGAATTTACTCTGTAGTCTCAGGGTGACCTTGAACTCATGGCAAGCCTCCTACCTCTGCCTCCCAAGTTCTGGGATTAAAGAGTGTGCCACCACATTGGGCTGGAGAGATGGCTTAGCAGTTAAGAATGTGCCACCACGCCTGGCTCCCCCCACCCCCCAGGAGGTAGAGTCTCACTCTAGCTCAGACTGACCTGGAATTCACTATGTTGTCTCAGGCTGACCTCTAACTCACTGCTATCCTCCTATGTCTACTGCCTGAGTGCTGGGATTAAAGGTTGCGCCATGACGCAAGGCTTCCCATCCACTTTTCTTGGGATGAGATTTCACTGGCATAGATTGTGTCTAATTAGGATAATTTGGCTGGCCAGTGAATTTCAGAGATCTGCTTGTTTCCACTTCCCCAGTGCTAGGATTACAAGCACATGTCACTGCTAGATTTTTTTTTATTATTATTATATGTTCTAGGGATGAAACTCAGGTCTTCATACTTAAACACTTGGGGTTAGAGGATAGCTCAGCATTTAAAGGCACTTGTTTGCAAAACCTACCATTCTGGGTTCAGCATGGGTTCAAATCCCCAGTACTCATGTAAAGCCAGATATACAAGAGCGGTGCATGAATCTGGAGTGTGTTTGTAGTGCCAAGAGGCTCTGGCATGCTCTTCCTCTCT
This sequence comes from Jaculus jaculus, assembly GCF_020740685.1. Taxonomy (NCBI): domain Eukaryota; kingdom Metazoa; phylum Chordata; class Mammalia; order Rodentia; family Dipodidae; genus Jaculus; species Jaculus jaculus. The sequence goes on from NC_059107.1 coordinate 65,912,547, forward strand.
CTCTTTGTAAATAAATAAAATATGTTTTTAAGAAGACTTTAGTGACTGAGGTACCTATCTCCCCATTTCTAATAATTATTGATTGCTCCCTTGGTAAATTGTAGACAGTAAGGATCTAAGAAAGAATGAAGCCAAGTGGTGGCACATGCAATCGTAGCACTTGGGAGGCTAAGGAAAAGATTGCTGTCAGTTTGGGGCTATGCAGGGATGCACAGCAAGAACCTGTGTGGATGAAACAAAAAGAATGAGATCATGTCCTTGGCTTTTCAGCTGCTTATGGTCTAGAGGAGACAAATAGTGACACTGAATAGTGTTTTAAGTCTTAGGGTTTGAGTTAGCAGAGGGCACAGAAGAGCCTGAATTTATTTAGCCTTGGAAGGGGTCTGAGGTCTAAATAAAATGATACCCAGAGTCCTGGATGTGAGGTTGGCAGCAAGGAAGAATATTCCAGACTAGGGTCAAGACAGAGAAGCATAGTAATTCTGAAGTTGAAACCATTTCAGGAAGGTATGAAGGATGCTTGCATTATTCAATTTTTAGTGGTTATTTTTCTGCTCTTTCAGCAGTGGGTATTAGTGAGACTTTACTATCATTGTCAGAACACAGAGTGGTAATCTTGATTTTGAAGCAGTACTTCTTACAAAATGAAGAAGACATTAGGAATTACACTTGCCTGGAGCTACGGCTATAGCTTAGTTTGGTAGAGTTCTTGCCTAGTGTGGTTTGATTCAGATGTCCCCAATAAACTTATGTGTTCTGTATGCTAGGTCCCTACCTGGTGCCAGTTTGGGAACTGGATCCTTCTGGAGACAGTGTATTACTGGGGGCAGACTTAGGAGTGTTAAAGCCAGCTTCCCCTTGCCAGTGTTTGACACATACTCCTGTTACTGTTGTCCACCTGATGTTGGCCAGGAGGTAATGTCTGCCCTCTGCTCATGCCATCATTTTCCCTGCCATCATGGAGCTTCCCCTTGAGTTTATAAGACAAAATAAACTCTTTCCTCCCATAAACTGTTCTTGGGTGTTTTCTGACAGCAACTAAAAGTTGACTGAAACTCAAGGCATGAAGCCTTGGGTTCATCATATAAAACCAAGTATGGTTGCACATACCTGTAATTCTAGCACTCTGAAAGTGTAGGCAGGAGTATTAGAAGTTCAAAGTCATCTTTGATTGCATAGTGAGTTTGAGGCTGGCCTGAGCTACATGAGACCCAGTTTCAACAACAACAAAAAATGAAATTGTGCTTTTTACTAGAGAGGGATTTATTTATTTATATTTTCACCCCAGATTTGCAAAGCAGCAACAAGTTTATTTTGTTTAGTTACAGATCACAGATGAGGGAAGGGTGATTTACAGTAGCACGAGAAAGTCTTTTTTATCCCCAACAAACAAACAAAAAAAGCAAATGAAGAGCCGATACCTCATTTTTCAGCAGCTTAGAGTGCCAGCAGGGTCACCCAGCCAGGTTTTATTCTTTTTTTTTAAAATGTTTTATTTCTATTTATTTATTTGACACAGAGAGAGAGGGGGGGGGGAGGGAGGGAGAGAGAATATGAATGGGAGTGCCAGGGCCTTCAGCCACTGCAAATGAACTCCAGACACATGCTCCCCCTTGTACATCTGGCTAATGTGGGTCCTGGGGAATCGAACCTGGGTCCTTAGCCTTAACTGCTAAGCCATCCCTCCAGCCCTAAGTTTTATTTTTATTTACTTGTATTTTAATATTTAATTATTTATTTTAAGAGAGAGAGAGAATGCATGGGCATGCCAGGACCTCTGGTCACTGCAAATGAACTTCAGATGCATGTACCACCTTGGTGTATCTGGCTTACGTGGATACTGGGGAATCAAACCTGAGTTCTTAGGCTTAGAAGGCAAGTGCCTTAACCACTAAGCAATCTCTCCAGCCTGGGTTTTATTTATTTATTTATTTATTTATTTATTTATTTATTTATTTATTTATTTTTGTGGTGGGCTGACCTGGAATTCACTATGTAGTCTCAGACTGGCCTTGAACTCAGCAATTTTCCTACCTCTGCCTCCCAAGTACTGAGATGAAAGGCATGCACTAACCATGCCCAGAAATGTTTTGAAAAAATATTTTTATTTATTTACAAGCAGAGAGAGAGAAAGAGAGAGACAGAATGGGCAAAGCAGGACCTCCAGCGGTTATAAACTTCAAATGCATGCCCTACTTTGTGCTTCTGGCTTTATGTGGGTACTAGGGAATCCAGCCTAGGTCATTAGGCTCTGCACACAAGCACCTTAACCACTGAGCAATCTCCCCAGCCCTCTTGAGAGGAATTTTTTTGTATGTGTGCATGTGATATCTGCACATGTGTGTGAAGATGCATGCAGCAGGAGCACATACAGGTAGAGGCCAGAGGAAGATGTTAGGTGTATTCAACTGTGCCTCCACCTTATCTCCCTGATGACTGTCTCAGTGAACCTGGAGCTCCCCATGTTTGTGGTTAGACTGGCTGACCAGGGACCTCCTGTCTATATTTCCCGTAATGCCAGACTTACAGACATGCCTGGCCTTTTACATGGTTGCTGGGGATGGTCCCAGGACCTCATGCTTGCATTGCATAGCAAGTGCACTTAACCCACAGAGCCATGCTAAGGAACCTTGTTTCTGAGGCAGTCTCTAGCCCAGGCTGGACTTATAGAAGTCCTGCCTCAACCTCCTGAGAGTGGGATTACAAATGTGTACTACCATATCCAGCTCCTGTTTAGAAATTCTAAGAAGAAAATGCATAGCTTTTGAATGAGTAAATGATTAATAATCCAATGTCCAATAAAGAAGGAAGGTGTAGTAGGGCACAGTAGTGTGTGCTGGTGGTCCTATTCAGTTGGGAGATTTGAGCCCAGGAGTTGGAGATCAGCCTAGGTAACATAATAAGACTTATCTTTAAAAAGCCGAAGAGGCCAGGTGTGGTGGCACACACTTTTAATTCCAGCACAGAGGCAGAGGTGGGAGGATCACTGTGAGTTCAAGGGCATCCTAAGACTACACAGTGAATTTCAGGTCAGCCCGGGCTACAGCAAGTCCCTACCTTGAAAACAAAGATGAAGAAAAGGCTGGGGAGATGACTCAGGGGTTAAAGGTACTTGCTTGCCAAGTGTTGCAGTCAGGTTCGCATCGCTGGCAGAAATCACCTGACCAAGAGCAGCTTGTAGGAAAAAGGGTTTATTTTTGTTACAGACATGAGGGGAAACTCCATGGTGGCAGGATAAAATGATGGCATGAGCAGAAGGTAGACATTACTTTCTCACCAACATCAGGTGGACAATAGCAACAGGAGACTGTGCCAAACACAGGCAAGGGGAAACTGGCTGTAATAAGCCCACCCCCAACAATACACTGCGTCCAGGAGACATTAATTCCCAAATCTCCCATCTGCTGGGGCCTAGCATTAAGAACACCTAAGTTTATGGGGACACCTGAACCAAACCATCTCATTCTGCTCTAGGCCCCCATAAACTTATAACCATATATGATGTGAAATGCAATGTATTCAGTCCAACTTTAAAAGTCTCCTTTTTTTTTTTTTTTTTAACCAATCCTAATGTTCCAACATCCTCATAATCCAGGGTCTTTTAACTGAGCCATGATACCAAAAAATCCCCCCAAAACCCATAATGGTACAGAATTAAGCACTCATATTGCAAAAGATGGCACTAGGCATAGCAAAGAAATATTCAACCAGTACAAGATCTAAAGAGGGCAAACATTAAACTCTGTAGTTCCAAGTCCAGCAACTCTAGCCAGTGACAAGTCTCCAAGTCTGAGCATTGTAGCCAGCAAGTCTCTGGAGTTCCAATTCTGTCCCTCTAGCTAGGCTACTCACAGTCCTGGAAAACTTCATCTGGGCCGGCAGCTCTCCTTAGAAGCCATCTTGTGGTCCTGGCATCTTCACTGGGTCTCTGCTGCAACCCATGGTCCATCCTCAAGGCTTCATCGGGTCTTCATGCAGGCATCCAGCAAACCTGCTTCACAGTGCTCATGGGTGTTTCCAAAACCCAAGACTGTGCTGCAAATTCAATGACCCTCTCTTTCCTGAATTTCTTATATTCTGTAATACCAGGTGTGGTGCTAATTTGTTAATCCAGGGGAGGGTAAAGCAGACTTTGAAGAATAGGACACCTTCAGCATTCAGGCCCCTTCAAAAGACCACATTCTTCCTGTGGCCACAATGCAGGTCAGCTGGCCCAATCTCAATGATTGTAATCTCTTATACAATTGCAGCTGAACAGGTAGCAGTTTTGGCCCAAAGATGTCATTTTTTTCTGTGCCACATCCCTCTGCTCATATATGTCCATTTCTATACAAAGCAACTCTGCACAAGTTCTCAGGACACGGGCATAACAGCAAGCCTATCACACAAATTGCTTCTAGCCCAGTCCAGGCAAAGCTCTTTCTCATCCTCACAAGCCAAACTTCACAGTCCATAGTTCTTAATTGCATTCAGGTTTTCCAACTCTGACAAGAATGGTCCACCAAGCTGTACTTACAGCACTGCAAGGCATCTCTTAGCCCAAGGTTTCAAATCCACATTCCTCTTGAAAATCAGTTCCAAAAGGCCAGAGCCATACAGTCAGGTGTCTAGCAGAAATCCCATTCCTCCAGTAATCAACTTTACTGTTGCAGTCATGTTCGCATTGCTGACAGAAATCACCCAACTAAGAGCAGCTTGTGGGAAAAAGATTTATTTTGCCCTATAGACTGGGTGGGGGGGAGGGGAGTTTCATGATGGCAGGGGAAAATGATGGCATGTGCAGAGGGTGGACATCATCTCTTCACCACCATCAGGTGGACAATAGCAGTAGGAGAGTGTGCCAAACACTCACAGAGGAAACTGGCTATAATATCTATAAGCCTGCCCCCAATAATACAGTGCTTCCAGGAGGCATTGATTCCCAAATCACCATCAGCTGGGGACCTAGCATTCAGAACACCTAAGTTTATGGGGGCCATCTGAATCTAACCACCACACCAAGTTCAATTCCCTAGTGCCCATGTAAAGCCAGGAACACAAAGTGACACATGCAACTGGAGTCTATCTCTCTGTCTCTCTCAAAATAAATAAAAATGTTTAGTCAGGTGTGGTGGTGCATGACTTTACTCAACACTAAGGAGGCAGAGGTAGCAGGATCACCAGAACTCCTGCCCCCTCAAATATATATATAAATGAAAAGAAGGCAGGAAGAGACAGGGAAGCAAGGAAAGAAGAAAGGGCCATGCATGGTGGTACACACCTTTAATCCTAGCACTTGGGAGGCATAGGTAGGAGGAGTGCTATGAATTTGACTCCAGCACGAGACTACACAGTGAATTCCAGGTTAGCCTGGGCCAGAATGAGACCCTACCCCTAGAGCTCCCCCCTCCAAAAAAAAAAAAAAAAAAAGAAGGAAGGAAAGAATAAAGGAAGGATAGTATAATAGTGTATCCCAGCTGTCATCCAATTTTTATTTTTTTAAATTTATTTTATTGACAACTTCCATGATTATAAAAAATATCCCATGGTAATTCCCTCCCTCCCCCCACTTTTCCCTTTGAAACTCCACTCTCCATCATATCCCCTCCCTCTCTCAATCAGTCTCTCTTTTATTTTGATGTCATGATCTTTTTCTCCTATTATGATGGCCTTGTGTGGGCAATGTCAGGCACTGTGAGGTCATGGATATCTGGGCCATTCATTTTTTGTGTGGAGGAGCACATTGTAAGGAGTCCTACCCTTCCTTTGGCTCTTAGATTCTTTCCACCACCTCTTTCACAATGGACCCTGACCCTTGGAAGATGTGATTGAGATATTGCAGTGCTGAGCATTGCTCTGTCACTTCTCATCACCATGATGCCTTCTGAGTCATCCCAAGGTCACTGCCATATGGAAAGAGAAGGTTCTCTAGCAAAGTGAGAGTAGCATTAATATATGGGTATGAACATTAAGAGAAGTGTTTACTGGGCAGTTTGATAAGCATATTATATACATTTAGTCAGACAGCAGCAGGTGTTACACCCCTAGGGCTCATGACTACCCCCCTGTTGTAGGTTTTCAGGATCAGGGATGTATTCCCTCCCATGGAGCAGGTCTCCAGTCAAATTAGAGGGCAGTTGGTTTTCCCCATAACAGATGTGCCACTATTGCACCCATTGGCTCATTTGTCCTGGTGGGCCAAGTCTAAGGCTTGTAGTGTTCACTGTTGAATATCTTTACTTGTGATTTCTCTTTCTTCCATTGAACTGCATGCAGCATGGCTTTTCCCAACTTTTTGTCAGCTGGTCTACATGTAGGAGCTTTATGCAGGATTTCTCAATGACCTTGTAGCCCAAGTATGTGGAGTCTTCAGCAATAGGGTCTTACCATCTGTTTCTGGTAGGAAACCAAGGGCCTTGGCAATGGCCTGTAATGCTCTGGGGGCATCAGGGACCTTTCTGGCTAACAACTCACTGGAAGGTATCCCATCCCTGGCTGTGGTGGTTTGATTCAGGTGTCCCCCATAAACTTAGGTGTTCTGAATGCTAGGTTCTCAGTAGATGGAGATTTGGGAATTATGCCTCCTGGAGGCAAAATATTGTTGGGAGTGTATGTATGGGTGTTATAGCAAGTTTTCCCATGCCAGTGTTTGGCACACTCTCCTGTCCTTGTTGTCCACTTTATGTTGGCCAGGGGGTTATGTCCACCCTCTGCTCATGCCATCGTTTTCCCCACCATCATGGAGCTTCCCCCTTGAACCTGTAAGCCAAAATAAAACTCTTTTTCCCAGAAGCTGCTCTTGGTTTGGTGATTTCTACCAGCAATGTAAACCTGATTGCAACAACAGTAAAGTGGTACCAAGAGTGAGGTTGCTGTTAGTCATCTGAATGTGTGGCTTTGGCCTTTTGGAACTGATTTTCAAGAGGAATGTGGAAGGATTTGAATCCTTGGCCTGAGAGGTACCTTGCAGTGCTGTAAGTACAGCTTGATGGACTATTCCGGTCAGAGTTAAAAGACCTGAATACAGTAAGAACTATGGACTGTGGTTTGGCTTATGAGGGAGAGAAAGAGCTTTGCTTAGACTGGGCTAGCAGTTTGTGAGAAGCTTGCTGTTATGCCTATGTCCTGATAAGTTGTGCAGGGTTGCTTGCATAGAAATGAACTGGTGTGAGCAGAGGGATATGGCACAGATAAAATGAAATCTTTGGGCCTAAACTGCTGCCCATTCACCTGCAAATTGTTTGAGAGATTACAACCATTTAGATTGGGCCAGCTGACCTGCAGTGGGGCAACAGGAAGAATGTAGACTCTTTTGAAGGGGCCTGAGTGCTCAAGGAGTGTCCTGTTCTTCAACGGCTGCTTTATTCCCCCCCACCCTGGATTAACAAATTGGCACTCTACCTGGTATTGTGGAATATAAGAAAAACAAGAAAGAGAGGGTAATTGAGTTTGGACCACGGTCCTGTGTTTTGGAAATGGTCATGGGCAGTGTGAAGCAGCCTTGCTGGATGCCTGCATGGAGACCCCATGCAGACATGAGGATGAACTGTGGGTTGCAGTGGAGACCTAGTGGAGATGCCAGGACCATGAGATGGCTGCTAAAGAAAGATGCTGGCCCCAATGATATTTTCTAGGACAGTGAGTAGCCTAGTTGGAGGGGTGGAATTGGAATGCCAGAGATTTGTTGCTGGTTAGAATTATCGAATGTGGAGATTTGTCACTGGCTAGAGTTGTTGGACTTGAAGCTACAGAATTTGATGTTTGTCCTGGTTGTTTTAAATCTCGTTTTGGTTGAATATTTCTTATGCCCAATGCCATCTTTTCCAGTATGAATGCTTATTCTGTGCCATTATGTGTTTTTTGAGGTTATTTTTTGGTATTATGGCTCAGTTTAAATACCTTGGACTATGGGGATGTATGAACAACATTGGAATTGATAAAAACTATGGGAATGTTTAAAGTTGGACTGAATGCATTGTATTCCACATCATGTATGGCTATCAGTTTATGGGGGCCAGGGGTGTAATGTGGTGGTTTGATTCAGGTGTCCTCCATAAACTTAGGTGTTCTGAATGCTAAGTTCCCAGTTGATGGTGATTTGGGAATTAATACCTCCTGGAGGGTGTATATTGTTGGGAGTGGGCTTATGGGTGTTATAGCCAGTTTTCTATGCCAGTGTTTGGCATGCTTTCCTGTCCTTGTTGTCCACCATATGTTGGCCAGGGGGTGATGTCCACATGCCATTGTTTTCCCTGCCATCATGGATCTTCCCCCTTGAGCCTGTAAGCCAAAAAAAAACTTTTTTTTTTTTTTTTTTTTTACCAGAAGCTGTTCTTGGTTGAGTGATTTCTACCAGCAATGCTGAACCTGACTGCAACACTGGCACTGAAAATTTTCTAGTAACAATCTATGGCTCCTGAGTGTCCAAAAAAGTAGGTTTTCAAATGACTTATTTATATCCTCTTAGATTTTTATTAGCCTTCCATCCTTTCCTTTACTCATTCTCTTCCCCTAACCTCACTTGGGGCTTTTCACCCCCATTAATTTGTTCTTCTATGTACATATATACAATACCATCCTATTAAGTTCCCCTCTCCCTTCCTTTCTATTCCCTTTATATCTCCTTTCCAGCTTACTGAGTTTTCTTCCTACTCACACAGAAGTCCAGTTCATGTGTAGCAAGGATCCACATATGAGAGAGAACATGTGCCATTTGACTTTCTGGGCCTGGGTTACCTCACATAGTATAATCCTTTCCAGATCCATCCGTTTTCCTACAAATTTCATAACTTCATTTTTATTTACTGCTGAGTAGAACTCCATTGTATAAATGTGACATATCTTCAGTATCCACTCATCAGTTGAGGGACATCTAGGCTGGTTCCATTTCCTAGCTATTGTGAATAGAGTGGCAGTAAACATGGTTGAGCAAGTATCTCTAAGGTAGTGAAATGATCCTTAGGATATATGCCTAGGAGTGCTATAGCTGGGTTGTATGGTAGGTCTATTTTTAGCTTACTCAGGAATCACAATGGTTGGACCAGATTGCATTCTCACCAGCAGTGTAGAAGGTCTCCTCTTTTTCTGCATCCTTGCCAGCATTTATGGTCATTTGTTTTCATGATGGTAGCCAATATGACAGGAGTGAGATGGAATCTCAACATAGTTTTAATCTGCATTTCTCTGATAACAAGGGATGTAGAGCATTTTTTTAGATGTTTATATGCCATCTGTATTTCTTCTTTTGAGAACTCTCTATTTAGTTTTATTAATTGGGTTTGTCATCCAATTTTTAAATCTGGGATCCAATTGTGTTTTGCTTTTAGAATTTTTTATTTTGTTTAATTTTTGGTTTTCTGAGGTCTCACTGTAGCCCAGGCTGACCCAGAATTCACTATGTAGTCTCAGGGTGGTCTTGAACTCACAGTGATCCTCCTACCTCTGCCTCTTGACTGCTGGGATTAAAGGCATGCACCACCACACTGCACTATGTTGTTTTATATTTTTTGAGACATAGTCTCAGTATGTAGTACACACCCAACTGGATGCTATTTTGCCCACTTTGGCTCTGAACTGAAAATTCTACTTCAAAGCTGGGCATGGTGGCATACACTTTTAACCCCAGCATTTGAGAAGCAGAAGTAGGAGGATCACTGTGAGTTCAAGGCCACCATGAGACTATATAGTGAATTTCAGGTCAGATAGGGTTGTAACTTTGGCAAAAAAAAAAAAAAAAAGTTCTACTTCATACTTCAGAGTGCTGGCATTATATTTACACTTGCCACTATGTGCATGCCAAGGTCTCCTGCTACTTCAAACAGACTCCAGATATATGCGTTGCTTTGTGCATTTTCCTTTAAGTGGTACTGGGGAATCAAATCCAGGCCATCAGGCTCTGAAAACAAGTGCCTTCAGTGGCTGAACCATCTCTCTAGCCTTTCTGCTGTTTTAAAAGACATATGTCTGTCTTTGTTTAGATGGCTTGGGTATTTGAGGTATAAAGGAGGGAAGGGAGTTTTAGGATAATTGCTCTTTTATGTAGAAGAAAATAAATAGATGTAACTAGCCCATTTCTCTGATCCCATCTATTGAGCACACAGAAGATGTTGAAACTTTTGTTTCTGAGAGACAACAACTTTAACCATACAAAGCTTTATTCACTGGGTAAAGTGTGTGTTTTCTCCAGATTAAGACGATTGATTTTTGGTTTTGTTTTGTTGAAACATGGATACAGCTGTCTTAAACAGAAACCTTATATATAGCCATTGGGCAATGCTGGATCTTGCCAGGATTAAGAGAAACACAGTATTATGTGCAGAGTGGGAAAGAGAAGTTTAGAGAACTCTACCAAGATTCCTTGATCCCTTCTCTGCTGACTTTTTTCCTTGTTTCCTTTTTTTCCTCTCCTAGCTATGACGTACTTTGTTGTAGCCTAGCTTCAGTGGGTTCCAGGGTGCCACTCCTTTGGCTCTTCTACCCTTGGACCCTACTTTCTCAATTTTTTCTTCCCTGGTTTCCCTTATCTTAGCCTCTAGGAGTGGGAGTATGTCAAACATTCCTTGCATCCCTGCACTCATTTGAGCCCCTCCCTCCTTTCCTCCTGTCTTCCTCTTTCTGTTTCTTTATTTGGCAGAGGATCTCTCTCATGTGGCTTAGGCTGGCCTTGAACTCCTGATCCTCATTCCTCTACCTCTCAAATTGTGGAATCACAAGACTTTTGTTTTTGTTTTGTCCAGGTAGGGTTTCACTCTATGCTGACCTCAAACTCACAGAAGTCTTCCTGCATTTTTGCCTCTGAGTGCTGGGATTAAAGGCGTGCACTGCCATACCTGGCTCATTTCTTTTTAGTTTGGTTTTTTTTTTTTTTTTGGTTTTATTATAACTTTTAAAATAAATTTCTATTTTTCTTAATTTGTATTCATTTTCAAGCAGAGAGAGATAGAAGAGAGACAGAGAATGGACACACCAGGGCCTCCAGCTGCAGCAAACAAACTCCAGACACATGTGACACTTTGTGCCTTTGGCTTTACATAGGCACTGGGGAATTGAACCCAGGTCGTTAGGCTTTGCAGGCAAGCACTTTAACCATTGAGCAATCTCTCCAGCCCTAGTTTTTTTTTTGTTTTTTTTTTTTTTTTTACTGCAAAACTTACTTTTTATTGAAAAGTCATTTTGTACCTCATGCTAGCTGTTTTCTGTTTTGCCACACATTAATGTTAAATATTAAATTACTGTTTACATGCAAGTAGTGTGTTTTCCCCATGTAGGAACACTGATTATAAAAAGGATGATATACCACATGAATTGTTTGTTTTTTTTTAGTTGAGTCCTAACAAATTGTCTAGTTACATTTTCCCACAGTTTTTTTCTTTCTTTCTTTTTTTGTTTTCTTTTTTTTTTGAGGTAGGGTTTTTCTCTAGCCTAGCCCAGGCTGACCTGGAATTTACTGTGTAGTCTCAGAGTGGTCTCGAATTGGCTGAAGTCCTCCTTCCTACCTCTGCCTCCTGAGTGCTGGTATTAAAGGCGTGTGCCACCATGCTTAGCCCTAGTTTTTTTTTTTGTTGTTTTTTTTTTTTTTGAGGTAGGGTCTCATTATAGCTCAGGCTTACCTAGAATTCATTATGTAGTCTCAGGGTGGCCTCAAACTCAAGGAGATCCTCCTACCTCTGCTTCTCAGTGCTGGGATAAAGGTGTGCGCCACCACGCCTGCCTCTTAGCCCTAATTTAAAAAAAAATATTTATTATTGTTAGTTTGGGTTTGACTTGTCATTCACTATGTAATCTCAGGGTGGCCTTGAACTCATGGTGATCCTCCTATCTCTGTCTCCCAAGTACTGGGATTAAAAGTGTGTACCACCACGTCTGGTCTTTATTATTATTATTTATTTATTTATTTTTGGTTTTTCGAGGTAGGGAGGGTCTCACTTTAGCTCAGGCTGACCTGGAATTCACTGTGTAGTCTCAGGGTGGTGTCGAACTCATGGTGATCCTCCTACCTCTGCTTCCTAGTGCTGGGATTAAAGGTGTGAGCCACCATGCTTGGTATAATTTTAAAAATATTTTATTTATTGGGGAGAGAGAGGAGGCAGATAGAGAGAGAATAAGCCTGTAGCCATTGCAAATGAACTCCAGATGCATGTGCCACCTGTGCATCTGGTTTACATCAGTACTGGGGAACTGAACCTAGGGCAGTAGGTTTTTTTTTTTAAAGATGCATCTTACTATATGTGGAGAGCCCCTCGGGCCAAGCCCTAAAGATGGTGCCTGACGGAAGTTCTATGCTTGGGACAAACAAGTCCATATTTGGAGGAGCTCGCCCTCACCACTGCTCATTGGCTTCTGATGCTTCCATATTTGGAGGAGCTTGCCCTCACCGCTGCTCATTGGGTCTGATGCTTGCCTGGAGAGGTTGAGTAGCCTGGGGTGATTGGGCAGAGTGAGTGTGCGTATAAGGAAGCCCCATCCGAGGCTGGGGGGGGGGAGGGAGGGAAGAGGGGGAGGAGGAGATGAAGCTAGAAGTTGCCTGAATAAACTGCCATAAGAAGAACTGGTGGTTGTGTCTTCCTTGCTGGTCAAGGCAGATGCGACAACTATAGAACTCACTCTGTAGTTCCAGATTGGCCTCAAACTCATAGCATTCCTCCTAGTGCTGCCTCCCAAGTGCTGAGATAAAAGGTATGCATACCATGCCTGCCTTAAAATATTTTTATTTACATATATTTGTGTGTATGTATGGGTGTCCCAGGTCCCCTTGCTGCAAATGAACAACAGATGCACCATGTTTTTATTTGGCTTTATGTGGGTACTGGGGAATTGAATGTGGGATGGCAGGCTTTTCAAGTGAGCACTGTTAACCACTGGGTCATCTCCTCAGCCCTACGTGTATGTTTCCTTATGAGAGTAATAAACATGTTTTGTTTTATGTTTGAGACAGGATTTCATGTATTCCAAGTGGGCCTCAAACTGACTGTGTAGCTGAGGAAGACCTTAAACTTCTGATCTTCCTACCTGTACTTCCTGAGTTGTTGGGATTACTGGTGTGTACTATCATGTCTGGTTTTATACAGTGCTAGGTATCAAGCCTAAGGAATTGTGCATGCTAAGCAGGTGTTCTACCTACTGTTTTAACATCCCCAGTCTCTTACGTTTTATTGAGATAGTGTTGCTGTGTAGCCTGGGCTACTTTGAAGTTGTGATCCTTCTGCCTCAGCTTCCTGAGTACTAGGATTATAGGTGTACTGCACCATACCTCACTGAGAGTAATCTTTCATTTAAAAATTCTTTTAGCAGGGTGTGGTGGCTCATACCTTTAATCCCAGTACTTGGGGGGCAGAGGTAGGAGGATCACCGTTAGCTCAATGCCACCCTGAGACTACAGAGTGAATTCCAGGTCAGCTTGGGCTAGAGTGAGACCCTACCTTGAAAAACAAAAACAACAAACGAAAAAAATCTTTTTAAAAACAATCTTTAGCCAGGCATGGTGGTGGTAGGAGGATGACTGTGAATTCAAGGTCAGCCTGAGGTTACAAAGCAAGTGCCAAGTCAGCCAGAGGTAAAGTGAGACACTACCTTAGTAAAAACCAAACAAACAAAAAATATTAAGCTGGGCATGGTGTAAACGCCTTTAATCACAGCACTTGGGAGGCAGAGGTAGGTGGATCACCATTAATTCAAGGCCACCCTGAGACTATATAGTGTATAACAGGTCAGCCTGGGCTAGAGCGAGACTCTACCTCAAAAAATAACAAGGGCTGGAGAGCGGTTGTAAAGCCCAAAGACCCAGGTTCCATTCCCCAGGACCCATGCAGATGCACAGAGCATATGCTTCTGGAGTTCCTTTGCAGTGTGGCTAGAGGCTCTGGAGTGCCCATTCTCTCTCTATCTGCCTCCTCCCTCTCCTCCTCCTCCTCTCTCTCTCTCTCAAATAAATAAAATATTTAAAAAATTAATAAGGCGGGCGTGGTGCACATATCTTTAATCCCAGCACTCGGGAGGCAGAGGTAGGATTTCCATGAGTTCGAGGACACCCTGAGATTCCATAGTGAATTCCGGGTCAGCCTGGGCTAGAGTGAGACCCTATCTCAAAAAAAACAACAAAAAAAATTAATAAAGTCCAGGCATGGTGGTGCATACCTTTAATTCCAGCACTTGGGAGGTAGAGGTAGGAGGATCACCATGAGTTTGAGGCCACCCTGGGGCTACATCGTGAATTCCAGGTCAGCTGGGTCTAGAGTGAGTCCCTACCTTGAAAAACCAAAAAAAAAAAAAAAAAAAAAAAAAAAGGAAGGAAGGAAGGAAGAAAGGAAAAGACTAGAGAGATTGCTCAGTGATTAAGGCAATTGCCTGTAAAACCTAACAACCTGGGTTTGACTCCCCAGTACTCACATAAAGCCAGTTGCACAAAGTGGTGTTTGTTTGTAGCAGCTAGAAGCCCTGGTACAACCATTTTTCTCTCATTCTCTACTTGCAAATGAATAAGTAACAAGTTTTTTTTTTTTTTTTCCTTATAAAGGCCTGGAGAGAGAGCTTAGTAGTTAAGGCGCTTGCCTGCAAAGCTCAGGTTCAATTCCCTAGGACCCTTGTAAGCCAAATGTACAAGGTGCCACATGCATCTAGAGTTTGTTTGCAGTGGCTGGAGGCCCTTGCACCCTCTCTCTCTCTCTGCCTCTTTCTCTCTCTCAAATAAATAAATAAAAATAAAATACTTAAAAAATTAAAAACTTTTAGCATACCACATGTTCACTATTATTAATTATTATTGTTATTTTATGATTTTTTGAGATGGGTTTTGCTCTAGCCCAAGCTGACCTGGACTTTTAGTCTCAGGGTGGCCTGGAACTCATGGAGATCCTCTTACCTCTGCCTTCTAAGTTCTGGGATTAAAGGTGTGTACCACCACACCCATCTTATTTATTTATTTTGTTTATTTTTTGCATGTGTATGCATGTGTAGAATGTGTGTGTATGTGTTCACATGTGTGTGTGTGTGCATATGCACACCGAGGCCACAAGTTGACATTGGTATCTTTCTTGATTGCACCCCATGAAGGCAGGGTCTCTTGCTGGAGCCCAGAGTTTATCAATTTGGCTAGTCTGGCTAGCTAGCTTTTCCTGGGGGTCCCTTTTCTCTGCCTCCCAAATACTGAGATGATAGGTGGCTACTTGGTATTTGAACTCAGGCCCTCACACTTGTGTGGCAAGCAGTTTATCCACTGAGCCATCTCTTCAGCCCCAGTCTACTGCTTTTTTCTTTTTTTTTCAAAAGGCTTCTCTTGAGCAGTCTTTTTTTTTAAAATATTTTATTTATTTATT
Source organism: Jaculus jaculus (assembly GCF_020740685.1). Taxonomy (NCBI): domain Eukaryota; kingdom Metazoa; phylum Chordata; class Mammalia; order Rodentia; family Dipodidae; genus Jaculus; species Jaculus jaculus. The sequence goes on from NC_059107.1 coordinate 65,927,837, forward strand.
TGAGAGAAGGAGTGTGTGCCAGATAGAATGGGCATGCCAGGGCCTCTAGCCACTGCAAATGGACTTCAGATGCATGTGCTACCCTGTGCATCTGGTGTACGTGAGTACTGGGGAATTGAACCTGCGTCCTAAGGCTTCCATGCAAGCGCCTTAACTGCAAAGCCATCTCTCCAGCCCCAGTGTACTGCTTTCTGTGGAGTAAAGGTTCCTAGTAAACATTTTCCTCTCTCTCTACCCAGGTAGCCCCTGTATTACATGAAGGAGTGAAATACTGGAACCATACCCAGAACTTCTCAGTGAGCAGCACCTAAATAGGAAAGCATTCCTTTTCCTTCAGATGACATTGGAATGGTTGAAGGAGTAATTGCTGGTGAAAAGTAAAAGGGTAGACATAATAATGACGGCAGCAGTAATCATCTTAGATGAACATCCCGTGAGTTGAGCACTTCCATAGACTGTTGTATTTCAGCAACGTAACCATATGCCATTGGTTCTTAAGAAGCAGATCACTTGAGGAGTAAGGAGTATAGTTTGGGAGCAGACCTCTTGCTCTGACAAGTGAGCTTTACCAGTAACTTACTTTGTGGCCTTGGGCAAGAAAACTACCTTGTTTTTCTCATTTGTATCTGTAAAATGTAATAATATTACCTCTCTTGTAAAGTTGTTATGAGATATGTTTAAATGACATAGCCAAGTAAAGTGCTTGGCATCATATTTGGCACATAGAAAGTATTTCCCACTTATCTGCTGTTACCAGAATTAACAATAACTATTCTCTACTTAACAGAGATGACAGTTAAGGCTTAACCCCTAATAGCATGTGAATGATGGATCCAGGTAGTTGTATTTCAGAGCCTTTGTCTTTACCATTTAGCAAATGGAGAGGAGAGACTGGATTAGAACTGTGTCTTGTTAGTTGGAGATAAGTGCTGGTGAAGGTAGCAGGCTTGGGTTTTGACCTTCCTAATGGTTTGTGATTTAAGCATCTTCTTTGTTTTGCTTTGTTTTTTTCAAGGTAGTCTCACTCTGGCCCAGGCTGACCTAGAATTCTCTATATAGTCTCAGGGTGGCCTTGAACTCTTGGCGATCCTTCTACCTCTGCCTCCCAAGCGCTGGGATTAAAGGTGTGCACCACCTTACCCAGCTTAAGCATTTTCTTATTGTAGCATGGGCCCTACCTCGAAAAACCAAAAAGAAAAAAAAAATTATATATTTGAAAAAGGGAGAGAGAGCGAGAGTGTGCGCACGAGAGAGAGAGGCAGATAGAGAGAATGGGCACACCAGGCCCTCTAGCTGCTGCAAAGGAACTTCAGACACATATGCCTCCTTGTGCATCTGGCTAAGCCATCTTTTCAGCCTGAGAATATCTTTTTATTTTTAACATTTTATTGACAATTTCCATAAATCTTAGACAATATCCCATGATGACAATCCCCTTCCACTACCCTATCTTTTTCCTTTTCCAAGTTCCCCATCCACTGAATTACTTCTTTCTACTTACTCTCTTTTCTGTTTTGATGCCACCATTTTTCTTCTCCAATAGGTCTTGTGTAGGTAGCATCAACCACTGTAAGGTCATAAATATCAAGGCCATTTTCTGTCTGGAAGATAGTATCGTAAGCAATCCTCCACTACCTTTATCTATTATATTCATCTTCTACCTCTTCTGCAGTGGTCCCTGAGCATTGGAGGATGTGATAGACATGGCTCAGTGCTGAACACTCCATTGTCACTTCTCAGCACATTGATGAGTTTTGAGTCATCTCAGTGGTCACTGCTATCTGAAAAGAGAAGATTCTACTGTTTATATATGGAAATAGACATAAGTATTTATATTATATATCCCTTTAGCAAAACAACAGTAGTAATTTTCCCCCAAAGGCTTAGGACCTCCCAAGCAAGTCCTAGTCTTTTCATTAGGTTTACAATACTAGGCAGTAATTCTTTCCCATGGAGCAGGCCTGAAACTCAATCAGAGGGCAGTTGGTTCCTCCTGTAACAGACATGCCACCATTGCACCAGTTAGCATACTTGGCCTGATTGGCCAGCCATAAAGCTTGCAGTCCACTGCTGGTTATGACCATTAATCTGTTGATGACTTTTCTTTCTCAATAGTCTACAGAGCTATTTCTAGCACTCTGACAAATAGTCAACAAGGAGGAGGCTTTCAGCTCAGCTCTAGCTTAGACCTGCAGTCCAAGCATGTGGATGGACTCTTCTACAATAAGGTCTTACCATCTAGTTCTTATGAGCAACTAAGAGCCTTGACTAGGAACCTATAATGCTTTGGAGGACTGAGGGGCCTCCCTGGCCAACAATTTGCTGGTAGATATCCCATCCCTGGCACTGAAAGTTTTAAGTTTTATTTATTTATTTGAGAGAGTCAGAGAGAGAAGGACAGGCAGACAGAGAGAATGGGCACACCAGGGCCCCTCCCCCTCTCAATCAGTGTCTCTTTTATTTTGATGTCATCATCTTTTCCTCCTATTATGATGGTGATGTGTAGGTAGTGTCAGGCACTGTGAGGTCATGGATATCCAGGCCATTTTGTGCCTGGAGGAGCATGTTGTGAGGACCTTCCTTTGGTCCTTACATTCTTTCTGCAACCTCTTGCGGCACTGAGCACTCCTCTGTCACTTCTTCCCAGGACCATGAGGCCTTCTGAATCATCCCAAGGTCACTGCCATCTGAAAAGAGAAACTTCTCTAATGAAAAAAGTGAGAGTAGCATTAATATAGAGGTATGAACATTTAAGAGAAGTGCTTACCGGGCAGTTTGGTGAGCACAGTATATACATTTAGCCAGACAGCAATAAACATTATACCCCTAGGGCTCATGACTACCCCTGTTTTAGGTTTTCAGTATCAGGGATGTAGTCCCTCCCATGGAGCGGGCCTCCAGTCCAATTAGAGGACGGTTGGTTTACCCCATGACAGATATGCCACTATTGCACCTGTTGCCTCATTTGCCCTGGCTGGTCAAATATAAGGATTGTATATATTGAAGATACTGTTGAGTATCTTCACTGGTGATTTCTCTCTCTCCCATTGAGCTGTGTGCAGTGTGGCTTTTTCCAGCTTTCTGTCAGCTGATCTACATGGAGGAGGTTTTCAGCTCCGTTCCAGCAGAATTTCTCAGTGACCTTGTAGCCCAAGTATATGGAGTCTTCAGCAATAGGATCTTACCATCTATTCCTGGTCTCTGTCTTTTTAACATAATTATTAGCTAGTGAAAAATTGAGTTTCTGTATGGCTTATGTAGAACATCTTAAATTTTGATTAAGCCTCCTCCCATCTCCTCCACTTTAGGTCATTCTACCCCCCAGTATTCTGCTTCTCTATTTACATATCTATTATACCCTCCCCTTAAGTCCATTCTCAATCTCTCAAATAAAAAAATAGTAGAAATTATAGACTTGGAAAAAAATGTTTACATGTGTATATGCATTGGAATAAAAGTCTTAAGTAGAGATCAGGAAGCTAGAAGGGGCTATGAGGGAGGGAGAATAGGGGCTTATTAATCTAAAGTTACACGTAAAACTGAGGCAAATCAGTTTAAATAATTTGTCTACATACACAGGTAATACAGCCTACTGGGTTATACTATGTTACCTGGAGGAGTAATCTTTAGTTATTTGATGGTGCTTGTTTTTACTTTAGGATGATAGTCTTCTAGCTGGGTGTGGTGGTGCATGCCTTTAAGCCCAGCACTCAGGAGGCAGAGGTAACAGGATTGCTGTAAGTTTGAGGCTACCCTGAGAGTATGTAGTGAATTCCAGGTCAGCCTGGGCTAGAGTGAGGCTACCTTGAAAAACCAAAAAAAAAAAAAAGGCTGGAGAGATGGCTTAGCAGTTAAGGCACTTGCTTGCAAAGCCAAAGATCCTGGGTTCAAGTCCCCAGGACCCATGTAAACCAGGCGCACAAGGTGGTGTATATGTATGGAGTTCATTTGCAGTGGCCAGAGGCCCTGATGCAACTATTCTCTATCTCTGCCTCTTTCTCGCTCCTCTTTCTCAAATAAATAATTAAGGTATCTCTCCAGCCTTTTTTTTTTTTTTTAAGGTAGGGCTTAACTTTAGCCCAGGCTGACCTGGAATTCATTATGTGGTCTTAGGGTGGCCTTGAACTCCTACTTTTGCCTCCTGGGATTTACGGTGCATGCCACCATGCCTGGCTTCTTTCTATTTTTGAGAAAAGGTCTTACTATATATCTCAGGCTGATATGGAATATAGCCTAGGCTGGCTTCAGAGTCATGACCTTCCTACCCAAGGCTGATTTCTTCATAATGTTATGTTGATGGATAGCTATCATTGGCAGGGAAAGTTTTCTTTTTTCTTTCCTTTCATCTTCTTTCTATCCTCCTCCCTTTTGTTTTTATTTTTGGAGGTAGGGTTTCACTCTAGTCCTGGCTGACCTAGATGGAATTCACTAGGTAGCCTCAGGTTGGCCTCAAACTCACAGCAATCCTCCTACCTCTGCCTCCCAAGTGCTGGGATTAAAGGTGTGTGCCACCATATCCAGCTCATTTTTTTTTCAGTGTGTAAATAACCTAGGCATCACAATTCTGCTTCGGCCTCCCAAGTTCTGACATCAGAGCTCATTTGCCATGATGCCTGGCATTTTGTTTTGGGTTGAAATTTAATTGAGACCAGCAGCCTGGGGCTACACAGGATAAATCCACATGCTAATTTTAGGGACCTCTAATGACAGTCTTCCTATTTCCGAGTAATTCTGCAGTTTTCTCAGAACCTCTCAGCTTGTCTTCACTTCAGGTCAGCTTGCACCAAATCATTATCCATCTCTCACTCCCTTAAAGATGAAGCCCCACATATCTCTGTGTCATTTCTTATCTTTATTTAGGCACAAAATGGCCCTTTCCCCTATCCTTTCAGTTGCACAGAAATTGGGAGAACTTGTAGTTTCCAACTCTTTCAATTTCTAGGAGGGGAATCTGCACTTTCAGAACTCACAGAGTAGCTCACAATTTATTATGGCACTTGGCAAGCTGCGCTTACTGTATTCAGCCACTAGGTGATGAACAACTCACAGACTAAGACTGCCCAAGCCTACTGAGGTAGATCTTGTCTACCCAAAAGGCCTTCATAAGTCATCTGCTTCATGAAAAGGTTTTTATTTTATTTTTTTGAGGAGGGTTGGAAGAGGAAACATATTTATTGTTTCAATTTTCATGTTTTTTAAAAAAAATTTGTTTATTTGTTTTGTTTACTGAGGTAGGGCCTTGCTATATGCCGGGCTGACCTGGAATTTACTATGTAGTCGCAGCTGGCCCCAAACTCAAAATGAACTTCCTACCTCTGCCTCCCACATGCTGGGATTAAAGACGTGTGCCATCACGCCTAGATTAAAAATGTAGCTATTTACTTATTTCTTTTGAGGTAGGGTCTCACTTTAGCCCAAGCTGACCTGGAATTCACTATGTAGTCTCAGGGTGGCTTTGAATTTCCAGCAATCCTCCTATCTCTGTCTCCTGAGTGCTGGGATTAAAGGCATGTACCACCACACCTGGCAAAAATAGCTTTTTAAAACTTTTTAAAAAATATTTAAATAAATATTTATTTGACAGAGAAAGAGGGAGAGAGGTATATATATATAGAGAGAGAATGAATGCATGCTAGGGCCTCCAGCCACTGCAAAGGAACTCCAATTGCTTGCGACCTCTTGTGCATCTGGCTAACATGGGTCCTAGAGAATCAAACCTGGGTCCTTTGGCTTTGCAGGCAAATGCCTTAGCCTTAAGCCATCTCTCCAGCCCAGAAAATAGCTTTTTAACTAATAAGTATTTATGGGGTGCCATATGCTATTTCACTTATTTTTATTTTCTTTCTTTTTTTGTAGGGTCTTGTTCTAGAACAGGCTAACCTGGAATTCACTATGTATTTTTCGGCTAGCCTTGAACTTAAAGCCATCCTCCTATCTCTGCCTCCCGAGTGCTAGGATTAAAGGTGTGTGCCAACATGCAACCTCGAATTTATAGCAATCTTCCTACCTCTGTCTACTAAGTGCTGGGATTAAAGGTGTGTGCTACCATGCCTAGCTTAATTTTTATTTTCTTTTGTATGTGAGTGGGTGTGTAGGCTAGAGGTCAACATGGGTTTTCCTCAGTTGCTTTTCACCTTATTTTTCTATATGGTCTCTCACTGAACGTAGACTAGGTAGACAGTGAGCCCCAGGGATCCTCCTTGTCTCTACCTTCCCAACATTGTGATTGTAGGTATGCTGAGCATTTGATGTGAGTGATGGGGATCCAAACTCAGGCTGTCATGTTTGCATGGCAAACATTTTACTCACTGAGCCACCTCCCCAGCCCCATGTCATCTATCTTCCTCCCTCCCTCCCTTCCTTCTTTCTTTCTTTTTATTTTATGTATTTATATGAGAAAGAGAGAGAGAGAAAATGGGTGTGCCAGGGCCTTCAGCCACTGCAAACTCCAGATGTATATACTCCCTTGTGCATCTGGCTTATTTGGGTCTGGGGAATCAGACCTGGGTTCTTTGACTTTGCAAGCAAATGCCTTAACCATCTCTCCATCCCTTTTTTAAGGTAGGATCTTGCTCTAGCCCAGGCTGACTTGAAATTCACTATGTAGTTTCAGGGTGGCCTCAAACTCATGGAGATCTGCCTCTCAAGTGCTGGACTAAAGGTATACACCACCATAATCATATATATATTTTTTAATTTTAAATGTTTTTAAAAATTATTTTATTTAGAGAAATAACGGGCATGCCAGGGCCTTTAGCCACTGCAAATGAACTCCAGAGATATATGCCACCTTGTGCACTTGGCTTTATGAGGATACTGGGGAATCAGACCTAGGTCCTTTGGCTTTGTAGGCAAGGCCTTAACTTCTAAGCCATCTCTCTAGCCTCCTGTTATATTTCAATACATGTATACAATGCAATTTTTAAATTAGGTTAAACATTATCTCTCCCTTCTAATATCCTGTGTGGTATTCAAGTCTCCTGCTTCTAGCTTTTGAATGTACAGTATGTTATTGTAGTGGCACAGCAGAACTTCATATGCCTGATCACTTCTTTACTCCACTTTCCTCTTCCTCTCTCCAGGATGGCTCCTCTGGTAGCCACCCTTTTACTCCCAGCTTTTATGAGGTCATGTTTTTTATATTTTATGGGTTGGGGAAACCATGCAATACTTGTCTATCTGTGCTTGGCTTATATTGCCTAATATGATGATCTTCTTTTTCCGTTCATGTTACAAATGACAGAATTTTAAAAATTAATTTCAGGGCTGGAGAGATGGCTTAGCAGTTAAAGCACTTGCCAGCAAAATCAAAGGACCCAGGTTCAATTCCCTAGTCCCCACGTAAGTCAGATGCACAAGGTGGTGCATGTGTCTAGAGTTTGTTTAAAGTGGCTAGAGGTCCTGGTATGCCTGTTCCTTCTACCCCTATATTTCTCAAATAAATAAATAAATAAAGTATTTAAAATAAATAAGGGTTGAAGTGTTGGCTTAGTGGTTAAGGTGCTTGCCTGCAAATTCAAAGGATCCAGGTTCGATTCCCCAGAACCCATGTACTCATAGGTGGCACATGTGTCTGGAGTTTGTTTGTAGTGGCTGGAGGCCCCAGCACCCCATTCTCTCTCTGATAAATAAATAAACAAAAATGAATAAATAAATAATGATTTCAGTTGTATAAATATGTGTGTGTGTGTATGTACATACATGCATGTGCTATAGTATATGTGGAGGTCAGAGGACAATCTTGTATATCAATCCTTGTTTTCAACCTTATTTGAGGCAAGATCTCTTGTTGCTCTAGCTGACCTACAAACTTCTGAGGATTCTTGAGTCTCTGCCCCTCTCAGGATTATAGGTGTATGCTACCACATTTGGCATTACATGGGTTCTGGAGATCCAAATTCAGGTCATTATGGTTGCTCATCAAGTGCTTTTATACATGAAGACATCTAAGCTTAAAAAGATTTCAGTTTGGGTCTGGAGAGATGGCTTAGCAGTTAAGTGTGAAGCCTAAGGACCCTGGTTCGAGGCTTGATTCCCCAGGACTCATGTAAGCCAGATGCACAAGAGTTGTATGCATCTGTAGTTCATTTGCAGTGGCTAGAGGCCCTGGCGCACCCATTCTCTCTCTATCTGCCTCTTTCTCTCTCTGTCTGTCTGTCACTCTCAAAAATAAACAAATTTTTTTAAAAATATTTTTTATTTTTATTTATTTATTTGAGAGTGACAGGCACAGGGAGAAAGACAGATAGAGGGAGAGAGAGAGAATGGGCGTGCCAGGGCTTCCAGCCTCTGCAAACGAACTCCAGATGCGTGCGCCCCCTTGTGCATCTGGCTAACGTGGGACCTGGGGAACCAAGCCTCGAACTGGGGTCCTTAGGCTTCACAGGCAAGCGCTTAACCGCTAAGCCATCTCTCCAGCCCAACAAATTTTTTTTTAAAAAGATTTCAATCTGGGCTGAGGAAATGGCTCAACAATGAAAGGGGCTTGTTTGCAAAGCCTGCCATTCTGGGTTCAATTCCTTCGTAAAGCCAGATGCACAAAGTGGCACATACACCTGGAGTTGGCAAGACACGCTGGTGTGGCCATTCTCTCTCTCTCTCTCTCTCCCACAAGTACTATATAAAAATATTTTCAAAAATATTTATTTATATGAGAGAGAGAGAGAAAGAGTATGGGTGCACCAGGGCCTCCTGGCTTTGTAAACTCCAGACACATGTGCCACTTTGTGCATCTGGCTTTACATGGGTACTAGGGAATTGAACCCAAGCCATCAGGTTTTGCAAGCATCTTTAACTGCTGAGCAATCTGTCCAGCCCCAAAATATATATATTTTTTCTTTTTGGTTTTTGAGGTAGAGTCTCACTCTAGATCAGGCTGACCTGAAATTCACTATGTAGTCTTAGGGTAGCCTTAAACTCATGGTGATCCTCCTACCTCTGCCTCCCGAATGCTGGGGTTAAAGGCATGTGCCACCATGCCCAGCTCCAAATATATATATATAATTTTTTATTTTTATTTTTTTGGTTTTTTGAAGTAGGGTCTCACTCTAGCCCAGGCTGACCTGGAATTTACTGTGTAGTCTCAGGGTGGCCTCGAACTCATGGTGATCCTCCTGCCTCTGCCTCCCGAGTGCTGGGATTAAAGGCGTGCACCACCACGCCTGGCTTTCAAAAATATATATATTTTTAAATTATTTATTTATTTATTTGAGAGCGACAGACACAGAGAGAAAGACAGATAGAGGGAGAGAGAGAATGGGCGCGCCAAGCCACTGCAAACGAACTCCAGACGCGTGCGCCCCCTTGTGCATCTGGCTAATGTGGGACCTGGGGAACCGAGCCTCGAACCGGGGTCCTTAGGCTTCACAGGCAAGCGCTTAACCGCTAAGCCATCTCTCCAGCCCTCAAAAATATTTTTTTAAAAGATGTCATTTTAGGGCTGGAGAGATGGCTTAGTAATTAAGGCACATGCCTGTGAAGCCTAAGGACCCAGGTTTGATTCTTCAGGTCCCATGTGAGCCAGATGCACATAGTGGTACATGCATCTGGAGTTTGTTTACAGTGGCTAGAGGCTCTGGCATACCCATTCTCCTTATGTCTTTCTCTTTGTCTCAAATAAATAAATAAAAATAGCTGGGCGTGGTAGCTTACGCCTTAAAAAAAAGATGTCATTTTAGCTGAAGCCAGATGTGGTGACACACACCTTTAATCCCAGCACCTGGGAAGGCAGAGTAGGATTGCTGTGAGTTAGAGGCCACCCTGAGAATACAGAATGAATTCCAGATCAGCCTGGGCTAGAGTAAGACCCTATCTTGAACCCCCACCCCCGCAAAAAGATAACAATTTAAAAAAAAATACTTTACTTACTTATTTGAGTCAGAGAGAAAGAGGCAGATAGAGAGAGGGAATGAACATGCCATGGCCTCCAGCCACTGCAAACGAACTCCAGATACATGTGCCACCTTGTGTGCATCTGGTTTATGTGGGTACTGGAGAATGGAACCTGTGTCCTTAGGCTTCACATGTAAGTACCTTATTTGCTAAGCCATCTTGCCAGCCCAGATGTCATTTTTTTTTTTAAATGAGAGAGGGAGTTGGCACACCAGGGCAACTCCAGATGCGTGTGCTACCTAGCGCACATATGTGAACTTGCACTTGCATCACCTTGTGCATCTGGCTTATGTGGGATCTGTAGAGTCTAAGCTATCTCTCCAGCCCCAAAGATGTCATTTAAAATTTATTTATTTATTTATTTGAGACAAAGAAAGAGAGAAAGAGGCAGATATATTTACAGAGAATGTGCATGCCAGAGCCTCTAGCTACTGAAAACAAACTCCAGAAGCAAGCATTATCTCATGCATTTGGCTTTACTTGGGTACTGGGGAATTGAACCTTGGTCTTTAGGCTTTGTAGGCAAATCAAACTCCAGATGTATGTGCCACCTTGTACACATGTGCAGCCTTGCCTATGCATCACCTTGTGTGTCTGGCTTATGTGGGACCTAGGGAGTTGAACATGGGTTGAACATGGATCCTTAGGGTTCTCAGGCAAGTGCCTTAACCACTAAGCCATCTCTCCAGCCCAGTGGAATTTTTTTTTAATTTTGTTTTTGAAGTAGAGTCTTACTCTAGCCCAGGCTGGCCTGGAATTCACTATGTAGTCTCGGGGTGGCCTTTAACTCATGTCGAGCCTCTTACCTCTGCCTCCTCCTAAGTGCTGGGATTAGAGACATGCACCACTACACCCTGGTTTCCGATGTTATTTTTTTTTAACTTTTTATTTTATTTTATTTATTTATTTGAGAGCGACAGACACAGAGAGAAAGACAGATAGAAGGAGAGAGAGAGAATGGGCGTGCCAGGGCTTCCAGCCTCTGCAAACGAACTCCAGATGCGTGCGCCCCCTTGTGCATCTGGCTAACATGGGACCTGGGGAACCGAGCCTCGAACCGGGGTCCTTAGGCTTCACAGGCAAGCGCTTAACCGCTAAGCCATCTCTCCAGCCCTGATGTTATTTTTTTTAATACTAGCTCTCAGGAGGCAGAGGTAGGAGGATCACCATGAGATTGAGGCCACCCTGAGACTACATAATGAATTCCAGGTCAGTCTGGGCAAGAGTGAGAACCTATCTTGAACCCCACTGTCCAAGATGTTATTTTTAGCTGGGGGTGTTGGTGCATCCCTTTAATACTAGCACCTGGGAGGCAGAGGTAGGAGGATCACTGTGGGTTGGAGGTCAGCCTAGAGCTACAGAGTAAGTTCCAGGTCAGCCTGAGCTAGGGTAAGACTCTGCCTTGGGGATAAAAAAAAGATGTCAGTTGGGCGTGGTGGTGCACACCTTAATCCCAGCACTTGAGAGGCAGAAGTAGGAGGATCCCCTTGAGTTTGGGGGCACCCTGAGACTACATACTGAATTCCAGGTAAACCTGAACTAGAGTGAGACCATATCTCAAAAAACAAAATCAAAAAAACAAAAAACAGATGTCAGGTTCATTGGCAGAATAGTATTTATAGTATGTCTTACATTGCCCCACTGTTGCAGTCAGGTTCACACTGCTGGCAGAAACCACCTGTCCAAGAGCAGCTTTTGGGGAAAAGGGATTTATTTTGGCTTATAGACTCAAGGTGAAGCTCCACAATGGCAGGGGGAAATGATGGCATGAGCAGAGGGTGGACATCACCCCCTGGCCAATATCAGGTGGACACTAGCAACAGGAGAGTGTGCCAAACACTGGCAAGGGGAAACTGGCTGTAACACCCATAGGCTCACCCCCAACAACACACTGCCTCCTAGAGGTGTTAATTCTCAAATTTCCATCAGCTGGGAATCTAGCATTCAGAACATCTGAGTTTATAGGGGACACCTGAATCAAACCACCATACCCACCTTCCTTCCTTCCCTCTTCTCTTTTTTTTTCTTCAGAGCTGGGCATGGAACCCAGGTCCTCATGAATGCTAGGTAAGCCCTCTTACCACTGACCCATATCCCCAGCCTATGTTTTCTTTCTTTCATTTTAAATTAGGTGGAGTGACCACTGTGGAGGGGAGAGGTGCATGCTCGAGTGAGAACTGGCAAGGCAGAGCTGCTATGTTCCCTTATCGCCGAAGGTGGACTGGAGGACATGAAGAATAAGATGGCTGAGAATGTGCTGTCCTCCATGTGGAACTTCCTCATCTAGGTGGCTCTGCTGAGAATTACTTCATTTATTTTGAAGAAATTGGACTGTATATGAAGATGTGGAGTCACATGGAAATACATGACATGAAGAAACTGGCTACAGTTTCCTATCTGTAAATGAATTGGCTCAGAAAGCTATGAGAACTGCTCAGACAAAAACTTCCACTTGCAACAAGCTGGTCTGTGGTAACTGACCTTCATAACCAAAAATAGAAATGATTTGGGAAAGCTGGGCATGGTGGTGCACACCTTTAATCCCAGCACAAGGAGGATCATTGAGGTTAAGGCCACCACCATGAGACTACATAGTGAGTGCCAAGTCAGCCTGAGCTAGAGTGAGACCCTACTTCAGAAAACAAATAAGGTCACCAGAAATGATTTGGGAAGTACTAGCAGATGTCTTAGTTGGGCATGGTGGCCCACATCTTTAATTCAGGAGCATCACTGTAAGTTTGAGGCCACCTGAGAGCATATAGTGAATTCTAGGTCAGCCTGGGCTACACTGAGACCCTACCTTGAAAAACAAACAACAATAACAAAAAAAAGGTGCCATATTGAGATTTTATTTATTTATTTTTGGTTTTTTGAGGTAGGGTTTTACTGTAGTCCAGGCTGTCCTGGAATACACTATGTAGACTCATTTGAACTCACCACAGTCCTCCTACTTCTGCCTCCAGAGTGCTTTAAAGGAGTGTGCCACCATGCCCAGCAGAAATTTTATTTATTTTTAACTGAGAACTTTAATATAGGAACGTATTGAAAATTGGTCATTCCCTTCTTCCCTGTCCCATTTCACCAAGGACCTTCAGTGTAGTTATTGGTGATGATTGTGTAGGCATAAATGCACTAGTCAATCTGTGTGGTACTGGGGAGGGATGCCTCACATTACATCTTCTTGCCCTGTGCCTCTTACATTCTTTCTGCCCCGACTTCTGCAATGTTCCCTAAGCCTTGGAGGTCATATTAATCTCCTTTAGTGTTGAGTTCTCAGTAGCTGATTTTTGTTTGTTTGTTTGTTTGTTTTGTTTTTGTTTTTTCAAGGTAGGGTCTCATTCTGGTCCAGGCTGACCTGGAGTTAAATATGTAGTCTCGGGGGGCCTTGAACTCATGGCTGTTCTCCTACTTCTGTCTTCTGAGTGCTGGGATTAAAGGCCTGTGCCACCATGCGTGGCTTAAAGTGATATCTTTTTAAAATAAATATTTATTATCTGGATGTCCTGATGTACACCTTTAATCAAAACAACAACAAAAACCCAATATGAAAAAAAACAGAAATATTTATTTATTTATTTATTTGCTTTTTTGAGGCAGGATCTCACTCTTGCTCAGACTGACCTGGAATTCACTATGTAGTCTCAGGGTGACCTCAAACTCATGGCGATCCTCCTACCTCTGCCCCCTGAGTGCTGGGATTAAAGGTGTGTGTCACCATGCCTGGCTCCAGAAATGTTTGTTAGCCAGCCATGGTGGTGTACACCTTTAATCCCAGCACTCAGAAGTCTGAGGTAGGAGGATTGCTGTGATTTCAAGGACATCCTGTAGCAATAGAGATCCAGGTCATCTTAGGCTATAGTGAGGCCTCACCTTGAAAAAAAAGAATTTGTTAACTTATTTTTATTTATTTATTTGAGAGAGAGAGGCAAATAGAAAGAGAGAATGGACATTCCAGTGCCTCCAGTCACTGCCAACGAACTCCAGACGCATGTACCACCCTGTGCATCTGGCTTACGTGGTCCTGGGGAATCAAACCTGGGTCCTTTGGGTTTGCAGGCAAGTGCCTAAACTGCTAAGCCATCTCTCCTGCTCAATAATTTATTAATTTATTAGAGAGAGTGAGTATGGATATGCCAGAGCCTCTTGCTGCTGCAAAGGAACTCTAGTCACATGTGCAACTTTAAGCATCTGGCTTTACATAAGTACTGAGGAATTGAACCTAGGTCATTCATTAGGCTTTGTAAGCAAGTGCCTTTAACTGTTGACATCTCTCCAGCCCTCATTTTATTTTATTTTATTTCTTTTTTGAGGTAGGGTCTCACTCTAGCCCAAGCTGACCTGAAATTCACTATGTAATCTCAAGGTGACCTTGAACTCATTGCAATCCTCCTACCTCTGCCTCCCAAGTGCTGGGATTAAAGGTGCGCACCACCACACTCAGTGATTTTTGTTTTTTTGAGGTCAAATCTTGTTGTACCCTAGGCTGACCTGGAATTCATTATGTAGTCTCAGGCTTGCCTCAAACTCACAGCAATTCTCCTACGTCAGCCTCCTGAGTGCTGGGATTAAAGGCATGTGCCACAGGTGGGAGAGATGGCTTAGCAGTTAAGGCACTTGCCTGTAAAGCCAAAGGACACAGGTTCGATTCCCTAGGACAGATGTAAACCAGATATACAAGGTGGTGCATGCGACTGGAATTCACTTGCTATGGCTGGTGGCCCTGGTGCACCTATTATATCTTTTTGCAAGCAGAGAGAGGGAAAGATAGAGAGAGGAGGAATGGGCACACCAGGGCCTCTTGCCACTGCAGATGAATTCCAGATGTAATCACCACATTGTGTGTCTGGATTTATGTGGGTACTGGGGAATGGAGCCTGGGTCATGAGGCTTTGCAAGCAAGTACCTTTTAACTGCTGAGTCATCTCTCCAGCCTGATGTGTTTTTTTTTTTTAAATATCTTAGTTTTATTTACTTATTTGACAGAAAAAGAGGGAGAGAGAGAATGGGTGTACAAGGGCCTCTAGGCACTGCAAATGAATTCCAGACACTTGTACCTCCTTGTGCATCTTTCTAAAGTGGTTCCTGGGGATCGAACCTGGGTCCTTTGGCCTTGCAGGCAAACGCCTTAGCCGCTAAGCCATCCTTCTAGCCTCTGATGTGATTTTTAAAATATTTTTACTTGTGTGTGTGTGTATGTTTGTGTGAAAAAGAGAAAGAGCAAGTGAGAATGGGATGATGCATGCCTTTAATCCCAGTACTTGGGAGGCAGAGGTAAGAGTATCACCACAAGTTCAAGACCACCCTGAGACTACATAGTAAATTCCAAGTCAGCCTGGGCTAGAGCAAAACCCTAACCCAAAAAAACCAAAACAAGAAAGAAAAAGGATGAATGCACCAGGGCATCTTACTGTTGCACATGAACCGCACATGTATGCATCTGGCTTTTTGTGGGTACTAGGAAGTCAAACCCAAACTAGTAGGCTTTGCAAGTAAGCACCTTATCCTATTCACTGAGCCACCTCTCCAGACTCCCTTCCTGTGATATCTATTTGTGTGTGTGTGTGTGTTTCAAGGTAGGGTCTCACTCTAGCACAGGCTGATCTGGAATTCACTATGTATTCTCAGGGTGGCCTTGAACTCACAGAGATCCTCCTACGTCTGCCTCCTGAGTGCTGGGATTAAAGATGTTGCCTCACCATGGCCGTCTAATAAATAAATATTTCTGGGTTTTGTTTTTTTTTTTTTTTCAAGGTAGAGTCTCACTGGAGCCCACGACTGAGCTAGAATTCAGTGTGTAGTCTTAGGGTGGACTAAAACTCAGAGTGATCCTCCTACCTCTGCCTTCTGAGTGCTGGGATTAAAGGCATGTGCCACCACACCAGTTTATCCCAGGGCCTCTTGACACTGCAAATGAATTCACATCTAGCTTTATTTATTTAGGCTTTTTTGAGGTAGAGTCTTACTCTAGTCCAGACTGCCCTGAAATTCACTAGGTAGTCTCAGGGTAGCCTCGAACTCATGGTGATCCTCCTACCTCTGCCTCCCAAATGCATGTTCCACCATCCAACTTTATGTGGGTGACTTGGGCATTGAATCCCAGGCTGGCCAACTTTGCAATCAAGCACTAACTTCTAAGGCATCTCCCCAGTCCCAGACTTGGACTTCTTTAGGTGGTGACAATAGGATGGTCATAAACTTAAAGGGACAGACAGTGAGACAGACCTAAAATTTGGAAGGTGAGAGTATGTAGGGACAGAGAGGATAAGCTGGGGGAGTGGGGGAGCTTGCCAGTTTTTTCTGAAGTGGGAAGGACACAGAAAGAAAAAGTTCCATCTCTTTGTCACTGTCCCCAATTCCTCTCCCTACACATGTGTGATTTGCTCAGTCTGCTTTCAAGCCTGAGCATAGTAAACTGTCAAAGCCTCCCTGTGTATTTCTTCTGTGCAGCTGTGGCTGTCAGAGTTGCTAGAGTAGACAGTGAATTGCTAGCCAGGCATGGTGATGCACACCTGTAATCTCAGCACTTGGAAAGTGGAGGCAGGAGGATCAGGAGTTCAAAGTCTTCTACAGCTATATACATAGTGAATTCAAGGCCATCGTGGGCTAAATTTAAAAAAATAGCCAGGAGTGGTAGAACATGCCTTTTTTTCTAGTACTTGAGAGGCAGAGGTAGGAGGACCACCATGAGTTTGAGGCCATCCTGGGACGAGAGTGAATTGCAGGTCAGCCTGGGCTAGAGTGAGACCCTACCTCAAAAAACCAAAATATTAAAAAAATTCAACATTTTTATTTATTTGAGACAGTGAGAAAGATGGAGATAGAAAGTAAGAGGATGGATGCATTAGGGCTGCTAGCTGATGCAAACGAACTCCAGATGCATGTGCCACCTTGTGCATCTGGCTTATGTGGTTCTGGGGAATCAAACCAGGATCTTTGGCTTGTACTTTCCTATGTCAGCTTGCCAAGTGTGGAGATCACTGCCCAACTTTTTTGGCCTGTATATGTGATATGTGCATATGTGTGAGGCCAGAGGTCAACATCAGGTATCACCTTCTATTTCTACTATTATAGTTGAGACAAGGTCTCTCAGTGAATCCAGAGCTCACAGATTTGGCTGGGAAGTTCTTCTGGGTCTGCCTTCCCATCGCTGGAGTTACAAGCATGCTCCACTATGCTTGGCATTTATATGGGTGCTGGGGATTTGAACTCAGGTCCTCATACTTGTGTGATCAGCATTTCGCTCACTGAGCCATCTTCTTCAGCCCCTAATTATTTTTCAACTTCATTTATGAGTGATTTCTTACGTGGTTTTAATATTCTTGACTCCTAGACTCTACAGAATGTAAGCAGCTTTCCAATGTCTTGAGTCTGTGGTGATACAGATAAGGAGTCCAGTGGTGACTGTGCCCTTAATGTTCAGCTTGAGAACATAACACAATATATTTAGTTGTGTTTTCCTGGTTACTGTGCTGCCCAGGCTTCACACAACAGCTGATTTACCGTCAATGAGTCCCTACCACAACACATTGCACCTAGCACCTCATGCAGTAACATACAAGCTTGTATTTGTAAGTACTAACTTGTTTTCGTTAAAAGTTGGTAAATTTTCTCCCCCCCCCCATGTTTTTCTTTCCTTTCTTTATTTTTTTTTTTGGGGGGGGTTTCACTCTAGTCCAGGCTGACTTAGATATTACTCTGTAGCTCCAGCCTAGTCTTGAACTCACAGCAATCCTCCTACCTCTGCCTCCTAAAGTTTCTTTTTTTCTAACAAATATTTTAATTGCAAAGAGAGAGAAAGAGAGAATGGGGGAGAGAGAGAATATGAATATGGGTGTGCCAGGCTCTCTTGCCACTGCAAAGAAACTTCATGTGCATGTGCCACTTTGTGTATATGGCTTTACATGGATACTGAGGAACTGAACTTGAGTGCTAGGCTTTGCACACAAATGCTTTTAATTACTGAGCAATATTCCTAGCCTGTAAAGTTTGTGAATTTTTTATTTATGTAGAATTTCACCATCATAGGCTATAATGTATATCTTGCTGAGCAAGTGTGGTGACCCCAGTTCTGATCCCCAGAATCCATATAAAGTCAGACTTGGCTTTTGTCTATAACTTTGATGGGAGATGGACACAGGACAATTCTAGGAAGCTCATGGTCAGCTAGACTGGTGTGCACAGTGAACAACAAGTGACCTTGCCTCAAACAAGAAAAGATGAGGACTGACACATAAGGTTGTCCCGTGATCAGTAATCCTGTAGGGTACTTGAGTCCTTTTAACTTAAAAACAAGTATTGCAAATACTGCTGGCCTAGGTTCAGTTTCCCAATAACCATGTAAATATTGTCTGGCATTTATTTCCAGTAGCAAGAGACTTTGATGTGCATGTGTACATGCACATGCACACACATGTACCATGTACAAAAAAATAAATAAATTTAGGCGCTGAAGAGTTGGCTCAGTGGTTAAGGCACTTGCCTGCAAAGCCTAATGACCTGGGTTTGATTCCCCAGTACTCACATAAAACCAGATCCAAGTGGCACATGCAGTGGCAGGAGGCCCTGGTGCACCCATTCTCTCTCTTTCTCTCTCAAATAAATAAATTGTTTAAATAAAAAAATTAAAAATTACAGGAAGACCTCAAATTAGTAAAAGAAACTTTAAAACACTAAATAAATTTTTAAAAAATTTAAAAAGAAAAAAACGGGGGGCTGAAGACATGGCTCATCAGTTAAAGGCACATGCTTGCGAAGGCTACCTGTCTGAGTTCTATTACCCAGTGCCCTCATCAAGCCAGATGCACAAAGTGGCACATGCATCTGGAGTTCATTTGCAAGAAGCCTGATGCAACTATTCTCTCTCTCAACTTCTCATGCCCTTCTGTCTTTTCTCAAATAATTTTTTTTGTTTTGTTTTTTGAAGTAGGGTCTCACTCTACCTCAGGCTGACCTGGAATTCACTATGTAGTCCAGGGTGGCCTTGAACTCATGGTGATCCTCCTCCTTCTGCCTCCCAAGTGCTGGGATTAAAGGCATGTGCCACCATGCCCGGCTCAAGAGCTTTTTCTAGCTTCCTTATTTTACCGATGGGGAAACTGAAACCAAGCTCAAAGAGGTGAAGTAAACTGCCTACAGTCACACAGCTGGCTACAAATGAACCTCAACCAAATAACCAGGCTTCTCTGATAGCTATGTCTAGTTTTTGGTGTTTGTATGTAAGTGTATGATATGGGCATATCACAGTGTGTGTGTGTATGTGTGTGTGCGCATGCGCATGTGTATGTGTATGGGTCAGCTCATGGCTTTTTGGATGTTAGTCCTTGCTTGCCATCTCATTTGAGTGTGGGTTTCTTGTTTACTGCTTTGCTTGCCAGGTATCTTGTCTGAGAACTGGGAAATTCTCCCTCCTTTCTCCACCTCCCATCTCACAGTATATGAGCTGGTACTACAGAAGACCATCACAGCTTCCAAGGATTTGAACTCAGGCACTTAGTCAGGCTTTCATAGCGATGCTTTAAAAAAATTTTTTTTTAAATTTATTTGAGAGAGAGAGAATGGGCACGCCAGAACCTCCAGTCACTGCAAATGAACTCCAGATGCATGTGCCCCCTTGTGCATCTGGTTTATGTGGGTCCTAGAGAATCGAACTGGGATCCTTTGGCTTTGCAGGCAAATGTCTTAATTGCTAAGCTGTCTCTCTAGCCACCCCCCTTATTTATTTATTTTTTTTGGTTTTTCAAAGTAGGGTCTCACTGTGGCCCAGACTGACCTGGAATTTACTATGTAATCTCAGGGTGGCCTCAAACTCATGGTGAACCTTCTACCTCTGCCTCCCAAGTGCTGGGATTAAAGGCATGCGCCATGCCCTGCTGCAATTGCTTTTTTTACTGAGCCATCTTCCTAGCCCTGATAAGTATACTTTTGTTATATTGTTATTGCTTCTATGAGAGGGCTTTGTGAATAAACTAGAAATGTTTTATTGAGAAGGAATTTTGCCAAGGGTCTGTGGGAGATTAAACAGGAAGAAGAGGTGATAAAATTCATTACAACTAAAATGAAGCCCATTTGAAGATTCAAGGAATTCACAGGTCCTCTGGCATCCCAGTTATTGGAGCTACCACATAACTCTTAAACTCAATAAAACTAGAATTGCTTAAACCCTCGGAGAATTAGATGTTTAGTCATCAGGAGTGGGATATGTGGTCATGCCCTGTTGTAAATATTGGAAACCATATAATTGCATCTAAAGCTTGGAGACAGACATCATAACCCTTGTCTTATCAGTGGTCTGGTTTCTGTTTTGAGTTCCAGCCTGGACTCTTTTCTGATGGAAACCACCTGTTTCTGACTATGTTGACCTTTGGATTTCCCCAGTCCCACAGTCCTTTCAGTTTTGAAATGAAACTCACTACAGAGGCAAGGTTCCAAGAAGACTTTGACAGCTCATACCAGTTTGTTTTTCCTCCAGGCTGGCTGGCGTGTGACTGTGAGGTGCAAGGCAGAGCAGGTTGTGGTGGGGACTCATTGACAGTGGATCAGCTGCTGTGTGTGGCCTGCTGTTGCATGTGCCTTCTCATTGCTGACACAAAGCACCCAACCAAAAGCAGCTGGTGGGAGGAAAGTTTCGTTCTGGCTTACAGTCTGAGAGACAGAGTGAGAATGGGCACGCCAGGGCCTCTAGCCACTAGAAATGAACTCCAGATGCATGTGCCACCATGTGCATCTGTCTTACGTGGGACCTGGAGAATCAAACCTGGGTTCTGTGGCTTTGCAAGCAAGTGCCTTAACTGCTAAGCCATCTCTCCAGCTCTTTTCTTTTACAGTCTTTTTAAAAAAAATAATTTATTTTTTTATTAACAACTTCCATGATTGTAAACAATATCCCATGATAATATCCTCCCTCCCTCTACTTTCCCCTTTGAAACTCTACTCCCCATCATATCCTTCCTCCTCTCAATCAGTCTCTCTTTTATTTTGATGTCATGATCTTTTCTTCCTATGATGATGGTCTTGTGTAGGTAGTGTCAGGCACTGTGAGGTCATGGATATCCAGGCCATTTTGTGTCTGGGGGAGCACATTATAAGGAGTCCTACCCTTCCTTTGGCTCTTAGATTCTTTCCGCCACCTCTTCCACAATGGACCCTGAGCCTTGGAAGGTGTGATTGAGATATTTCAGTGCTGAGCACTCCTTTGTCACTTCTCAGCACCATGATACCTTCTGAGTCATACCTAGGTCACTGCCATCTGAAAAGAGAAGCTTCTCTACAAAAAGTGTGAGTAGCATTAATATATGGGTATGAACATTAAGAGAAGTGCTTACTGGGCAGTTTGATGAGCACAGCATATACATTTAGCCAGACACCAGCAGATGTTACACCCCTAGGGCTCATGACTACCCCTGTTGTAGGTTTTCAGTGTCAGGGATGTATTCCCTCCCATGGAGTGGGCCTCCAGTCCAATTAGAGGACTATTTTCCCCAATAATAGATGTGCCACTATTGCACCCATTGGCTCATTTGGCCTGGCTGGCCAAATATAAGGCTTGTAGTGTCCACTGTTGACTATCATCACCACTGGTGATTTCTCTCTCTCCCATTAAGCTGCGTGCAATGTGGCTTTTTCTAGCTATCTGTCAGCTGGTCTACATGGAGGAGGTTATCAGCTCAGTTCCAGCAGGATTTCTCGGTGACCTTGCAGCCCAAGTATGTGAGTCTTCAGCAATAGGGTCTTATCATCTTTTCCTGGTGGGAAACTAAGGGCCTCAGCAATGGCCAAGTCTTTTTTTGTTTTTAAACGTTTTATTTTATTTGTTTGAGATAGAGATAGAGGGAGAGAGAGAAAGAGGCAAGTAGAGCGAGAATAGGCGTGTCAGGGTCTTCAATGACTGCCAACGAACTCCAGATGCATGAACCACTTTGTGCATCTGGCTAGCCTGGGTCCTGGGGAATTAAACCTGGGTCTTTTGGCCTTTCAGGCAAGTGCCTTAATTGCTAAGCCACCTCTCTAGCCCTGGCTTATAGTCTTGAAGGGAAGCTTCATGGTGGCAGGGGAAAGTATGGAATGAGTAGAGGGTAGCATCACCTCTGCCACAGCAGATGGGAAACAGCAGCAAGAGAGTGAACTGAACTCTAGCAAGGGGAAGCTGGCTATAATGTCCCCAAGCCTGCCACCAACTCACCTCCTCCATCAAGCCTCCACCTCCTAAACTGCCATCAGCTGGGGAGCAAGCATTCAAAACACACGAGTTTATGGAGGACAACTGATTCAAACTACCACACCTGCATAATATGTTAGCCAGGAAAACACAACTAAATACATTGTGTTTTATGCTTGAAAGCTATATGTTAAGAGAACAGTCACCAGATCTCTGTGTGCTTTCTGCCTTTTTTCTCTTTCCTGAAATACATATTTTTTTTCTTTTTCCAGTTTGAGGAATGGTCTCACTCTAGCCTAGATTGACCTGGAAATTACTATGTAGTCCTAGCTAGCCTCAAACTCACAATATTCCTACCCAGCTTGTTGAGTGCTGGAACATGGGCCACCGTGTTGTGGTGAGACAGGTGCTTTTTGCATAGCACCTATCATTAGTTGATATTTTTCTGGTTTATTTGCATATTTGTTTATAGTCTCTAATTAGAATTTGGCACCACCTAACTTGCTGTCTTGAGTATCTGAAACCTATTCTTTTTGTTTGTGTTTTCAAGGTAGGGTCTCGCTGTAGTCCAGGCTGACCTGGAACTCACTATATAGTCTCAGAGTGGCCTCAAACTCATGGAGATCCTCCCACCTCTGCCTCACAAGTGCTGGGATTAAAAGCATGAATCACCACACCCTACTGAAACCTATTCTTAAAACCAAGGAAGCTCAACAGGGAACTGTCCTTGAAGGTTGAAGGGCAAATGTGCCTTGAGGATGGTGGTGAAGGATGAGAGTGGGAAGACAGATGAAGACAGAGTACTTGAGTAGAGTAAAATGGTAAGCAAAGTGGGAAACTCAGGTCTGAGGGGGAAGGTGAGGTAAGGCTGAAGCTGGAAGCTGAGTCATTGGGTCAGAAACCTGGAGAATAAGAACCAGCAGGGCAGGTCATTCAGGACTGGGGGACATAGACCACTGGAGTCATCTTTTAGCTTTTTTGTTTGTTTTGTTTTTCAAGGTATGGTTTCACTCTAGCTCAGGCTGATCTGGGATTTACTAGGTAATCTCTGGATGGCCTTGAACTCATAGTGATCCTCCTACCTCTGCCTTGCCTCCCAAGTCCTTTTTTTTTTTTTTTGCATTTTTGCCTTTTAAATCTGGAATCAGATTTTGGAGCTAGAAAGGATCAGGTAGTTGACAGGCAAGGTCTCATGTGAGATTGCTCACCTATTACCACTTTTGTATTTCAAGTGTTACTATAAAGCCAAACCCTAGGAAATCTACCTTTTCTTCTCCCTCCCCAGTCTCTCCTTCCAATGCCTGAAGCAGTCCTGGAGCTCCTTCAGTTTGGGTACAAGATACCTTCTGCCTCTAGACTGGGCTTCAGAGTTCAGCACTGAGTGGACCCTGAGGCTGGAATCTCTCAGAATTTTGAGGAGGGACATGAGAATATCAACTGTAGGGTGTTACTCTATCGATGACACATAGGAAGAAGTAATGGATAAGGCTAGGCATGACAGCACATGCCTGCAATCCTAGCATTAGGAAGGCTGAGACAGGAGGGTCATGACTTCTAGGCTAGCCTGGGATACATATGAGACTCTGTATCAAAGTAGTGGAGTACTGGCTGTGTTCAATGAGGTTATCCAAGGCTATGACAGTAGGCTTCAGGGTTTCTGACCTGGAATGAGCCCTTGAGTTTATGTAAGGTTAAAAGCTCCAGTGTGGGGCTGGAGAGATTGCTCGGTGGTCAAGGTGCTTGCCTCCAAAGCCTAAGGACCAAGGTTCGATTTCCCAGTACTCACATAAGCCAGATGCACAATGTGGTGTATGCTTCTGGAGTTAATTTGCAGTGGCTAGAGACCCTGGCATGCCCATTCTCTATATCTACTGCTTTCTCTCTCAAATAAGAAAAGAAATAAAATAATAGTTCTGATGTGCCAGATACAGTAGAGAATAGTAAATAGTGCTGTTATTAGCTCTTGGTTGTGGTCTGTGTGTTCTAGAGAGCTTCTGCAGGCTAAGGAGGAGTCATGAAGGTAGAAGTAGTACCTCCTGAGCAAGGTGTGTGTTCTAGAAGGCAGGAGGACAACTGTTTGTGTAGACTTCTAGGCAGGTCATGTGGCCTATTTGAAAACCTATACTCTGTTGGGAAAACTAGGCAAAGAAAGACTTCCCTGGTGACCATTGTTTGTGATCTCCCTAGTGGTGGTCCTTTCTTGGTTTACTATGCATTCTGAGACTTATGCTTTGACATCCTGTCATTTCTTCTTTGGGGGCTTTAAATTCTGTAGTTTCCACAGATTTTTCTTTCTAGATTATTTATTCCATGCCCTTATTATGAGGGTTTTGTGTAGATAGTGTCAGGTACTTTGAGATTATGGGTGTTCAAGTCATTTTGTGTCTAGAAGAGTGCATTGTAAGGAGTCCTACCCTTCCTTTGGCTCTTACAGTCTTTCTGCCACCTCCTCCACAATGGACCCTGAGCCATAGAAGGGGTGATAGAAATGTTTCAGTTCTGAACACCCCACTGTCACATCTCAGCACTATGGTGCCTTTTGAGTCATCCCAAGGTCACTGACACCTGAAAAGAGAAGCCAGTAAGCTAGAAAGGAGATATAAAGGGAATAAAAATGGAGGGATGGGGAAATTAATAGGATAGGATTTTATATATGTAAGTAGAAGAACAGATTAATGGTGGTGAAAAGGCCTAAGTGAGGTCAGGGGAAGAGATTGAGTAAAGGAAAGGTGGAAGGAGGGCTAATCAAAATCTAAGAGAATATAAATAAGTCATATGGAAACCTACCTTTTTGTTGTTATTTTGATTTATTTGAGAGCAACAGAGAAAGAGGCAGATAGAGAGAGGGAGAGAGAATGGTCACACCAGGGCCTCCAGCCACTGCAAACGAACTACAGACACATGCATCCCCTTGTGAATCTGGCTTATGTGGGTCCTGGGGAATCAAGCCTCAAACTGGGGTCCTTGGGCTTCACAGGCAAGCTACTTAACCGCTAAGCCATCTCTCCAGCCTGGAACCTACCTTTTTGAAAAATGGAACACTCAGGAGCCATAGATTGTTACCTGAAAATTTTCAGTGCCAGGGATGGGATATCTTCCAGGGAGTTGTTGGCCAGGGAGGTCCCTGATGCCCCCAATCATTACAGGCCATTGCTGAGGTCCTTGGTTTCCCACCAGGATTAGATGGTGTGGTGGTTTGATTCAGGTGTCCCCCATAAACTTAGGTGTTGTGAATGCTAGCTCCCAGCTGATGGATATTTGGGAATTAATGCCTCCTGGAGGGAGTGTATTGTTGGGGGCAGGCTTAAGGGCTTTATAGCTAGTTTCCCCATACCAGTGTTTGGCACACCCTCCTGTTGCTGTGGTCCACCTTCTGTTGGCCAGGGGGTGATGTCCACTCTCTGCCCATGCCATCGTTTTCCCCTGCCATCGTGGAGCTTCCCCTTGAGCCTGTAAGCCAAAATAAATCTCTTTTTCCCAGAAGCTACTCTTGGTTGGGTGATTTCTACCAGCAATGTGAATAGGACTGGAACAGTAAAGTGGTACCGAGGAGTGGGGTTGCTGCTAGACACCTGTCTATGTGGCTTCAGCCTTTTGGAGCAGACTTTCAAGAGGAATGTGGGAGGAGTTGAAACCTTGGCCTAAGAGATGTCTTGCAGTGCTGTAAGTACAGCTTGATGGACTATTCTGGTCTGAGCTGCAAGACCTGAATGCAGTAAGAACTATGGACTGTGAGGTTTGGCTTATGAGGGTGAGAAAGAGCTTTGCTTGGATTGGGCTAACAGTTTGTGTGAGAATCTTGCTCTTATGCCCATGTCCTGAGAAGTTGTGCAGGGTTGCCTAGCGTAGAAATGAACTGGTGTGAGCAGAGGAATATGGCACAGAAAGAAAAATCTTTGGGTGAACTGTTGCCCATTCAGCTGCAACTGAGAGATTACAACCTTTGAGACTGGGCTAGCTGACCTGCACTGGGGCAACAAGAAGAATGTAGACTCTTTTGAAAGGGCCTGAGTGCTCAAGGAGTGTCCTGTTCTTCAAAGTCTGCTTTATTCTCCCCTGGATTAACAAATTGGCACCTACCTGGTATCATGGAGTATAAGAAATACTGGAAAGAGGGTCATTGAGTTTGCAACACGGTCTTGTGTTTTGGAAATGGCCATGGGCAGTGTGAAGCAGGTTTGCTGGTTGCCTGCATGGAGACCCCATGGGGCCATGAAGATGAGCCGTGGCTTGCAGTGGAGACCCAGTGGAGATGCCGAGACCATGAGATGGCTGCCAAGGAGCTGCTGGCCCCGATGAAGTTTCCCAGGACTGTGAGTAGCCTAGCTGGAGGGGCGGAATTGGAATGCCAAAGACTTGTCACTGGTTAGAATTATCAGACTTGAAGATTTGTCAGTGGCTAGAGTTGCTGGACTTGAAGCTACAGAGTTTGAAATTTGCCCTGGTTGTTTTAAATCTTGTATTGGTTGAATGTTTCTTTGCTATGCCCAATGCCATCTTTTGCAGTGTGAATACTTATTCTGTGCCATTATGGTTTTTTTGAGGTTATTTTTTGGTATTATGGCTCAGTTAAAAGATCTTGGACTATGGGGATGTATGAACATCATTGGGATTGATAAAAACTATGGGGACTTTTAAAGTCAGATTGAATGCATTGTATTTTACATCATGTATGGATATCAGTTTATGGGGGCCAGGAGCGGAATGTGGTGGTTTGATTCAAGTGTCCCCCATAAACTTAGGTGTTGTGAATGCTAGCTCCCAGCTGATGGATATTTGGGAATTAATGCCTCCTGGAGGGAGTGTATTGTTGGGGGCAGGCTTAAGGGCTTTATAGCTAGTTTCCCCATGCCAGTGTTTGGCACACCCTCCTGTTGCTGTGGTCCACCTTCTGTTGGCCAGGGGGTGATGTCCACTCTCTGCCCATGCCATCGTTTTCCCCTGCCATCGTGGAGCTACCCCTTGAGCCTGTAAGCCAAAATAAATCTCTTTTTCCCAGAAGCTACTCTTGGTTGGGTGATTTCTACCAGCAATGTGAACAGGACTGCAACAGATGGCAAGACCCTATTGCTGAAGACTCCATATACTTGGGCTGCAAGGTCACAGAGAAATCCTGCTGGAGCTGAGCTGAAAACTGCCTCCGTGTAGACCAGCTGACAGAAAGCTAGAAAAAGCCACACTGCATGCAGTTCAATGGGAAAGAGAGAAATCACCAGTGAAGATACTTAACAGTGGACACTGCAAGTCTTAAATTCGGCCACCCAGGCCCAATGAGCCAACAGGTGCAATAGTGGTACATCCATTATGGGGGAAACAAACTGCCCTCTAATTGGACTGGAGACCCACTCCATGGGAAGTCCCTGATACTGAAAACCTACAAAAGGGTTAGTCATGAGCTCTAGGGGTGTAACATCTGCTGCTGTCTGGCTAAATGTATATACTATGCTCACCAAACTGGCCAGTAAGCACTTCTCTTAATGTTCATACCCATATATTAATGCTACTCACACGTTTGGTTAGAGAACCTTCTGTTTTCAGATGGCAGTGACCTTGGGATGACTCAGAAGGCACCATGGTGCTGAGAGATGACAGAGGAGTGCTCAGAACTGAAATATCTCTATCTCACATTCCAAGGCTCAGGGCCCATTGTAGAAGAGGTGGCAGAAAGAATGTAAGAGCCAAAGGAAGGGTAGGACTCCTTATAACATGCTCCTCCAGACAAAATGGCCTGGATATCCATGACCTCACAGTGCCTGACAATATCTACACAAGACCATCATAATAGGAAGAAAAGATCATGACATCAAAATAAAAGAGAGACTGATTGAGAGGGGCAAGGGGATATGAATGAGAGTGCAGTTTCAATGGGGAAGTTGGGATAAAGGAGGGAAATACCATGGGATACTATTTACAGTCACGGATGTTGTCAATTTAAACAAAAATCCAAAAATAAAATAAGGATTTTAGGGCTGGAAAAAAATGACTTATTTATATCCTCTTAGATTTTGATTAGCCATCCCTTCACATTTCCTTTTCTCAGTCTCTTCTCCTGAACTCACTTAGGCCTTTTCACCCCCATTAATCTGTTCTTCTACTTACATATGTACAATACCATCCTATCAAGTCCACCTTCCTTCCATTTCTATTCTTTTTATATCCCCTTTCTAGCTTACTGTCCTCTGCTACTGAGTTTTATTCCAATTCACATAGAAGTCCAATCATTTGTAGCTAGGATGCACTTATGAGAGCAAACACATGACATTGGGCTTTCCATTTCCTAGTGTCTTTTGCAATTTCTAGCTTGAGTGTTTTTAAGTTTTCATTGTAGAGATCCTTCACTTCCTTGGTTAGGTTTATTCCAAGGTACTTTATTGTTATTATTTTTTGATGCAATTGTGAATGGAAGTGATTCTGTGATTTCATCTTCTGTGTGTTTGTTGTTAGCATATAGGAAGGCTACTGATTGCCATGTGTTTGTTTTGTATCCTGGTACATTGCTATAGGTGTTTATCAGTTCTAACAGTTTGCTGATAAGTCTTTAGGGTCCTTTATGTATAGAATCATATCATCTGCAAATAATGATAACTTGAACTCTTCCTTTCCAATTTGTATCCCTTTTATGTGTGTCTGTTGCCTTATTGATATGGCTATATTAAACAAAAGTGGAGACAGTGGACACCTTGTTTTGTTCCTAGTTTTAGTGGAAAAGCTTCAAGTTTTTCTCCATTTAGCATTATGTTGACTGTAGTTTTGTCATAAATAGCCTTTATTATGTAGAGATACATTCCTTCTCTTCCCAGTCTCTGTAGGACTTTTATCATGAAGGGATGATGAATTTTGTCAAATGCTTTTTCTGCATCTAATGAGATGATCATGTGATTTTTGTCCTTCAGTCCATTTATATAATGTGTTACATTTACCGATTTGCATACATTGAACCATTCCTGCATTTCTGGGATAAAGCCTACTTGATTGGGGTGAATGATCTTTCTTTAAGGTAGGTCTCACTCTGGTCCAGGCTGACATGGAATTGTGGAATTAACTATGTAGTCTTATGGTGGCCTAAAACTCATGGCAATCCTCCTACCTCTGCCTTCCAAGTGCTGGGATTAAAGGTGTGTGCCATCACATCCAGCTGTTTGCCAATATTTTGTACAGAAGTTTTGCATCTATGTTCATGAGGGAGACTGGTCTGTAATTTTCTTTTTTTGTTCTATCTTTATCTGAGTGTATCAGAGTGATGTTGGATTCATAGAAGGAGTTTGGTAGGATTCCTTAATTTTGTATTTATGGAAACATTTGATAAGTATTGGTGTTAGTTCTTCCATAAAGGTCTGGCAAAATTCATCAGTGAATCCATCTTGGCCTGGACTTTTTTTAGTTGGGAGATTTTTTTATAACTGCTTGGGCCTTCATACTTGTTATAAGTCTATTTAAATGGTTAATGTCATCTTGATTCAATTTTGGTAGGTCATATAAATCAAGGAAACATCTTTTTTTTTCAGATTTTCTAACTTAGTGGAGTGTATGTCCTTGTAGTATGTCCCTGTGATTTTTTTGTGTATCTATGGTATCTGTTGTGATTGTACCTTTTTTCTCTGCTTTTATTAATTTGTGTCTCTTCTCTCTTTCTCTCAGTCAGATGTGCTAAAGGTTTATCCTTTCAAAGAACCAATTCTTTGGATTTTTTTGTTTCTATTTCGTTAATTTCTGTCCTTATCTTTATTATTTCTTCCTGTCTTCTGATTTTCGTTGAAGTGTTCCTTTAATCAATATAAAGTGACCTTCCTTATCTTTCCTAACTAACGTTAGGATAGAGATCACTGTTTGTTTTCTAGGCCCATTGCTTGAAACACCATTTTCCAAACTTTCACCCAAAAATAGTATCAATACTTTGTAGAAAGGTGAGTTTCTTTTCTTTTATTTTCTTTTTATCAAATTTTTATTAACAACTTCCATGATTATAAAAAATATCTGATGGTAATACCCTCCCTCCCCTCACTTTCCTCTTTTAAACTCCATTCTGAAAGGTGAGTTTCTTGGAGGATCCTGCTTTTTAACCTAGTCTGCAAACATATGTCTTTTGGTTGGGACATTGAGGCTGTTGATATTGAGTTATTATTAAAAGGTGTATTTATTTTTGTCACTTTTTTTTTGTTTTGTAGTTCTTCTGGGTTTGCCTTTGCTCTCCTGTATTAACTACTATTTTAATATGCCTTTTTTTTTTCCAGGTTCCTTATGTGTGTGCTTTTATTTCTCTTTAGCATGGAGGATCCTTTCAAGTATTTTCTGTAGAGCTGGTTTTGTCTTCAAATATTCCTTTAGCCTGCTTTTGTTGTGGAATGCCCTTATTTCTCCATCTATTTGAATGAATAGCTTTGCAGGATAAAGTAACCTTGGTTGACAGTTGTTATCTTTCAGAACTTGGGATACATCATTCTAAGCCCTCTGGCTTTTACAGTTTGTGTTGAGTAATCTGCTGTTATCCTGGTGGGCTTGCCTTTGTATATGACTTGATTTTTCTATCTCACTGCTTTCAGTATATTTTCTTTGTTTTGTGTGTTTGGTAGTTTAAATATAATATGGCAAGGAGAGATTCTTTCCAGGTTTTGTCTGTTTGGTGTTCTAAAGGCTTCCTGTATCTGCATTGGCATCTCTTTCCCAATATGGGGGAAGTTTTCTTCTATGATTTTGTTGAAGACGCCTACTATGCCTTTGGAGTTAAATTCTTCTCCTTCTACTATGCCTTGAATTCTCATGTTTGATCTTTCATAGTGTCCCAAATATCTTTAAATAACCATTCATACCTTCCTATTAGCTTGTCTTTCTCTTTTTTGGTCTGTATTAGGTATACCACCTGGTCTTCTAGTTTAGATATCCGGTTCTCTTCTTCATCCATTCTATTGGTGAGATTTTCTACAGAGCTTTTTTTTTTTTTTTTTTTAATTTTTATTAACATTTTTCATGATTATAAAATATATACCCTGGTAATTCCCTCCCTCCCCACCCCCACACTTTCCCGTTTGAAATTCCATTCTCCATCATATTACCTCCCCATTACAATCATTGTAATTACATATATACCATATCAACCTATTAAGTATCCTCCTCCCTTCCTTTCTCCACCCTTTATGTCTCCTTTTTAAGTTACTGGCCTCTGCTACTAAGTATTTTCATTCTCACGCAGAAGCCCAGTCATCTGTAGCTAGGATCCACATATGAGAGAGAACATGTGGCGCTTGGCTTTCTGGGCCTGGGTTACCTGACTTAGTATAATACTTTCCAGGTCCATCCATTTTTCTGCAAATTTCATAACTTCATTTTTCCTTACCGCTGAGTAGAACTCCATTGTATAAATGTACCACATCTTCATTATCCACTCATCTGTTGAGGGACATCTAGGCTGGTTCCATTTCCCAGCTATTATAAATTGAGCAGCAATAAACATGGTTGAGCATGTACTTCTAAGGAAATGAGATGAGTCCTTTGGATATATGCCTAGGAGCGCTATAGCTGGGTCATATGGTAAATCAATCTCTAGTTGTTTTAGGAACCTCCACACTGTTTTCCACAATGGCTGGATCAGATTGCATTCCCACCAGCAGTGAAGAAGGGTTCCTTTTTTTCCACATCCCCGCCAACATTTATGATCATTTGTTTTCATGATGGTGGCCAATCTGACAGGAGTGAGATGGAATCTCAATGTACTTTTAATCTGCATTTCCCTGATGACTAGTGATGTAGAACATTTTTTTTAGATGCTTATATGCCTTTCATATTTCTTCCTTTGAGAACTCTCTATTTAGCTCCATAGCCCATTTTTTGATTGGCTTGTTTGATTCCTTATTATTTAACTTTTTGAGTTCTTTGTATATCCTAGATATTAATCCTCTATCAGATATATAGCTGGCGAAGATTTTTTCCCATTCTGTAGGTTGCCTCTTTGCTTTTTTCACTGTGTCCTTTGCGGTGCAAAATCTTTGTAATTTCATTAGGTCCCAGTGGTTAATGTGTGGTTTTATTGCCTGAGCAATTGGGGTTGTATTCAGAAAGTCTTTGCCAAGACCCATATGTTGAAGGGTTTCCCCTACTTTTTCCTCTAGCAGTTTCAAAGTTTCCGGTCTGATGTTAAGGTCTTTAATCCATTTGGACTTAATTCTTGTGCATGGCGAGAGAGAAGAATCTATTTTCATCCTTCTGCAGATATTTATCCAGTTTTCAAAACACCATTTGCTGAAGAGGCTGTCTCTTCTCCAATGAGAATTTTTGGCATTTTTATCGAATATCAGGTGGCTATAGCTACTTGGGCTTACATCTGGGTCCTCTATTCTGTTCCACTGATCTACATGTCTGTTTTTGTGCCAGTACCATGCTGTTTTTGTTACTATGGCTCTGTAGTATAGGTTAAAATCAGGTATGATGATACCACCAGCCTCTTTTTTGTTGCTCAGTATTATTTTAGATATTCGAGGTTTTTTGTGATTCCAAATGAATTTTTGGATTGTTTTTTCTATTTCCATGAAGAAAGCCTTTGGAATTTTGATAGGGATTGCATTAAATGTGTAGATTGCTTTAGGTAAGATTGCCATTTTCACAATATTGATTCTTCCAATCCAGGAACAAGGGATGTTTCTCCACTTTCTAGTGTCTTCTGCAATTTCTCGCTCGAGTGTTTTAAAGTTCTCATTGTATAGATTCTTTACTTCTTTGGTTAGGTTTATTCCAAGGTATTTTATTTTTTTTTGATGCAATTGTGAATGGGAGTGATTCTCTGATTTCATCCTCTGTGTGTTTGTTGTTAGCATATATGAAGGCTACTGATTTCTGTGTATTTATTTTGTATCCTGCTACATTGCTGTAGGTTTTGATCAGCTCTAACAGCTTGCTAGTAGAGTCTCTAGGGTCCTTTATGTATAGAATCATGTCATCTGCAAATAATGATAACTTGATTTCTTCCTTTCCAATTTGTATCCATTTTATGTGTGTCTCTTGCCTTATTGCTATGGCTAAGACTTCCAAAACTATATTAAATAAAAGTGGGGACAGTGGACACCCTTGTCTTGTTTCTGATTTTAGTGGAAAAGCTTCCAGTTTTTCCCCATTTACTAATATGTTGGCTGTAGGCTTGTCATAAATAGCATTTATTATATTGAGATATGTTCCTTCTATTCCCAGTCTCTGTAGGACTTTTATCATGAAGGGATGTTGGATTTTGTCAAATGCTTTCTCTGCATCTAATGAGATGATCATGTGATTTTTGTCCTTCAACCCGTTTATGTAATGTATTACATTTATAGATTTGCGTATGTTGAACCATCCCTGCATCTCTGGGATAAAGCCTACTTGGTCAGGGTGAATGATCTTTTTGATATACTCTTGTATTCTGTTTGCCAATATTTTGTTGAGAATTTTTGCATCTATGTTCATGAGGGAGATTGGTCTGTAATTTTCTTTTTTTGTTCTATCTTTGCCTGCTTTTGGTATCAGGGTGATGCTGGCCTCATAGAAGGAGTTTGATACAATTCCTTCTTTTTCTGTTTCCTGGAAAAGCTTAAGAAGAAATGGTGTTAGTCTTCCTTAAAGGTCTGGTAAAATTCAGCAGTGAATCCATCTGGGCCTGGGCTTTTTTTAGTTGGGAGATTATTGATAACTGCTCAGATCTCCATGTTTGTTATAGGTCTATTTAAGTGATTAATCTCATTTTGATTTAATTTAGGTAGGTCATATAGATCAAGGAAATCATCCATTTCTTTCAGATTTTCATACTTTGTGGAGTATATGCTTTTATAGTATGTCCCTATAATTTTTTGAATTTCTCTGGAATCTGTTGTGATGATACCTTGTTCATCTCTGATTTTATTAATTTGTGTCTCTTCTCTCTTTCTTTTGGTCAGATTTGCTAAGGGTTTATCAATCTTGTTTATCCTTTCAAAGAACCAACTCTTTGTTTCATTAATTCTTTGGATTGTTCTTTTTGTTTCTATTTCATTAATTTCTGCCCTAATCTTTATTATTTCTTCCCGTCTACTACTTTTTGGTTTGCCTTGTTCTTCTTTTTCCAAGGCTTTAAGGCGAAGCATTAGGTCGTTTACTTGCGACCTTTCTAATTTCTTAATATAGGCACTTAAGGCTATAAATTTACCTCTTAGAACTGCCTTCATTGTGTCCCAGAGATTTTGGTATGTTGTGTTCTCATTATCATTTGACTCTATAAATTTTTTGATTTCCTTTTTGATTTCTTCATTGACCCACTCATCATTTAGTAGTGTATTGTTTAGTTTCCATGATTTTGTGTATGCTCTATAGCCTTTCTTGCTACTGATTTGTAGTTTAATTCCATTGTGGTCAGATAGAATGCAAGGAATTATTTCAATTTTCCTGAATTTGTTAAGATTTGCTTTGTGTCCTAATATATGGTCTATTTTAGAGAACGTTCCATGTGCTGCTGAAAAGAATGTATATTCTGTAGCCTTTGGATGAAATGTCCTGTATATATCTGTTAGGTCCATTCCTTCTATGACCTCATTTAGTCCAGATGCCTCTCTGTTTATTCTTTCCCTGGATGACCTGTCAATTGATGAGAGTGGGGTGTTAAAGTCACCCACCACCACTGTGTTTGCTGTTATCTGTGACCTTAGTTCTAATAGTGTTTGTTTGACGAATTTGGGAGCCCCCATGTTAGGTGCATGTATGTTTAGGATTGTAATGTCCTCCTGTTGGAGTGTGCCCTTAATCAATATAAAGTGACCTTCCTTATCTTTCTTGACTAACGTCAGACTAAAGTCTACCCTGTCTGATATTAGGATAGCAACCCCTGCTTGTTTTCTAGGCCCATTTGCTTGAAACACCGTCTTCCAACTTTTCACCCTAAGATAGTGTCTATGCTTTGTAGAAAGGTGAGTTTCTTGGAGACAACAAATTGTAGGATCCTGCTTTTTAACCCAGTCTGCAAATCTATGTCTTTTCGTTGGGGCATTGAGACCGTTGATATTAAGAGATATTATTGAAAGGTGTTTATTTATGTTTGCCATTTTTGTGTGTGTGTGTGTGTGTGTGTTACTGGTTCTACCTGTGCTCTCTTCTGTTAACTGGTATTTGAGTATAGCTTGTTTTTTCTAGGTTCCTTATATGTGTGCTTTTCCTTTTGTTCAGCATGGAGGATTCTATCAAGTATTTTCTGTAGAGCTGGTTTTGTCTTCAAATACTCCTTTAACCTGCTTTTGTCATGGAATGTCTTTATTTCTCCATCTATTTGAATGGATAACTTTGCAGGATAAAGTAACCTTGGTTGACAGTTGTTATCTTTCAGAACTTGGAATATATCACTCCAAGCCCTTCTGGCTTTAAAAGTTTGTGTTGAATAATCTGCTGTAATCCTGATGGGCTTGCTTTTGTAGGTAACTTGATTTTTCTCTCTAACTGCTTTCAATAATTTTTCTTTGGTTTGTGTGTTTGGAAGTTTGATTATAATATGGCGAGGGGAGGTTCTTTCTGGGTTTTGTCTGGCTGGGGTTCTAAAGGCTTCCTGTATCTGTATTGGCACCTCTTTCCCAATTTGGGGGAAATTTTCCTCTATGATTTTGTTGAAGATGCCTACTATGCCTCTGGAGTGGAGTTCTTCTCCTTCTACTATGCCCTGAAATCTTATATTGGATCTTTTCATAGTGTCCTGAATATCTTGAAATTCCCACTCATACTTTTCTATAAGTTTGTTTTTCTCTTTGTTGGACTGCATTAGGTCTGCCACCTGGTCTTCTAGCTTAGATATTCTGTCCTCTCCCTCATCCATCCTACTGGTGAGATTTTCTACAGAGTTTTTTATTTCATTAACTGTGTTCTTCATTGCTAGTAATTCTGACTGGTTTTTCTTTATTATTTCTATTTCCCTATTTATGTCTTGTATTGCCTTCTTTATTTCATTAAATTGGTGTCCTGCCTCTTCTTTGATTCCTTTGATTTCCTCTTTGATTTCCTCTTTGATTTCTTCCTTGATTGTTTTCATGTGTTCTTTGACCTCTTGGAACATATTTATAATTATTCTTTTGAACTCTTTCTCAGGCATTTCCTCTAACTCTTTCTCTCTGGAGGACATTTCTGATGCATTAATACTTTTAGGTGGATTTATATCATCTTGCTTTCTAGTGTTTCTTGTGTTATAATGTATATATTTTTGCATCTTGGATTAAGTTTATGCTTGGATTTTCTAGCTAGCTGTGTATTCTTAGCTGTATGAATTGATTTGATGTAATATATTTTCAGGGTAGGACCTTAAGGTATTAGGTGCGGCTCTTAAGACTCTCAGAGTATCTACAAAGATGTTCTTAGGGGTTGAGATTACCTGCTATAGGAGTATTTAAGCAGGCTGAGTGGAATAAAATACAGGTAGATTCTAAAATTTAACTAAACACTGTACACATTCAATCAAAAACAGCCCCGAGTATGTATGCAAGAGTAGTTATTATAATGACCAGATCTTCTGTCAACAAAGAGGTTTAGATTTCTGGTCTGTTGAGGGATCCAAGTCAGCTTGTGACCAGTGAGACCCTTCCTGGTGCAATCCCAGTTACCTTGGGTGATTTTGGTCTCAGTCAAGTTGCTGCCTGGGTCGTCGGGCTGCTGTTCTGATTTCTGGAGCTGGGGACTTGCTTTTCCTACGGGGCAAACCGAGCCGCTGCTGCTGCCTCTGCTGCTCCTATAGCTGCCACCACCGGAGCCACCACCACTGCTGAAGCTGCCGTTGCCATGACCACCGCCGCTGCTCCCCCCGTAGCCGCTGCTGCGGGATCTGCCACTGCTGCCGCTCCTGGGTCTGCTGCTGCTGGGGCCGCTGGTACCGGTGCTGGAGCCGCTGAAGTTGCTGTCGAACTCTGCTCCTGCTTGGGTCCCGCTGTCAGCCCAAGTTGGCGTGGCCGGGTCCCGGGCCGCTGCTGTGTTCGCTGGAGCTGGGCTCAGGCGGTGGGGGAGGGGAGGGAGCCGCGGCTTCTCTGGTTGTCTCGCTGCTCCACGTGTTCTAACTCGCGGTCTTCTCCTCCGCTGCTCGCTGCTGCTCTCCCCTCACGTTTCCCGAGTTGCGGAGAGCGCGGTGTGAGGGGAAAATCCCACACCTGGTTTTTCTTGTGGCTCGAGCTGGTCTGGCGGTTTTCTGCGCGCCACGGCTGCGGCGTTTGGCCGAGCTGCCTGAGCCCTGGAGCCGCTTATCTCGCCTGTGTGGGCTCTGGCTGCTCTATAATTCTTCTACTTCTCCGCTGCCGCCTCAATTTCCTATACACCTCACTCTTTAGTAAAAACGTGTATTTTGCTGAGTTTTTTTGGTCTTTTTCCCCCCTAGGCTGCTTTGGCGTGGTACCTACGCCGCCATCTTAACCAGAAGTCCTCTACAGAGCTTTTTATTTGACTGACTATGTTTTTTATTGCTAGGATTTCTGACTGGTTTTTCTTTATTATTTCTGTTTCCTTATTCATGTCTTGTATTGACCTCTTTATTTCATTAAATTGGTTTCCTGTGTCTTCTTTGATTCTTTTTGTTCCTCTTTGATTTCTTTGAGCATATTATAATCATTCTTTTGAAATCTTTCTCAGGCATTTCCTCTAAATCAGTCTTCCTGGAGGCCATTTCTGATGAATTTATACATTTTGGTGGATATATATTGTCTTGATTTTTTGTATTTCTTGTATTATAATGTAGAAGTTTTTGTATCTTTGATTAATTTAATCCTTGGATTTAGATGGTTCAATCAATCTGATATCATGCATCTTCAGGGTAGGAGCTTAAGGTGCTAGTTGTGGCTCTTAAGACTCTCAGAGTAACCACAAAAGTGACCCTATGTGTTGGGTTTGCATGCTATGAGAGTATTCTAGTAGATTTTGTGGAACAAAATACAGACAAATTCTAAAATTTAACTAAACAATATACACATTCAATGAAAACCAGCACAGAGTATTTATGCAAGAGTAGGTATTATGACAAACAGATCCTCTGTAACAAAGTCACAGTCCCTAAGGATGTGTGTTTCCCCATGCCCTTAATCCTGTCAACTGGGGGGGTTGAGATTTCTGGCTTGTCTAGGGTTCCAAAGTCAGCTTGTGACCGATTGAGACCATTACCCAATGAATGACAGAAAAGGAGACAAAGACACTGTAAATCAGGAAGCAACAAATGACAACCCCCAGATATAGCTTATTTAAGAATGGCAAATCCAAGCCAGGCATGGTGGCACACACCTTTAATCCCAGCACTCAGGAGCAGTTCGAGGTCACCCTGAGACTACATAGTGAGTCTGGATTAGAGTGAAACCCTACCTCAAAAAATCACAAAAAAGAAAAGAAAAGAAAAAGCATGGCAAATCTGACCATCTATCAGATTTAACATATAATTTACCTTGACATGGAAGTTGAAATTAGCACTTCCAATGCAAGCCTATGTAGCAGGCTTATTTGGCAGGTACTGACCTGGTGTAATCCCAGTTACCTTTTGGGCTGGCTTTGGTCTCAATTATGCTGCACTCCCACTTGGCCCCCTTTACTACACTGTGGGCTCAGTAAGGCTGCCTGTGTCAGACTGCTCTGTTCACCTGTGCTGGGTATTGTGTAGGTGAGTTCCCTTACCCAGGTGTCTGGTGCTATCTGGCACTGGTAGTGGGGTTAGACTGTGGATGGTGGCTGAAGTTCTCCTGCTGGTCCCCATGATCCTCATCCTCCCAACCTGCTGCACTGGTCCCTTCTGTCCTCCCCTTCATGTTTCTTGAGTTTTTGAGGAGGCTAGTGTGAGTGGAAAATCCTCTCACCTGGATTTTCCTGCAGCTCAGGCTGAGCCTGGTAGCCATGGCTGTGTGAACCTGGTGTCCCTGCTGCTGGAGCTGCTTCTGTGGTCCCTAGATACTCTGG
Source organism: Jaculus jaculus (assembly GCF_020740685.1). Taxonomy (NCBI): domain Eukaryota; kingdom Metazoa; phylum Chordata; class Mammalia; order Rodentia; family Dipodidae; genus Jaculus; species Jaculus jaculus. Next base: position 65,966,766 of record NC_059107.1, read on the forward strand.
ATCTCTCCCACTTCTTTACTGTGGTTGATAATTTCTTATACACCACTTTTTAATATAACAGTATATTTTGCTGTTTATTTATTTATTTATTGCTTTTTCTCCCCTAAGTTGCTTTGGTGTGGTTGCTAAGCCACCATCTTATGGTAAGCACAATAAAAATTTGTTCATTTTTAAATTTAATTCAAGAGAGAGAGGCAGAGAGAAAGAGAGAATGGCCACACTAGGGCCTTCAGCCACTGCAAGTGAACTTCAGAAGCATGCACCACCTTGTGCATCTGGTTTATGTGGGTCCCAGAAAATCAAACCTGAGTTCTTTGACTTTGCTGGCAAGCACTATAACCATTAAGCCATCTCTCCAGCCCCTGATAAACAATTTTATAAGTGTAGCATGATACAAAATAAACACACAGAAATCCAATATACTAACAAAAAACATGCTGAGGATGAAATCAGGGAATCACCTCCATTCACAATTGCCTCAAAAAAAAAAAAAAAGTATACCTTGGAATAAACCTAACTAAGGAAGTGGAGGATCTCTACAATGAAAACTTTAAAACAGTCAAGAGAGAAATTGCAGAAGATACTAGGAAATGGAAAGACATCACATGTTTTTTGATTGTAAGAATCAATATGTGAAAAGGTCAATCTTACCAAAATCAATCTACACATTCAATGCAATCCCCATCAAAATTCCACTGGGGACTTCTGGTTAAGATGGCAGCTTAGGTACCACGCCAAAGCAGCCTAGGGGGGGATAAAGACCAAAAAAACTCAGCAAAATACACACTTTTACTAAAAAATGAGGTGTATAGGAAATGGAAATGGCAGTGGAGAAGTAGAAGAGATCCAGAGCCTGCACAGGTTGGCTAAAGAGGCCGCAGCAGGTCCACCGACTGGCTGTGGCAGCACACCAGAAAGCCACCAGGCTTGGCTCCAGCCACAGGAAAAGCCAGGTGAGGGGAGCTTCCACTCACACCGGAGCTCTCCACAACTCAAGAAACATGAAGAGAGAATGGCAGTGAGTGACACGTGGAACAGCGAGAGAACCAGAGTAGCTGGGGCTCCTTCCTCTCCCCCACCACCTGTACCCAGCTCCAGCGAACAGAGCAGCGGTCCCGGGACCCAGCCATGCCAACTTGAACAAACAGCAGGACCCAAGCAGGAGCAGGGTCCCGCAGCAACATCAGTGGCTCCGGCACCAGCAGCAGCGGACCCAGCAGAAGCAGCTTCAGAGGCAGCAGTCACAGATCTAGCAGCAGCAGCAGAGGATCCAGCAGTGGCAGCTAAAGCAGCAGCAGCGGTGGCAGTGGTGGACCCAGCAGAGGTGATAGACCCAGCAGCAGCAGCTTTAGCAGCAACGGTGACAGATCCAGCAGCGGCAGCTTCAGGAGCAGCACTGGTGGTTCCACCAGTGGGGGGTGCTGTTCTGCAGGGCCACAGTTTCCAGGCTTGGTTTGCCCCACAGGAAAATCCAGTGCCCTGCTCCAGAAATAAGAACAGCAGCCCAACAACCCAGGCAGCAACTTGACTGAGACCAAAATCATCCAAAAAGGTGACTGGGATTGATTGCACCAGGGAAGGGTCTCACTTGGTCACAAGCTAACTTGGATCCCTCAACAGACCAGAAATCTTAACCTCTTTGTTCATAGAGGATCTGGTTGTTACAATAACTACTCTTGCATAAATATTTGGTGCTGTTTTTTTTAAATTATTTATTTATTTATTTGAGAGCGACAGACATAGAGAGAAAGACAGATAGAGGGAGAGAGAGAATGGGCGTGCCAGGGCTTCAAGCCTCTGCAAACGAACTCCAGACGCATGCGCCCCCTTGTGCATCTGGCTAACGTGGGACCTGGGGAACCGAGCCTTGAACAGGGGTCTTTAGGCTTCACAGGCAAGCGCTTAGCCGCTAAACCATCTCTCCAGCCCTTGGTGCTGTTTTTGATTGAATATGTAGTGTTTAGTTAAATTTTAGAATCTACCTGTATTTTATTCCACTCAGCCTACTAGAATACTCCCATAGCAGGGAAACTCAACCCCTAGGAGCACCTTTCTAGATACTCTGAGAGTCTTAAGAGCCACACCTAACACTTTAAGCTCCTTTCCTGAAGATATATAACATCAAATCAATTGATACAGCTAAGAATACTTAGCTAGCTAGAAAATCCAAGCATTAACTTAATCCAAGATGCAAATATATATACATTATAACACAAGAAACACTAAAAAGCAAGACGATATAAATCCAGTATTAATGCATCAGAAATGACCTCCAGTGACAACAAGTTAGAGGAAATGCCTAAGATTTCAAAAGAATGATTGTAAATATGTTCAAAGAAGTCAGAGAACAAATCAAAGGAGTCAAAGAGGACCTCAAAGAGGAAATCAAAGGAATCAAAGAAGAGGCAGGACACCAATTTCATGAAATAAAGAAGGCAATACAAGACATAAATAAGGAAATAGAAATAATAAAGAAAAACCAGTCAGAATTACTAGCAATGAAGAACACAGTTAATGAAATAAAAAACTCTGTAGAAAATCTCACCAGTAGAATGGATGAAGGAGAGGACAGAATATCTAAGCTAGATGACCAGGTGGCAGATCTAATACAGTCCAACAAAGAGAAAGACAAACTTATAGAAAAGTATAAGTGGGAATTTCAAGATATTCAGGACACTATGAAAAGATCGAATATAAGAATTCAGGGCAAAAAAATTTAAAAAAATAAATAAATAAATAAATAAATAAATAAATAAATAAATAAAATAAATAAATAAAATAAAAAGAATTCAGGCCATAGTAGAAGGAGAAGAATACCACTCCAAAGGCATAGCAGGTGTCTTCAACAAAATCATGGAAGAAAATTTCCCCCAAATTGGGAAAGAGGTGCCAATGCAGATAAAGGAAGCCTTTAGAACCCCAGCGAGACAAAACCTGGAAAGAACCTCTCCTTGCCATATTATAATCAAACTTCCAAACACACAAACCAAAGAAAAAATATTGAAAGCAGTTAGAGAGAAAAATCAAGTTACCTGCAAAAGCAAGCCCATCAGGATTACAGCAGATTATTCAACACAAACCTTTAAAGCCAGAAGGGCTTGGAGTGATATATTCCAGGTTCTGAAAGATAACAACTGTCAACCAAGGTTACTTTATCCTGCAAAGCTATCCATTCAAATAGACGGAGAAATAAGGACATTCCATGACAAAAGCAGGTTAAAGGAGTATTTGAAGACAAAACCAGCTCTACAGAAAATACTTGATAGAATCCTCCATGCTGAAGAAAAGGAAAAGCAGACATATAGGGAATCTAGAAAAAACAAGCACTACTCAAATACTAGTTAACACAAGAGAGCACAGGTAGAACCAGAACCACACACACAAAAAAATGGCAAACATAAATACACACCTTTCAATAATATCTCTTAATATCAACGGCCTCAGTGCCCCAACGAAAAGACATAGGTTTGCAGACTGGGTTAAAAAGCAGGATCCTACAATTTGTCGTCTCCAAGAAACACACCTTTCTACAAACGACAGACATTATCTTAGGGTGAAAGGTTGGAAGACGGTGTTTCAAGCAAATGGGCCTAAAAAACAAACAGGGGTTGCTATCCTAATATCTGACATGTAGACTTCAGTCCAATGTTGGTTAAGAAAGATAAGGAATATCACTTTATATTGATTAAAGAAAGGCACACTCCCACAGGAGGACATTACAATCCTAAACATATATGCACCTAACATGGGAGCTCCCAAAGTCATCAAACAAACACTATTAGAACTAAGGTCACAGATAATACCAAACACAATGGTGGTGGGTGACTTTAACACCCCACTCTCATCAATTGACAGGTCATCCCAGGAAAAACTAAACAGAGAGGTATCTGGACTAAATGAGGCCATAGAAGGAATAGAACTAACAGATATATACAGGACATTTCCTCCAAAGGCTGCAGAATATACATTCTTTTCAGTAGCACATGGAACATTCTCAAAAAATAGACTATATATTAGGACATAAAGCAAATCTTAACAAATTCAGGAAATTTGAAATAATTCCTTGCATTCTATCTGACCAAAATGGAATTAAACTACAAATCAGTAGCAAGAAAGGCTATAGAGCATACACAAAATCATGGAAACTAAACAATACACTACTAAACGATGAATGGGGCAATAAAGAAATCAAGAAGGAAATCAAAAAATTTATAGAGTCAAATGATAATGAGAACACAACATGCCAAAATCTCTGGGACAAATGAAGGCAGTTCTAAGAGGTAAGTTTATAGCCTTAAGTGAAAATATTAAGAACTTAGAAAGGTCGCAAGTAAACGACTTAATGCTTCACCTTAAAGCCTTGGAAAAAGAACAAGGCAAACCAAAAATCAGCAGGCAGGAAGTAATAATAAAGATTAGGGCAGAAATTAATGACATAGACACAAAAAAAAATCCAAAGAATTAATGAAAGAAAGAGTTGGTACTTTGAAAGGACAAACAAGATTGATAAACGCTTAGCAAATCTGACCAAAAGAAAGAGAGAAGAGGCACAAATTAATAAAATCAGAGATGAAAAAGAGAAATTCAAAAAATCATAGGGACATACTATAAAAGCATATACTACACCAAGTATGAAAATCTGAAAGAAATGGATGATTTCCTTGATTTATATGACCTACCTAAATTAAATCAAAATGAGATTAATCACTTAAATAGACCTATAACGAACATGGAGAGCTGAAGAGTTATCAATAATCTCCCAACTAAAAAAAGCCCAGGCCCAGATGGATTCACTGCTTAATTTTACTAGACCTTTAAGGAAGAGCTAACACCATTTCTTCTTAAGCTTTTCCAGGAAACAGAAAAAGAAGGAATTGTATCAAACTCCTTCTATGAGGCCAGCATCACCCTGATACCAAAAGCAGGCAAAGATAGAACAAAAAAAGAAAATTACAGACCAATCTCCCTCATGAACATAGATGCAAAAATTGTCAACAAAGTATTGGCAAACAGAATACAGGAATATATCAGAAAGATTATTCACCCTGACCAAGTAGGCTGTATCCCAGAGATGCAGGGATGGTTCAATATACGCAAATATATAAATGTAATACATTATATAAATGGGTTGAAGGACAAAAATCACATGATCATCTCGTTAGACGCAGAGAAAGCATTTGACAAAATCCAACATCCCTTCATGATAAAAGTCCTACAGAGACTGGGAATAGAAGGAACATATCCCGATATAGTAAAAGCTATTTATGACAAGCCTACAGCCAATATATTACTAAATGGGGAAAAACTGGAAGCTTTTCCACTAAAATCAGGAACAAGACAAGGGTGTCCACTGTCCCCACTTTTATTTAACATAGTTTTGGAAGTCTTAGCCATAGCAATAAGGCAAGAGACACACATAAAATGGATACAAATTGGAAAGGAAGAAATCAAGTTATCATTATTTGCAGATGACATGATTCTATACATAAAGGACCCTAAAGACTCTACTAGCAAACTGTTAGAGCTGATCAAAACCTACAGCCATGTAGCAGGATACAAAATAAATACAGAGAAATCAGTAGCCTTCATATATGCTAACAACAAACACACAGAGGATGAAATCAGAGCATCACTCCCATTCGCAATTGCATAAAAATAAATAAAGTACCTTAGAATAAACCTAATCAAGGAAGTAAAGAATCTCTACAATGAGAACTTTAAAACTCTCACGCAAGAAATTGCAGAAGACACTAGAAAGTGGAGAAACATCCCTTGTTCCAGGATTGGAAGAATCAATATTGTGAAAATGGCAAACTTACCAAAAGCAATGTACACGTTTAATGCAATCCCTATCAAAATTCCAAAGGCAGGGCTGGAGAGATGGCTTAGCGGTTAAGCGCTTGCCTGTGAAGCCTAAGGACCCCGGTTCAAGGCTCGGTTCCCCAGGTCCCCTATTAGCCAGATGCACAAGGGGGCGCACGCGTCTGGAGTTCGTTTGCAGAGGCTGGAAGCCCTGGCGCGCCCATTCTCTCCCTCCCTCTATCTGTCTTTCTCTCTGTGTCTGTCGCTCTCAAATAAATAAATAAAAATTTAAAAAAAAAATTCCAAAGGCATTCTTCATGGAAATAGAAAAAACAATCAAAAATTTCATTTGGAATCACAAAAAGCCTCAAATATCTAAAATAATACTGTGCAACAAAAATAAGGTGGGTGGCATCACCATACCTGATTTTAACCTATACTACAGAGCCATAGTAACAAAAACAGCGTGGTACTGGCACAAAAACAGACATGTAGATCAATGGAACAGAATAGAAGACCCAGATGTAAGTCCAGGTAGTTATAGCCACCTATATTCGATAAAAATGCCAAAAATACTCATTGGAGAAAAGAGAGCCTCTTCAGCAAATGGTGTTGGGAAAACTGGATATATATCTGTAGAAGGATGAAAATAGATTCTTCTCTCTCACCATGCACAAGAATTAAGTCCAAATGGATTAAAGACCTTAGCATCAGACCTGAAACTCTGAAACTGCTAGAGGAAAATGTAGGGGAAACCCTTCAACACATTGGTCTTGGCAAAGACTATCTGAATACAACCCCAATTGCTCAGGGAATAAAACCACAGACTAATCACTGGGACCTCATGAAATTACAAATATTTTGCACTGCAAAGGACACAGTGAAGAAAGCAAAGAGGCAACCTACAGAATGAGAAAAAATCTTAGCCAGCTATATATCTGATAGAGGATTAATATCTAGGACATACAAAGAACTCAAAAAATTAAATAATGAATCAAACAAGCCAATCAAAAAATGGGGGCTGGAGAGTTGGCTTAGCGGTTAAGCACTTGCCTGTGAAGCCTAAGGACCCCGGTTCAAGGCTCGGTTCCCCAGGTCCCACGTTAGCCAGATGCACAAGGGGGCGCACGCGTCTGGAGTTCGTTTGCAGAGGTTGGAAGCCCTGGCGCGCCCATTCTCTCTCTCTCCCTCTATCTGTCTTTCTCTCTGTGTCTGTCGCTCTCAAATAAATAAATAAATAATTTAAAAAAAAAAGGGCTGTGGAGCTAAATAGAGCATTCTTAAAGGAAGAAATACGAATGGCATATAAGCATCTAAAAAGTTCTACGTCACTAGTCATCAGGGAAATGCAGATTAAAACTATATTGAGATTCCATCTCACTCCTGTCAGATTGGCTACCATCATGAAAACAACTGATCATAAGTGTTGGCAGGGATGTGGAAAACGAGGAACCCTTGTACACTGCTTGTGGGAATGCAATCTGGTCCAGCCATTGTGGAAATCAGTGTCGAGGTTCCTAAAAGAGCTAAAGATTGATCTACCATATGACGCAGCTATAGCACTCCTAGGCATATATCCAAAGGAATCATCTCATTTCCTTAGAAATATGTGCTCAACCATGTTTATTGCTGCTCAACTTATAATAGCTGGGAAATGGAAACAGCCTAGATGTCCCTCAACTGATGAGTGGATAATGAAGATGTGGCACATTTATGCAATGGAGTTCTACTCAGTGGTAAAGAAAAATGAAGTTATGAAATTTGCAGAAAAATGGATGGATCTACAAAGGATTATACTAAGTGAGGTAACCCAGGCCCAAAAAGCCAAGCACCACATGTTCTCCCTCATATGTGGATCCTAGCTAGAGATGATTGGGCTTCTGCGTGATAAGGTAAATACTTAGTAGCAGAGGCCAGTAAGTTAAAAAGGAGATATAAAGGGAAGAGAAAGGAAGAGAGTAGGGTACTTAATAGGTTGTTATTGTGTAAGTGCAATGATTGAGATGGGAAGGTAATATGATAGATAATGCAATTTCAACGGGGAAAGTGTGAGGGGCAGGGAGGGTATTATCATGGGATATTTTTTTATAACCATGGAAAATGTTAATAAAAATTAAATAAAAATAAAAAAATAAGAAAAGAAAGACCAGAAAAAAAAATTCTAGTGGGATTCTTCACTGAAATAGAGAAAACAATCCTAAAATACATTTGGAAGCATACAAAAGCTCGAATATAAACAGTTTGAGAAACAAAGATATGGCTGATTGCAACTTATTTTTCAGAGCCATGGTAACAAAAACAGCATGGTACTGGCACAACAACAGACATGTAGACCAATAGAATGGAACAGAGTACCCAGATGTAAGTTCAGGCAGCTACAGAAACATGATCTTTCACAAAAATGCCCAAGATACTCCTTGGAGAAAAGACAGCCTCTGGGTAAACTGGCTATCTATATGTAGAATTATTAAAATAGATCCTTAGCTCTCTCCATGCACAAGAATTAAGTCCAAATGGATCAAAAACTTTAATATCTGGCCTGAAATTCTGAAACTGCTAAAGGAAAAAGTAGGTGAAACCAGGAGTGGTGGCACACACCTTTAATCCCAGCACTTGTGAGGCCAATGTAATTAGGATTGCTGTGAGTTCAAGGACAGTCTGAGACTACATAGTGAATTCCAGGTGCCTGAGCTGGAGTGAGACCCTTCCTTGAAAAATGAAAAAAAAAAAATTAGGGGAAACCTTTTAACATCTTGGCATAGGCAATGTCTTTCTGTATATATCCCCAGTTGCTCAAGAAATAAAACCACTAATCAACCACTGGGACATCATGAAATTATAAAGCTTTTGTACAGCAAAGGACACTGAATAGAGCAAAGAGGCAAACTACAGAGTGGGAGAAAATCATTGTTAGCTATACATTTGACAGAGGATTAATATCTAGGATATACAAAGAACTCAAGAAACTAGATGGGTGTCATGGTGCACTCCTTTAATCCCAGCACTTGTGAGGCAGATGTAGTAGGATCACCATGAGTTTGAGGCTGCACTGAGACTACATAGTGAATTTCAGGTCAGCCTGAGCTACAGTGAAATCTTGCCTTGAAATTAAAAAAAAACCAAAAGAATAATAATAAGAGGAAATCAAACAACCCAGTTTAAAAAAAGGCTATGGAACTAAACAAAGAATTCTCAAAAGAAGAAATAGAGATAGCATATAAACATCTAAAAATATGTTCTACATCCTTAGCCATCAGGAAAATGCAAATTAAAATTATTTTGAGATTCCTTTTCACTCCTGTCAAAATGGATATCATCAAGAAAACAAATGACAATAAATGCTGGTGAAGATGTGGGAAAAGAGGAACCCTTCTACACTGTTGGTTGGAATGTAAGCTGGTACAGTCATTGTGAAAATAATTGTGGAGGTTCCTGAGACAGCTAAAAATAGATTTACCATATGACCCAGATATACCACTCATCAGCATATATCTAAAGTATTCTTGTCACTACCTTAGAGATACTTGTACATTCATGTTTATTGCTGCTCTATTCACAATAGCTAGGAAGTGGAACCAGCCTAGATGTCCCTGAACTGATGAATGAATAATGATGATATAGTAGAGTCATACAATGGAGTTCTACACAGTGGTAAAGAAAAATGAAATTATGAAATTTGCAGGGAAATGGATGGACCTGGGAAATATTATACTTAGTGAGGTAACCCACGCCCAGAAATGCAGGCACTGTATGTTCTCTCTCATATGTGGATCCTAGCTACATATGTTTGGACTTGTATGTGAGTTGGAATAAAATTCAGTAACAGAGGCCAGTAAGCTAGAAAGGGGCTATAAGGGAGGGAGGACTTACGGAGATGGTATTATATATATGTAAGCACAGTATAGATTACTGGGGGTGGAAAGGCCTAAGTGAGGTCAGGGGAAGAGATTGGAAAAAGAAATTGTGTGGGTGGTTAATCAAAATCTAAGAAGGTAGGAAGAAGTCATAGGAAAACCTACTTTTTAAGACAATGGCACACCCAGAAGCTATAGATTGTTGCTAGAAAATTTTCAATGTTAGGCATAGGATACCTTCCAGTGAGTTGTTGCCCAGGGAGGCCCCTAACACCCCAAATCATTATAAGCCATTGTCAAGGTTCTTGGTTTCTTACCAGGAATAGATGGTAAGATGGTGAAGACTCCACATTTTTGGATTGGAAGGTCACTGTGAAATATTGCTGGAACTTGGGAGGCAGAGGTAGTAGGATCACTGTGAGTTTGAGGCCACCCTGAGACTACCTAGTGAGTTCCAGGTGAGCCTGGGCTAGAGTGAAACCCTACATTGAAAATAATAATAGTAAATAAATAAATATTAATTAATTAAAAAAAATAAAAGAAATCTTGAGCTGAGCTGAAAGCCTCCCTGTAGACCACCTAACAGAAAGCTGGAAAAAACTATGCTGCCACAGCTCCATGTGTGAGAGAGACGTCATCAATGGAGATGAAGAACAGTGGACACTGCAAGCCTTAAGTTTGGCCAGCTAGGCTAAATGAGCTAATGGGTGCAATAGTGGCATGGCTGTTATGAAGGACACCAATTGCTCTGTAATTTGACTGGAGGCCTGCTGTATGGGAGGGAATACATGGCCGATACTGTAAACCTGTAATGGGAGAAGTCATGCACCCTAGGGGTGTAACATCTGCTAGTGTCTAGCTAAATATACATATTATGCTCAGCAAACTTCCCTGTAAGCGCTTTTCTTAACGTTTATACCCATTAGTGAAACTTTTACTTTTGGTTCTTTCTTGCTTCTCTTCAGATGGTGGTGACCTCTGGGATGACTCAAAAGGCACTATAGTGCTGAGAAGTGACATAAGACAGCTCAGCACTGAAATATCTCTATCACATTTTCCAAGGTTCAGGATCCATTGTAGAAGAGGTGGCAGAAAGAATGTAAGAGCCAAAGGAAGGGTAGGACTGCTTACAATGCACTCTTCCAGAAACAAAATGGCCTGGATATCCATGGCTTTACAGTGCCTGGTACTACGTACAAAATACCAGTATAATCGGAGAACAAAACAATAGGATACAAAACAAAAAGAGAGGCTGATTGACAGGGGGAGGGGATATGATAGAGAGTGGAGTTGCAAAGGGGAAAGTGGGGGTGGGAAGGGAATTATCATGATTTACTGTCTATATTTATGGAAGTTGTCAATTAAAAAACATTAAAAAGAGAATTGAAATAATTCTTGTACTATATCTCATTACAATGGGGTTAAACTAGAAATCTACAACCAACAAAACTGTGGAGCATACACAAAGTCATAATAACTATTACAGTCAGGTTCACATTGCTGGCAGAAATCATCCAACTGAGAGTAGCTTATGGGACAAAAGGTTTATTTTGGCTTATAGACTTGAGAGAGAAGCTCTATGATTACAGGGGAAAATGATGGCATGAGCAGAGGGTGGACATCACCCCTTAGCCAACACCAGGTGGACAATAGCAATAGGAAAGTGTGCCAAACACTGGCAAGGGGAAACTGGCTATAATGCCCATAAGCCTGCCCTCAACAATACACTGCCTCCAGGAGGCTTTGATTTCCAATTACCATCAGCTGGGGAGACTAGCATTCAGAACACCTAATTCTGAATTATGGAGGATACCTGAATCAAGCCACCACATTCTGCCCCTGGCCCCCATAAACTGATAATGATGATATAAAATGTAATGTATTCATCCAACTTTTAAAGTCCCTATAGTTTTTATCAATCCTAATGATGTTCAAACATTCCCATAGTCAAAGATCTTTTAACTGAGCCATACCAAAAAATCCCCCCCAAACCCATAATGGCACAGAATAAACATTCAAACTGCAAAAGACTGCATTGCACCTAGCAAAGAAATGTTCAACCAATACAAGATTTAAAACAACCAGGGCAAATATCAAACCCTGTAGCTCCAAGTCCAACAACTTTAGCCAGTAACAAATCTCCAAGTCCGATAATTCTAACCAGCAACCAGTCTTTGGAGTTCCAATTCCACCCCTCCAGCTCACAGTCCTGGAAAAGTTCATATGGGGCCAGCAGCAATCCTTGGCAGCAATCTCATGGTTCTGGCATTTCCACTGGGTCTTCACTGCAACCCACAGTTAATCCTCATAGCTCCATTGGGTCTCCAGCAAACCTGCTCCACACTGCCCATGGCCATTTCCAAAATATAAGACCACATTGCAAACTCAATGACCCTCTCTTTCCTGCATTTCTTATATTCCACAATACCAGGTCAGGTGCCAGTTTATTAATCCAGGGTGGGGGGTGGAATAAAGCAGTCTTTGAAGAACAGGACACTCCTTGAGCACTCAGGTCCCTTCAAAAGAGTTTACATCCTTCCTGTTGCCCCAGTGCAGGTCAGCTGGGCCAATTTCAGAAGTTGTAGTCTCTCAATTGAAGCTGAATGGGCAGCAGTTCTAGCCAAAAAACTTCATTTCTGTTCCATATTCCTCTGCTCACACCAGTCTGTTTCTATAGAATTCAACCCTGCACAAATTCTCAGGACAGGGGCATAACAGCAAGCCTATCACACAACCTGCTTCTAGCCCAGTCCAAGTAAAGCTCTTTCTCACCCTCATAAATCAAACTTCACAGTCCATAGTTCTTTTAGCTCTGATCAGAATAGTCCATCAAGCTGTACTTACAGCATGTAGGGTGTTTCTTAGGCCAAGGTTTCAAATCCTCCCACATTCATCTTGAAAATTAGCTCCAAAAGGCCAAAGCCACAGTCAGGTGTCTAGAAGCAACCCCACTCTTGGTACCAACTTATTGTTGCAGTCAGGTTCACATTGCTGGCAGAAATCACCCAACCAATAGCAGCTTGTGAGAAAAAAATTTATTTTGGCTTACAGGCTTGAGGGGGTAGCTCCATGTTGGCAAGGGAAAACGATGGAATGAGCAGAGGGTGTACATCACTTCTTGGCCAACATCAGGTGGACAATAGCAACAGGGGTGTTCCAAACCTTGGCAAGGGGAAACTGGTGATAATGCCCATATAAGCCCATTCCCAACAATGCACTTCCTCCAGGAGGCTTTAGTTTCCAATTTCCATCAGCTGGGAACCTAGCATTCAGAACACCTAATTCTGAATTATGGAGGACACCAGAATCAAACCATCACAGTAACTAAACTGTACACTACTGAATAATGAGTGGGCCATTGAAGAAGTCAAAAAGGAAATACAAAAGTTCACAGACTCAAATGATAATTATAACACAACATACCAGTACCTTTGGGATACAATGAAGGTAGTCCTAAGAGGGAAATTTATAGCTTTAAGTGCCTTTATTAAGAAATTAGAGGCCGGGTGTGGTGGTGCATGCCTTTAATCCCAGTACTTGGGAGGCAGAGGCAGGAGGATCGCCGTAAGTTCAAGGCCACCCTGAGACTACAGAGTTAATTCCAGGTCAGCCTGGACCAGAGTGAGACCCTACCTTGAAAAACCAAAAAAAAAAAAAAAAAAGAAAGAAAGAAAGAAAGAAATTAGAAAGGTCACAAGTAAACAACTTAATGATTCACTGTAAGGCCTTGCAAAACAAGAATAAGGCTAACCACAAATCAGTAGACAAGAAGAAATAATAAAGATAAGGGAAGAAATTAATGAATTAGAAATTAAAAAATACAAAGAATCAACAAAGCAAAGAGTTGGTTCTTTGAAATTATAAACAAGATTGATAAACCCTTAGCAAATCTAACCAAAAGAAAGTGAGGAGAGAGTGTCCCTGGGCCCAAATAGCTGTAAGGTGTTCCACATGCTGGGTATAATGGTGGCTGTGGGGATGCCACCCTTGCAAGCTACAGAGGGGAATGTGGCCTGGCTGCTCCAGGGTGCCCTGGCTGGGATGTCACTGGATCTTAAGATAACCTTCACCGAATTTTTGCGTTGTAGCTCTGAGGCCTGCTGACATTGAGTCAGCCTCATAGGTGAGGGGAGGTTCCAGGGCTAAAGTTGCAGCTCCCAGCCATGGAAAGAAAGGAAGTAAATTGTCTTGCTCTGACCACTGGGATAGCAGGGTAGAGGTGTTTTTAGACTTTGGTACAGAATTGCATGGGACACTGATAAACTGGAAGCAGAGAGGCCAAGGTGGCTACCCAGAGGGAAGAGCTTTGGGTTGGTGAAACTCTTGAAGACTGTGAACCTTCACCTGTCTTTCACCATTTCTCAAGGCCACTGCTCTTTTGCCTGTCCTTTTGGCTTTCTTTCTTTCTCTTTCTCTTTTTAAATATTTAGATAGTTTTTTTTTAAAGAAATTATTTACTAGAAAGGGGGGGGGGGATGGACATACCATGGCCTTCAACCAGTGTAAACGAAATCCAGACTCATGCACCACCTTGTGCATCTGGCTTACATGGGTCCTGGAGAATTGAACCTGAGTCTTTAGCTTCACAGACAAATGCCTTAACCACTAAGCCATCTCTCCAGCCCAGCTCTTGGCTTTCTAGCTTGCAGTGGAAGGGAAGAAGCAGCTGTCATCTAGTGAGACCTAGGCACACTCAGATCCAGCAAGGTACAGGTAGTTAGTGGTCTCTACTAAGGTCATAAAGTCCGATAACTTCTTTCATTGCTTACATCCTTAACACCAGTGGTGCAAATAGAAGGGCAGTTATCAGTATTTTTTTAGAATACTTAAAAAAAAATTTTTGTTACTTTTTCTTTATTTGAGAGCAACAGAGAGAGAAAGAGGCAGAGAGAAAGAGAGAGAGAGAGAGAGAGAGAGAGAGAGAGAGAAAGAGAATTGGCGTGTCAGGGCCTCCAGCCACTGCAAACGAATTCCAGATGTGTGCACCCCTTTGTGCATCTGGTTAATGTGGGTCCTGGGGAATTGAGCCTTGAACCGGGGTCCTTAGGCTTCACAGGCAAGCGCTTAACCGCTAAGCCATCTCTCCAGCCCTTTTATTAGAATTCTTAAATCAGTGACTATAATAATTGTCTTACCATTCATTGAGTACTCACTGTATAACAGATATGGTTTATCTGCTTAGACCACATGTGATAGACACATGAATCATTTGTTTATGGAGAAATCGAGACTTAGATATTAAACAACCTTTAGTAAGTCACAAAACTAAAAGGTAACAGAGCCTTGTCATGCAACCTACTATCTCATTACCAGAGGTGACATCAATTTAATTATTTTATTTATTTATTTTTTTTAAGGTAGGGTCTCACTCTAGCCCTAGCTGAACTGTAATTCACTATGTAGTCTCACGGTGGCCTTGAACTCATGGTGATCCTCTTACTTTTGCCTCTCAAGTGCTGAGATTAAAGGTGTGAACCACCCTTTATGCCCAGCCAGTTTAATTTTTTTTTTTTCTTTTATGAAGTAGGGTTTCACTGTAGTCAAGGGATTCACTATGTAGTCTCAGGGTGGCCTTGAACTCATGATGATCCACCTACTTCTGCCTCATAAGTGCTGGGTTTAAAGGCATGAGCCACCATGCCCAGCTCGACCAGTTTAATTTTAAAAATAATTTTTAGTTTTAGTTTTTATTTATTTATGAGAGAGAGAGTGAGAATGGGCACACCAGGGCCTCCAGCCACTGCAAACAAACTCCAGATGAATGTTCCTTCTGGTGCATCTGGCTAACATGGGTCTTGGAGAATCAAACCAGAACCCTTTGGCTTTGCAGGCAAACACCTTAATTGCTAAGCCATTTCTCCAGCCCCAAATTATTTTTATTGTTAAGATTAAACATCTTTGCCAGGTGTGGTGGCCCATGCTTTTAATCCCAGCATCTGGGAGGGACAGGTAGGAGGGTCACCATGAGTTCGAGGTCAATTTGGGACTACAGAGTGAATTCCAGGGGAATTTGGGCTTGAGTGAAACCATACCTTGAAAAACAAAAAGAAGGGCTGAAGAGATAGATGGCTTAGTGGTTAAGCCACTTGCCTCCAAAGCCAGACTCAGGTTTGATTCCCCACAATCCACATAAGCCAGATGCACAGGGTGGCACACAGAGTTTGTTTGAAGTGGCTGGAGGCCCTGGTGCTCCCATTATCATTCTCTCTCCTCTCAAATAAAATAAAGAAATAATATATTTAAAATAAGAAAACAAACAAACAAGGAAACAAAAAAGAACAAAAAAAAAAAAAGAAAGGGAGAAAGAGACACAAATTAACAAAATTAGAGATGAAAAATGCACCATTATAACAGATGCTAAAAAATTCAGAAAATCATAAGGTCATACTTTAAGAACATATACTCCACCAAGTATGAAAATCTGAAAAAAATAGATGACTTCCCAGATTTATATGACCTACCAAAATTAAATCAAGATGAGATAAAGCATCTCAATAGACCTATAATAAGCAAAGGACACTATGAATAAAGTAAAGAGGCAACTTATAAAATGAGAGAAAATGTTTGCTGGGTATATATCTGATAGAAGATTAATATCCAGTATATAGAACGAACTCAAAACATTAAATAATAAGAAATCAACCCAATTATAAAATGGGCTATGGAACTAAATAGACAGTATTCAGAAGAAGAAATACAGATGGCATATAAGCATCTAAATAAATGTTCTACATCCTGAGCCATCAGGGAAATGCAAATTAAAACTACTTTGAGATTTCATCTCATATCTGTCATAATGGCTATCATCAAGAAAATGAAAGACAATAAATGCTGAAAGGATGGGGAAAAAGAAGAACTCTTCTACATTGCTTTGTGGGAATGTAGTCTGGTCCACCCACTGTGGAAATCAGTGTGGAGGTTCCTGAGACAGCTAAAAATAGATTTACCATATGATCCAGCTATACCACTCCTAGGCATATATCCTAGGGACTCTTCTCACTACTTTAGAGATCCTTGCTGAACCATGTTCATTACCACTCTATTCACAATAGCTAGGAAATGGAACCAGCCTAGATGTCCCTCAACTGATTAATGAATAATGAAGATGTACATTTATAAAATGGAGTTCTATTCAGTGATAAAGAGAAATAATGAAATTTACAAGGAAATGGATGGACCTGGAAAAGATTATACTAAATGAGGTATCCCAGGACCAAAAAGCCAAAAGCTGCATGTTCTCTCTCATATGTGGATCCTAGCTACAAATGTGAGTTGGAGTAAAACTCAGTAGCAGAGGCCAGTAAGGGAGGAGAGGGAGAATGTAAGGAGATGGTATTGTATATATGTGAGTATAAAAACAGAATACAGGGGGTGGAAAGGCCTAAGTGAGGTCAGGGGAAGAGATTGAGTAAAGGAAGGGTGGGAAGAGGGTTAATTAAAAATACTTTTGTGTATGTTTAAATTTTTTTGTATCTACAGCTTCCATACTTACAGACAATAATAATTCTCTCCTCTCCCCCACTTTCTCCTTCACAAATCCACACTCCATCACATCCCCTCCCTCTCTCCATTAGTCTCTTTTTAATTTATTTTAATTTCTTTATTTTTCTCAATTTTTATTAACATTTTCCATGATTATAAAATATATCCTATGGTAATACCCTCCCTCCCTCCCCAATTTCCCCTTTGAAATTCCATTCTCCATCATATCCTCTCCCCATCTCAATCTTATATATGTACAATATCAACCTATTAAGTACCCTCCTCCCTTCCTTTCTCTTCCCTTTATATCTCCTTTTTAACTTACTGGCCTCTACTACTGAGTTTTTTCCTTCTCACACAGAAGTCCAATCATCTGTAGCAAGGTTCCACATATGAGGGAGAACATGTGGCGTTTGGCTTTCTGGGCCTGGGTTACCTCACTTAGTATAATCCTTTTCAGAACCATCCATTTTTCTGCAAATTTCATAACTTCCTTTTTCTTTACCGCTGAGTAGAACTCCATTGTATAAATGTGCCACATCCTTATCCACTCATCAGTTGAGGGACATCTAGGCTGTTTCCATTTCCCAGCTATTATAAATTGAGCAGCAATAAACATGGTTGAGCATGTACTTCTAAGGAAATGAGATGAGTCCTTAGGATATATGCCTAGGAGTGCTATAGCTGGGTCATATGGTAGATCAATCTTTAGCTCTTTTAGGAACCTCGACACTGATTTCCACAATGGCTGGATCAGATTGCATTCCCACCAACAGTGTACAAGGGTTCCTCTTTTTCCACATCCCTGCCAACATTTATGATCATTTGTTTTCATGATGGTAGCCAATCTGACAGGAGTGAGATGGAATCTCAATATAGTTTTTTTTTTTTTATTTTTATTACCATTTTCCATGATTATAAAATATATCCCATGGTAATTCCCTCCCTCCCCACCCGCACACTTTCCCATTTGAAATTCCATTCTCAATCATATTACCTCCCCATTACAATCATTGTAATTACATATATACAATATCAACCTATTAAGTATCCTCCTCCCTTCCTTTCTCCACCCTTTATGTCTCCTTTTTAACTTACTGGCCTCTGCTACTAAGTATTTTCATTCTCACACAGAAGCCCAGTCATCTGTAGCTAGGATCCCCATATGAGAGAGAACATGTGGCGCTTGGCTTTCTGGGCCTGGGTTACCTGACTTATTATAATACTTTCCAGGTCCATCCATTTTTCTGCAAATTTCATAACTTCATTTTTCTTTACCGCTGAGTAGAACTCCATTGTATAAATGTACCACATCTTCATTATCCACTCATCTGTTGAGGGACATCTAGGCTGGTTCCATTTCCCAGCTATTATAAATTGAGCAGCAATAAACATGGTTGAGCATGTACTTCTAAGGAAATGAGATGAGTCCTTTGGATATATGCCTAGGAGTGCTATAGCTGGGTCATATGGTAGATCAATCTCTAGCTGCTTTAGGAACCTCCACACTGTTTTCCACAATGGCTGGATCAGATTGCATTCCCACCAGCAGTGCAGAAGGGTTCCTTTTTTTCCACATCCCCGCCAACATTTATGATCATTTGTTTTCATGATGGTGGCCAATCTGACAGGAGTGAGATGGAATCTCAATGTAGTTTTAATCTGCATTTCCCTGATGACTAGTGACGTAGAACATTTTTTTAGGTGCTTATATGCCATTCGTATTTCTTCCTTTGAGAACTCTCTATTTAGCTCCTTAGCCAATTTTTTGATTGGCTTGTTTGATTCCTTATTGTTTAACTTTTTGAGTTCTTTGTATATCCTAGATATTAATCCTCTATCAGATATATAGCTGGCCAAGATTTTTTCCCATTCTGTAGGTTGCCCCTTTGCTTTTTTCACTGTGTCCTTTGCGGTGCAAAATCTTTGTAATTTCATTAGGTCCCAGTGGTTAATCTGTGGTTTTATTGCCTGAGCAATTGGGGTTGTATTCAGAAAGTCTTTGCCAAGACCAATATGTTGAAGGGTTTCCCCTACTTTTTCCTCTAGCAGTTTCAAAGTTTCCGGTCTGATGTTAAGGTCTTTAATCCATTTGGACTTAATTCTTGTGCATGGCGAGAGAGAAGAATCTATTTTCATCCTTCTGCAGATATTTATCCAGTTTTCAAAACACCATTTGCTGAAGAGGCTGTCTCTTCTCCAATGAGTATTTTTGGCATTTTTATCGAATATCAGGTGGCTATAGCTACTTGGGCTTACATCTGGGTCCTCTATTCTGTTCCACTGATCTACATGTCTGTTTTTGTGCCAGTACCATGCTGTTTTTGTTACTATGGCTCTGTAGTATAGGTTAAAATCAGGTATGGTGATACCACCAGCTTCTTTTTTGTTGCTCAGTATTATTTTAGATATTCGAGGTTTTTTGTGATTCCAAATGAATTTTTGGATTGTTTTTTCTATTTCCATGAAGAAAGCCTTTGGATTTTGATAGGGATTGCATTAAATGTGTAGATTGCTTTAGGTAAGATTGCCATTTTCACGATATTGATTCTTCCAAGCCAGGAACAAGGGATGTTTCTCCACTTTCTAGTGTCTTCTGCAATTTCTCACTTGAGTGTTTTAAAGTGCTCATTGTATAGATTCTTTACTTCCTTGGTTAGGTTTATTCCAAGGTATTTTATTTTTTTTGATGCAATTGTGAATGGGAGTGATTCTCTGATTTCATCCTCTGTGTGTTTGTTGTTAGCATATACGAAGGCTACTGATTTCTGTGTATTTATTTTGTATCCTGCTACATTGATGTAGGTTTTGATCAGCTCTAACAGCTTGCTAGTAGAGTCTTTAGGATCCTTTATGTATAGAATCATGTCATCTGCAAATAATGATAACTTGATTTCTTCCTTTCCAATTTGTATCCCTTTTATGTGTGTCTCTTGCCTTATTGCTATGGCTAAGACTTCCAAAACTATATTAAATAGAAGTGGAGACAGTGGACACCCTTGTCTTGTTCCTGATTTTAGTGGAAAAGCTTCCAGTTTTTCCCCATTTAGTAATATGTTGGCTGTAGGCTTGTCATAAATAGCATTTATTATATTGAGATATGTTCCTTCTATTCCCAGTCTCTGTAGGACTTTTATCATGAAGGGATGTTGGATTTTGTCAAATGCTTTCTCTGCATCTAATGAGATGATCATGTGATTTTTGTCCTTCAACCCATTTATGTAATGTATTACATTTATAGATTTGCGTATGTTGAACCATCCCTGCATCTCTGGGATAAAGCCTACTTGGTCAGGGTGAATGATCTTTTTGATATACTCTTGTATTCTGTTTGCCAATATTTTGTTGAGAATTTTTGCATCTATGTTCATGAGGGAGATTGGTCTGTAATTTTCTTTTTTTGTTCTATCTTTGCCTGCTTTTGGTATCAGGGTGATGCTGGCCTCATAGAAGGAGTTTGGTAGGATTCCTTCTTTTTCTATTTCCTGGAAAAGCTTAAGAAGCAATGGTGTTAGCTCTTCCTTAAAAGTCTGGTAAAATTCAGCAGTGAATCCATCCGGGCCTGGGCTTTTTTTAGTTGGGAGAATATTGATAACTGCTCGGATCTCCATGTTTGTTATAGGTCTATTTAAGTGATTAATCTCATTTTGATTTAATTTAGGTAGGTCATATAGATCAAGGAAATCATCCATTTCTTTCAGATTTTCATACTTTGTGGAGTATATGCTTTTATAGTATGTCCCTATAATTTTTTGAATTTCTCTGGAATCTGTTGTGATGATACCTTGTTCATCTCTGATTTTATTAATTTGTGTCTCTTCTCTCTTTCTTTTGGTCAGATTTGCTAAGGGTTTATCAATCTTGTTTATCCTTTCAAAGAACCAACTCTTTGTTTCATTAATTCTTTGGATTGTTCTTTTTGTTTCTATTTCATTAATTTTTGCCCTAATCTTTATTATTTCTTCCCGTCTACTACTTTTTGGTTTGCCTTGTTCTTCTTTTTCCAAGGCTTTAAGGCGAAGCATTAGGTCGTTTACTTGCGACCTTTCTAATTTCTTAATATAGGCACTTAAGGCTATAAATTTACCTCTTAGAACTGCCTTCATTGTGTCCCAGAGATTTTGGTATGTTGTGTTCTCATTATCATTTGACTCTATAAATTTTTTGATTTCCTTTTTGATTTCTTCATTGACCCACTCATCATTTAGTAGTGTATTGTTTAGTTTCCATGATTTTGTGTATGCTCTATAGCCTTTCTTGCTACTGATTTGTAGTTTAATTCCATTGTGGTCAGATAGAATGCAAGGAATTATTTCAATTTTCCTGAATTTGTTAAGATTTGCTTTGTGTCCTAATATATGGTCTATTTTAGAGAATGTTCCATGTGCTGCTGAAAAGAATGTATATTCTGCAGCCTTTGGATGAAATGTCCTGTATATATCTGTTAGGTCCATTCCTTCTATGACCTCATTTAGTCCAGATGCCTCTCTGTTTATTCTTTCCCTGGATGACCTGTCAATTGATGAGAGTGGGGTGTTAAAGTCACCCACCACCACTGTGTTTGGTGTTATCTGTGACCTTAGTTCTAATAGTGTTTGTTTGACGAATTTGGGAGCCCCCATGTTAGGTGCATATATGTTTAGGATTGTAATGTCCTCCTGTTGGAATGTGCCCTTAATCAATATAAAGTGACCTTACTTATCTTTTTTGACTAACGTCGGACTAAAGTCTACCCTGTCTGATATTAGGATAGCAATCCCTGCTTGTTTTCTAGGCCCATTTGCTTGAAACACCGTCTTCCAACCTTTCACCCTAAGATAATGTCTATCCTTTGTAGAAAGGTGAGTTTCTTGGAGACAACAAATTGTAGGATCCTGCTTTTTAACCCAGTCTGCAAATCTATGTCTTTTCGTTGGGGCATTGAGACCGTTGATATTAAGAGATATTATTGAAAGGTGTGTATTTATGTTTGCCATTTGTGTGTGTGTGTGTGTGTGTGTGTGTTACTTGTTCTACCTGTGCTCTCTTCTGTTAACTGGTATTTGAGTATAGCTGGTTTTTTCTAGGTTCCTTATATGTGTGCTTTTCCTTTTGTTCAGCATGGAGGATTCTATCAAGTATTTTCTGTAGAGCTGGTTTTGTCTTCAGATACTCCTTTAACCTGCTTTTGTCATGGAATGTCTTTATTTCTCCATCTATTTGGATGGATAACTTTGCAGGATAAAGTAACCTTGGTTGACAGTTGTTATCTTTCAGAACTTGGAATATATCACTCCAAGCCCTTCTGGCTTTAAAAGTTTGTGTTGAATAATCTGCTGTAATCCTGATGGGCTTGCTTTTGTAGGTAACTTGATTTTTCTCTCTAACTGCTTTCAATATTTTTTCTTTGGTTTGCGTGTTTGGAAGTTTGAGTATAATGTGGCGAGGGGAGGTTCTTTCCAGGTTTTGTCTGGCTGGGGTTCTAAAGGCTTCCTGTATCTGTATTGGCACCTCTTTCCCAATTTGGGGAAAATTTTCCTCTATGATTTTGTTGAAGATGCCTACTATGCCTCTGGAGTGGAGTTCTTCTCCTTCTACTATGCCCTGAATTCTTATATTGGATCTTTTCATAGTGTCCCGAATATCTTGAAATTCCCACTCATACTTTTCTATAAGTTTGTCTTTCTCTTTGTTGGACTGCATTAGGTCTGCCACCTGATCTTCTAGCTTAGATATTCTGTCCTCTCCCTCATCCATCCTACTGGTGAGATTTTCTACAGAGTTTTTTATTTCATTAACTGTGTTCTTCATTGCTAGTAATTCTGACTGGTTTTTCTTTATTATTTCTATTTCCCTATTTATGTCTTGTATTGCCTTCTTTATTTCATTAAATTGGTGTCCTGCCTCTTCTTTGATTCCTTTGATTTCCTCTTTGATTTCTTCTTTGATTGTTTTCATGCGTTCTTTGACCTCTTTGAACATATTTATAATTATTCTTTTGAACTCTTTCTCAGGCATTTCCTCTAACTCTTTCTCACTGGAAGACATTTCTGATGCATTAATACTTTTAGGTGGATTTACATCGTCTTGCTTTTTAGTGTTTCTTGTGTTATAATGTATATATTTTTGCATCTTGGATTAAGTTAATGCTTGGATTTTCTAGCTAGCTGTGTATTCTTAGCTGTATCAATTGATTTGATGTAATATATTTTCAGGGTAGGACCTTAAGGTATTAGGTGTGGCTCTTAAGACTCTCAGAGTATCTACAAAGATGTTCTTAGGGGTTGAGTTTCCCTGCTATAGGAGTATTCAAGCAGGCTGAGTGGAATAAAATACTAGTAGATTCTAAAATTTAACTAAACACTGTACACATTCAATCAAAAACAGCCCCGAGTATGTATGCAAGAGTAGTTATTATAATGACCAGATCCTCTATCAACAAAGAGGTTTAGATTTCTGGTCTGTTGAGGTATCCAAGTCAGCTTGTGACCAAGTGAGACCCTTCCCTGGTGCAATCCCAGTTACCTTGGGTGATTGTGGTCTCAGTCAAGTTGCTGCCTTGCCGTCGGGCTGCTGTTCTGATTTCTGGAGCTGGGCACTTGCTTTTCCTACGGGGCAAACTGAGCCGCTGCTGCTGCCTCTGCTGCTGTTGTAGCTGCCACCACCGGAGCCACCACCACTGCTGAAGCTGCCGCCCGTGACCACCGCCGCTGCTCCCCCCGAAGCCGCTGCTGCGGGATCTGCCGCCGCTGCCGCTCCTGGGTCCGCTGCTGCTGGGGCCGCTGGTACCGGTGCTGGAGCCGCTGAAGTTGCTGTCGAAGTCTGCTCCTGCTTGGGTCCTGCTGTCAGCCCAAGTTGGCGTGGCCAGGTCCCGGGCCGCTGCTGTGTTCGCTGGAGCTGGGTTCAGGTGGTGGGGGAGGGGAGGGAGCCGCGGCTGCTCTGGTTGTATTGCTGTTCCACGTGTGCTTCTACCTCGCGGTCTGCTCTTCCCTCCGTTGCTCGCTGCCGCTCTCCCCTCACGTTTCCCGAGTTGCGGAGAGCGCGGTGTGAGGGGAAAATCCCGCACCTGGATTGTCCTGCGGCTCGAGCCGAGAGTCCGGCGGCTTTCTGCCGCTCCGCGGCTGCGGCGGGTGGCCGAGCCACCCCGGAGCCGCTGTTCCCGCCTGTGCAGGCTCTGGATGCTCTGGAACTCTTCTACTTCTCCGCTGCCGCCTCAATTTCCTATACACCTCACTTTTTAGTAAAAGTGTGTATTTTGCTGAGTTTTTTTGGTCTTTTTCCCCCCCTAGGCTGCTTTGGCGTGGTACCTACGCCGCCATCTTAACCGGAAGTCCTCAATATAGTTTTAATATGCATTTCCCTGATGACTAGTGACGTAGAACTTTTTAGATGCTTATATGCCATTCGTACTTCTTCCTTTAAGAATGCTCTATTTAGCTCCACAGCCCATTTTTTGATTGGCTTGTTTGATTCATTATTTAATTTTTTGAGTTCTTTGTATGTCCTAGATATTAATCCTCTATCAGATATATAGCTGGCTAAGATTTTTTCTCATTCTGTAGGTTGCCTCTTTGCTTTCTTCACTGTGTCCTTTGCAGTGCAAAATATTTGTAATTTCATGAGGTCCCAGTGATTAGTCTGTGGTTTTATTGCCTGAGCAATTGGGGTTGTATTCAGAAAGTCTTTGCCAAGACCAATATGTTGAAGGGTTTCCCTTACATTTTCCTCTAGCAGTTTCAGAGTTTCAGGTCTGATGCTAAGGTCTTTAATCCATTTGGACTTAATTCTTGTGCATGGCGAGAGAGAAGAATCTATTTTCATCCTTCTACAGATATATATCCAGTTTTCCCAACACCATTTGCTGAAGAGGCTGTCTTTTCTCCAATGAGTATTTTTGGCATTTTTATCGAACATCAGGTGGCTATAACTACCTGGACTTACATCTGGGTCTTCTATTCTGTTCCATTGATCTACATGTCTGTTTTTGTGCCAGTACCATGCTGTTTTTGTTACTATGGCTCTGTAGTATAGGTTAAAATCAGGTATGGTGATACCACCCACCTTATTTTTGTTGCACAGTATTATTATAGATATTTGAGGCTTTTTGTGATTCCAAATGAATTTTTGGATTGTTTTTCCTATTTCCATATAGTCTCTTTTTATTTTTTTTTTAATTATTTATTTATTTGAGAGCAACAGAGAGAAAGACAGGTAGAGGGAGAAAGAGAGAATGGGCGCGCCAGGGCTTCCAGCCTCTGCAAACGAACTCCAGATGTGTGCACCCCCTTGTGCATCTGGCTAATGTGGGACCTGGGGAACCGAGCCTCGAACCGGGGTCCTTAGGCTTCATAGGCAAGCGCTTAACCGCTAAGCCATCTCTCCAGCCCTCTCTTTTATTTTGATGTAATCATCTTTTCATCTTCTTATGAGAGTCTTGTGAAGGTAGTGCTATGCACTGCAAGGTTATGGATATCTAGGCCAATTTCTGTCTGGATGAATGCATTGTAAGCAGTCCTACCATTCCTTTACCTCTTATGTTATTTTCTCCACCTCTTCTGCAATGGACCCTGAGCCTTGGACAGTGTGATAGATGTTTCAGCTCTGAACACTCCTCCATCACATCTTCTCAGCACTATGGTGCCTTTTGGGTCATCTTAGTGGTTACCACCATTTGAAAAGAGAAGCATCTCTAACCAAAAGTGAGAGTAGCATTAATATAGTGGTATGAATGTTAAGTAAAGTGCTTCCAGGGCAGTTTGGTGGGCATAATATGTGCCTTTATCCAGACAAGAGCAGGTGTTACACTTCTAAGGCTCATGACCTCTGCCACCACAGGCTTTTGATTAGGTTTTCAGTATCAGACATGTATTCTTCCCATAGAGCTGGTCTCCATTCCAATTACTGAGCAGTTGGTTTTCCCCATAACAGACATGCCACTATTGCACTTGGCGGGCCAAAGTTGAGGTTTGTATTCACTGTTTATATCACTGATGGCTACTGTCTCCCATCAGGTTGCATGCAGTGCAGTTTTTTCCAGCTTTTTGTCAGCTGTTCTATGGGGAGGAGGTTTTCAGCTCAGCTCCAGTTTGATTTCTCAGTGATCTTGTAGCCCATGTATGGAGCTCATAGACTATTTTTTTATTGACAACTCCCATAACACTTGTGTAAACAATATCCCATAGTAATTACCTCCCCCCCACTTTCCCCTTTGAAACTCCATTCTCCACCATATCCCCTACCCTTCTCAATCAGTCTCTCCTTTATTTTGATGTCATGATCTTTCCTCCTACTATGATGGTTCTTGTGTAGGTAGTGTCAGGCACTGTGAGGTCATGGATATCCAGGCCATCCTGTGTTTGGAGGAGCATGTTGTAAGGAGTCCTACCCTTCCTTTGGCTCTTACATTCTTTCCACCACATCTTCCACAATTGACCCTGAGCCTTGGAAGGTGTGATTGAGATATTTCAGTGCTGAGTACTCCTCTGTCACTTCTCAGTACCATGGTGCCTTCTGAGTCATTCCAAGGTCACTGCCATCTGAGAAAACAAGGTTCTTTAACCAAAAGTAACATTAAATATATGGGTATGAACATTAAGAGAAGTGCTTACTGGGCAGTTTGGTGAACATAGTGTATCCATTTAGCCAGACAGCAGCAGATGTTACACCCCTAGAGCTCATGTCTACCCCTGTTGTAGGTTTTCAGTATCAGGGATGTGTTTCTTCCCATGGAATGGGTCTCCAGTCAAATTAGAGGGTGGTTGGTTTCCCCCACAATGGACATACCACTATTGTACCCGTTGGCTCATTTGGCTTGGCTGGCCAAATGTAAGTCTTTCAGTGTTGAGTAACTTCGTTGGTGATTTCCCTCTCTCCCATTGAACTTCATTCAGCATGGCTTTTTTTCAGCTTTCTGTCAGCTGGTCTACATGGAGGAGGTTTTCAGTTCAGCTCCAGCAGGATTTCTCAGAGACCTTGAAGTCCAAATATGTGGAGTCTTCAGCAATAGGGCTATAGACCATTTTTTAATTGCATAGTTTTCTCACTATTTAGTTTTTTGAGTTCTTTGCATATTCTGGGAATTAATCTTCTGTTATATATACTACAGCTAGCAAAGATTTTCTCCTTTTTGGTAGGTTGGCTCTTTGCTCTATTCACAGTGTCCTTTCCTGTACAAAAGCCTTTGAATTTCATGAGGTCCCAGTGGTTGATTAGTAGCTTTATTTCCTGAGCAACTGGGGTTGTATTCAGAAAGGTGTTGTCTATGCCAATATGTTGTAGTATTTTGCCTACTTTTTCCTCTACCAGTTTTAGAGTTTCAGGTCTGGTATTAAGACTTTTGATCCATTTGGACTTAATTCTTGTGCTTGGAGAGAGATAAGGATTGATTTTCATCCTTCTACATATAGATATCCAGTTTTCCTAGCACTTGTTAAAGAGGCTGTCTTTTCTCCAATAAATATACTTGGCAGTTTTGTCAGTGATCAGATGGCTGTAGCTGCCTGGAGTTACATCTGGGTCTTCTATTCTGTTCCACTGATCTATGTGTCTGTCTTTGTGCCAGTACCATGCTTTTTTGTTACTATGCCTTTGTAGTATATCTTAAAATCAGGTATGGTGATACTGCCAGCCTTATTTTTGTTGCTCAAGATCATTTTGGCTATTTGAGGATTTTTGTGCTTCCAAATGAATTTTAGGATTTTTTTTTCTATTTCCAGGAAGAATGCCTTTGGAATTTTGATGAGTATTGTATTAAATGTGTAGATTGTTTTGGTAAGAATGACATTTTCACAATATTGATTCTTCCAATCCAACAACATGGGATGTTTTTGCATTTCCTAGTGTCTTCTGCCATTTCTCTCTTGAGTGTTTAAAATTTTTCACTGTAGAGATCCTACTCTTTTTTGGTAAGGTTTATTCCAAGGTACTCTTTTTGAGGCAATTGTGAATTGGATTAACATCCTGATTTCATTCTTAACATATTTGTCGTTAGTATATCGGAAGACTACTGATTTCTGTGTGTTTATTTTGTATTGTGCTATGTTGCTAAAAGCGTTTATCAGCTCTAACAGTTTGCTGATAGAGTCTTTAGTGTCCTTTATGTATAGAATCCTATCATCTGCAAATAGTTATATTTTGATCAGCTCCTTTTCAATTTGTAATCCTTTTATTTGTCTCTCTTTCTCTTTTGCTATAGCTAAGACTTTGAGTATTATATTAACTAAAATTGGGGACAGTGAACACCCTTGTCTTATTCCTGATTATTGGAAAAGCTTCAAGTTTTTCCCCATTTAGTATTATTTTGGCTACACGTTGGTCAATATATAGCTTTTATTATATTGAGATATTTTCCTTCCATTCCCTGTTTCTTTAGGAATTCTACCATGAAGGATGCTCGATTTTGTCAGATGCTTTTTCTGCATCTATTGAGATGATGTTGTGATTTTTGTTTATCATTTTGCACTTTTGAAACCATCCCTACAACTCTGGAATAAAGCCTACTTTGTTGGGGTGAATGATCTTTTCTGTTTGCCAATATTTTGTTGGGAAGTTTTTCTTTTATAGTCATGAGGGTGATTGATCTGTTACTTTCTTTTTTTTGTTCCATCTTTTTCTGATTTTGGTACCAGGGTGATGCTGGCTTCATAGAAGTAATTTGGTAATATTCCTTCCTTTTCTATTTTTTGGAAAAGTTTGAGAAGCATCAGTGTTAGTTCTTCTGTGAAGGTCTGGTAAATTTTGCCAGTGAATTCATCTAGGACTTTATTATTATTATTATTTTATTTTTTTTAACAACACCTCAGAGAAATTGTGTTTTTGAATATTTTAATTTATTTATTTGAGAAAGAGAGAGAGAGAGAGATACAGAGGAAGAGGCAGAGAGAGAGAATGGACATGCCAGGGCCTCCAGTCAATGCAAACAAATTCCAGACTCATGCACCACCTTGTGCATCTGGCTTACGTGGGTCCTGGGGAATCCAACCTGGGTCCTTTGGCTTTGCAGATAAATGCCTTAGTTGCTAAGCCATCTCTCCAGCCCTGGACTTTATTCTTTTCTTTTTTGGTTTTTCAAGGTAGTGTCTCACTCTAGCCCAGGCTGACCTGGAATTCACTATGTAGCCTCAGGGTGGCCTTGAGCTCATGGTGATTCTCCTACCTCTGCCTGCTGAGTGATGGAATGAAAGACATGTGTCACCACACTTGGCTGAACTTTCTCTCTCTCTCTCTCTCTCTCTCTCTCTTTTTTTCTGTTTTCGAGGTAGGGTTCCACTCTAGCCCAGGCTGACCTGGAACTCACTATATAGTCTTAGGGTGGCCTCAAACTCATGGCAATACTCCTACCTCTGCCTCCCAAGTGCTGGGATTAAAGGATCGTGCCACCACACCCAGCCTTTTTTTTTTTTTTTTTTTCTTTTGAAGTAGGGTCTCACTCTAGCATAGGCTGACATGGAATTCACTATGTAATTTTAGGGTGGCTGTGAACTCATGGTGATCCTCCTATCTCTGCCTTCCAAATTCTGGGATTAAAGACATGCACCACCACTCCTGGCCTGGACTTTTTTTTAGCTGGAAGATTTTTATAACTGCTTATATCTCCATACTTTTTATAGATTTATTTATGTGGTGTATCTCATCTTGATTTTATTTTGGTAGGCCATATAAACCTAGGAAATCATCCATTTCTTTCAGAGTTTCAAAGTTAGTAGAATATATATATAGATTTGTGTTTTCGAGCTAGGGTCTCACTCTAGCCCAGGCTGACCTGAATTCACTCTGTAGTTTCAGGGTGGCCTCAAATTCATGGCAATTCTCCTACCTCTGCCTCCTGAGTGCTGGGATTAAAGCCGTGTGCCACCATGCCTGGCTGAGTATATGTTCTTAATGTATGTCCTTATGATTTTCTTGATTTGCTTGGTATATGTTGTAATAATGCTTTCTGCATCTCCAATTTTATTAATTAATCTATCTCTCTTTTGTTCAGATTTGCTAAGGGTTTATCTTTTCAAAGGACCAACTTTTTATTCCATTGATCATTTGTATTTTTTTGCTTTGGGTTTCATTAATTTCTCCACAAGATTTATTATTTTTTTCTGTCTACTGATTTTTGGTTTGTCTTGGTCTTCTTCTTCTAAGGCCTTAAGGTGAGGTATTAAGTTGTTTATTGTGATCTTTCTAATTTTTTTTTTTTTTCGAGGTAGGGTCTTACTCTAGCCCATGCTGACCTGGAATTCACTATGAAGTCTCAGGGTGGCCTTGAACTCACAGCAATCCTCCTACCTCTGCCTCCCAAGTACTGGGATTAAAGGTGTGTGCCACCACGCCCACCTTCAAATTTCTTAATATAGGCACTTAAAAGTATAAATATCTTTCAAAGGGGAAAGTAAGGGGGGAGGAGGGAATTACCATGGGATATTTTTTTATAGTCATGGAAAATGCTAATAAAAATTAAAAACAAAAAAAAGTATAAATATCCCTCTTAGGAGTGCCTTCATTTGTCCCAAAGATTTTGGTAGGTTGTGTTATCATTATCATTTGGTTGTATTAATTTTTTGATTTCCTTCTTCATTTGTTCATTCATCATTTAGTAGTGTACTAGTTAGTTTCCATGATTTTGTGTATTCTCTATAGCTTTTCTTGGTGTTGATTTGTAGTTTAATCCCACTGTGATCAGGTATAGTGCAAGGAATTATTTCAATTTCCCTGTGTTTGTGTAAGACATGCTTTGTGCCCTAATACATGGTCTCTTTTGGAGAATGTTCCATATGCTGCTGAAAAGAATGTGTATTCTATAGCATTTGGATAGAATCTTCTGTATATATCTGTTAGGTCCATTTGTTCTATGACCTAATTTAATCCAGACACTTCTCTGTTTATTTTTTCTTCCCAGGATAACCTGTCAATTGATCAAATTGGGGTATTGAAGTCACCCACTAAAATTGTGTTTGGTGTTATCTCTGACCTTAAGTTTAATAGTGTTTGTTTGATGAAATTGGGAGTCCCCATGTTAGGTGCATATATGGTTAGACTTGTAATGTCCTCCTGTTGAGGTGTTCCTTTAATCAATATACAATGACCTTCTTTATCTTTCCCCAGTAATCTTGGTTTGAAGTGTATTCTTTCTGGTGTCTTCAGCAGTAGGGTCTTACTGTTAACCTCTGGTGGGTAATCAAGTGCTCTGACAGATGTCTGTCTTCTTTGTGGAAACCTTGTAGATCTCTTTGATCAATAGCTAATTGTGGGTGTTAGCCGCATCCTGGAATTGAGAGTTACAGGTCAGTGCCAAGGAACAAGAAAGAAGAAAGAAAAGGAAAATATAAAAAAGAAAGGAAGAAAAAAGAAAATGGGAAAAAAAAAGAAACAGGAGAAAATTAAGGTTAGGCTTCATCTCACCCTCTCCAGTACCCTTTGATTCAGGTGTTCCTTCTAAGAATCTGATGAGGGTTCAACCATTTAGTCTGTTTTCCAGGATATAGGATTTTATGGAACCAGTTCCATTTGGGTCCAGTTTTGTGTCCCCTCCCCCTTACCCTCTCCTCAAGCCCTACCCTCCCTATTGTCTGGTCCTCAAGATGCCTATTATGTATGTCAATATCATGGACTGAGCCAAAGATGAGTGAGACCATGCAATGATTGTCTTTCTGTGATTAGGTGAGTATGGTCTGTTCCATGTTTGACTATTTTTCTACAAATTTAATTGTTCCATTTTTTTTCTAACTGCTGAGTAGAATTCCATTGTGTGGATATACCATATCTTGGTTATCCATTCATCCAATGATGGGAATCTGGGTTGATTCCAGTTCTTAGCTATGAATTGAGCAGCTTTAAACATGATTGAGCAAATATCTCTAAACTGAGCTTTTAGGGAAAATGCCCAGTAAGGAAATAACTGGGTCTGTTGGTAACTCCATAGCAGACCTTTTTAGGAGTCTCCATATTGCTTTCCATAGTGGATGTACCATCTTACATTCCCACCAACAGTGAATGAGGGTTCCTATTTCTCCATATCCTTGTCAACATTTGTTTTCGTTTGATTTTTTTTAATGTTTGTTATTCTTACAGGGTTAAGGTGGAATCTCATAGTTGTTTTAATTTGAATTTCCCTAATGGTTAGCAATGTTGAACATTTTCTTGTGTGTTTGCCATTTGTATTTCTTCCTCTGAGAAATCCCCATTCAGTTCTTTGCCCCACTTTGTAAGTGGGTTGTTTGATTCTTTTTTTATTCTTACATTTTTGTATTCTTTGTAGATTCTAGAAATTAGGCCTCTGTCAGTTGTATAGCCAGCAAGGATTCTTCTTGTTTTTCCAATGCCTTTAGTGGATGGTTAGGTTATTGATTTTTGTTATGAAGGCAGTTTAGTGCTATGAATTTCCCCCTAAGGACTGCCTACATTGTGTCTCATAAGTTTTGGTATGATGTGTTCTCAATGTCACTCACTAGAAATTTTTCAATTTCAGTTTTTATTTCATCTACCACTCATTTATTGTTTAAATGTGGGTTGTTCAGTCTCCAGGAGCTGATGGAGTTCTTGATGCATCTCTTCTTAATTTCTAGATTTACATCATTGTGGTCTGATATCATGCCATAGCTTCCTGGACTAACATCTGGATCCTCTATTCCGTTCCATTGATCTACATGCCTGTCTATGCGCTATTACCAAGCTGCTTTTGTTACTATGGCTTTGTAATATAGCTTAAAATTGGGTATGGTGATGCCACCAGCCTTATTTTTGTTGCTCAAAATTGTTTTGGCTATTCTAGGATTTTTGTGCTTCTAAATAAATTTTAGGATTTTTTTTTCTATTTCTGTGAAGAATGCCATTGGACTTTCAGTGGGGATTGCATTAAATGTGGAGATTGCTTTTGGTAAGATTGACATGTTCACAATATTGATTCTTTCAATCCAAGAACATGGGATGTCTTTCTAATTTCTTATGTCCTCTACAATTACTTGCTTGAGTGTTTTAAAATTCTCATTGTAGAGATCCTTCACTTCCTTGGTTAAGATTATTCCAAGGAACTTAATTTTTTTTTTTTTGACAATTGTGAATGGGAGAGATTCCCTGATTACATACTCTGCATGTTTGTTGTTAGTATATAGGAGAGCTGCAGATTTCTGTGTATTTATTTTGTATTCTGCTATGTTGCTAAATGTGTTTATCAGCAGTAACAGTTTGCTGGTAGAGTTTTTAGGGTCCTTTGTGTATAGAATCATATCATCTTCAAATAATGATAATGTGATCTCTTCCTTTCCAATTTGTGTCCCCCCACCCTTTTGTGAAATAGGGTCTCACTCTGGCTCAGGATGACCTGGAATTCACTATGTAGTCTCAGGGTGGCCTTGAACTCATGGTGATCCTCCTACTGTGCCTCCTGAGTGCTTGAATTAAAGGCATGTGCCACCATGCCTTGTGACATATATATGTTCTTTTTTGTTGTTTTAAAATTTTTTATTTTTTTATTTATGAGAGAGAGAGACAAAGAAAGAGAGAATGGGTGCACCAGGGCCTCTAGTGACTGCAAATGAACTCCAGATGCATGCACCACCATGGCTTACATGGGACCTGGGGAATCAAACCAGGGTTCTTAGGTTTCATAGGCATGTGCCTTTAGTGCTAAGCCATCTCTCCAGCCCAGCATATATATTCTTAAAGTATGTCCTTATGATTTTCTGAATTTCTTTGGCATCTGTTGTAATGGTGCCCTTTTCATTTCTAATTTTATTTCTCTCTTCAGGTCAGATTTGCTAGGGGTTTATCAGTCTTGTTTATCCTTTCAAAGAACCAACTCTTTGTTTCATTGATCCATTGGATTTGAGGGGTTTCTTCTTCATTAATTTCTGCCCTAATATATTATTTCTTCCCATCTACTGATTTTTAGTTTGCCTGGTTCTTCTTTTTCCAAGGTCTTAAGATGAAGCATTAAATTGTTTATTTGTGAACTCTCTAATTTCTTTGTTTTTTTCCTTTTGGTTTTCGAGGTAGGGTTTCACTCTAGTCCAGGCTGACCTGGAATTCACTATGTAGACTCAGGGTGGCCTTGAACTCATGGTGATCCTCCTACCTCTGCCTCCCAGGTGCTGGGATTAAAGGCGTGCACCAATATGCCTGGCATCTAATTTCTTCATTAAGTACCATCCTCCCTTCCTTTCTCTTCCCTTTATGTCTCCTTTTTAACTTACTGGCCTCTGCTACTAAGTATTTTCATTCTCATGCAGAAGCCCAATCATCTGTAGCTAGGATCCACATATGAGAGAGAACATGTGGCGCTTGGCTTTCTGGGCCTGGGTTACCTCACTTAGTATAATCCTTTCCAGGTCCATCCATTTTTCTGCAAATTTCATAACTTCCTTTTTCTTTACCGCTGAGTAGAACTCCATTGTATAAATGTGCCACATCTTCCTTATCCACTCAGCAGTTGAGGGACATCTAGGCTGGTTCCATTTCCCAGCTATTATAAATTGAGCAGCAATAAACATGGTTGAGCATGTACTTCTAAGGAAATGAGATGAGTCCTTTGGATATATGCCTAGGAGTGCTATAGCTGGTATATGGTATATGGTATATGGTAGATGAATCTTTAGCTGTTTTAGGAACTTCCACACTGATTTCCCCAATGGCTGGACCAGATTGCATTCCCACCAGCAGTGTACAAGGGTTCCTCTTTATACACATCCCCACCAACATTTATGATCATTTGTTTTCATGATGGGAGCCAATCTGACAGGAGTGAGATGGAATCTCAATGTAGTTTTAATCTGCATTTCCCTGATGACTAGTGACATAGAACATGTTTTTAGATGCTCATATGCCATTTGTATTTCTTCCATTGAGAATGCTCTATTTAGCTCCGTAGCCCATTTTTTTATAGGCTTGTTTGATTCCTTATTAGTTAACTTTTTGAGTTCTTTGTATATCCTAGATATTAATCCTCTATCAGATATATAGCTGGCAAAGATTTTTTCCCATTCTGTAGGTTGCCTCTTTGCTTTTTTCACTGTGTCCTTTGCAGTGCAAAATCTTTGTAATTTCATGAGGTCCCAGTGATTAATCTGTGGTTTTATTGCCTGAGCAATTGGGGTTGTATTCAGAAAGTCTTTGCCAAGACCAATATGTTGGAGGGTTTCCCCTATGTTTTCCTCTAGCAGTTTCAGAGTTTAAGGTCTGATGTTAAGGTTTTTAATCTATATGGACTTAATTCTTGTGCATGGGAAGAGAAAAGAATCTATTTTCATCCTTCTGCAGATATATATCCAGTTTTCCCAACAATATTTGCTGAAGAGGCTGTCTTTTCTCCAATGAGTATTTTTGGCACTTTTATCAAATATCAGGTGTCTATAGCTACTTGGGCTTACATCTGGGTCCTCTATTCTGTTCCACTGATCTACATATCTGTTTTTGTGCCAGTACCACACTGTTTTTGTTACTATGGCTCTGTAGTATATATTAAAATCAGGTATGCTAATACCACCTGCCTTATTTTTGTTGCTCAGTATTATTTTAGATATTTGAGGTCTTTTGTGATTCCAAATTAATTTTTGGATTGTATTTTCTATTTCCATGAAGAATGCTTTTGGAATTTTTACAGGGATTGCATTAAATGTGTACATTGCTTTTGGTAAGATTGCCATTTGCACAATATTGATTCTTCCAATCCTGGAACAAGGGATGTTTCTCCACTTTCTAGTGTCTTCTGCAATTTCTTGCTTGAGTGTTTTAAAGTTCTCATTGTAGAGATTCTTTACTTCCTTGATTAGGTTTATTCCAAGGTATTTTATTTTTTTGATGCAATTATGAATGGGAGTGATTCTCTGATTTCATCTTCTGTGTGTTTGTTGTTAGCATATATGAAGGCTACTGATTTCTGTGTATTTATTTTGTATCCTGCTACATGGCTGTAGGTTTTGATCAGCTCTAACAGTTTGCTAGTACAGTCTTTAGGGTCCTTTATGTATAGAATCATGTCATCTGCAAATAATGATAACTTGATCTCATCCTTTCTAATTTGTATCCCTTTTATGTGTGTCTCTTGCCTTATTGCTATGGCTAAGACTTCCAAAACTATATTAAATAAAAGTGGGGACAGTGGACACCCTTGTCTTGTTCCTAATTTTAGTGGAAAAGCTTCCAGTTTTTCCCCACTTAGTAATATATTGGCCATAGGCTTGTCATAAATAGCTTTTATTATACTGAGATATGTTCCTTCTATACCCAGGACTTTTATCATGAAGGGATGTTGGATTTTGTCAACTGGTTTCTCTGTGTCCAATGAGATGATCATGTGATTTTTGTCCTTCATCCCGTTTATATAATATATTACATTTATAGATTTGCGTATATTAAACCATCCCTGCATCTCTGCGATACTGCCTACTTGGTCAGGGTGAATGATCTTTTTAATATACTCTTGTATTCTGTTTGCCAATATTTTGTTGAGAATTTTTGCATCTATGTTCATGAGGGATATTTGTCTGTAATTTTCTTTTTTTGTTCTATCTTTGCCTGCTTTTGGTATCAGGGTGATTCTGGCCTCATAGAAGGAGTTTGGTAGAATTCCTTCTTTTTCTATTTCCTGGAAAAGCTTAAGAAGCAATGGTGGTAGCTCCTCCTTAAAGGTCTGGTAAAATTCAGCACTGAATCCATCTGGGCCTGGGCTTTTTTTAGTTGGGAGACTATTGATAACTGTTCGAATCTCCATGTTTTTTATAGGTCTATTTAAGTGATTAATCTCATTTTGATTTAATTTAGGTAGGTCATATAAGTCAAGGAAATCATCCATTCCTTTCAGATTTTCATACTTTGTGTAGTATATGCTTTTATAGTAAGTACGTATGATTTTGTGAATTTCTCTGTAATCTGTTGTGATATTACATTTTTCAACTCTGATTTTGTTAATTTGTGTCTCTTCTCTCTTTCTTTTGGTCAGATTTGCTAAGTGTTTATCAATCTTGTTTATCCTTTCAAAGAACCAACTCTTTGTTTCATTAATTCTTTGGATTGTTTTTTTTTTTTTTTGTGTGTGTGTGTGTGTGTCTATTTCATTAATTTCTGCCCTAATCTTTATTATTTCTTCCTGCCTACTGAATTTTGGTTTGCCTTGTTCTTCTTTTTCCAAGGCTTTAAGGTGAAACATTAGGTCGTTTACTTGTGACCTTTCTAATTTCTTAATATTGTCACTTAAGGCTATAAATTTACCTCTTAGAACTGCCTTCATTGTGTCCCAGAGATTTTGATACGTTATGCACTCATTATCGTTTGACTCTATAAATTTTTTGATTTCCTTCTTAATTTCTTCATTGACCCATTCATCATTTAGTAGTGTATTGTTTAGTTTCCATGATTTTGTGTATGCTCTATAGCCTTTTTTGCTACTGATTTGTAGTTTAATTCCATTGTGGTCAGATAGAATGCAAGGAATTACTTCAATTTTCCTGTATTTGTTAAGATTTTCTTTGTGTCCTAATATATGGTCTATTTTAGAGAATGTTCCATGTGCTGCTGAAAAGAATGTATATTCTGCAGCCTTTGGATGAAATGTTCTGTATATATCTGTTAGGTCCATTCCTTCTATGACCTCATTTAGTCCAGATGCCTCTCTGTTTTGTTTTGTTTTTTCCCGGGATGACCTGTCAATTGATGAGAGTGTGTTGTTAAAGTCACCCACCACCACTGTGTTGGGTGTTATCTGTGACTTTAGTTCTAATAGTGTTTGTTTGATGAATTTGGGAGTCCCCATGTTAGGTGCATATAGGTTTAGGATTGTAATGTCCTCCTGTTGGAGTGTGCCCTTAATCAATATAAAGTGACCTTCCTTATCTTTCTTGACTAATGTTGGACTAAAGTCTACCTTGACAGATATTAGGATAGCAACCCCTGCTTGTTTTCTAGGCCCATTTGCTTGAAACACCGTCTTCCAACCTTTCACCCTAAGATAATGTCTGTCGTTTGTAGAAAAGTGAGTTTCTTGGAGACGACAAATTGTAGGATCCTGCTTTTTAACCCAGTCTGCAAACCTATGTCTTTTCGTTGGGGCACTGAGGCCGTTGATATTAAGAGATATTATCGAAAGGTGTGTATTTATGTTTGCCATTTTTTTGTGTGTGTGGTTCTGGTTCTACCTGTGCTCTCTTGTGTTAACTAGTATTTGAGTAGTGCTTGTTTTTTCTAGGTTCCCTATATGTCTGCTTTTCCTTTTCTTCAGCATGGAGGATTCTATCAAGTATTTTCTGTAGAGCTGGTTTTGTCTTCAAATACTCCTTTAACCTGCTTTTGTCATGGAATGTCCTTATTTCTCCGTCTATTTGAATGGATAGCTTTGCAGGATAAGGTAACCTTGGTTGACAGTTGTTATCTTTCAGAACCTGGAATATATCACTCCAAGCCCTTCTGGCTTTAAAAGTTTGTGTTGAATAATCTGCTGTAATCCTGATGGGCTTGCTTTTGCAGGTAACTTGATTTTTCTCTCTAACTGCTTTCAATATTTTTTCTTTGGTTTATGTGTTTGGAAGTTTGATTATAATATGGCAAGGAGAGGTTCTTTCCAGGTTTTGTCTTGCTGGGGTTCTAAAGGCTTCCTTTATCTGCATTGGCACCTCTTTCCCAATTTGGGGGAAATTTTCTTCCATGATTTTGTTGAAGACACTTACTATGCCTTTGGAGTGGTAGTATTCTCCTTCTACTATGCCCTGAATTCTTATATTTGATCTTTTTTCATAGTGTCCCGATTATCTTGAAATTCCCACTCATACTTTTGTATAAGTTTGTCTTTCTCTTTGTTGGACTGTATTAGATCTTCCACCTGGTCATCTAGCTTAGATATTCTGTCCTCTCCTTCATCCATTCTACTGGTGAGATTTTCTACAGAGTTTTTTATTTCATTAACTGTGTTCTTCATTGCTAGTAATTCTGACTGGTTTTTCTTTATTATTTCTATTTCCTTATTTATGTCTTGTATTGCCTTCTTTATTTCATGAAATTGGTGTCCTGCATCTTCTTTGATTCCTTTGATTTCCTCTTTGAGTTCCTCTTTGACTCCTTTGATTTGTTCTCTGACTTCTTTGAACATATTTACAATCATTCTTTTGAAATCTTTCTCAGGCATTTCCTCTAACTCGTTGTCACTGGAGGTCATTTCTGATGCATTAATACTGGATTTATATCGTCTTGCTTTTTAGTGTTTCTTGTGTTATAATGTATATATATTTGCATCTTGGATTAAGTTAATGCTTGGATTTTCTAGCTAGCTAAGTATTCTTAGCTGTATCAATTGATTTGATGTTATATATCTTCAGGAAAGGAGCTTAAAGTGTTAAGTGTGGCTCTTAAGACTCTCAGAGTATCTAGAAAGGTGCTCCTAGGGGTTGAGTTTCCCTGCTATGGGAGTATTCTAGTAGGCTGAGTGGAATAAAATACAGGTAGATTCTAAAAGTTAACTAAACACTGTACCCATTCAATCAAAAACAGCCCCAAGTATGTATCCCAGAGTACTTATTATATCAACCAGATCCTCTATGAACAAAGAGGTTAAGATTTCTGGTCCTTTGAGGGATCCAAGTTAGCTTGTGACCAAGTGAGACCTTTCCCTGGTGCAATCAATCCCAGTTACCTTTTTGGATGATTTTGGTCTCAGTCAAGTTGCTGCCTGGGTCAACGGGCTGCTGTTCTGATTTCTTGAGTTGGGCACTGGCTTTTCCTGCGTGGCAAACAGAGCCTGGCAAGTGTGGCCCTGCAGATCAGCAACCCCACTGCTGGAAATGCTGCTGCTAAAGCTGCCTCTGCTGGGTCCACCACTGCTGCTGCCTCTGCTGCTGCTGCTGTAGCTGCCACTGCTGGAGCCACCGCTGCTGGCGAAGCTGCTGCTGTGGGTCCACTGCCACTGCTGCCACTGAAGCTGCTGCTGCAGGGTCTTCTGCTGCTGCCTCAACTGGGTCTGCTGCTGCTGGGGCTGCTGTTACTGGTGCCAAAAGCCGCTGATGTTGCTGCCAGACTCTGCTCCTACTTGGGTACCCCTGTTGGCTCAAGTTGGCGTGGCCGGGTCCCGGGACGCTGCTCTGTTTGCTGGAGCTGGGCACTGGCGGTGGGGGAGGGGAGGGAGCCACAGCTGCTCTGGTTCTCTCGCTGTTCCACGTGTTCTACCTCGTGGTCTGCTCCTCCGTTGCTCTCCCTTCACGTTTCCTGAGTTGCAGAGAGCTCCGGTGTGAGGGGAAGCTCCCCGCCCCTGGTTTTTCCTGTGGCTCAAGTCAAGCCTGGTGGCTTTTCCTAATTTCTTAATATAGGCATTTAAAGGTATAAATTTTCGTTTTAGGACTGCCTTCACTGTGTCCCAAAGGTTTTGGTATGTTGTATTGTCATCACCATTTGATTCTGTGAATTTATTTATTTCCTTTTGATTTCTTCTATGACCCATACATCACTCAGTAGTGTACTGTTTAGTCTCCATGAATTTCTATATGCTCTGTAGCTTTTCTTGTTGCTAATTTGCAGTTTAATCCCATTGTGGTCAGATAGAGTACAACAGATTATTTCAACTTTCCTGTATTTGTTGAGATTTGCTTTGTGTCCTAATATATGGTCTATTTTAGAGAATGTTTCATGTGCTGCTGAAAAAAATGTATATTCTGCATCATTTGGGTGGAATGTTCTGTAGATATCTGTTAGGTCCATTTGTTCCATGATATCATTGAATACAGATGTCTCTATTTTTGCCATGGTGACCTGTCAATTAATGAGAGTGAGGTACTGAAGTAACTCACTACAAGTGTGTTTGCTGTTATCTGTGACCTTAAGTCTAATAGTGTTTGTTTGATAAAATTGCTAATCCCCATGTTAGATGCATGTATGTTTAGCATTGCAGTGTCCTATTGGAGTGTTCCTTTAATCAGTATAAAATGACCTTCTTTAACTTTCCTCACCAATTTGGTTTGAAGTCTACCTTTTCAGATATTAGGATTTCAGCCCCTGCTTATTTCCTAGGCCATTTGCTTGAATTACCATTTTCAGTCCTTTCACCCTAAGACAGTGTCTAGCTTTTATTGAGAGATGAGTTTCCTGGAGGCAATAAATGGTAGGATTCTGCCTTTTCAGCCAGTCTGCAAGCCTGTCTTTTGGTTGGGGCATTGTGGCCATTGATATTAACATTTTTTGTTGAAAGGTATGTATTTATTCTGGCCATTCTTCTTATTTTGTAGTGGTTCCTGTTTTCCCTTTACTCAGTTGCTTTAACTGCTAATTGAATATGTTTTATTTTTTCCTATTTCCTCCTGTGTGTGTTTTGCTCTCTTCAGTGTGAAGGATTACTTCAAGTAAATTCTGTAGGTCTGGCTTAGTTGTCCTAAATTCCTTTAGCCTGTTTTTGTTGTGGAATGTCCTTATTTCTCCCTCAATTTGGATAGATAGCTTTGCAGGATAAAGTAATCTTGATTGACAGTTGTTATCTTTCAGAATTTGGAATACATCATTCCAAGCCCTTCTAGCTTTTAATGTTTGTGTTGAGTAATCTGCTGTTATTTTGATGGGCTTGGCTTTGTAAGTGACTTGCTTTTTCTTTCTAATTGCTTTCAATATATTTTCTTTCTTTTTTTTTTTTTTTTTTTTTTTGGTTTTTCGATCAATATATTTTCTTTAGGCTGGGCAGTGGTGGCCCATGCCTTTAATCCCAGCACTTGGGAGGCAGAGGTAGGAGGATCACCATGAGTTCAAGGCCACCCTGAGACTCATAGTGAATTCGAGGTCAGCCTGGGCTAGAGAGAGACCCTACCTTGAAAAATAAAAATAAAATAAAATAGATTTTCTTTGGTTTGTGTGTTTAGTAGTTTAATTATACAACACAGCAAGGAGAGGTTCTTTCCAGGTGTTGTCTGGTATTCTAAAAGCTTCTTGTATCTGTATTGGCATTTCATTCCCAATTTGGGGGAACTTTTCTTCTATGATTTTGTTCAAAACACATACTAAGCCTCTGGATTGAAATTCTTCTCCTTCTCCTTTACCCTGAATTTATATGTTTGATCTTTTCATAGTGTTCTGGATATCTTGAAATTCCTATTTGTACCTTGCTATTAGCTTATCTTTCTCTTTTTTGGACTGTATTACATCTGCCACCTGGTCTTCTAGTCTAGATATTCTGTTCTCTCCTTCATCCATTCTACTGGTGAGACTTTCCACACAGTTTTTTACTTGACTAGTCTAGTTTTCCAGAGATAGAATTTTAGCCTGGTTTTTCTTCAGTATTTCTGTTTCCTTACTCATGTCTTATAATGACCTCCCTATTTTATTAAGCTGGTTTCCTTTGCTCTCATTCAGGAGTTTATTTTCTTTTTTAATTCCTTTGTTTTCTTCTTTGATTTCTGTAAATATAGATACAATCATTTTAAAAAAACCTTTGTGAGGCATTTTATTTAAAACAGTCTCATTGGTGATCATTTCTGATGGAGTTAAAATTTTGGGGGGGATTGTATTGTCTTGATTCTTTGTGTTTCTTGTATTATAATGTAGTGGCTTTTGTATCTTGAATTGATTGATGCTTGGATTTTCTACTTATCTGCAGTGTTATTAGATGTGGTGATCCCCCTTTATATACTTCCAGGATATGAATTTAAGGTGCCAGATGTAGTAGCTCTTGTACCCCAGTCCAACTCCAGAAGTAATATTAGGTGTTGAGTTTGCTTGTTAAGCAAGTATTCTAGTGGACTTGGTGGAACAATTTAATGGAAAATTCTAAACTTCAACTGAGCAATATACACATTCAATAAAAACCAGCACAGAGCATGCAATTGTGGGGATTAAAAAAACAAAAAAACAGATAGTCTTATAAAGCCAAAATCCCTAAGGGTATGTGTTGCTCTACACCCTTAATCTTGTCAGCTGGGAGGTAGAGATTTCTGTTCTGAATTGGGTTCCAGGTCAGTCTGGATCTTAATCAGATCTTGCCTCCCATAATGACAGAAGCAAAAGACAAGGGCCCTATAAATCTGAAAGTATCAGAGGCAACAAGATTCAACCCCCAAGTACAGCTTAATTGAAAGTGGTAAAGCCAACCAAGAATATATAACCCATAAGCTGCTTTGACATCAAAAGAGAGATTTGCTCTTCCAATGTAGGCCTATGTACTGTTTTTTTGTTTGTTTTATTTTTTGTCAGTCAGCCTTGTTACCTTTTGGAATGGCTTTTAATCTCACCAGTGCTGAGTACCCACCTTGATCCCTCTGTGCTGTGCTGTGAACCTGGAGTTCTGATCAGCTGTGCTTGTGCTGCAAGGGGGGAGCTGATGCCAGAGGTTCACTTTTCTAATGGTTGGGGGATGGGAGAGTGCAGAAAGCCTGGAGTTGCTCACACAGTCCTGCCTGTATCTCTTTCAGTAACTCCTTAGTTGATCTCAGCTGGCTTTCCTTCAAATTTCTTGACTTTGCAAGGAGGCTGATGAGGTTTGAAAATCCCCTTGTTTGGTCTTTGCTGCTGTCCCTGCTTGGCATGCCTGGTAGGGTGGTG
This sequence comes from Jaculus jaculus, assembly GCF_020740685.1. Taxonomy (NCBI): domain Eukaryota; kingdom Metazoa; phylum Chordata; class Mammalia; order Rodentia; family Dipodidae; genus Jaculus; species Jaculus jaculus. The sequence continues at coordinate 66,010,361 of NC_059107.1, forward strand.
CTGGGTGGGTGTGTGGATCACATGACTGGTGGGCCACAAGCACCTCAGTGGGATTCTGGCCATTTTCCTCCTTTCTGGTGGCTCTTGGTCTCTCCTGCTTTTCCACTGTGTCTAAGAGTAACCTATACTCCTTCATTTTTCAGGAGAGTATATTTTGCTGTGGTTTTCTTTAAATCCCTTCCTAGGCTGGTTTAGCATGCCTCCTATGCTGCCATCTTACATGGAAGTCTCCCTGTTCGTTTTTTTTTTTTTTTTCTATTAGTTACAACCTAGCAAGGACAGTATTCACATGACTGTTGGTCTCTTGTTGATTTTCTGCAAGTTCTGGCAATTGCTTGGCCAGGGTCACATAGCTTTTGTCTTCATTTTGGTGTTCTGATCCTGTTGTCTCTTCTATGTTTTGATTAGAGACTTCCATTGTAGGACTAGGCAACCTTGTTGCAGTTACTTCCATTTGATGTTTTGCGTTATTACTTTTGCACTGTGGTCTGTCGATCACAATGTGGGAATCATTTAATTCAGTAGGACTCTGTAGTTTACCCTTGAAGTGTCTTTAGTGATTGTCCTCTTTTATGTTTGACTAGATGTAGCTTTTGATGGCAAGGGAGCCTGTCTGCTCAGGCAGGAGGAGTCCTGAAGGCCCTGGTGGGGACTTGGAGACTTGGTGGCAGGGCAGGGGAGGATCCTGGAGAGTGGGCAGTCTCGGAAGCAGGTGGCTGTAGGGGGTATGATGGGGCTGACCTGTATGTGGGTTGCAGAGTGACGGGATGGGATGGCATGGGGGAGGAGACATCATCCAATGTAGACCCTGTGATGCAGACCTAATGGTGCAGACCCTGTGACTCAGACCCATGGTACCTACCCTGTGACATGGACCCAATGGCAACGACCCTGTGACACAGACCCATGGTACCTACCCTGTGACATGGATCCTATGGCACAGACCTGATGACATGGACCATGTGATGCAACCCTGATGGTGCGGACCCTGTGACATGGTTATGGTGGTAGGGGATGGGGCAGCAGTCTCAGTGGTGAGGGAGGAAGAAATGCCACAGGAGGGAGGGAGGGAGGAAGGAATGAGAGCCAGCTGGCACAGGGAAAGGTGAGGAACACCTGGCCCAGATACATGGAGCCTGCACATATCACAGAAGTGAATCTGGTCTGTGGCATGGCAGCTGGCGGGGTGGCTGGGACAGCTGCTTGAGGTGTTTGGAGGACTGTTGAGCTTCCCAAGAACATAGGAATTGCAGATCCCCTGTTGTACCCCTCCACACCTTCCCACTGGAAATTTTCTAGGACCTGCTGACCCCAAAATACCTAAAGATCTTGCCTATTATTGCCCAGCAAGGTGAAGCATGGTTAGGTGGACACCATCTTGACTGAAAGCATATCATGAATTCTTATGTTTGGTCTCTTCTTCTGTCTTGAAATTCTCATTCATGCCTTCCTATTAGTTTGTCTTTTTCTTTGTTGGACTATGTTAGATCTACTACCTGGTCTTCTACTTTAGATATTCTACCCTCTCCTTGATACATTCTACTGGTGAGAGTTTCTATAAAGCATTCTATTTGACTTACTCTGTTTTCATTGCTAGTATTTCTGATTGGTATTTTTTCATTATTTCTATTTCCGTACTCATGTCTTGTATTGACCTACTTATTTCATTACATTTGTTTCCTGTGTTCTCTTGGGATTCCTTCATGGGTTTGTTTTCTTTTATGATTCCTTTGATTTCTCTGAATACAGATATAATATTTTTTAAAAAATTCTTTGCCATGCATTGTATCCAAATAGGTCTCACTGGAGGAATTGTGCTGTCTTTACTTTTTGTGTTTCTTGTATTCTAACGTAGAGATTTTTGCATCTTAAGTTGATTTGATGCTTGGATTTTCTCATTATCTGCATTATTCTTAGCCATGTAAATCTGACTTTATATATCTTCAGGGTACGATCTTAAGGTGCATGATATGGCTCTTATGTTACTGCCAGAGTCACAGCAGAAGTGACCTTAGGTGTTGAATTTGTCTGCTACATATATATTTTAGTAGGCAGGGTGGAGGAAATTACTGGCAAATTCACCCAGGTAACATACACATTCAATCAAAACCAGCATGGAGTATTTATGCAAGAATGAGGATTAAAACAAACAGATAATCTAATAAAGTGAAAGTCCCCAAGAGTGTGTATTGCCCTATGCCATGAATCCTGTGAACTGGGAGGCTGTTATTTCTGGTCTGAAATGAATTCCATGTCAGCCTGGAACTGAGTGAGACCTTGCCTCCAACAATAACAAAAGAAAAAGCTAAAGGTTCTATAAATCAGGAAATGGCATATGCAACAAGAGTCAACATCAAAATACATCTTATTTGAGACTGGTAATGCTGACCAAGAGTACATCACTCAACTCTAACACAAAACCTACCCTGACATGGAAGGTGAGATTAGCATTTCTGGTGCAGACCTATATACTGGGCTTTATGTAAGTAGGTCTTGTTACCTTTTGGGATGGCTTCCAATTTCATCCACTTCTGTCCCTCCCTGTTGCACTGTAGGCTTGTTTAGGCTGCTTGGATTGCTGGATTTGGTGTTTTGATTGGCTGTGCTAAATGCTTCTTTGCTGTGGTTGAGTATTCCTTATACACCTTCACCTTCCAATATAAGAGTGTAGTTTTCTGGGGTGTTTTGTTTGTTGTTTATCTCCTCCCCCAGCTGCTTTCGCATGGCTACTATGCTACCATCTTACCTGGAAGTCCCATGCCTAGCTTTTTACATGGGTGCTGGGGCTCAACCTCAGCAAATCAGATCTGTTCAGGTCCTGTTGTTTACATAGCAAATACTGTTACCTGCTGAGCCATCTTCCAACTCCTTTATCAAGCTCAGGTATTTAATGGTATTGAATGGCCTTTGGCCTCTTGTCCCTGGAAACCTTTTCCCATGGGGTGACACAAACATATGTCTTCTTCCCAAATAGGGCACAAGTGACAGACCTAAGGATGATTTATGCCAAAACCAGTTTTGCTGAACCAGTGAGTTTACTGGGGTTATTATAGAGAGGGGTAAGGAGTTGCTAAAAGAGTAATAGATGAGCCGGTGTTGTGGTGCACGTCTTTAAGCCCAGCACTCAGGAGGCAGAAATAGGTGGAATGCCATGAGTTCAAGGCCACTCTGAGACTCCATAGTGAATTCTAGGTCAGCCTGGGATACAGTGAGACCCTACCTTGAAAAACCAAAAAAAAAAAAGAGTAATAGATGAATCAAACACAGCCACACCAAGAGAAGTCTTATCCCATTCTGGAAGACAATGTCCTCATACCTGTGTCACCTTCCCATAGCTTCTTCAACTCAGAGGCAGCTGCATCACCAAAAAGTCCACCCCATCCCAACATAGGTGATGACTCACAGAAGTTTTGTTTTTGAAGCACAGTGCACTACTTGCAGGCAGCTCCATTGGAGAGTCTGTTATCCCCAAGCATTACTACCCCTTCATATAGTCTTAGGGTAGGGTCTTGTAACCATTTCACAGATTTGTTGAATTCTGGAGTCTCTAGAACTTCTTTCTTGCCCCCCACCCCAAGAGATGTTTCAATTGCTAGCTAACATAACCTTGGGGAATGGTTATGTGACCTATAATGAGGTAGAGATTAGGGAAAGGAAATGTAGAAGCCCCTACCTCCAAAATCATGTTCTATACTACATAAACTTTTATAATGCTTATGTCCTGTACTGCATAGTCTTCTGTGATGACTGACACTAGTTTTTATAGTGTTTCAAGGCCATGATTTATATTGCAGCCCCTATTATAAATAATTTTATGCTTCCTTTTATTTCCATAGTGCAACTGCAGACATCTATCCACTAGTTAACTTTTTTTTTTTTTTTTTTTCTGTTTCTGTAAAACTTGCCTATCACATACTCAAGGTCTCTGGTATTAGGCCAGGGCTCTGAGCTCCAAGAACTAACAATAATGACTAGCTCAAGATAAGGTATTGTAGCAGACAGCTTCAGGTTCACTGAGATGAACTCCCAAGATAGCATAGTTACAGAAAGAAGGGATTTATTGAAGCTTACAGATCCAGGGGACGTTCCATAATGGCAGAACATTGATTGTATCATAGCATGATGTTATGAACATTTTATACACTTGTCCACTATCTCCTTAGGATAAATTCTAAGAAACAGAGCACCTAGTGAGAATCCAGATTTAAAGACTTATCAGACTCATAACAAGCAGGAAAAGGTTAGAAGAAAACCAATTTTTTAAATATTTTGGATCCAGAATGTACTGCTTTTATTTATTTTTTATTTTAATTTTTTTTCAAGATAGGGTATCTCTTCATCTAGTACAAGCTGACCTGGAATTCACTATGTACTCTCAGGGTGACCTTGGATTCACTGTGATTCTACTTGTGCCTCCAGAGTGCTGGGATTAAAGGTGTGCACCACCACTCCTAGCCTGTACTGCTTTAAGAGCAGCTCTCCCATAGTGTTTCCAGTTGCTGTCGTGAGGGCATGAGAGAGGTTAGAATATCTGAGAAATCAGCCTGTATGATAGCCTACCAGAAAAGCCATGCATACACTATAGGAAAAGGTAAGCAAAATTATCCAAGGCATGTTTGAAAGAAAAAGAGAGACACTGCTATTTGCTCTGGTGCAGTGAAAGAGGGCAAGGTTGCCTGCCTCCTAGGGCCCAGGCAAGGTGGGTGGTCTGGGCCAATAGTAACTGTTTAATGGGAAGAAATGAATGTTGTTGCCTCAGGAAGACCTGGGCCTCAGAGGAGAATTGACAGAGGAGGACCAAATTAGAAGTCTCCCTTCTCATAAGCCCATTTCATACTGTCTCCACTGGAGCCCACAATGCAGACCCACTGTGTCATTGTCAAGAAACCAAAGATTTGTATCAGCTACTGTCTGCAACAGCTTCAAGAATTGTTCCTATGAGACTTGAATCCCTGAGGATCTTTAAAAAAACCTTTCTGCTGCTCTGTGGAAAAGTATCCCTCCTTGTTACCCTGATTCCATCACTCCCAGGGACAGGCAGGAATTCCTGTTACTTAGAGTCCTACTGTGGAGCTACTATTTTCTTTTTCCTCAGTTTCCTTGGCTTTGCATGCCTCTTGCAATTATGTCCCTGTTCTGGATGCCACTTGTATACACTGTCCAATGGTGTTTGGATAAACATGAAATGAACACACACCATGCAAAACATGATTTAATGGAGGGTCAGAGAGATGTATTTGAGCACTCCCCATGCCCCACCCACTGATTACTTGCTGCTTTCATTTAGATTCAGACAGTCAAAGCTATGGGGAGTCTGAGCATAAAGCAGATCATGAGTTTGCATGGGGTCAGATCATGAGTTGGTTGTTTATGTTTATTAGGAAATCTTTAGAGAAGCTGTGATTTTCTTGTCTTCAAGAAACTCCACTCAAGGAGCTTCCCAGGCTTAGTCTGCAAACATTAGCCTTTTGCCAATTATCTTGATCTCCACAAAGTTTAAGCCTGTTGTGGTGTTGCACAGCTGTTATGCCAGCATTAGGGAAACTGAGACAGGAGCATCTTGAGGTCAAGATTAGCCTTGGCTGCATAGTGAGTTATTTAATATATATTTTTGATTATTTATTTGTTTTATGAGAGAGAGAGAGAGAGAAAGAGGCAGATAGAGAATGGGCGCACTAGGACCTCTAGTCACTGAAAATGAACTGGGGTCCTTAGGCTTTGCAGGCAAATGCCTTAATTGCTAAACCCAGGTCCTTCCCCCCCACTATACTCTTCCCCTCTTGATCAGTCTTTATTTTATTTTGATGTCATCATCCTTTCCTCCTATTATGAGGGTTGTTGCAGTCAGGTTTGCATTGCTGGAAGAAATCACCCAACCAAGAACAGCTTATGGGGAAAAAAGTTTATTTGGCTTACAGAACTGAGGGGAAGCTCCATTAGAGCAAGGGAAAATGATGGCATGAATAGAGGGTGGACATCAATCTACTGGCCAACAAGAGATGGACCACAGCAACAGGAGAGTGTGCCAAACACTGGTAAGGGGAAACTGGCTATAATACCCATAAGTCTGCCCCCAACAATACATATCTCCAACAGGTGTTAAATTCCCAAATCTCCATCAGCTGGGAACCTAGCATTCAGAACACCTGAGTTAATGGGGGGGGGGGAACACCTGAATCAACCACCACATTCCACCCCTGGCTCCCATAAACTAATAGCCATCCATGATGCAAAATGCAATGCATTCATCCAACTTTAAAAGTCCCCATAGTTTTTATGAATCCCAATGATATTCAAACATTTCCATAATCCTCCAAGGTCTTTTAACTGAGCCATGATACCAAAATAAAAAATCCCCCCCAAACCCATAATGGCACAGAATAAACATTCACACTACAAAAGATGGCACTGGGCATAACAAAAAAATATTCAACCAATACAAGATTTAAAACAACCAGGGCAAACATCAAGCTCTATAGCTCCAAGACCAACAACTTTAGCCAGTGACAAGTCTCTAAATCCGATAATCCTAACCAGCAACAAGTCTCTGGAGTTCCAATTCTGTCCCTCCAGCTCTGCTACTCACAGTCCTGGAAAATTTCATCTATGCCTTAGCAGCCATCTCGTGGTACTGGCATCTCCACTGCAATCCAAGGTTCATCCTCATGGCTCCATTGGGTCTCCATGCAGGCATCCAGCAAACCTGCTTCACACTGCCCATGGCTGTTTCCAAAACACAAGACTGTGTTGCAAATTCAATGACCCTCTTTCCTGCATTTCCTACACTAAGAATACCAGATGGGGTGCCATTTGTTAATCCAGAGGGGAATAAGGCAGACTTTGAAGAACAGGACATCCTTGAGCACTCAGGCCCCTTTAAGAGTCTACATTTTTCCTATTGCCCCAGTGCAGGTCAGCTGGCCCAACCTCAAAGGTTGTCATCTCTCATATAATTGCAGCTGAATGGGCAGCAGTTTCAGCCCAAATATTTCATTTCTGTGTCATATCTCTCTGTTCAGATTAGTTTACTTCTATGCAATGCAACCCTGCACAACTTCTCAGGACATGGGCATAACAGTAAGCCTCTCATATAAACTGCTTCTAGCCCAGTCCAGGCAAAGCTCTTTCTCACCCTCATAAGCCAAACCTCACAGTCCATAGTTCTTACTGCATTCAAGTCTTTTAACTCTGACCAGAATGGTCCATTGAGCTGTATTTACAGCACTGCATGACATCTCTTAGGCCAAGGTTTCAAATCCTTCCACATTCCTCTTGAAAATCAGCTCTAAAAAGCCAAAGCCACACAGTTAAGTACTCCTGACTCCTCTGGTACCAAATTTACTGTTGCCATCAGGTTTTTATTGCTGGTAGAAATCACTTAACCAAGAGCAGTTTGTGGGGGGAAAAAGGGTTTATTTTGGCTTACAGACTTGAGGGGAAGCTCCATGATGGCAGGGAAAATGGTGGCATGAGCAGAGGGTGGATATCAACCTCCTGGCCAACAACAGATGGAAAACAGCAACAGGAGAGTGTGTCTGACACTTGAACGAGGAAGCCCATCCCCAACAATATACTGAATCCAGGAGGCTTTAATTCCCAAACTGCTGTCAGCTGGGGACCTAGCATACAGAACACCAAAACTTATGGGGGTCAGCTAAATCAAACTATCATAGCCCTTGAGCCTTGGAAGGTGTGATAGAGATGTTTCAATGCAGCACTATGGTGCCTTTTGAGTCATACCAGAGGACCCTGTCATCTGAAAAGAAAAGCTTCTCTAACCCAAAGTAAGAGTAGCATTAATATATGGGTATGAACATTAAGAGAAGCGCTTACTGGGAAGTTTGGTGAGCATAGTATATACATTGAGCCATATACTAGTAGACATTACACCCCTAGGGCTCATGACTACTCCTGCTGTAGGTTTTCAGGATCAGGGATGTATTCCCTCCCATGGAGTGAGCCTCCAGTACAATTATAGAGCAGCTGGTTTCTTCCATATCAGATATGCCACTATTGCACCTATTGGTTCATTTGGCCTTGTTGGCCAAACTTAAGGCTTGCAGTGTCCACTGTTGTTTATCTTCACTGAGGACTTCTCTTTCTCCCATGGAACTACATGCAGCATAGCTTTTTCATATTTTTGTCAGCTGGTCCACAGGGAAGAGGTTTTCAGCTCATTTCCAGCAAGATTTCTCAGTGACTTTGAACAGCCCAAGCATGTGGAGTCTTCAGCAATAGGGTCTTACTATCTACTCCTGGTGGGAAACCAAGAACCTTGGCAATAGTCTGTAATGTTTTGGGAGCATCAGGGACCTCTGTGGCCAATAACTCACTGTCCCATCCCTGGCACTAAAATATTTATAGTAACAATCTATGGCTTCTGAGTATGCCATTGTTCAAAAGAGTAGCTTATCATATGGCTTATTCACACCCTCTTAGGTTTTGATTGATCCTCCCTCTACCCTTCCTTTACTCAATCTCTTCCCCTGACCTCATCGAGGCCATTCCACTCCCAGTAATCTATTCTTCTACTTTCATATATACTATGCCATCCCCTTAAATCCTCCTTTCTCCTCCCTCCTTTATAGCCCCTTTCTAGCTTACTGGCTTCTGCTACTGAGTTTTATTCCAACTCATATGCAAGTCCACACATTTGTGGCTAGGATCCACATATGAGAGAGAACATGTGGCACTTGGCTTTCTGTGCCTGGGTTATAATGTACATTCCTATCACCTCTATTTCCAGATAAAGAAACTGAGGGTTAAGGTGGTAAAATAGTGGCAATCTCAGTGGCCACTGCTTGTCTGGCTGAGCACTGGCTCTGCCTTCCGTTCTTACTGTCACTGGCTGCTCCAACTTTACCACTGCCACCAGCATCCAGCAGTGCCAGAGCTGAATTGTTGAAATGACTTCTCCCTCTGTCATGTCATGCCAGAGCTTTTTTTCTCTCTCATGTTCACTTCATACTACAAAGCAGAAACTCCTCAGGAGGCTTCTGTAAGGAGCCTAATCATGCACCAGTATTCTTCTCCAAAATGCCCTTCTTTTTTCTTTTCTACATAGTGTCAGTGAAGTGTGGTGACAAAGTGACAGGGGAAGGTTCCCCCAGATTCCTTTAGCATTCTATTTTTATTTATTTCCCCCATAATAGACATGCCACTATTGCACCCATTCAGTCTTCTGGCCTGGTTGGTCAAATTTGAGGCTTGCAGTGTCCACTGTTTTCACCACAAGACTGTATGTAGTACAGCTTTTTCCAGCTTTCTGTCAGCTGGTGTACAGGGAGGAGGTTTTTAGCTCAGCCTAGCTTGATTTCTCAGTGATGTTACAGCCCAGGCATGTGGAGTTTGAAGACCACTTCCTAAAAACAAAGATGAGTAAACAACATATATAAAGATATATATAAAACATATATAAAGATCCAGTTGGCTGCAGGAGAGAATTGAAAGCCTTGGTTCTTCATTTCTGGCTCTTCAGGGGAACCCACAAGTGTCAACATGCAATTGGTAACTGCTTTACTGCTTAGTGGCTTTGTCCAATCCTCCACATGAAGTCTGATGCGTCCCAATGAGTAAGCTGTGATGCAGCCCAGGAGAGGGTGTGGCAGACCCTCACTGTTTGCACGGAGCTGGTGATACCTTTGCATGACTGGTACTATGCATTCTTACTGAGTAAACAAGAGCTATTTCCTCTTGCCTTTCTAAGGAGACCAGGTGTCAGTAAGTGCTGGCACAGAACCAGGAGGTCCTCACCCTGGGCAGAGGAGACAGCTTGAGGGTGACAAGTGGTGTAATTTCAGGTGGACTAAGAATATATCCTGCCCTTCAAAGACTTTTCCCAGCCATTTGCTAGTGCTTGGAATGCCACGGCTAAAATTTCTTTTGATTTAATTTTTTGTGTGTGTGTTGGACAGAACCACTAAGCCTCACATAGGGGTGTTTGTGTGTGTGTGTGCGTGCATGCGTGTTATTAGAGATTGAACCTAGGGTTTCATGAATAGTATTTGTATTATATCTTGAAGCTACATCCCCACCCCTCATTTAAAATTTTTTTAAAAATATTTTTAAATATTTTATTTACTTATTTATTTGAGACAAAGAGGCAAGGGGAGGAGGGGAGGGAGAGAATGGGCACACCAGTGCCTCTAGCCCTTGCAAATGAACTCCAGATGCATATGTCATCTTGTTCATCTGGCTTACATGAGAACTGGGGAATCAAACCTGGGTCTTTAGGCTTCCCAGGCAAGTGTCATAAACATTGATCCATCTCTCTAGCCCTAAAAAATGTTTTTAAAATTTATTTATTTGCAGGCAGAGAGAAAGAAAGAGAAATGAGACAGAGAGAATGGGTGCACCAGGGCTTTCAAGTGCTGAAAACAAACTCCAGGTGCATGCACCACTTTGTGCATTGGGCTTTATGTGGGTATTGGGGAATTTAACCCAGATCATTAGGCAAGTACCTTAACTGCTAAGCCATCTCTCCACCCTTACTAAACTTTATATTGACAACGTCCATAAATGTAGACAATACACCAAGACCACAATCCTCTCCCATCACCTTCCCATATCCCCTTTCCATATCCCCAGTCCACTGTCTTTCCAACTGTAACTTTTCTATTTTGATGTAATCATTGTTTTTTCCTCCTATTATGCAGGTCTTGAGTAAGCAGTATCAGCCACTGTGAGGTCATAAATATCAAGGCCACTTTGTGTCTGTAAGATGGTATTGTAAGTACTCCTCCTCTTCTTTTGACTTTTACATTCTTTCTGTCACCTCTTTTGCAATGGTCCCTGAGCCTTGGAGGGTGTGGTAGAGATGTTTCAGTGCTGAACACTCCACTGTCACTTCGTAGCACTTTGGTAAAATTTTGTTTTTTTCTGAGGTAGGGTCTCGTTCTAGCCCAAGCTGACCTGAAATTCACTATGTAGTCTCAGGGTGGCCTCAAACTCCCAGAGATCCTCCTAACTCTGCCTCCCAAGTGCTAGAATTAAAGGTGTGCACCACCATGCCCAGCTGAAAAATTTCCTTTTTTAAAAACAAATTATTTATTTATTAATTATAGTGGGAGAGAAAGAGAGAGAATGGGTGCTCCAGGGCTTCCAGGCACTGCAAATGAACTCCAGACATGGGTGCCCTCTTGTGTATCTGGCTAACATGGCTCCTGGGGAATCAAATCTGGGTCCTTTGGTTTTGCAGGCAAGTGCCTTAACCGCTAAGCAATCCCTCCAGCCTGAAAATTTTCTTTTAAAAATATTTTTATTTATTTATTTGCAAGGAAAGAGAGAGAGGGAAAGAGAGAGAATGGACACACCTGGGACTTGAGCCATGGCAAACAAACTAGAGATGTATGTGCCACTTTGTGCCTCTGGCTTTACATGGGTACTGGGGAGCCGAACATGGGTTTTTAACCTTAAGGCAAGTGCCTTAACCACTAAGCCATCTCTCTAGCACTAAAAATGGTCTAATAACAATCTATGGCTTCTTTATCCACCTCCACAGGCTACTTCTGCCCAAACTCTCTCTTTTTTAACATATATATCATTAGTTAATGAAGAAGTAGGTTTCCATATGGCTTATTCATGATACCTCATTTTGAGACAGAGTCCCAACAAGTTACCTAGGCTGTCCTTGAACATATTCAAAGGTATTGCCCAGGTATTCCTTGAACTTTTAACCCTCCTGCCTTAGCCTTCTAAGTAGCTGATATTACAGGCCTGTGCTACCAGGCCTGACTCTTGATTTAAATCTTTGAGACCCTATTAAAAATGAAGGCTAAACCAGGCACACACCTTTAATCCCAGCATGCAGGTAGGAGGATCACATTGAGTTCAAGGCCAATCTGAGACTACATAGTGAATTCCAGGTCAACCTGGTCTAAAGGAGACCCTGACTTAAAAAAACCACACACATTTAAAAAATGAAGGTTGAGGGTACACCTCAATGGTAAAACATGGGCTTGGTATGCTCGGTGCCTGGGATTTCAATCCCCAGCACTGAGAAAAACAACACACATGCTCTTTCCTCCCCCTTTCTCTCTTCTTTCTCCCCCTTTCCCTCTCTTTTTCCCTTACTCCTTTCTTTTTCTCCATGTCCTTCGTTCTTTCTCTCTCCCTCTCTTTGCTTTCTCTCTGCTCTTTCTGCTCTCTCTCTCTTTTTTTCCCTCTCCCTCTCTCTGTTTCTTTTTCATCCTATCCCCTCTCTTCCCTCTCTCCCTCTTTCCCTCTTTGCTTTCTCTATCTTCTTCTCCCTCTTCTCCTTACCCCTCTCTCTCCTGTGTCTGTCTGTCTCTTTCAGAATTTGATTGGGAAGCATTTAGTCTTGGAAGTAGAAGTGTGAATAAGATTATGAAGTTGAACTGTGAGAACTAGACTAAGGAAGGGATAAAGAAGGGAGGGTACTGTGCCTTAGATGTAGGGACAAGACACTCCAATAAGTTTAAAAAAAGGCCCTGTAAAAAGTAGTGGGGTCCCTAAAGAAACTCTTCTGTTTCCTTTACATTTTGCCCAGTAAAAGACCAAAAGTTGAGGGTGCTAAGGATAAAGGTGCTGACACCCATAGAAAGAGCACTGGGTAGGAAGATTTCTTCTATGGTACTGGGATGCAGGTGGCTTGGAGGGTAGCTGATGGCTGTACTATATCCAGTTTGCACAATCTTGAGTCTGTGGTTTGCCATGATGCCCTAAGATGAGACTGTCATAGAGCATAGAAAGATGGTGGCTCAGCTTCCCAGATATGATGTAGAAATTGTGGTGCAAAAGAGGCCACCAGTGACAAGGGCAAGGCACTTCCTCAGTGGCTGAGTCATAGACAGCTTCTGGTCTCCATTGCTCAATGGGCTGTGCTGAGATTAGGGCCTTGCTGGAGAGCAAAACAAGCATGACTAAAGCAGTGATAAGGCACTTGGAGTATCCACACAAAGTTATAATTCCCCTGGCCATTGTCTCCCTCCTCCCCCCCTCACCCCGCCTTTGGTTTTTCTGTGGTAGAGTCTTGCTCTAGCTCAGGCTGACCTGGAATTCACTATGTAGTCTCAGGGTGGCCTCAAACTCACAGTGATTCTCCTACCACTGCCTCCTGAGTGCTGGGATTAAAAGCGTGTGCTCCTTGGTCTTCTAACTACAGCTTGCAGCACAGCCCCAGGATTAAAATTTGAGCTCAAGCCCACTTTTCTCCACAAAAAGCCTTTCTAGTCGAGTGGACATCATCCTTTATTCTCCAGGACTGAAATCGCCTTACGATTCGGGTTCTGACTTTCCTGCCCAAGGAGTCTAAGACAGGGTCAGCTCCAGTCTTTTTATTTTTTATTTTTATTAGCATTTTCCATGATTATAAAAAAATATCCCATGGTAATTCCCTCCCCCCCCCACACACTTTCCCCTTTGAAATTCCATTCTCCATCATATTACCTCCCCATCACAATCATTGTACTTACATATATACAATATCAACCTATTAAGTACCCTCCTCCCTTCCTTTCTCTTCCCTTTATGTCTCCTTTTTAACTTACTGGCCTCTGCTCCTAAGTATTTTCCTTCTCACACAGAAGCCCAATCATCTGTAGCTAGGATCCACATATGAGAGAGAACATGTGGCGCTTGGCTTTCTGGGCCTGAGTTACCTCACTTAGTATAATCCTTTCCAGGTCCATCCATTTTTCTGCAAATTTCATAACTTCCTTTTTCTTTACCTCTGAGTAGAACTCCATTGTATAAATGTGCCACATCTTCCTTATCCACTCATCAGTTGAGGGACATCTAGGCTGGTTCCATTTCCCAGCTATTATAAACTGAGCAGCAATAAACATGGTTAAGCACGTACTTCTAAGGAAATGAGATGATTCCTTCGGATATATGCCTAGGAGTGCTATAGCTGGGTCATATGGTAGATTAATCTTTAGCTGTTTTAGGAACCTCCACACTGATTTCCCCAATGGCTGGACCAGATTGCATTCCCACCAGAAGTGTAGAAGGGTTCCTCTTTTTCCACATCCCCGCCAACATTTATGATCATTTGTTTTCATGATGGAGGCCAATCTGACAGGAGTGAGATGTAATCTCAAAGTAGTTTTAATTTGCATTTCCCTGATGACTAGTGACTAGAACATTTCTTTAGATGCCATTCATATTTCTTCCTTTGAGAATGCTCTATCAGCTCCAGTCTTATTGTCCCTTCCTACTCCTCCCAGGGGATCCCAGCTGCTATTCACCTGCTCTTTGCAGCCTCCATGGCAGCCCTCAGCTTTTGCTTTGCCCACAGCCCACATCACACACAACCTTTTCTTTTGGATCTGGACTTTGTCTTTATTCCGGTCTCTTAGGTCTTACCTCATTTCTTTGATACATTTCCCTGAGGGCAACCCTGATTTGACCTCTGAACTGCCAGCCCCGAAGGTGTTACAGATGAGTACGATTCTGTGGAGGCTTCTGGACATAGCACACCACTTTTCTCCTCCCAACCCCTTAACTTCCTATGGCAGTTGCCCCCAGAAGGGAGGGAGTTCTAGGCATGTGTTAACACTGCCCACCCATCTCTGCTTTCCTCCATCTTACTTTTGTCAAGCCTTTTCTGAGTCCCAGACTCTGTTCAACTTCCCTTCCTAACTCCTTACTCTTGCCCTGCTGTGAATCCCTCATTAGGCACTCTGGTCTTTGCTTTCGTGGGCCAGGTGGCTTCTCTGATACTGGAGCCTTCTTTTACATCAAAGCTTCAGGGGGTTAAATCATGTCTGCTGTCCTCTGTTGACCACCTTGACCTCTGCCTGCTCACTTTGGGATAACTGGATATCTTGCTGTTCTTCTTAGAATAAGGCTTATGGGGTAGCTGGGTTCTTGTCCTGGGTTTCATGCTGGCTCCCCAGCTTCCTCTGACTCAAAACGAGCTGTTAATAAACATTGCAAAACTTCAAAAGGGAAGAAGGGAAGGTGTTTTCCAAATCCTCTCTTTGTTTTTCTTCTGAAGGGATAGTCAGTAAGGTTTCATAGAATATGGTATTTTGTGGAACACAGTTCTGGAAAGTTTGAGGTTTTATTCCAAAAGAATAGACAACAAATAGAATAATTCCAGGTGGCAGTAATGTGACAGTTAGTGAAAGAAATTGGAAAGGGCAGGAATTGCTTATACTCTGTAGCACATGCCAGGGGTCTCCCTTGTTTGCCAGTCTGGGATACAATGACAGTGTGCCTGACTGCTCACTGTGTTTGCATGAGGCAGCTCTGAGCTGTGGTGCTTTGAGGATATGTGTTCTTTCTCCAGCTTTGTGGAACATTCCCTCACTTCTCTCCCAATTGACATGCTTTGAGGTGATGAATGGGACATGATGCCATCAGAGCTCTATATCACCAGCTCCTAGATGCAAGGAATGAGGGCTTCTCTATGCTCCTTTTCCCAAGTTTGACTTCTGTTGTGATTTCCTTTTTTCATAATAATTAAAAAGATGGGCAGAAATTTAATATGGATGTGCCAGGACTTCCTGCCACTGCAAATGATTACAGACACATGTGCCATTTTGTGCATCTGGCTTTTTACATGGATACTGGGGAATTGAACAGAAGTCTTCAGGCTTCAGAAACAAGTGTCTTTAGCCACAGAGACATCTCTTCAGCCCTCTGTTGTGATTTCTATGTAGTACTCTAAATGTCCTTCCTTCTAACTGGGGACTGTTTGTCTTAACGTCAGTATCAAGACTCCTTCCTAGTTCAGAATTTCACTTTACAAACAACAGTGCTAAGCATGGCTCCCATTTATGGAATGGGTATAACATTATACAATTTGAACTTTCCTTATTAAACTTCTCTTTTCTATATGTAGGTAGTTCAGAATATTTCTTTTCAGTCCTTAAATGGAGATAAGCCTGTGATCTGTTGGTTGGGCCATTTAACTCTGAGACAGGTAAGGGCTATGTAGCTAGCAACCAAAGAGGAGGCCAGTTACATCCTCTGCATGACCTTTGCCAGTATAACTAGGAAAGGACCACTTGTGCCAGAGAAACCTTTATGACCTTTATTAAGAAGTTAGGATGTGGGCTAGGGAGATGGCTCAGTGGTTAAAGGCATTTACTTGCAAAGGCTGATGATTCAGGTTTGATTCCCTAGTACCTCTGTAAAGCCAGATGCATGAGGAGGTGCATACATCTGGAGTTCGTTTCAGTGCCTATTGCTCCCTCTACCTCTCTTTCTCTATCCTTTTGCAAAGAAAGGAATAAAATATGTAAGAAATTTTTAAAAAAGAAGTATGTTCTCTTGAGATCCTGATGTGTCTTTACTGTCATGACTTGTGTTGTTTGCTTGCTAAATTGAAGTCCAGTAGTTGACTGAGATAATCATAAATCAAGGTAGATGGAAAAGCTCTGCTTTGGCCCTTCCTGTAGAAAAGGTGTTCTTTGAACAGCCATCTGTAGCAATCTCCACCAAAAAGGGGTAGAGGAGAGGCTTAGGAACTTGGTCTAAAGCATTTGTCCATTTTGACTATGTGCTCTGAAAGACCATGGTTTTTCTTTTTCTTTCTTTCTTTCTTTTTTTTTAAGTTTTTTTTTTTTTTTTTCCTTCAAGGTAGAGTCTCATTCTAGACCAGACTGGCTTTGAACGCACAGTGATCCTTCTATTTCTGCCTACCCCTGTTACCCCAGACTGGACTTGAACCTAAGATGATCCTTCTACCTCAGCCTCCAGAGTGCTGGGATTAAAGGCGTGCACCACCACAACCATCTCTCTGTGTGTGTTACCATCTTGTTAGTCATGGCTGGCCTAGATGAGTTGGTCGTGAACTTGTGGAAATCTCCTGTCTTTACCTCTCAGGTGCTAGAATTCTAGATGTGCATCACTATGCTGTTAAACCTCTGTCTCTAGCCTGGATTTCTCTCCTGAGTTCTTTTTTATTTATTTATTTAGGAGCGACAGACACAGAAAGAAAGACAGATAGAGGGGGAGAGGGAGAATGGGCGTGCCAGGGCTTCCAGCCTCTGCAAATGAACTCCAGACGCGTGCGCCCCCTTGTGCATCTGGCTAACGTGGGACCTGGGGAACCGAGCCTCGAACCGGGGTCCTTAGGCTTCACAGGCAAGCGCTTAACCGCTACGCCATCTCTCCAGCCCTCTCCTGAGTTCTTTTTTAAAAAATGTTTTCTTGGGCTGGAGAAATGGCTTAGGAGTTAGGGTGCTTGCCTGCAAAGCCAAAGGACCTCAGTTTGATTCCCCAGGACCCATGTAAGCCAGATGTACAATGTGGTGCATGCATCTGGATGAACATTAGAGAAGTGCTTACTGGGAAGTTTGGTGAGCATAATATATTCATTTAGCCAGACACCAGCAGGCATTACACTCCCAGGGCTCATGACTTCCCCCGTCATAGATTTTCAGTATCAGACATGTATTCCCTCCAGTGGAGCAGGCCTAGAGTCCAATTAGAGGGAGATAGGGTTCCCTCATAACAGAAATGGCATTTTTGTACCCATTGGCTCATTTGGCCTGGCTGGCCAAACTTAAGGCTTGCAGTGTCCAGTGTTGTTTATCTCCACTGATGATTTCTGTCTCTGCCATAGGGCTGCATGTAGTGTAGATTTTTCCAGCTTTCTGTCAGCTGGTCTACATGAAGGAGATTTTCAGATCAGCTCTAGTAAGATTTTTCAGTGACTTTGTAGTCCAAGTACATGGAGTCTTCAGCAATAGGATCTTACCATCTATTCCTGGTGGGAAACCAAGAGCCTCGGCAATGGCATGTAATGTTTTGGAGGCAACAGGGACCTACTCCCTGGCCAGCAACTCACGGGAAGATATCCCATCTCTGGCACTGAAATTTTCTAATAACAATTTACAGCTCCTGAGTCTAAAAAAATAGGTTTCCATATGACTTATTTATACTCATAGATTATGATTAACCCTCCCCCCTTTCCTTACTCAATCTCTTCACCTAACCTCACTTAGGTTTTCTACCCTCAGTAACCTATTCTACTTACATATATACAATACCATCCCCTCAACTCCCCTTTTTCCTCCCTACATTATATCTCCTTTCTAGCTTACTGGCCTTGACTACTGAGTTTTATTCCAACTCACATGCAAGTCCAAACATTTGTTGCTAGGATGCACATATGAGAGAGAACATAGGGAACTTGGTTTTCTGGGCCTGGGTTACCTCACTAATTATAATCCTTTCCAGATCCATCTATTTCCCTGCAAATTTCATTTTTATTTACCACTGAATAGAACTCAATTGTACAAATGTACCACATCTTCATTATTCATTCATCAGTTGAGGAACATCTAGGCTGGTTCCATTCCCTACCTCTTATGAATAGAGTGGCAATAAACATGGTTGTGCAAGTATCTCTAAGGTAGTGAGAAGAGTTCTTAGGATATATGCCTAGGAGTGGTATAGCTGGGTCATATGGTAAATCTATTTTTAGCTGTCTCAGGAACCTCCACACCAATTTCCACAATGGTGGTACCAGATTACATTCCCATCAACAGTATAGAAGGGTTCCTTTTTTTTCCATATTCTTGCCAGCTTGTATTTTCATTTGTTTCTTGATGATTGACATTCTGACAGGAGTGAGATGGAATTTCAAAGTACTTTTAATTTGTATTTCCCTAATAGCTAAGGGTGTAGAACACTTTTTAAAAGATGTTTATAAGCCAGCTTTGTTTCTTCTTTTGAGAACTTTCTGACAGAAAGCTGGAAGGAGCTATGCAGCATGCAGCCCAATGGGAGAGAGAAATCATTAAAGGTATTAAACAGCAGTGGACTCTGTAAGCCTTAAGATTTGCCAGGTAGGCCAAATGAGCTAATGGGTGCAACAGTGGCATGCCTATTATGGGGAAAGCCAACCGCTGTCTAACTAGACTGGAGGTCCTTTCCATGGAAGAGAATATATGCCTGGTACTGAAAATCTAATCAAAAGCCTATGGCTGGGGAGGTCATGAGCCCTAGGGGAGTAACAACTGTTGTAATATAAATTACATATATAGGGCTGGAGAGATGGCTTAGCGGTTAAGCGCTTGCCTGTGAAGCCTAAGGACCCTGGTTCGAGGCTCGGTTCCCCAGGTCCCACGTTAGCCAGATGCACAAGGGGGCGCACGCGTCTGGAGTTCGTTTGCAGAGGCTGGAAGCCCTGGCACATCCATTCTCTCTCTCTCCCTCTATCTGTCTTTCTCTCTCTGTCTGTCGCTCTCAAATAAATTAAAAAAATTACATATATATTTATGTAATATAATGCATATATTATGCCCACCAAACTGCTCTGTGAGTACTTTTAAAATGTTTATACCCACATGTTAATGCTACTTTCATTTTTGGTTAGGGAAGCTTCTCTTTTAAGATGGCAGTGACTATGGGATGACTCAGAAGGCTCCATGGTGCTGAGAAGTGACAGAGGAGTGCTCAGCACTGAAATATCTCTATCATACCTCCCAAGGCTCAGTGTCCATTGCAGAAGAGGTGGCAGAAAGAATGTAAGAGCCAAAGGAATGGTAGGACTGCTTATAAAACAATCTTCCAGATGCCAAATGGCCTGGATACCCATGACCTCACAGTGCCTGACAATACCTATACATCACCTTCATAATGAGAGGAAAAGATGATGATCTCAAAATAAAAGGGAGACTAGTTGAGAGGGGGAGGGGATATGATGGAGCGTGGATTTGAAAGGGGAAGTGGGAGTAGGGGGATTATCATGATTTATTGTTTATAATTATGGAAGCTGTCAATAAAAAGTTAAAAAAACAAGAAACAGGACTGGAGAGATTCCTTAGCAGTTACGGTGGTTGCCTGCACAACCTAAGGATCTAGATTTGACTCTCTAGAATCCACGTAAGCCAGATGCACATGGTGGTGCATACATCTGGAGTTCATTTGCAGTGAATAGAGGCTCTGGTACACCCATTATCTCCTCCCCCCCCCCATAAATAAATTTTAAAAAATAAAATATTAAAAGAAACAATCAAAATGGACATAAATGGCCAAATTATGCTATGTCTACACATTGATGAAAGAAGTAGATCTATAGCCGGGTGTGGTGGTGCACACCTTTAATCCCTGTACTTGGGAGGCAGAGGTAAGAGGATCGCCATGAATTCAAGGCCACCCTGAGCCTATATAGTGAATTCTGGGTTAGCCTGGACTAGAGTGAGACCCTACCTCTAAAAAACAAACAAAAAAGTAGATCTATAATTATTGACATATAAAGGTCACAATATATGCATAAAAATGTATGGCAGGGATAAGGAGATTACTTAGTGGTTAAAGGATCTCACTTATAAAACTTGCCCACCCAGGTTCAGTTCCCAAGTACCCATATAAAGCCAGACGTACAAAGTGGCACTGCATCTGGACTTTATTTGCAACAGCAAGAAGCCTTGACACCCATCCTCTCTTTCTCTACCCTCTCACAAATAAATAAGTAAAAATATTTTTTAAATGTATTGAAGGAGGCTGGAGAGATGGCTTAGCAGTTCAGGTGCTTACTTACAAAGCCTAAGGACCCAGGTTCAATTCCACAGTATCTATGTAAGCCAGATGCACAAGGTGGCACATGTGTCTGTTGTGGTTACAGACTCTGGTGTGTACATCGTCTCTCTCTCTCTCTCCCTCTCTCATAAATACATAAATAAATAAATGCATGGCAAATCAACATTGCTCATCAGAAATAAATGTAACCATAGCTATATATACATCTTAAAAATCACACAGCACCAGCATAAATTTTTAATTTGGAGAGAAGACGACTAAAAAATAATATTCTGTGCTGGAGACATGTCTTAGTGGTTAAGCGCTTGCCTGTGAAGCCTAAGAACCCCGGTTTGAGGCTCGATTCCCCAGGACCCATGTTAGCCAGATGTATAAGGGGGTGCACGTGTCTGGAGTTCTTTTGCAGTGGCTGGAGGCCCTGGCATACCCATATTCTCTCTCTCTCTCTCTCTCTCTCTCTCTCTCTCTCTCTCTCTGCTTCTTCCTCTCTGTCTGTTGCTCTCAAATAAATAAATAAAAATAAACAAAAAAAATAAGATTCTAAGAGGACTTGGGCTAAGATAGTGAAATAGGAGTGTTGCTAGCCAATGAATCCTAGGGAAAAAAGAAGCAGCATAAGACGCAATACACTGTTCTACCAAAAAATTAAGGTATGAAAAGGGAGACTGGTGGCACACACTTTTAACACTTGAGAGGCAGAAGTAGGAAGATTGCTGTGAGTTCCAGGCCAGTCTGGGTTTACAGAATGAGCTCCAGGTCAGCCCAGGTGCAAAGCTTAAAGACCTTGGTTCAATTTCCCAGTACCCACATAAAGCCAGATGCACAAATTGGAGCATGCATCTGGAGTTCATTTGCAGTGGCAGGAGGCCCTGGTGCACCCATGATTTCTCTATCTGCCTCTCTCTCAAATAAGTAAATAGAAATATAAAAAAAGCTTTTTTAAAAGCTGTGTAAGGAATTATTAATCCAGGTGAGACCCCTGCACAGAGGCAAGAGAAAGATAGTGCTTCCAGCAGACATGCAACCAGCAAGACCCAGACTCCAGCTACTTGCCAGACCCTGCCTGAGTCAGCGAGAACAGAACTGTACTTACTGGGCAGGGATTTGCCCACTGATACCAGCCTTGCAAAATCAAAAAGACAGAAGACAAAAGGGACCAGCTGAGCAGTTCCAGAACAACTTTAGACAGCTAGCTCTCCACAGCCTCATTTCCCTAATATGTCAACACCTGGAACCACTGGAGAGTTCAGGACTCCAAGGAATCAGGGCCACACCTCCCCCACACAGCATCCAGCACAGCTGTTCTGAAGAGCAGATCCACTGACCTAAGCAGCTGAGCTGAGTCCACAGTGTAACAAACAGGGAGCCAGCTTCACACTGGGGGCAGGGTCTTATTTGGGCCCAAGCTGACCTAGAACCCATTGCAGCCCAGGATTCTCAGCTTCCCAATTGACCCAATAAGGGAGTGAGTGAACACTCAAGCCCAGCTTAGGGCCTGTGGTTTTGTTAGTTTGTCTGTTTTAATTTCCCCTCTTGCATCAATACTCCAAGCTAGTTTTGTTTGTGTTTGTATAGTGCAAGGTTGGATTTTAGGTATGTTTTGTATTTTTCACCACCCAGCCTGCTATTGAAATCTTTCTACTTTCAACTCCTCTCACACACAACTTACTTACTTTCCCTCTCTTTCCAACCTGTCTCCCACGTTCTCTCCTTTTTATCCTCTCTTCCTTATTCTCCATAACTACAACCCTCCATAGACTGAGCAGCCTCTAAACATCTGCAGAAACAAGCAGTCCCCCATCTTCCTACTCCTACCGGCTTGTCACCTCTCTGTTCTTCAAAGATAATGGCTGTCATCACGTTAACCCACCCACACTGCCCCACTGAAGTGACCAAACCATATAAAGCATAGAGCAAACTGGCCTTGCTCTTAGACCCACCAACAATTATTGAAGTAAAATGGAGCATTGTTGTTAATTTTCTATGAGGTTATTTGCATAGAAGGCATATGTGGTTTTGTTAGTTTGTCTGTATTAATTTCCCCTCTTTTTTGTTATTTATTTATTTATTTATTTAAGAGTGACAGACAGAGAGAGAGAGAGAGAATGGGCACGCCAGAGCTTCCAGCCATTGCAAACGAACTCCAGATGTGTGCGCCCCCTTGTGCATGTGGCTAACGTGGGTCTTGGGGAATCGAGCCTCAAACTGGTGTCCTTAGGCTTCACAGGCAAGCGCTTAGCCACTAAGCCATCTCTCCAGCCCAATTTTTTTATTTTTTATTTTTTGAGGTAGGGTCTCACTCTAGCCCAGGCTGACCTGAAACTCACTATGTAGTCTCAGGGTGGCCTTGAACTCATGTCGATCCTCCTACCTCTGCCTCCCGAGTGCTGGGATTAAAGGCATGTGCCACCATGCCCAGCTTTAATTTCCTCTTTAAAAAAAAATAATATATATATATATAGTTTATTTATTTATTTATTTGAAAGTGTCAGAGAGGGAGGGAGAGAAAGAGACAGATAGAGAGGGAATGGGCGCACCAGGGCTTCCAGCCACTGCAAACGAACTCCAGACCCATGCGCCCCCTCGTGCATCTGGCTAACGTGGGTCCTGGGGAAATGAACCTCGAACCAGGGTCCTTAGGCTTCACAGGCAAGTGCTTAACCGCTAAGCCATCTCTCCAGCCCTAATTTCCCCTTTTGCATCAATATTCCAAGCTAGTTTGTTTGTGGTTGTATAGTGCTAGGTTGAATTTTAGGTATGTTTCGGGTCACTCCTGTCATTACTCTGGTAGTAATATATTAGCCACATCTGGCACTTTGAACTCCTCCCCCTAAGATATAACTTCTGATCTACACTTCTAAGAATACAGCTGGTAACTAGGAAACTCCATGCATTGAAATAACTTGAGATACAAAATCTCTATTCAATAATATAAGATACACAAAAGATCAAGACAAAATAGTTTCTCCAAAACATATAAATTCAGAAGTAATGATCTCCAGTGATACTGAATTAGCTGCAATACCAAAAATAAGATTCTAGCCAGGTGTGATGATGTACACCTGTAATCCCAGTACTGGGGAGAGGAGGCAGGAGGAGGAGATCAAGGCCAGCCCTACTGCTCAGAGTTCAAGGCCAACCTGTACTATATGAGAACCTGACTCAAAAATAAAATAAACACGCCTTTATTCCCAGCACTCGAGGCAGAGGTAGGAAGATGGCTGTGAGGTCAAGGCCAGCCTGAGACTACATAGTGAATTCCAGGTAAGTCTGGGTCAGAGCCAGATCCTACCTCAAAAAATTGATAAACCAATAATAATAATCATAATAAAATAAAAATATAAATTTACAAACAACAGAAAATAGGATTCTGACTTGAGAATGGGTGGCAAAATGATTTTACCTCAATAAGTGAAGAACCATTGCAGGCTTTTGAGCAGAAGTGGTGTTAACCGCAGGGACCAGCAAGGTTTTATGGTGCAGTGTGTGAAATGAATGAGGTGAGAAAAACTGACTTGGAAGCTATAGTGGCAACACAGGCTTGAAATAATAAAGCACCAACTTAAAATGAGCAGTGAATTACCTGGAAAGGATTGGTCCAAAGACTGCTGGGAAGAAGCCACTGATTTGATGGTTTGTCAGGCAGGAAGAAGAGAAAGAGCAAAGGGTAGTAAGTAAGTCACCAGTAATACCCTGATGTTAGCCCCTCCTGTGAAACTGGAAGCTTCAAATTCTGTTTTCCATTTATCTGCTCCCTATTTCTTGAGGTAAATTTTCAAGGAAGAAGAGAGGAAAGCAAAAGCTGGAGCCTGGAGCTGGTAGTATTTGAGGGTCAGAAAGGGCAGGGGACGCTGGCTCCCAGTCCCTGCTAGGTTCTGCCATTTTCATAGACCAGAGAATGTTGGACATTCCATTGAATTCAGTGAGTGGGGAGAGAAATGTCCTAACCTGTCTATAGATAGCTATGAAGTGTTTCAGAAGTTAGGTTGCCCTGTTTGGTTAGAAAAGCTAGTGGTGGCTGAGTGGTTTATTGAATTTTGGCTTCATTCCTGTGAAACAACACAAAAAAAGTGTACTGAGCCGGGCATGGTGGTGCACACCTTTAATCCCAGCACTTGGGAGGTAGAGATAGGAGGATTGCCATGAGTTCGAGGCTACCCTGAGACTACATAGTGAATTCCAAGTCAACCTGAGCTACAGTTAGATCCTACCTCAAACAAACAAACAAAAAGGTGTATTGACTTGGACCAGAGAGGGACAGGTAAAAAACCAAAACAGCACTGTATTTATTTATTAGAAACAGTGAGAATGGGTGCACGAGGGCCTTTATCCACTGCAAACGAACTCCAGATGCATGCGCCACCTTGTACATCTGGCTTATGTGAGTCCTAGGAAATTGAACCTAGGTCCTTTGGCTTTGCAGGCAAGCACGCACCTTAACCACTAAGCAATTTCTCCAGCCCCCAAACAACACTTTTATGTATGAAGTCATCAGGCTTGCTTTATTTTAGCATCCCTTGGTCTTCCACTTGTGTGCTCATGAGCTACTAGAGTTCTCAAGGGAATCTGCTTTAATGAGTAGAAAAATCAAGAGTCTCTTAAATCACTTCAGTTTTCCAACTGGAAATCCTACTTAAGGGATTAAATTATTTAGCTAACCCATTCTGACAGCACTAACACAGAAGGCAGTCATGTCCTTTCAGAAGTTCTGAATTCACAGGGTCAACTTTAGGAAAATCCTTCTACAATCTAGTGACGGGCAGTCAGGAAATGCTGACTGAATAAAGAGGAGGGAAGCCGCAGGAACCTCCGAGTCAGGTTAGTTGTGTGTCTGTCACTGCAGCTTTGAAAGGACAAGTCTGTCGCTCACAGCTCATATCATATCATATCATATCATATCATATCATATCATATCATATCATAGGGAGAAGTTTCTATTGTGGGAGCTAATGACTACTCAGGCATTTCCAAAATGAGCTTTCTGATGACACTTGAGCCCTAGTCAAATGAACTTTCCTTCTAGAAGATCAGACTGCTGAGAGAGAGTCTGAAACATATAAAGTGACCCACAGCAATTGGAGATTTCCTACTGGCAGCCTATGTTTCACGGAAGTGGGAGATGCTTTATGGGCCTTCTGTATGCAGAAGGCAGCTCTCTACCTCTCTTCTGACTGCTCCACACCGAATCCTGGACTTCTCCGGCTGGCTCTGGCTGTGCTTGTCCAGCTGGGCCCTGCATTCTGGATATATGGCAGTGGTGATTTTTAGCAAGGCTGGAAATTACCAAAGTTGAGAAATGCTGGTTCTGGCTTCAAAGGGACTGGGGCCTGTCACCTAGCCCTGTCTTGGCATTTTCTGGTACATTTCCTCCCAGCTTATAATTCTGCCTGGGTAAGTGTTCCCCACTAGCTTCTTCTGGGGAACTGTGGGGACAGGAATGGAGGTGCTCCTGACAGCAGTGATCTCCATAACTTCCCATGGAGGGTTATTGCTCTCACAGATGACCAGACAGTGCCATTGGGGCGTTTGAGGACTTACCAGTGTGTTTGTATTTCCTTTTCTTCTTCCTTCCCTCCCTCCCTCCTTCCTTTCTCTCCTTTTCCTCCTCTTTTTTTTAAAATTTTTTATTTGACAGCGACAGACACAGAGAGAAAGACAGATAGAGGGGGAGAGAGAGAATGGGCGCGCCAGGGCTTCCAAACTCTGCAAACGAACTCCAGACGCGTGCACCCCCTTGTGCATCTGGCTAACGTGGGACCTGGGGAACCAAGCCTCAAACCGGGGTCCTTAGGCTTCACAGGCAAGCACTTAATAGCTAAGCCATCTCTCCAGCCCTTCCTCCTCTTTTTTTCCCTTGTTTTCTTCTTATTGAAGTAGGTTCTCTCTCCCATCCAGGCTGACCTGGAATTCACTTTGTAATCTCAGGGTAGCCTCAACCACACGGTGATCCTCCTACCTTGGCCTCCTGAGTGCTTGGATTAAAGGCATGTGCCACCACACCTAGCTTGTCTTGTTTTTTGGTAAGTATTTTCATTTATTTATTTGTGAGGAGGGGGGGAGGGAGGGAGAAAACCAGGGCCTCCAGCCTCTACAAACAAACTACAGATGCACAAAGTGCATCTGGGTTTATATGGGTACTGGGGAATCAAACCTGAGTTGGTAGGCTTGGCAGGCAAGTACCTTAATCACTGAAAAATCTCTCTAGCCCTCCCTTTTTTGAAATGGGGTCTCACCATTAGGTTAAAATTCACTCAGCCAGCCTCAGCCTGTCTTTCAAAAATATTTATTTTATTTTATTTTTCAAAATTTTTTTTGAGGTAGGGTCTCACTCTAGCTCAAACTGACCTGGACTGGAATTTACTATATAGTCTCAGGGTGGCCTTGAACTCATGGCGATCCTCCTACCTCTGTGTCCCAAGTGCTGGGATTAAAGGCGTGTGCCACCATGCCTGGCTCAAAAATATTTTTTTATTTGCATGTGTGTGTGTGTGCACGTGCATCAGGGCCTTCTTCCTACTGCAAATGAACTTAGATACTTACACTACTTTTGTGAGAACTTTATTACAATAACATGTTGTAAATTGATTCATATTCCAATCAGGCTATGTCCCTTCTTTCCTGCCCCCATTCTACTGAAGGCCCTTCTCAGTGGGGTTATTGATAATCACTGTAGGGTCATGAATGCCCTTCTGTGGTGGGGGGGATAATGCTTTAGAGTATACCTTTCCACCCTGTGGCTCTTACATTCTTCCCACCTTCCCTTTTGCAATGGTCCCTGAGCCTGGGAGGGCGTGTTATAAGTCTCCAGTAGCCTCTGATTTTCTGCTTTGAGTCTCCTCAGTGTCTACCATCATCTCCCTGGAGTTGCTTCTTAGACTAGCCATGGCAGCAGCACTCATGTTTAAACTGCCATTTCTTCTGCAGTGTTTCCTGGGTGCTGGCAGGTAAGATAGAGATGGTGCATCTTGTGCTAGGCAGTCAGGTGTCTTTTCTTGTCATTCAGATGATCTTGAGTTTCATCAGTATTTGCTGACATCTGTAAAAGTCGGGTAGCCGTGCTGCTGCGGCTGTGGAGCTCCGGCCGCGGGTGGCGTGTGCGGGTGGCCGCCTCGGGCAGCCTGCGGCCAGGAGCGCCGCCAAGGCCCTGCACCGCGCGGAGGAGCGCCGCCAGCCCCGCTCGCTGGACTTCCGCGTCTTCTTCAAGAATGTAGCTGGTCACTACATTTCCCCTTCCACGATATTCCTCTGAATGTGGACTCTAAAGAGGAAGGTGGTGTTCCCACAAAGAAAGCACAAAAGGATGAAGATGAGAATTTGTTTCATATGGTTGTGGAAATACCTCGGTGGACAAATGCCACTGAGGAGCCACTGAACCCCATTAAACAAGATGTAAAACATGGACAGCTGCGCTACATGGCCAACGTCTTCCCTCACAAGGGTTACATATGGAATTATGGGGCCCTCCCTCAGACGTGGGAAGATCCCCATCAAAAAGATAAGGACACAAACTGCTGTGGAGATAATGATCCTATTGATGTTTGTGAAATAGGCTCAAAGGTTCTTTCTTGTGGAGAGGTGATTCATGTGAAGATCCTTGGGATTCTGGCTCTTATTGATGAGGGGGAAACACATTGGAAATTAATTGTTATTAATGTAAATGATCCTGAAGCTGAAAGGTTTAATGATATTGATGATGTTAAGAAGCTCAAACCAGGTTACCTAGAAGCTACCGTGAATTGGTTGAGACTTTATAAGGTACCAGAAGGAAAGCCAGAGAACAAGTTTGCTTTTAATGGAGAATTCAAAAACAAGGCTTTTGCTCTTAAAGTTATTAAATCTGCTCATGAATGTTGGAAAGCCATGATGATGAAGAAATGCGATAGTGGGTCTATAAACTGCACAAATGTGCAGGTGTGTGATAGCCCTTTCCATTGTACCCCAGAGGAGGCAAAATCATTCATTGAATTGGTCCCAAGATCTTCACCAAGTAAAGAAAGCAGTATAGAAGTTTCAACAGAGCAAATGTGGTACTTCCTTGAGAAATGACTGGGACACTGGTGGAAATTCTGCTGTCAAGATGCCAACTTCTGAGAAACCTGGGACTATTTTTTGTTTTGTGCTTGAGAGACACAGACAGCATCTTCTGACTGCCTGTTGAGGCATCATTATTTCCATACTTCTTAAATAAATACTTTGTAAAATAATCTTGATATTTTTGAATTTGTCTCCTCTGAGTGTTTATTGCTATAAGAAAAAAGACTTTGTTTAATTTCCTAGCCGAAATTTGAAAGTATTACTTTGGCCAATTCTAATTTTAATTAAAGCTGAAGGAATCTAATGATTTTATTAGCCTTTATGTCTATTTGTTGCATTTCAATATTACAAATTTGATAATAAAATTTTTACAAAAAAAAAGTCAGGTAGCATGGATCAAAGGGGATAAATTTTTATCACCCAGCAGCTAGCAAGCAAGGAGTTGACGTCCATCTGATTGACAATCTCTCAATGTGCTATGGTCAGCCTCAGTCTCTTGAGTGCTGGAATTACATGCATGTATCACCACACTTGGCTACCACTATGCTTCTTTAAGCAATTAATCTCTTTCTTTCTTTCTTTCTTTCTTTCTTTTTTTCTTTTTTTTTTTGAGATATTGTCTCACTCTAGCCCAGGTTGACCTGGCACTTACTCTGTAGTCCCAGGTTGGCCTCAAATTCATAGCAATTCTCCTATCTCTGCCTCCTGAATTCTGGGATTAAAGGTGTGTGTCACCATACTTGGCTTTTAACCTACTTTTGAAAATAAAATCTGATTTTCTTTTTAAAAAAAGATTTATCCATTTATGAGAGAGAGAGAGCAAGAGCGCACCAGAGCATCCTGCCACTGCAAAGGAATTCCAGATACATGACCCACTTTGTGCATATGACTTTATATGGGCATTGGAGATTCAAACCTGGGTTGTCAGGCTTTGCAAGCAAGTACCATTGAGCCATTTCTCTAGCCCTAGAATCTGATTTTCTTGATTTTTTTTCTTTAAATCTGATTTTCAAGTGGTAAGCAATATACAATTATCCACAGGATATTAGCAACAGGAAAAAAAAAACCTGAGAGTTTTCAAAGCAAACTTATTTTAGAAATAAGTAAACCTAGGAAGGCCCATGGAGGGGTAAAGCCAAGCCTGTGTTGAGGAGCTGATATTTGGGTTATATGAAAGGAATTATATTTTTGGTGAGAGAAGAGAAAATGCCTTCTTTCCCAAAGAATGACATGTGTGAATCCTTCAGACTGTGATTCTAGTATTAAAGAATGATGCCACAAGGAAATTGTTTTTTTGAAGTAGGATTTTACTATAGCTCAGGCTGACCTGGAATTCACTATGTGGCTCACGGTGGCCTTGAACTCACTATGATTTTCCTACCCCTGTCTCCCAAGTGCTGGGATTAAAGGCATGCACCACCATGCCCAGCTAAGGAAATTATATTTTGAAAAAAATCTCAACACTATTTTTTTTTTTGAGGTATGGTCTCACTCTAGCCCAGGCTGACCTAGAACTCACTCTGTAGTCTCAGGCTGGCCTTGAACCCATAGGAACCCTCCAACCTTTGCGTCCTGAATGCTGGGATTAGACAGGCCCATATCATGCCTGGCTTCAATACTAATTTTAAAGCACATTTAAATGAGTAAAATCCCAAATTAAAACTTACAAATGTGTTCTATCTTATCAGATTTAGTGTGTAAGGAAAAAGCAATGTTAAGCCAGTAAAATGCGAGGGGAGTTTTTTTTAGGGGGTGTAGCAGTCAGATTTACATTATTGGGATGAACTTCCAAACCAGATATAGGTTATGGGAGGAACAGGGTTTATTGAAGCTTATATATCTAGGGGAAGTTCCTTACTGGTGGAAGGAGCTGGCCCCTTTCATAGGTCCACACAAAGAGAAATACCACCAGTAGCACCATAATTATGCATACTCCAGGAACCCCAGAACTCAAGCACGCTGCATCATTTTAGGCTGGAATTCAGATCCACCCCAACTTAGAGCTAGATCCTAGGATCTGCCCACAGTGACACCTCCTCCACCAGCAGAGGAATTACAAACTTTTTTAAAAATATACATTTTTTTTGTTAATTTTTATTTACTTGAGAGTGACAGAGAGAGAGAGAGAGAGAGAGGGAGAGGGAGGGAGGGAGGGAGGGAGGGAGAGAGGGAGGGAGGGAATGGGCGCATCAGGGCCTCCAGCCACTGCAAATGAACTCCAGATGCATGCACCAACTTGTGCATCTGGCTTACATGGGTACTGGGGAATTAAGCCTTGTAGGCTTCACAGGCAAGCATTTAACTGCTAAACCATCTCTCCAGTCCTGAGTTACAAGCTTTTTAAAACTCCTGAATCTATTGGGGGACATCCATTCAGACTACCACAAGGGGTTAACAAGGTTTATTTATGATTATAATAGCACAATAAGGAGTTCCAGTTAAGATGGCAGTGTAGGAACCATGCCAAAGCAGCCTAGGGGAGAAAAAGCAAAAAATTAAATTAAAAAACAGCAAAATACACTCTTCTACTAAAAGGTGAAATTATCAACCACAGCAGAGAAGCAGGAGAGACCCAAAGTGTCGAGAGACCACTGAAGCAGGCAGAAGCGCTCCAGCAGCAGCAGCAGCAGGTTCTTGCAGGTGCAGCTGCCAGGCTTGGCCTGAGCCATAGGAAAAGCCAGGTGAGGGGATTTTCCACTCACACCAGCCTCCTTGGAAACTCAACAAAAGTGAAAGGGAGGATAGCAGGGACCAGCAGAGTGGCTCATGAGGAAGAGGATCGTGAGGACCACCACAAGTATAGACAATAAAACCATGATAATTATTTCCTTCCACTCTCATTTTTCCCCTCTCAAATCCACCCTCCATTGAATCCCCTCCCCTTTTCAATTAGTCTCTTTTGTCTTGATGACATCATCTTTTCCTCCCATTATGAAGATATTGTGTAGATAGTGTCAGGCACTG
Source organism: Jaculus jaculus (assembly GCF_020740685.1). Taxonomy (NCBI): domain Eukaryota; kingdom Metazoa; phylum Chordata; class Mammalia; order Rodentia; family Dipodidae; genus Jaculus; species Jaculus jaculus. The sequence goes on from NC_059107.1 coordinate 66,041,819, forward strand.
TGAGGTCATGAATATCAAAGCCATTATGTGTCTGGAAGATTGAATTGTAATCAGTCCTACCCTTCCTTTGGCTCTTAACATTCTTCTCTAGATATTGTAATTATTATTATTATTATTTTTGAGGTAGGGTTTCACTCTAGCTCAGGCTGACCTGGAATTTACTATGTAGTCTCAGGGTGGCCTTGAACTCATGGCAACCCTCCTACCTCTGCCTCCCCAGTGTTGGGATTAAAGGTGTGCACCACCATGCCCAGCTCTTATCGTGATTATTTGGACCATGTGGTGCATACTTGGTTCCCATTACCAATTATGAGTTCTCTCCCACTAAGCGGGCCTCATATCCAATCAAAGGCAATTGGTTACCCACAAAGGCTGCATACCAACCACTATTACACAAGTCTGTACTTCTTTTTTTTTTAACACTAAAATTGAGAAATTTTTCTTTTAAGTGTTCACAAGTTTATATTTTTAGGTTGATAAAGATTCTTGTGTGTTTTCTAACTACACAGACAAAACAGTTTTGGAGGTTTACATACATGTCTTAGCACACTTATATTAGGTAGGTAAGTTACATTTAAAAAATTGGTCTCGGTAAAAGATCTTCCCAGAGAGCTTTTACAAATAGCAGGCAGAAGAAACTATATTTTTATGTTTACAGTGTTTAAAATGCTGATTCTCCCATTTCATAATGGCCTCAACCATCCCCCTACTGAACACAAAATTTTGTTCTGTACAGTGCACCCCAAATTTAAGTACCCAATATCATAAAATTCAGGGCTAGGAAACATCTTTTAAAGTGTGTTTATCCCTATACATTTTAAACATTCTTGTACTGCTCAGCTTCACTTGAAAGCAAGGAGACAGCAGGAAGGAAAACAAAACAAAATAAGAAACAACTTTAATTCCTAAAGTGACTAAGTAAACACCTGTTAGTTCTACATGTGTAGGTTAGGTACCATCATTAAGTTTAAGGATCTGGGTGACTGAAGGGCACAAAAACAGTGTCTAGTTCTTCAGATTAAAAAAAATTCTTTTGAAGAGTGAAAACAGCACAGCCCCACTAACAGCATCTGCTACACTAAGGTGTGTCTTACTTAAGTCAAAGTGACAAAAACAGCACTTTGTTAGATGAAAATAGAAAGGGTGTTTACTAAGGGAGGGGAGAAAAGTATACTAACAAAATTCCTAATACAGCTGTTTTATGTACTTCTTGTCTAACTGGTAGATTACATAGCTTTCAGGGTCTCCTGCTTGTTCATGCTGTTGATGACCACTGTCTCACCATAGCTCCTATAGCACTTTCCAGTGCCATGAGGGTTTGCCAGGCCAGAACTGGGTCTCCTCTCAGTTCCCACATAGTCGCTCAGTGTGAGATGGCAGCCTATAGTGTCTTCAGCAATAGGGTCTTACCTTTTAACTCTGTCTAGTAACCAAGAGCTTGGGAAAGGCCTGCATTTTTTGGGAAATCACACAGACCACCTGGCCCACTGCTCGCTGTTGGGTTAACCCAGATCTGGCCTTGAGATCCATAAGCCAGAAACCATGGTTTAAGCCTTACGCTTTCTTCACCTTCTTCGCCTTCTACTGGCCATTACAATCTGGCCCATCTACCTCCCTTAATAGGGGGTTCCATCTCATGGTTTCCAGGAGGAAGGGTCCTATTGTGCTAACTGTTTTAGCCTTTTTGTTTTGTGTAGTTTCTTTCCCTCTACTGATTTGTCTGATAAACCCTCCTCTCCTCCCACTCTGCTTCCTCTTTTGCCTAGTCTCATTCTGGTTACATGCACGCAGTTCTAATTTTTACTTCCTTTTAGACTCCTTTTCCACTGGTCCAGTTTAGAAGCCACATGTGAGAGAAAACATGTGACATTTGTCTTTCTTATTCTCTGTGACCTCACTTATGATGATATTTTCCAAAACTATTCATTTTCTTGCAAATATAATTATTTTTACTTTTGTTGCTGCTGAGTAAAATTGCATTGTGTAAATGTACCACATCTTCATTATCCATTTATTAGTTGATGGGCATCTGGTTGATGTCGATTCCTATCTATTGTGAATACAGTGGTGACAAATATGGTTGAGAAAGTATCTCTGATGTAGAGTGGAGTCTTTAAATAGATATTGAGCCCAGGCCCAGACAGCCAAATGTTGCATGTTCTCTCTCTTATGTGGATCCTAGAAACAAATTTTTGGACTTCTGTGTGAGTAGGAAGAAAACTCAGTAGCAGAGACCAGTAAGCTAGAAAGGAGATATAAAGGGAATAGAAAGGAAGAGAGGTATATATATATTGTTTAGTTATGTGAGAGGAGAGAGAGAGAGGGGCAGAGCCAGACAGAGAAAGAATGGGTACTCCAGGGCCTCCTAGCCATTGCAAGTGAACTCCAGAGGCATGTGCCACCTTGTGCATCTGGCTTTGCTGGCAAATGCCTTAACTGTTAAGCCATCTCTCCAGACCCTCTTTCCCATTTTTTGAGTGGAATGTTTGATTTTTATTGCTTAAATTCTTGAGTCCTTTGTAGATTCTAGATATTAGACCTTTGTCAGAGGTATAGCTGATGAAGATTTTCTCCCACTGTGTGGGTTGTCTATTGGCTCTGTTTATGCAATAGCTTTTTAGCTTCATGAAATCCCACTGTTTGAGTGTTTGCTTTATTGTGTGTGCTGCTGGAGTCCTATTCTGGAAGTCTTTCCCCACTTTTATATCTTGGAGTGTTCCCCATATTTTTTTTCCACAATTGTTTTAGAGTTTCAGGTCTTATATTGAGGACCTTAATATATTTGGAGTTGATTTTGTAAATATTTATATTTTATTTTACTTATTTATTTGTTTGAGAGAAAGAGGAAGGGGGGAGAGGGAAAGAATGGGTGCACCTGGGCCTCCTGCCACTGCAAATGAACTTCAGATGCATGTGCCACCTTGTACATCTGGCTTTACATGGGTAGTAGGAAATTGAATCCGTGTCTTTTAGCTTTGCAGGAAAGCATCTTAACTGCTGAGTCATCTCTCCATCCCCATGCTGTTTTTTATTACTATGGATCTGTAGTATAATCTGAAGTCAGGTATGGTCATACCTCTTGAAGTTTCTTTCCTGAGGATAGTTTTGAATGTCTGAGGTCCTTCTGTAATTCCATATGAATTTTTTTTTTTTTTTTTTTTTTTGGTTTTTTGAGGTAGGGTCTCACTCTGGTCCAGGCTGACCTGGAATCAACTCTGTAGTCTCAGGGTGGCCTTGACCTCACGGCGATCCTCCTACCTCTGCCTCCCGAGTGCTGGGATTAAAGACGTGCACCACCACGCCCTGCTCCATATGAATTTTGAGACTATTTTTTCTATCTCTGTGAAGAAAGTTGCTGGAATTTTAATAGGTATTTACATTGAATATGTAAGTTACTTTTGGTAGAATGGCCATTTTTACAATGTTGATTCTTCCAATCCATGAGCATGGGAGGTATTTCCATCTTCTTGTATCCTCCTTGATTTCTTTCTCCAGTGTTTTTATACTTTCTTTTTTTTTTTAATTTTTTGTTTATTTTTATTTATTTATTTGAGAGCAACAGACAGAGAGAGAAAGAGGTACAGAGAGAGAGGAGAGTGGGCGCGCCAGGGCTTCTAGCTATTGCAAACGAACTCCAGACACATGCACCCCCTTGTGCATCTGGCTAACGTGGGTCCTGGGGTGTCAAGCCGTGAACCAGGGTCCTTAGGCTTCATAGGCAAGCACTTAACCGCTAAGCCATCTCTCCAGTCCTTATATTTTCTTTGTATAAGTCTTTCACTTCCTACTTAGTGAAATTCATGATATTTGTATTTTTTGTGGCTATTGAAAACAGGATAGCCTTGCCAATCTCTTTGTTTAGCATATAGGAAGGCTATTGAGTTTTGTGTGTTGATTTTGTATCCTGCCATTTTGATGAAACAGTTTATCTCCTTTAGAAGCTTTTTGGTGGAGTCTTTTGGATGACTTATATATAAAATCAGGTCATCTGCAAATAGGGCTAGTTTGACTTCTTCCTTTCCAATTTGTATCCTTTTTATTTCTTTCTCTTGTCTTATCGCTGTGGCTAGAAGCTCTAGTAATATGTTGAAGAGCAGTGGTGAGTGTGGGTATCTTTGTTTTGTTACTGATCTCAGTGGGAACTTTTTGAGTTTTTCTCTATTTAGTATGATTTGAGCCTTAGGTGCTTTATATATAGCCTTTATTATGTTAATATATGATCTGTCCATACATAGTCTCTTCAGTATTTTGATCATGAAATGATGCTGTATTTTGTTAAAGGCTTTCTCTGCATCTATTAAATAATTATGTAGTACTTGTGTTTCAGTTTATTTATGTGATATATTATGTTTATTGATTTCTGTATTGTTAGGTTGGACCAGATCCCAAGATGAAATCACTGTGGATGACAAAATGGTGGTGAGATGAGAAGTGACCTTATAGAAAATACAAGAACCAAGCTAACTACATTCCTCAGAAACCACCCCACCCATTGTTTCTTCTTACCCCTAAGCCACAGTTTCCTGTTTACCTTATCACAAGAAGCCACCTAACATCTGATTTAGTGACACACCCAAACTACCTGACCATAATCTTGTGATTAATAGGAAAATTCCCTTGAAGAAACTCCCCCACCTAATTTGACAAACAAGCCCCCCTATTCTCCTATCCCCCACCCAGCAGAAAGGCCTAATAAACCTAGCCTTTGCAAACCCAAAGGTGCTGTGCTCTTCTCTCACAAGACAGCTGGGTAGCTCATGTCTTTTCTGAATAAAACTTTTACTTTGCTTCAGTGGCCTTGCATGGTCTGGTCATTCACAAACCATACATGTATGTTGAACCATCCTTGCATCCCTGGAATGAAGCCTACTTGATCAAGGTGCTTTTGATGTGTTCTTGAATTCAGTTTACAAGGATTTTACTGATACTTTTCCTGAGTAGGTTAATCAGAAATATTGGTCTATAATTTCCTTTCTTATGTCTCTGTTTTGATTTCAGATTAATGCTGGCTTCATAGGAGTTTGGAATCATTTCTTTTTTACCAGTTATGTGAAAAAACTTGAGAAAAAGTGGTTTCAGTTGTCTGATGAAGGCTTGGTAGAATTCAGCTGAGAATCTACCAGGTCCTAGACACTTTTTGTTGGGAAGTTTTGTTCCCCCCCACCACCCAAGGTAGGGTCTCTAGAAAATTTGAATTCACCATGAAGTCTCAGTGGCCTCAAATTCATGGCGATCCTCCTACCTCTTCCTCTTAAATTCTGGGATTAAAGTATGTGCCACCATATCCAGTTTGGAAGTTTTTGATTACATGTTCAATCTCATTGGAAGTGATAGGTTTGCTTAGGAAGTTTATCTGCTCTGAGTTTAGTTCTGGTAGGTGGTATATGTCTAGAAATTGATCCATTCCTTCCAGGTTATCCTTTTTTTTTTTTTTGGAATAAAGATGTTGGAAATATGTCCTGATGATTCTTCCAATTTCATTGTTGTCAGTTGTTACCTCTTCATTTTCATTTCTTTTCTTTTAAATTTATTTATTTGAGAGCAACAGACAGAGAGAGAAAGAGGCAAATAGAGAGAGAGAAGGGGTACGCCAGGGCCTTCAGCCACTGCAAACGAACTCCAGACACAAGTGCCCCCTTGTGCATCTGGCTAACATGGGTCCTGGGGAATCGAGCCTTAAACCGGGGTCCTTAGGTTTCACAGGCAAGCACTTAACTGCTAAGCCATCTCTCCAGCCCATCATTTTCATTTCTGAGTGCGTTAACTTGACACTTCTCTATTTTTTTTTCTTTTAAATATTTTATTGGGTTTTTTTTCTTTTAGAGAGAACAAGACAGAGAGAGGGGGGAGAGAGTGAGAGGGAGAATTGGTACACTAGGGCCTCAGCCACTGAAATCAAACTCCAGATGCTTGCACCTCCTAGTGGGTATGTGCAGCCTTGCACTTGCCTCACCTTTGTGCATCTGGCTTACATGGGATCTGGAGTGTCTAACATGGGTACTTAGGGTTCTCAGACAAGTGCCTTAACCACTAAGCCATCTCTCCAGCCCTCTATTTTTATTTTGATCAAACTAGAGGTTTACTGATGTTTATTTTTTCAAAGAACCAGCTCTTGAGACTTCCGGCCAAGATGGCGACCTCCTAGCTGCACTCCAGATACCAAGGGGAAAAAAAAGGCAAGTATTCAAGGGCAATTAGGATCTTTTTGCAAGAGGGAGGGCACAGATTGGGTAAAAACAGGGAAGCACACACCCCCGTGCCCCGCGCCCCCCGCGCCCCGCCGCATCCTGCCACCACCTGGCGTGCCCAGCGCCCCGGCGGCCCCGCACGCCCTGTGCCCCCCCGCGCGCCCTGCAACCCCCGTATGCCTCATGGCCCCCGCCCCGCTGCGCCCTCCCCCGCGCCCCCTGCGCCCCGCCACACCCCGCACACCCCGCACACCCCACCATGCGCGCCCTGTGCCCTGGCATGCTCCGTGCCCCCCCGCATGCCCCGCGCCCCCCACATGCCCCCTGCGCACCCCACAAGGCTGTGCTCTGATCGGGCACCCACCAGCCACGCCTGCCAGCCTGCTGCACTGAAGCTGCGACCTCCTACATCTGCCCTTGTTCACTGATCCTGCGAGTTAACCAGCCACTTGGTGCTTGGTTTTCAGGCCCGCGGGGGCCACCTCTGCCATGAGTAGGTGGCTGCCAGATCCCCTGCTGCTGTACTCACATCACTTGCCACTGGTCAGCCTCTGCTGTGTCCTGATCCCGTACCCCCATCAGCTGCCTCTGCACTACAATTGCACGTGCAGCAGGCCCAGTCCCACAGCAAGGGCCACACAAGTGCACACTGAGTCACTAGCGCCAGCGCAGGTGCCATCCCCTACCTGTACATCACCACCCATCCCCCACTCCCCTGAGGCGGGAGAGCGCAGACTGTTTGCAGGTCCCAGTGTTCCCAGCCAGAGTTTGGGCAGCTTCAGGGCTTGCTACCTCAGTCCCCTTAGAAGCTCAGAGGAAGGCAGCTTAGGTGCATTACTGGGTGAGAATTCAGGCAACTTTGGCACCCTGTCAGGCTATAGATAGGCGGCTTTGGCAAGAGAGAGCAAAAACCCAGGCTGCTTGCAACTGCCCCAGGCTGCCTTGGATTCTCATTAAGCTAGATCCCAGGCTGCTCCACCCACCTACCTGCCCATACACTGACATGGGTAGACCACAGTGCAAAAGAAATAACGTGAAAAATAAAATGCAAGAAAATCCAGACAGATCACCCAGTCCAACAAGGATTACATCTAACCAAAACATAGAAGAGTGTTTAGGATCAGAACATCAAGTGGAAGCAATGAACAATGCAACCCTGACCAACCTACTGCTAGAACTGGCAGGAAAGCTACAAAGGACAGATGATCATGTGGATGCTACCATCACTAAGCTAGAGCAATATGATAAGACACTGGAAGGAATTCAAAGAGAGCTACGAGAGTTGAGGGAGAGTGAAAAAAAAGAGGACCTTAAAAATCAGCTGGCCACACTAAATGAAAACATAAAGAAATGCAAGGATGATTTCCAAGAATCATCAAGAAAATCAGAAAATGAGATGAAAAGGGTGCTGGACAAAGCAATGGAAGTGATACATAGGAAAGTAGTAGAAAATGCAAACTTAATTGAACAAGTCCAAAACTCGCTAGAGGCTCTCAAGAATAGAGTCAGCAAAGTGGAAGATAGAAATTCTGATCTGGAAGACAGGATGGAAGAAACAGTTTGAGAGTCCAAAAATTTCAGTAAGTTCAAAAGTTCCTGTGAATAGAACATGAGAGAATTATGGGATACACTTAAACGTCTTAATATCAGAATCATTGGAATACCAGAAGTCCAAAGGCATGGAGAACTTATTTAACACAATAATTGAAGAAAACTTCTCCAGTCTCTTAAAAGAAAGGCCCATCAAAATACAAGAAGCAAACAGAACTCCTAACTGAATAGACCAAAGGAGAAACTCCCCAAGACATATTATCATTAAGACTCTAAACATTAACACCAAAGAAAAAATCCTAAAAGCAGCTAGGGAAAAACAGCACACCACTTTCAAAGGAAACCCCATCAGAATTACTTCAGACTTCTCAATGGAAACCCTGAAATCTAGAAAGGCCTGGAATGATTCTCTCCAAACTCTAAGAAACTATGGCTTCCAACCCAAACTACTCTACCCGGCAAAAGTCTCCCTTATAATAGATGGTGAAAGGAAAACTTTCCATGACAAAACTCAGCTTTACAATTATATGAACACAAAACCAAACCTACAGAAAGTATTCCAAGAAATTCTCCACAGAGAAGAAACAAATAACCAAACACAAATGCCTACAAGAAGCAGATCACAGCAACCAAACCCAGAGTAGACAGAAAAAAAAAACAAAACTAAATTCCATGGAAATGCCAACACACCTCTACCACCACAACATGACAGGGATCAAATCAAATCTCCACAGTCATCACACTAAATACTAATGGCCTTAATTCACCCATCAAAAGATACAAACTAACAGGGTGGATCAAAAAATTAGACCCCTCAATCTGCTGCCTTCAAGAAACCCACCTTACCACTACAGAAACCTCCTCAGGGTGAAAGGGTGGAAAACAATATTCCAAGCAACTGGGAATAAGAAAGAAGCAGGTGTAGCTATATTAATATCAGATAAAATTGACTTCAAACCAAAAACAATCAAAAGAGACAAAGAAGGCTACTTCTTACATATAAAGGGAACAATTCATCAAGAGGATATTACAATCATAAATCCGTATGCACCAAACACAGGGGCACCACAGTTCATAAAACAAAACCTACTTGACAATAAAACAGAAATAACCACCAACACCATCATAGCTGGGGACTTTAACACACCATTATCAGTAATAGACAGATCATCCAAACAGAAGCTCAACAGGGAAGTAAGAGAGCTCAACAAAACCATAGAACACTTAGACCTAACAGACATCTACAGAACTTTCCATCCCAAATCCACAGACTACACATTCTTCTCAGCAGCCCATGGAACATTCTCTAAAATAGACCATATACTGGGTCACAAAGACAGCCTCCACATATTTAGGAAAATCGACACAATTCCCTGCATGATATCAGATCATAATGCTATATTCCTAGAAATCAACAACAACAACAAAAAAAAAAACCAACAAGAACCCCAACGGCAACTGGAAACTGAATAGCGCACTCTTAAACAATAAATGGATAGTGGATGAAATAAAAAAGGAAATTGCAAAATTCCTGGAATTGAATGACAATGAGAACACATCATACCAAAACTTATGGGACACAATGAAGGCAGTCCTCAGGGGAAAATTCATAGCACTCAATGCCTTCATAAAAAAGACAGAAAAATCCCAAATCAATAGCCAAACCATCCACCTAAAGGCATTGGAAAAACAAGAAAAATCCAACCCAAAGAGCTCCAGAAGGAAAGAAATAATTAAAATCAGAGCAGAAATTAATGAATTGGAAACCAAGGAAACAATTAAGGCAATTGACAAAACAAAGAGCTGGTTCTTTGAAAAAATAAACAAGATTGACAAACCTCTGGCCAATTTGATCAAGCAAAAAAAGGAGAGACTCCAAATTAAAAAAATTCAAAATGAAAAAGGAGAGATCACAACAGACATGAGTGAAATCGGCAGAATTATCAGGACTTATTTCAAAAACCTCTACTCCACAAAACTGGAAAATGTGGAGGAGATGGATAAATTCCTGGATGCATATCATCTACCAAAGCTAAACTCAGAGCAGATTAATCACCTCAATGAACCCATCACACTCACAGAGATTGAAAAAGTAATAAAAAAACCTCCCAAAAAAGAAGAGTCCAGGACCAGATGGATTCCCAGCTGAATTTTATCAAACCTTCATGGAAGAACTCAAACCAATCTTTCTAAAACTGTGCCACACAATTGAAGAACAGGGAAAGCTACCCAACTCCTTCTATGAAGCTAGTATCACCCTAATCCCAAAACCAGGCAGAGATGCCACAAGAAAAGAAAACTACTGGTCTATTTCCCTAATGAACATAGATGCAAAGATCCTCAACAAAATACTCGCAAACCAAATCCAACAACACATCAAAAGCATTATCCACCTTGACCAAGTGGGATTTATCCCAGGAACACAAGGATGGTTCAACATATGAAAATCTGTCAATGTAATACACCACATAAACAAGCTTAAACATAAAAACCACATGATCATTTCGTTAGATGCAGAAAAGGCCTTTGACAAGATACAACATCACTTCATGATCAAAACATTGGAGAGAATCGGCATGGCCGGTTCACATCTTAACATAATAAACGCAATATACAAAGCTCCAAAGGCCCAAATAATACTTAATGGAGAGAGACTGGAGGAATTCCCATTGAGATCAGGAACAAGACAGGGATGTCCTCTCTCACCTCTGCTTTTCAATATAGTTCTGGACGTCCTAGCCCAAGCAATAAGGCAGGAGAAGGAAATAAAAGGGATACAATTTGGAAAGGAAGAAGTTAAGTTAGCTCTATTCACTGATGACATGATTGTATATGTAAGAGACCCGAGAGACTCCATCCCAAAACTCCTGAAGGTGATTAACTCCTATAGCAAAGTAGCAGGATACAAAATCAATGCACAAAAATCGGTAGCATTTCTGTATGCAAATGACAAAGACACAGAAAAAGAAATAAAGGACATAGTCCCATTTTCAATAGCAACAACAACAACAAAAAAAATACCTTGGAATAACGTTAACCATGGAAGTAAAAGATCTATACAACAAAAATATAAAAACTCTCAAAAAAGAATTTGAGGAGGACTTGAAAAAATGGAAAGACCTCCCATGCTCCTGGATAGGCAGAATTAACATTGTCAAGATGACAATCCTACCAAAGGCAATATATAGATTTAACTAAATTCCAATTAAAATCCCTACAGTGTTCTTCACAGAGATAGAAGAAATGATCTCAAATTTCATATGGAAAGGCAGAAGGCCTCACATATCCAATCATATCCTCAGCAAAAGAAATACCTCTGGTGGCATCACCATACCTGATCTAAAGCTATATTACAAAGCCATAGTAATAAAAACAGCATGGTACTGGCATAAAAACAGGAGTATAGACCAATGGAATAGACTTGAGGACCCGGATTTTGGGTCAAGCAACTATAGCTACTTGATATTCGACAAAGGCCCAAACAATATAGACTGGAAAAAAGATAGCATCTTCAACAAATGGTGCTGGACAAATTGGATAACCACATGCAGGAAACTAAAACTTGATCCACACATTTCACCATGCACTATACTCAAATCCAAATGGATCAAAGACCTCAACATAAGACCAGAAACTCGAAAAATACTGGAAGAAAATTTAGAAAGTACTTTCCATGATATAGGAATGGACAAAGACTTCCTGAACAAAACCCCAGTGGCTCAAGTTCTTAAACAGTCACTCAACCATTGGGATCATATGAAGCTGAAGAGTTTCTTTATAGACAACCATATAACAAGCAAAACCAATAGAATACCCACAGAATGGGAGAAAATATTCACAGGTTATCCAACTGATAGAGGCCTTACCTCTAGAATTTACAAAGAACTCAAAAGTCTAAACAATAAGAAGATAAATACCCCACTCACAAAATGGGGCACAGAGTTGAATAGGCAATTCACAGAGGAAGAGATACAAATGGCAAACACACACTTAAGAAAATGTTCATCATCCCTAATCATCAGAGAAATGCAAGTTAGAACAATTATGAGATTCCACCTTACCCCAATAAGGATAGCCAACATCAAAAAGTCAAATGAAAATAAAGGCTGGCAAGGATGTGGAGAAGCAGGGACACTCATTCACTGTTGGTGGGAATGCAGGATGGTACAACCACTTTGGAAAGCAATATGGAGACTCCTGAAAAAGCTGACTATAGAAATCCCAACAGACCCAGTTATTCCCTTACTGGGCATCTACCCTAAAACCTTCAAACCACAGGCCAGAGAGATTTGCTCAACCATGTTTTCAGCGGCTCAATTCGTAATAGCTAAACGCTGGAATCAACCCAGATGTCCATCATTAGAAGAATGGATAACAAAGATGTGGTATATCTACACAATGGAATTCTATACAGCAGTAAGAAAAAATGACATAAAGAAATTTGAGGAAAAATGGTTGAACCTGGAACAGATCATTCTCAGTGAACTTACCCAATCACAGAAAAAAAATCGACACATAGTCTCACTCATCTACAACACCTAACATGAATCTACCCAAGATACGTTACATACCCAGCAAGCACCTCATGGACTAGACAATAGGATGGATGGGAGGGCAGGGAGGGTATCGAAGGGTGGAAAACAGTAATCCGGACCCAAATGGCAATGGTACCATAAAATTCTACTTCCTAAAAGACAGACCAAATGGCTGAACCTTCACTAGACCCTTACAGGAAACACCTGAACCACAAGACACTGGAGAGGGTAGGATCAAGACTGACCTAAATCTCCTACATCTTCCCTCCTTCCCTCTCCCCCTCTCCCCTCTATCTCTCTCCTCTCTAACTCTTGTATATTAGTTATGTTCCTCCTCAATTTCTTAGTGGACACTGACCTGTAACCCCCACTTCCAGCTTGGGCCTACCATCCACAATGAGCTTTTGATCAGAGAAACCTACGAGGTTTCCCAAAACAATGACAGACTTCTGTCAGAGTACTTGATGACCCACCAAAGGCCAGTGGTAAGACCCTATTGCTGAAGACTCCATACACAGCTGACACGTAAAATGGAATGACAGGGCTGGAAGACAGGAGAGAGTCAGTCCCCAGACAGTCAGCGTGTCTAGTGCCAGAAGGTGCTACATAGGCGACTGGGGGAAATGACCAAGATCTGTCCAAGCAACTCATTGTTCAACCTAATTAGCAACAAATAACCTAGGGGTGATGCCCACAAAAGTGCAATAGTGGTACACAGCCATGGTGAGGAACCAATTGCTCTTGATTTGGCTAACTGATCCATTCAGTGGTACTAGACCCATAGCTGGAGCTGGGAAACAAGTCAGAACTGTAAGACCCCCAAAACGAGGACCCCACGTTCTGCCCGGATATGGCGACACCCCAAATCACTCATGAGAAGCGGTCTTGATGCAAACTGCAAGAGGATTTTATTCCAAGCGCGCTGGGGCCCACAGTCGTACACCACACAGGGGTAGAGGACTGCAGAGTCCCGAATGCAGGAACAGGACAGTTTTTATAGGGTTTCTAACAAAGCCTGTGTATGAGACAAATCATTTTTTTAATATCAGGAGCCCACGGGGTGCGAGCCAGTCAGTTTGTGCCACTCCATAGTTTCTAAGCCAATTAGTTTAATTTGTTCAAGCCCCTCATTGACCAATCAGTCTCTTATGACCTTGGTGGTCAGCATTTGCGCAGGTCCTTGGGTGGGAGTAGCAGAGTGTGGTATCAGTCTCCTATGACCTTGGAGGTCAGCATTTGCGCAGGTCCTTGGGTGGGGGTTGCAGAGTGTGGTATCAGTCTCCTATGACCTTGGTGGTCTGAGGCAGGCTGCTACAGCTTATGGTGCAGGCTACTAAGGCTTACAGTGTGGGCTATTAAGGCTTATGGTGCAGGGTATTTACAGAAACCAAATAAGTGGTTCACTTCATTACTCATTTCCCATCCTTGAGGGCTATCTCATGCCCTTTTTACCTAGTTTTATATTAGGGGCGGGCTCTGATATAATGAGAAGAGGGATTCTTTACTTGCTTCCAACAGAAAGTAAAACCTGGAGTTTGAGGTATGCAGGGGCCCGCTTAAGCTCCCTTTGGAGCGTGATAGTATTTCTGGGCTTCTGAATTCTTGGGCCTTTCAGAACCATACCCAAACACAAGCCCACTCTACAATAGCAAGCTACCATCAATCATGGGGTATAAGAGGGCCTACACCTATCAAACCATCTATGAAAAAGTAAGTGTTATCTCAATTTTCCGGGTGCTAACTTACTCTCCGTTGGAGAGTCTGCTTCTCTTTTTCAGATAGATGCAGATCCTAAGGAGAGAGCTGCCCCAACATACCTCAAAAGGGGCCCAACTGAAACTAAGGAGAACTGGCGAAACAAGCAAGGGTGATGTTTTCCTGTGAACCGGATACCAGCACAAAGGGGAAGGAGACCAACGCAGAGAAAAATCAACTCCTACCAAATCAGAGAGCCAGAGCCTTAGAGGCCCCCAACACCTCAGCACTGAAGCAGACCAAAAATGAACCCAACATGGCTCAGGGAAATTTTGCGGAAGAGGGGGCGGAAAGAATGTCAGAGTCACATGTTGGGTCATGATTTGCAGAGACATTTATCATACCAATAACTGGGGGCTAACTCCACAATGCATGACCCATTTACATCAACAAGGAGGGTCCAATGGGAGGGAGTAGATCACAGATGAGCCTAAACAATGGTACCAAATTGCCTGTATTTACTGAAAAGAAAACTAATAAATTAAATTTAAAAAAAAAAGAACCAGCTCTTCATTTCATCAATCAATTTTTTTTTTTTTTTTTTTTTTTTTTTTTGGTTTTTTGAGGTAGGGTCTCACTGTAGCCCAGACTGACCTGGAATTCACTAAGGAGTCTCAGAGTGGCCTCAAACTCACGGCGATCCTCCTACCTCTGCCTCCCAAGTGCTGGGATTAAAGGTGTGTGCCACCATGCCCAGCTTACTAATCTTTAAATTTTTTTATTTCCAATTTGTTAATTTCTTCTCTAATCTTGATTATTTTTTTTCTGTCTGGAGTTCTTGGGATTGGAATGTTCTTGTTTTTCCAACACCTTTAGATAGATGTTATGTTATTAATTTGGGGTCTATGTCTTTGATATTAAGGTATTTAGTTCTATGAATTTCCACCTTAATTGTATCCCATAATTTCTGGTATGGTATGTTTTCATTATCATTAAGTTCTAGAAATCTTTTTCTTTTTTTCAAGGCAGGGCCTCACTCTAGAACAGGCTGACCTGGAATTCACTATGTAGTTTCAGGGTGGTGGCCTTGAACTCATGGCAATCCTACCTCTGCCTCCTGAGTGCTGGGATTAAAGGTGTGCACCACCACACCTGGCAAGTTCTAGAAATCTTACAAATTTCATTTTAATTTCTTTCTTTGTTTTTCCAAACCTTTTTTGTTGTTGTTGTTGTTTAAAAAATTAAATTTAAATGTAAAAAACTAAGCACAGGCATTTCCCAAATAAAAACAAAAATGAAGCCAAATCACAAAATTACTCAATAGTTATAGACGACAGCCCTGATTTTGGGGATCTCACCTCTGGTGGCCTCAGCACAGGCATTGGTCTTTGGCTGCTCTTGAACAACTTCTTCCTTTTCTGCAAAACCACCAAGACACCCCAAGGGGAAAGTGCTTTCACAATTCTGGGTTGAGGAGACCTGTGATATCACAGTCATTTGAACAGAAGAGTCGCTTTCAAAACCATGTTCTCCAAGATCATACTGAACAAGGGTCTCATCTTGCTTCTGGTTTAAGCAGTACTAAGAAATCACTTCATGCTTTAGGTGATGCATCTTTAGCGAGTAAGCCCTGGTGAACTTTTTCCCACAGCAGTCACACTGAAATGGTTTAATTTCTGAGTGGATAAGCAAGTGCTGTTTTAGGCTCTGAATGCAGGTGAATCACACCCCACAGGTTGGACACTGAAAAGTTCTGTCTGGACCATCTGGACTTGGTCGTTCTGTACTGCTGGTAGAAGGAGCAATATAGAGTTGGTAGGGGTACTGAACATTTTCCAATCGATCATCACCACCTGCATGAACGTTAGTACTACACGTGCTTTGAAGAGTAGGCAACCCCTCTGTCACACCTTCATCTACTGAGCCTATAGAGGAAGACTGTGGACTAATCAGAAGGTCCTCTTGGACTTGCTCACTTCCTGGCACTGTCTGCTGATCACCCACTGAGCTCTGAGATGCACTGACAGGCTGGGACACTTCTTCACTTTTTTATTTCTTTCATGACTCACTCATTGTTTAATAATGAGTTGTTCATTCTCCAGGAGCTGGCGCATTTTCTGTTTTATAAAAATATTTTTATTTATTTATTTGCAATCAGAGAGAGATTGAGAGAAGAAAGACAGAGAGAAAGGGCAAACAGGACCTTCAGCTGCTGTAAAGAACTCCAGATGCATGTGCCATTTGGTTCATCTCGTTTTACATGGGTATATGGAATTGAACCCAGGTCATTAGGCTTTGCAAGCAAATGCCTTAACCACTGAGCAATCTCTACAGCCTGTGTTTTCTGTTTTTTCTCTTGTTGATTTGTAGCCCAGATATAATTATGTTTTAATGGCCAATCACACTGATGAATTTGAAACACTATAGTGTTTATATATTCAGGGCATTTATTTGGGCAAGGTAAAAACAAGTCTGTTGAGTTAACACCTGTACCAGGGCTCAGAGATAGAGCATTATCATCCTGCACTACAAACTCTTCCCTTTCCTTTGCTGCTCCTAAGGCCATACTGAGAAATGAGTATGGAAAATGAGCCAAGACAGGTTGTAATTCCTTTGGCTCAAAGTACCAGAAAGAAGGGAGGCAGTGGGAAAGGAGCTGGGCTTGCAAACAGGTGGTATGACTTACCAGGTGCTACACTGTCTTCCAACAGAAGATGTGAATACAGAGGGAGTTGCAGAGAGAAAAGAGAAGGGGGCCAAGGAAGGGGATCTAGTGAAGAGGGGACTGTGGGCAGTGGATTAGTGCAGGGGCACCTTGGGTAGGCAGTTGTGGGATGTTTTCACAGCCTGGCCTAGCCTTGGAGCCATCTGAGTCCAGGAGACCTTCAACTATATTCTGCTTCTAAATGAGACTGATAGGTCAGGCTCACAGAGACCATAGCTGAAGAATAGTGCAATAGTACTTACCACCCTGTTGTTTTGAGGCAGGGTCTCCTGTGAATCTTCGTCTGGCCTCAAACTCAACACATCCTCTGCCTTAGCCCCTGAAGTGCTGCATGAGTTTGTATTTTTTTAAAGACTTTTTAAAAACAACTTTTTGTTCATTTTTATTTATTTATTTGAGAGTAACAAAGAGAGAGAATAAAAGAGGCAGATAGAGAGAAAGCAAGAATGGGCATGCCAGGGCTTCCAGTCATTGCAAACAAACTCCAAATGCGTGTGCCCCCTTGAGCAGATGGCTAACATGGGTCCTGGGGAATTGAGCCTCAAACTGGGGCTTCATAAAAAAATGCTTAACTGCTAAGCCATCTCTCCAGCCCCATGTGTTTGTATTTTAAGAGGACCCTCCACACAATCACTTGTGCAACTACAACTATTGCTAAAGCTATTAGTTATGGTCTGATCAATTTTTGTCATTTTAACTTTTTTGAGAAAAAAAAAAACTTTAAAATTTATTAGCATGGGGCTGGAGAAATGGCTCAGCAGTTAAGGCACTAGTTTGCATGCCTGACAACCCGGCTTCAATTCCCCAGTAAAGCCAGGTGCACAAAATGGAAATGGTGCATGTGTCTGGAGATTTTTGCAGCAGTTTGTGCAGAGGTCCTGGCACACCCATTCTGTGTGTCTCCCTTTATATCTTTCTCTCGTGATTTATTTGTTTGCAAATAAATAAAAAACAACTACTAGCATGGAATTTTTCAAGGCATGGGTGCTCATGCCTGTAATCCCAGCACTACAGAGGCTGAGGTAAAAGGATTGTCCTGAATTCAAGGACAACCTGGGCTACATACTGATGTGTGTGTGTGTATGTGTGTGTATGTGTGTGTATGTGTGTGTGTGTGTGTGTGTGTGTGTGTGTGTGTGTGTGCGTGTGTGTGTGTGTGTTTGAAGCAGGGTCTCACTCTACCCCACACTGATCTGGGACTCATTCTGTACTCCCAGGCTGACCTCAAACTCTTAGTGATCCTCATACCTCTGCCTCCCAAGTGCTGGGATCAGAGGCATGCACCACCATGCCAAGCTTTTTAAAAACTTTATATTGGGGCTGGAGAGATAGCTTAGCAGTTAAGGCACTTGCTTGCAAAGCCTAAGGACTCAGGTTTGATTCCCCAGTACCCATATAAGCCAGATGCCCAAAGGCGCATACAACTGGAATTTGTTTGTAGTGGCTGGAGGTTGTGGTGTGCCCATTCCTTCTATCTGCCACTTTCTCTGAAATAAATAAATAAAGTTTTAAAACTTTATATTGACTGCTTCCATAAGTATAGACGGTAAACCATGACAATTCCCACCCCTGTTCTCCATTGAATCCCCTCCCTCTTCCAATTAGTCTCTTTTCTAGTTTGATGTCATCATCTTTTCCCTATTTTTTTACATTATTTTATTTATTTATTTATTTGAAAGTGACAGACAGAGAGAGAAAGAGGCAGATAGAGAGAGAATGGTCATGCCAGGGCCTCCAGCCACTACAAAGGAACTCCAGATGTGTGCGCCACCTTGTGCATCTGGCTAACGTGGGTCCTGGGGAATTGAGCCTCGAACCGGGGTCCTTAGGCTTCCCAGGCAAGTGCTAAGCTGCTAAACCATGTCTCCAGCCCATCTTTTCCCTATTATTCTCTCCTATTATGAGGATCTTGTGTTGGCAGTGTCAGGCAATGAGAAGTCATGACTGTCATTCTGTGTCTGGAAGACAGCATTGTAAGCAGTCCTGCCCTTTCTTTTGTTCTTACATTCTTCCAGCCACCTCTTCCACAATGGACCCCAAGCTTTGGAAGGTGTGTTAGAGATGTCAGTGCTAAACACTCCACTATCACTTCTTCTCAGCACTATGGTGATTTCTGAGTCATCCCCAGGGGCTCATAACTTCCCCGGCTATATAGGCTTTTGAGTAGGTTTGCAGTACCAGGCATGTGGAATGGGCTTCCAGTTCAATTAGAGAGCAGTTGATTTCCCATTGTATCAGTTGGCACATGTGTCCTGGCTGGCTAATCTCAAGGTTTGTAGGGTCTATTGCTGTTTAACACTGTTAATGAGTTCTCTCTTCCAAAGGGCTACATAGCTCTTTCCAGCTTTCTGATAGCTAGTCAACAGGGAAAAGCATTCCAGCTCAGCTCCAGCTTGATTTCTCAGTGACTGTCAGCACAAGCATGTGGAGTCTTCAGCAACAGGGTCTGGTGTGCAACCAAGAACCTTGGACATGGGCTATAATAATTTGGGGATATCATGGAATTCCCTGGCCAACTCACTGGAAGGTATCTTACACCTTGTACTGAAATTTTTCTAATAACAGTCTATGGTTTCTGGGTGCACCATTATCCAAAGAAGTTGGTTTCTATATGGCTATTTTATAACATCTTAAATCTTGATTAACCATCTTCTCACCCTTCCTTTACTCAATCCCTTCCTCTGACTTATGCCATTCTACCCCCAGTAATCTGTTCATTTTCTTACATATATACAATATCATCACCTTAACTCTTCTCCTCTCCTCCCTCCCTGTTGCAGTCAGGTTCACATTGCTGGCAGAAATCACCCAACCAAGAGCAGCTTTGGGGAAAAAGGGATTTATTTTGGCTTATAGACTCGAAGGGAACCTCCATTACAGCAGGAGAAAACGATGGCCTGAGCAGAGGGTGGACATCACTCCCTGGCCAACATAAAGTGGACAATAGCATCAGGAGAGTGTGACAAACACTGGCAAGGGGACACTTGCTATAATATCCATAAGCCCGTCCCCCCACCACAATACACTGCCTCCAGGAGGCATTACTTCCCAAATCTCCATCAGCTGGGAAGCTAGCATTCAGGACACCTAAGTTTATGGGGGTCATCTGAATAAAACCACCACATTCCATTCTTGGCCCCTATAAACTGATAACCATACATGATATAAAATGCAATGCATTCATCCAACTTTAAAAGTTCCCATATTTTTATCAATCCTAATGATGTTCATATATCCCCATAGTCTAAGATCTTTTAATTGAGCCATAATACTCCTAAAAAACCCTCAAAAAATTCATAATGGCACAGAATAAACATTCACGCTGCCAAAGATGGCATTGGGTATAGCAAAGAAATATTCAACCAATACAAAATTTAAACATGGCAAGCATCAAACTCTAGCTCCAAGTTTAGCAACTATAGCCAGTAACAAGTCTCCAAATTCTAACCAGCAACAAGTCTCTAGAGTTCCAATTCTGCCCTTTCAGCTAGGTTACTCACAGTCCTAGAAAACTTCATTGGGGCTGGCAGTTTTCCTTAACAGCCATATTGTGATCTTGGCATCTCCACTGGGTCTTCACTGCAACCCACATTTCATCTTCATGGCTCCATTGGGTCTCCATGCAGGTATCCAGCAAACCTGCCTCACACTGCCCATGGCCATTTCCAAAACACCATGCTGCAAACTCAATGACCCTCTCTTTCCTGCATTCATTATACTCCATAATACCAGGTGGGATGCCAATTTGTTAATCTAGGGGGAATAAAGCAGACTTTGAAGAACAGGACACTCCTTCAGCATTCAGTCCCCCTCAACAGACTGCATTCTTTCTGTGGTTCCAATGTAGGTCAGCTCTTCCAATCTCAATTAAAGTGGAACAGGCAGCAGTTTCACCCAAAGGTTTCATTTCTGTACCATATCACTCTCCTCACATCAGTCCATTTCTATGCAATGCAACCCTGCACTTCTCAGGACACGAGCACAACAGCAAGCCTCTCACACAAACTCTTTCTAGCCCAGTCCAGGCAAAGCTCTTTTTTACCCTCATAAGCCAAACCTCACAGTCTATAGTTCTAACTGCATTCAGTCCTTTCAACTCTGACCAGAACAGTCCATCAAGCTGTACTTACTGCAAGCTTATTGCAAGCTTACACTACAAGCTGTCTCTTAGGAAAAGGTTTCAAATCCTTCCACATTACTCTTGAAAATCAGCTCCAAAAGGGCAAAGCCACACAGTCAGGTGTCTAGCAGCAATCCCACTTCTTGGTACCACTTTACTGTTGCAGCCAGGTTTGCATTGCTACAGAAATCACCCAACTAAGAGAAGCTTTGGGGAAAAAGACAGGTTTATTTTGGCTTATAGACTTGAGGGGGAGCTCCATGACAGCAGGGGAAAACAATGGCATAAGAAGAGGGTGAACATCACTCTGACCAACATAATAAAGTAGACAGTAGCAACAGGAGGGTGTGCCAAACACTGGCAAGGAGAAAATGGCTAAAATACCCATAAGCCTTCCCCCAACAATACACTGCCTCCAGAAGGTATTAATTCCCAAATCTCTATCAGCTGGGAACTTAGCATTCAGAACGCCTAAGTTTATCGGGACACCTGAATCAAACCACCACATGCCCTTGATTGCCCCTTTCTAACTTGCTGGTCTCTGCTATTGACTTTTACTCCAACTAACATACAAATCTAAACATTTGTAGCTGGAATCCACATATGAGGGAGAATATGTGGTGTTTGACTTTCTGGGCCTGGGTTACCTTACTTAGTATAATCCTTTGCAGATGCATCCAGTCCCATGCAAATTTCATAATTTCATTTTTCTTTACTACTGAATAAAACTCCATTGTATAAATGTACCACATCTTCATTATCACTTGAGGGATATATAGCTGGTTCCATTTCTTAGTTATGGTTAATAGAGCCACAATAAACATAAATGTGTAAATATCTTTAAGGTAATGAGAACAGTCCTTAGTCCTTAGGAGATATGCCTAGGAATGGTATAGCTGGGTCATATGGTAAATCTATTTTCAGATGTCTCAGGGACCTCCACACTGATTTCCACAATGGCTGTACCAGTTTACACTCTCACCAATAGTTTAGAAGGCTTCCTCTTTTTTACATCTTTGCCAGCATTTATTGTCATTTATAGCTATTCTGACAGGAGTGAGATGGGATCTCAAAATAATTTTAATTTGCATTTCCCTGATGGCTAAGGACATAGAACATGTTTTTTAGATGTTTATAGGCCATCTGTATTTCTTCTTTTGAGAATTCGATATTCACTTCCATGAACATATATACATATACATACATATATATATATATATATACATACATATATATATATATATATATTTTTTTTTTTTTTTCAAGGTAGGGTCTCACTTTAGCACAGGTTGGTCTTGAATTCACATCTGACTCCCGAATGCTGGGATTAAAGGTGTGCACCACTATGCTTGGCTAACTTATATTTTTAATCATTTGAAAACTAATTTTGTCATTGAAAAGTGATGTAAGGGATCACATTCTCTCTGTTTTTCTTTGTTTTTGAAGTAAGGTCTCATTCTAACCCAGACTGACTTGGAACTCATTCTGTAGTCCCAGGCTAGCCTTTATCATGGTGATTCTCCTACCTCTTCTTACTGAGTGCTGGGATTAACAGCATGTGCCACCATGCCTGGTGGATAACATTCTCTTATGAAAACAAGTGAAAACCTAAAACAGTGGGGAAAAGTTAAAAAGAAAGGGAAGAATAAACATGGCTTATAAACATGACAAAAAATTTTTAAAAACATTTTTATTTATTTATTTCAAGCAGAGATGGGGTGGGGTGGGCCACAGCAGGGAGAGAATGGATGTGCTAGGGCCTTTTGCCACTGAAAAATGAACTCTGGCATCTGGCTTTACATAGTGTATTAGTCAGAGTTCTCTAGAGGAACAGAACTGCTAGAATGAATTATATTAAAAAGGGAATTTATTGGATTAGTTTATGGTAGTCCAATTGCAGTTGCAGGTCCAAGAATCAAGGAACCCAGTAGTTGCTCAGTCCACATGGCCAGATGCCTCAGCAGTCTCAATCCGACACTGAAGGCCTAGAGGCTTTGTAAGGAATCGCTGGTCTTCAACCCACGCGGGTCTTCAGTTGATGCTGGTCTTCAGTCCATGCTGGAAGACAGCAGGCAGCTCTGCCAGCCAAGTGGAAAAAGCAGCTTTTTTCACCCAGAGCTTCCTTATATAAAGTCCCCATGTAAGAGAGGCTGCCTGCTCTAGGGGAAGGACTTCCTCCTTCAGTTAATCCTTCCTGGAAGCAACCTCAGAGACCCATCTGAAAGGGATTTCTGTGGATTACTAAACAAATCAAGTTGACAACACCTAATTATCACACATGGATACTAGGGAGTTGAACCTGGGTCATCAGGCTTTGCAAGCAGGTGCCTTTAATTGCTGAGCTATCTCTTCAGCCAGTGAGAAAAGATTTTATTAGCAAATAAAAGAATGCATCTTTTAATGCTAGATTTTTAGGTTCAGTGGGGAAGAGAGCAGTTTAGAGAGACATCTTAGCCCAGCACCCTGCATAGGGACCTCTGTACTGTCGACAAAGACCTTCCTCTGACCCTGTCTTTATGGACTGGTGTTGAACAAGGGGCAGACTTGTTTTCTCCTCTGTAAATTGTGATAATAAAAAATGATCTCTCCTGTCTTGCCTGATTGTTGTAATATATTTTAGATACTGAGCATGTAAGAGAAAAGACATCTGAACTCCCATTCAGGGCCTTTCCTATTCCCCTTCCTCAGAGTTCCTTAACAGGGTGTGGTATTTATTTATTTAGTTAGTTTTAGTTTTATGCTTTCTGCTCCTACTATCTTGTTTTTCTTTAGCTAAGTCTTGTTTTTAAGATTTTATAATTCTGTATTCTGTGGAGAAGAAACTGGGATGAGGGGTAGGTATTCTAAAAAGCCCAAAGGGACTGTCTACATTCATGGTCCTCATTCTACACTCCCTGCTCTACCCCACCTCTTTAGTGTCATTGAGGTATGGCTGATCCATATAAAGTAGAAAGGACTGCTATGAGTTTGAGGCCAACCTGGGCTACACAGTGAGTTCCAGGTCATCTTGAGCTACAGTGAGACCTTGCCTCAAACAAAAGTAGCACACATTTAACATATGCATCTCAAGTTTTGTTTGTTTTGTTTTTTATTGACAATTTCCATAATAATAAACAATATCCCATGGTAATTCCCTCCCTCCCCCAACTTTCCCCTTTGAAACTCCACTCTCCATCATATCCCCCTCCCTATCTCAATCGGTGTCTCTTTTATTTTGATGTCATCATCTTTTCCTCCTACTATGATGGTCTTGTGCATGTAGTGTCAGGTGCTGTGAGGTCATGGATATCCAGGCCATTTTGTGTCTGGAGGAGCACGTTGTAAGGAGTCCTACCTTTCCTTTGGCTCTTACATTTTTTCTGCCACCTCTTCTGCCATGGACCCTGAGCCTTGGAAGGTGTGGTAGAGATATTTCAGTGCTGAGCACTCCTCTGTCACTTCTTCTCAGTGCCATGGTGACTTCTGAGTCATTCCAAGGTCACTGCCATCTGAAAAGAGAAGGTTCTCTAACCAAAAGTGAGAGTAGCATTAATATATGGGTGTGAACATTAAGAGAAGAGCTTACTGGGCAGTTTGGTGAGCATAGTCTATACATTTAGGCAGACACCAGCAGACATTACACCCCTAGGACTCATGACTACCCCTGTTTTAGGTTTTCAGTATCAGGGATATATTCCTTTCCATGGAATGGGCCTTCAGTCAAATTAGAGGGCAGTTCATTTTCCCCATAACAGACATGCCACTATTGCACTCATTGGCTCATTTGGTGGTTTCTCTCTCTCCCATTGAATTGCATGCAGCATGGCTTTTTCCAGTTTTCTGTCAGCTGGTTTACATGGAGGAGGTTTGCAGCTCAGCTCCAGCAGGATTTCTCAGTGTTCATGCAGCCCCAACTATGTGCTGTCTTCAGCAATAGGGTCTTAACCTTAACATGTTTTAAATATACAATATTGTTCTGCTGACTATAGATACTCTGTTGTATAGCTGATCTTTAGAGCTGACTAACCTTGCACACAGAATGGATAAAGAAATCATGGTATAAGGTATATGCCTGAAGGAAATAAAGTCAGCATTCAAAATAAACACCTGAATACTCTTATTTATTGGAGTCTATTCTCAGTAGAGAATTTATAGAATCAGCTTAGATGCTATTGTCAGATGAACAGGTAAGAAAAAGAATAATGGGCTAGGGAGATAGTCCAGGAACTAAAATACCTCACAGTGAACCTAAATTCACTTTTCCATGAAAATGCCAGGTGTGTGTGTGTCTATAATCCCAGTGCTATGGGGTTAGAGACATGTCCTATTTAGCATCAGGCTAATAAGAGACTCTGTCTTAAAGAGGTAGATGGCATTCCTGAGGATAATACCTGAGGTTGTCCTCTGATCTTCACACATATGTACATGTGTAGTTTCCCAAATGCATGAAAAACAGAATGGGGGCTGAGGAGATGGCTTTGTGAGTAAGAGTACTCGTTACGCAAACACAAGCACTTGAGTTTGATTTTCGGCACACATGTAAAAAATGTTTTTGCTTTCTTTTTTTTTTTTTTTTTTTTTTTGAGATAGGATCTCACTCTAGCCAGGTTGACCTGGCACTCACTCTGTAGCCCCAGACTGGCCTTGAACTCAAAGTGATCTGAGTACCCCTGTGTCCCAAGTGCTGGGATTAAATGCATGCACCACCACATCCAGCTCACATGTAAAAAATGTGGGGCTGGAGAGATGGTTTAGCGGTTAAACACTTGCCTGTGAAGCCTAAGGACCCCGGTTCGAGGCTTGGTTCCCCAGGTCCCATGTTAGCCAGATGCACAAGGGGGCGCACGCGTCTGGAGTTCGTTTGCAGAGACTGGAAGCCCTGGCGCGCCCATTCTCTCTCTCTCCCTCTATCTGTCTTTCTCTCTGTGTCTGTCGCTCTCAAATAAATAAATAAATAAATAAATAAAAGAACCAGGTGTGAGGACACATTTGTCATGAAAAAAAATGTGATCACACATGCCTGTAGCTGCAGTCCCAAGGTGGGTAGAAACAAGAGAATTGTTGGGGCTTGCTGCACAGACAGTTTGACCAAAATCCAGCAATTCCAGGTTCAGTGAGACTCACTCAGTTTCAAGAAAACAAAAGAGGACAACCAGATATTCTACTCTGGCCTCCGCACATGTGTACACATGGGGCACAAGCATCTGCACATGCATCATGCACTGCATGCACACCAAGAGAAGGAAAAGGGCGGCAGAGGCGGCAGCAGCGGTGTTCCTGCCTCTGCCGCCTCCGCTGCACTTTCTTCCTGCCAACAGGCCTTTTGCTCCTCTCACTCCTGGAGTATCATTGTTATGTATTCTTGTTATATATTCTTTCCCTTCCAGCTGGGAGAAACTGTTTCATTATTTTGTACGCAGATAGCATTTGCACATATCAGTCCTGGGCATGTCATCCATTAGACATGTAAATACATCAGAGTCTGTAGTTAAGAAACACCTGTGAGGGACAGGCCCCATCATCAGGCCTTTATGCCTGATCAGATGGTGTGCAGTAATTCAGCTTTGCTTCAGAAATACCTGGCATCTCTTTGAAGTGCACACTGATTTGAGCATTCTGCTTTTGTGCAGGGTGATTTGCTGAAGCAGATTTGGGGACCAAGTGGCAAGGAAGCCTGGAGGAAGGATTACTGAAGTCACACAGACCTGGCCCTGCCCTGTGGGTGAGCTGCTCTGGCTAGGTCGTAGTGAAGAGAGTACCCTGTTGCTCCTTAAATGTTCTCTTGTCCAAATAGGAAGGGGTCTGTCCTGTCTTCCTGTTACTTGGATTACTGCACCTGAGTCCTTTTTGCCCACTCACTGTTAGGTATCAGCAGTCATAGGAGCTCACACTGGCCTTGGGATGAGGTTGTCTTGCTAAACATGAGATTGCAGCAGAACCCCCCCACCCCTAGACAAGTACATCTGACAATCCTTCTTGAAGAAAGCAGCTGGGCAGCCTTCTACTACCAAGAATCACCTAGGGACCACTTTTGAAAAGTCTAAGTTTGACAGAAAATACAGTATTTAACTGCTTTGAAGAAAAATGTTGCTTAGATGTAGGCTACAGTTCTATAACGTCTTACAAAGCAAATTTCCTTTCCCACTTTAGAGGTCTTTCTTTTGAGCATTGCCCATGACTGGTTCATAACATGATTGTGTTTCTGTTTTGTTGTCTCACATGGACTTCACTCTCTTGTTATCTACACCTGACTGCTGCTACCTCTGCTTTTCCTCAGAGAGCTGAGAAGTCATAGGAAAGTTTTTTAGGATGGAGAGGGCTGGGCAGGGGAGATGACACAGATCACCTGTTCAGATACAAGACATTGTTTCCTTCTCTCTCTCTCTCTCTCTCTCTCTCTCTCTCCATATATATATATATGTGTGTGTGTGTGTGTGTGTGTGTGTGTGTGTGTGTGTGTGTGCGTGTGTGTGTGTTTGGTTTTTTGAAGTAGGGTTTTGCTCTAGCCCAAGCTGACTTGGAATTCACTATGTAATCTCATGGTGGCCTTGACTCAGAGATTCTCCTACCTCTGCTCTGTTGGACAATGATATTCTAGAATAAGCAAATGTATAATTCATTTCAGGTCATTTTTCCTGAGGAATGAAGCATCCTTTATTAGTTTTATTTTACATGTAATTCTAAGCACAGATGTGTCTGAGAGTACCTGAAACACCATAAATTCTTTGCTACGGTTGATGGCAACTGCAGGAAGGAAGCCAGGGTCTAAGTGACGCGCCCTCAGGGTCTGGCTATTCACTTGCCAGTGCACTGAAGATGTTGAGGTCAGGAGGAAGCTCCTCTGCCACGGGTATGGAAAGGCTTTTCCCTGAGGAAAGGAAACCTTTTCTCTTCAGATGAGAAGACTAAAGTGGTTGCTGAGCTTTTGGAAGGGTTATTACACAGAGAAATAGGCTCCTCTCTCTCTAGGGAGGACACAGCTTTTGCAGAAGTAGGTGCTGTCCAGCTTGGCCCTCCTCTGCTCCCTGTGCCTGCTCTGTCACCAGATGTGTGACTCTGTTCATCTCTGCACTTGTGCGTCCAGAGCCACCCAACCTAGAGATCTGAATACTGTCAGTGCTCCACAGGAGCCCAAGGGAAATTGTCCTAACTTCCCACCCCCACGGTGCCTCTTCCTGCAACCTGTGAGTCACCTCAAGTCTCCTCCCCTCACTTCCCACACAAGGCCACCACCGCCCCCAAGTGCTTGAGTCAGCCCCGCTGGGTATCCTCCTGCAGCACCTGCACCCTGGTGGGCACACCCACTAACATACCTGCTTCCTGTCATGGCCACCCCCAGCCTGCTGATTCTGAACCTGGGATGAGCAACAGCGACCTGGTGAGGCCTATATAAACTCTAGATTCTTACTCAGTGGGTCTTACTGGGGTGAACAAGTGGATTTTACAAAAATGCCCTAGATGACTGATGCATGTGCTCAGTTAAAAACACAGCCTCCTCCTCCTCTTGTCATTATTAATCACAACAAAACAACAATTAACATTTTTTGTGCATTTACAAGCACTGCCTCATGGAATCTTGATGACACACCTGTAAAGCAGAGGCTACTCTCTGCTCCCATTGCAGTTACCAGAACTGAGGCTGAAGTTCATGCCTAACAGGTTCAGATGAAACAAGAGCCCTCTGCTCCTTATGTCCTCTGATAAAGCCAAACTAAGCACATGGCTTCTCTCCTAACATGCTTAGTGATAGTTCTAGAAAAAAGAAAGAAAAAACAGTGTGTGGAGCACTTTTATATTTCCCTCCCTACCTGACCTCCTTAGTTTCTTAACTCTAGTTAGTTTCTTAACTCGAAAAGGAATCTTGAGCAGGGCTCAAGTCACTGGTGACATGGAAGGGGGCGGGGGGGAGCTAACTCCTTAACCAACTAGTTATCCTCCCAGAGCCTCTGCTCAACCAGTCCACAGGGTATTACTGTAATCCTCCTCAGAGCTGCTTTCTGCAATCCACAGGTCCTCCACCTGCCCAGCCCCCACCCAGGTCAGCACCCTGTGAGTCACCGCTGGATCCGCCCCTCCCACACAGGGCCACCACAGCCCAACCACCTTTCCACTCTGCCTGGGTCTGCCTAGCTGGGCCTCATCCTGTCACTCCTGTACCCTGGTAGGCCTGCCCACTGGCCTCCCTGCTTCTGTGCACAGCCCCCTCCTGTCAGTACTTTGAAAAGCCTGTGTAGACTACCTTGATTACATGGAGAGTTAGACTTATTAATATCTTTAAAATTAAGGAAACTCAGTGATAAATGAAAATATATGATGAAATACTTGTAATCACAAGACAATAGTCTGAAAAATATGAAATACTCCTGTGCATTAATAAAGTAAAAGTGATTTATAACGTGAAATTTTAAAATGCTTATTTGTTTGCAAGTAGAGACACAGAGACAGAAACATAGAGAGAAGGAGTGCACAAGGGCCTCCAACTGCTGCAATTGAACTATTCAGATGTATGTACCACTTTGAGCATCTAGCTTTATGTGGGTACTGGGGAATCAATCTCAGGTTGTTAGACTTTGCAGCTAAGCACCTTAACTGCTGAGCCATCTCTCTAGCCACTACAACATGATTTTTTAAAATATTTTATTTTTATTTATTTATATGAAAGAGAGAATGAAAAAGAGGCAAATAGAGAGAGAAAATGGGCCCACCAGGGCCTGTAGCTACTGCAAATGAACTTCAGACACATGTGCCAACTTGTGCATCTGGCTTTATGTGGGTCTCAGGGAATCAGACCTGGATCCTTTGGCTTTGCAGGCAAGCACCTTAACCACTAAGCAATCTCTCCAGCCCAAAATGTTTTAAAAATAGTTTTCATTTATTTATTTGAGAGAGAGACAGAGAGAAAGAGGCAGACTGAGAGTGAGTATGGGCATGCCAGGGTTTCCTGACACTGCAAACAAACTCCAGACACATGAGCTACCTTGTGCATCTGGCTTTATTTGGACATGGGGGAATCAAACCCATCAGTAGACTTTGCAAGAAGTGCCTTTGACAGCTGAACCATCTCTCCAGCCCACAACATGAAAATATCTTTATTAAGTATGTACTTGTATGGACACATCATTTCCCTCCTTCTTGCCCCCACTGAGGACCCTCCTCTGTGAGGTTACTGGTATTCCCCATGGGGTTGTGGGTTATGAGTTGTGAGAGCAGCAGTCAGTTATTGCGGGGGACGGCGGCAATGCCTCTGGATATGCCCTCCAATACTATGGCTCTTACAATCTTTCCGTCCCCTCTTCCACAAAATTCCCTGAGCCTTAGTGGGTCTGTCTTAAGTCTACTTCAGTGATGAGCTCTTAGGAGCCTCTGGATCTCTGCTTTGTTGAGTATCCTTAGGGTCTGTCTCCTTCACCCTGGCACTGATTGTCAGGCTCACCATGGAAGCAGCACTCTTGCTCATCTCCCCAATTCTGTGGCTTCACCTGGGCCCTGGCTGATGTGCGAAGGGTGGTTTATCTCCTTGGTTCTTGCTACCTTCTGAAAGAGAAAAACAGATTTTCCAACAGAGAATGAGGTCAGCATAGGTAAATGAAATTTTTTAAAATTTTTATTTATTTATTTATTTGATAGAGAAAGAGGGAGAGAGAGAAGGAGAGAGAAGGGGCACGCAAGGGCTTCCAGCCACTGGTAACGAACTCCAGATGCATGCACCCCCTTGTGCACCTGGCTAACATGGGTCCTGGGGAATCGAACCTGGGTCCTTTGGCTTTGCAGGCAAGCGCCCCAACCGCTAAGCCATCCCTCCAGCCTGAAAATTTTTTTAAAGGTAAAAAGTTAACAAATGATAGCTGGGGATATAACTTAGTACAATACTTGCTTTGCAAGCATGGGAACCAAGTGCAGTCCTTAGAGCAACTGTAAAAACAAGCTAAGTGTGGTGGCACACACTTGTAATCCCAGTGCTGGAGAGGTGGTACAGGTGTATCCCTAGTTCTTGCTGGCCAACCAGAACAGCCTGCTTGGCAAGTTCCAGGCCAGTGAGAGTCCCTGTCTGAAACAAAATGAAAAAGGTGAATGGCACCTTAGGAATAATACCCAATGTTTTCTTCTGGCCTTCATACACATGTGCACATGTGTGCACACACACACTTCACAGATGGTGAAATGGTGGGGAAAAGCCATATTTAAAAATATATAATACCAGATAAAGCACAAAATCAGATAGCTCGTCAAAAAAGAACAATCAGGGTCTGGGAGATTGCTCAGTGGCTAATGACACTGCCTGCAAAGACTGATGGCCTGGGTTCAATTCCCTAGTACCCACATAAATCTGGATGCAAAAAAAAATAAATGGCACAAGTGCCTGGCATTCTGTTTGTAGTGACAAGTGACCAGGTATGTGCACATACACAAAAGTAAGTAAATAAATAAATAGGCCTGGAGAGATGGGTTACTGGTTTAGGCACTTGCCTGTGAAGCCTAAGGACCCAGGTTTGATTCCCCAGAACCCATGTAAGCCAGATGCACAAGGTGGCACATGCATCTGGAATTTGTTTGCAGTGGTTGAAGGCCTTAGTATGCACATTTTTTCTCTCTCTCCCTCTTTCTCTCTCTCTTAAACAAATAGATAACAATAACCTATTTTTCAAAATAATAAATGAAACAAATAAATGAAAAGAGTCACCAGAGAAAGACTGGGGAGAAGATTCATGGGTTAGAGCACTTGAAGCATGAGGATCTGTCTTTGATCATCACTGCCCACTTAAAAAGCCAGGTGTAAGGCTGGAGAGATGGCTCAGCAGTGAAGCCACTTGCTGCAAAGCCTAACAACCAAGGTTCATTTCCCCAGTACCCATGTAAAGCCAGATACACCAAGTGGCACATGTATCTGGAGTTTGTCTGCAGCAGCTGGAGGCCCTGGTGTACCTATTCTCTCACTCTTGTCTCTCTGTCTTTTTCTGCTTGAAAATAAGTAAATAAATAAATAAAAAAATTTTAAAGCCAGGTGTGGTTATATCCACTTGTAACCACAGTGTTGCAATGGGAGGAAGTAGGAAGGTCACTGGGGCTCCCTGGTCAACTAGTGCAACCGAAAAGCAGTGAGCTTTATGTACAATGAAAGACTGTGTCTGAAGGAAAAAAGGTGGAAGAGTGATAAAACAGGGTACCAACATTCTCCTCTGGCTTCTGCACATTTGTACTTGGGGAGTGTGCATTGGCATACACATGTGCAAACATGACATGCACACTACACATACTATACCCACACATCAAGAGAAAGAAAAGAGGGCTGGAGAGATGGCTCAGCAGTTGAGGTATTTGAATTCAAGGTCTGAGCACCCAGGTTTGATTCGCCAGTACCAACATAAGCTAGATGCACAAGGTGGCACACACATCTGGAGTTCATTTGCATTGGCTCAAGGCCTTGGTGCACCCATTCTCTCTCTCTCTCTCTCTCAAATAAATATTTAAGAAAAGAAAAAAGTGCTGGGGAGATGTCTCATCAGATGAAGGTACACATGTGCTTGCAAAACCTAATGACTCAGGTTCTATTCCCCAGTACCCACATAAAGCCAGATGCACAAAGTGGCACATGTGTCTGAAGTTTGTTTACAACAGCAAGAGGCACTTGGGCATCCTTACTCTTTCCTTCTCTCTCTCTCTTTCTCTACTCATAAATAAATAAAAATATTTTATAAAAAGAAAAAGGGTAGCCGAGCATGGTGGTGCACCTTTAGTCCCAGCACTTGGTAGGCAGAGGTAGGAGGATCACTATGAGTTCAAAGCTACCCTAGAAATACAGACTGAATTCCAGGTCAGCCTGGGCTAGAGGCGAGACCCTACCTTGAGAAAAAAAGAAAAGAAAAGAAAAAGGAATCACCAGTAACTGACCTGTAAAAAATCCTGGTAGCAAAGCAATAAAAAAGGAAAGAAATGCAAGCACTAAATAAACATGAAATGCAGGGGTTTTGTTTGTTTGTTTATCAAATTTGTAATTTTTGTTGTTTGTTTTAAGGCAGAGTCTTACTAGCCCTGGAAATCACTCTGTAGCATAGGCTGGCCTCACAACAATCCTCCCTATCTCAGCCTCCCATGTACTGGGATTATAGGCATTAGCATATATTGTGGCTTAAATTTGCAATTTTTAATTTTTATTTTTTGTTTTTTCGAGGTAAGGTCTTACTCTAGCCCAGGATGACCTGGAACTCATTCTGCAGTCTCAGGCTGGCTTTGAACTTACAGCAATTCTCCTACTTCTGCCTCCTAAGTGCTGGGATTAAAGGTACCACCATGTAGTGAAAGAGACACTATCATAGAACTGATGTGAAAGCCCAAGCTGCTATGTCCTTTCTAGAAGGCAATTTTTACAGTTTCCAAAGCATGCATGTTCTTTGATCTAGATATTAAGAAGATCAAAATAAATATATTCAGAATTACATGCAATGGCCATAATTGTTAATAATTAAAGTGCATAAAGAAGGACTTAGTGGGGCTGGAGAAACGGGTTTGTGGTTAAAGCACTTGCCTACAAAGCTAAAGGACCCAGGTTCAATTCCTCAGGACCTACATAAGATGCACAAGGTGGCACATACATCAGGAGTTTGTAGTGGCTGAAAGCATTGAAGTGACCATTCTCTCTCTCTCTCATCTATCTATCATCTATCATCAGCTTCTATCTCTCAAATAAATAATAAAAGAAGGAATTAATGAAATCATGGTGAATACACACTGAAGTATGAGAGATCCCATAAGAAGTCCATTGGCAATGTGGAAGTTTGAATGTAAATGTCCCGCATAGCCTCATTCTTTTTGATTATGCTCTCTACTCCATCCCCGTCTGGTGGAGTCAAGGGGTGCAGCATTGCTATAGGTGTGTTGCTAGGGGCAGATCTTGGGGTTTGAGAGTCCGCCCTACCATGTGTTCACAACCTGCTTTCACTTGCTGTTCTCTCTCTGCTGTGGATGCGTGATGCTGTGAGCTGGCTGCTTTTCTCTACCATGATGAAGCTTCTCAAAAGCATAGGCCTACAGTAAGTACTTTACTCCTATAAACTACTTCTGGTTGGGTGTTTTGTCCCAGCAATGTGAAGATTATTACAACAGACAAGATGTGCATGACTTTTTACTTTTATTTTTTTTCAGAGACAATCCTTGTGTGGATCTTGTTTTTTAATTAATTAATTAGTTTATTTGTTTGTTTGTTATTTGTTAGAAAGAGAGAGAGGGGAGGCAGGAGAGAGAAAGAGAGAGGGAGAATGTATGCACCAGGGCCTTCAGCCTCTGCAAACAAACTCTAGACACATGCTCCATCTAGTGCATCTGGCTTATGTGGGTTCCTGGGGAATTGAACCTGGGTTCTTTGGCTTTGCAGGTAAGCACCTTAACTTCAAAGCCATCTCTCTAGCCCAACTTTTTACTCTTTAAGTACACAGAACAGCACATACAGTAGGAAAACATCTATTCAAAATGCATGTGTGCCAGGTGTGGTGGCGTATGCCTTTAATCCCAGCACTTGGGAGGCAGAGGTAGGAGGATTGCCATGAGTTCGAGGCCACCCTGAGACTCCATAGTGAATTCCAGGTCAGCCTGGGCTGGAGTGAGACCCTACCTCAAAAAACCGAAAAAACAAAAACAAAATGCATGTGTATACAGACATTGGCCTGTGTGGGGAAAAGAGATCTCAAAGCATAAAACCACCGAGTAACAATATGTATCTCTGGTAAGTGTTCTTAGTATGACTTTTTTTAAAATTTATTTTTATTTTTATTTATTTATTTGAGAGAGAGGGAGAGAAAGAGAGAGAGAGGGACAGAGAGAGAGAATGGCGTGCCAGGGCCTTCAGCTGCTGCAAACAAACTCCAGACACATGTGCCCCTTTGTGCATCTGGCTTACATGGGTCCTGGGGAATCAAATCTGGACCCTTTGGTTTTGCAGGCAAATTCCTTAACTACTAAGCCATCTCTCCAGCCCCGCATGACTTTTTTTTTTTTTTTAATTTTTTATTTATTTATTTGAGAGCGACAGACACAGAGAGAAAGACAGATAGAGGGAGAGAGAGAGAATGGGCGCGCCAGGGCTTCCAGCCTCTGCAAACGAACTCCAGACACGTGCGCCCCCTTGTGCATCTGGCTAATGTGGGACCTGGGGAACCGAGCCTCGAACCGGGGTCCTTAGGCTTCACAGGCAAGCGCTTAACCGTTAAGCCATCTCTCCAGCCCCGCATGACTTTTTAAAAATTAATTTATTTGGTTTTTTGAGGTAGGGTCACACTCTATCCTAGGCTGACATATAATTCACTATGTAGTTTCAGACTGGCCTTGAACTCACAGAAGTCCTACTACCTCTGCTTCCTGAGTGTTGAGATTAAAGGCTTGCACAATCATACCATTGTGTTTTCTACTTTCACAGGCAATGCTAACCTCTCCCTCTGTCCCCCACACACCTCACCTTACCATTCTTTTGGGGATCTTCTCTGGCCCTGAACATTCACACTATTCCTATGGTCACACTTAATAGGCTTTTTTGTGTTGCTGCTTTGCTTTTGTCTTTGTTTTTTGAAGTGCTGTGGATTAAACCCAAGGCTTCACCCAGGCTAAGTAAGTGCCCACATCCCTAGCCCTCTTCATAACTTTTCAAGCTTGATCTTGTCTCCTATATTCATTAGACTGAGGGACAATTCCACATTTCTCTATGTTCCTCTCAGTGCAAGTTTTCAACAAACAGCCCATGAATGCATCACTTCTGTGCCCATAACCTTGTGGGCTGACCCAGCATAGCTGCCTGGTCCCACAAGTATGGCATCAAGCCCAAGTCTAGGCCAGGCTTGGGGCTGTGTTTTGTGGACACTTGTCAATCCAGTTCTATGAAGAGGCTTGTTGTTCTAAGTGATACCAAGTATGGGGCCCTGCCCCCAGAGGCAAAGCCAGTCTTCAGGTATACTGTAATTAATGAGCCAATAAATGCTTCCTCTTATTTGGTTCAACAAACTGCACCTACTCTTGCAGCTGTCACCTCTATGACTTCACATCTTGGCTATTGGAGCCCTCCTTCCAAGAAGCAGGCATCCAAATGTGAGCTTGCTCAGATCAGCCTACATGCCTATCTCCTGAGCCAGCCTCTACAATTTTGTCTGTCTTCCTAAGGGGTATAGTTTTACTGCAAGTTAAGCTAATCAATTAACCAAACAGCCCAGCCTTGAGGCCCAAAGACCCTAGGAGGAGTTGCAGAAAGGGTCATTCACTCAATTACAACAAGCAAAGTCCTACCATTGTCCTTAAGGTTTATAATCAGTACTCAATTTAGTTTCACTCTCTGTAAAACAAAATACAAAAGCTATCATAGAGTGGTGGTACACAGTTGTGATCCCGGAACTAAGTGGTTAAGGTCATCCTCTGCTACACAGTGAGTTTGATAGTGAGAAACCTTGGGCTACATGAAAATTTGCCTTGCTTGGGAGATGGCTCAGTGGTTAAAGATGCTTGCTTTAATGAGACCTTCTCCCTCTCTGTCTCTCTCTCTCACACACACACCCATCAGAAATGGAAGAGGAAAAAGAATCAGGAAGAGAAAATAGACTATTTTAATATTTTATTTTTATTTATTTATTTATTTAAGGGGGGGAGAGGGAGAGAATATGGGCATGCCAGGGCCTCTAGCCACTGCAAACAAGCTCCAGATGCATGTGCCACTTTGTGCATCTGGCTTACATGGGTTCTGATGAGTAGAACCTGGGTCCTTAGGTTTTGCAGGCAAGGACCTTAACCATTAAGCAATCTTGCCAGTCCTACACTATTTTTCAAAGTAAGAATTGATTTATTCTTTTTTAAAATAGCTGGATTTCACAGCCAGGCATGGTGGCACATGCCTTTAACCCCAGCATTTTGGAGGAAAAGGTAGGAGGATTGCTGTGAGTTCCAGGCCACCCTGAGACTACATAGTGAGTTCCAGGTCAGCCTGAGCTACAGTGAGACCTTACCTTGGAAAAAAAAAACACTTTGGGTTTCTAGGGTGCTGTGATGGTTGATATTGTCAAATTGACAGGATCAAGAATTGCCTTGGAGGCTAGGCATGGTTGTGCACTCCTTTAATCCCAGCACTGGTGGGGCAGAGGTAGGAGGATGGCTGTGAGTTTGAGGCTTCATGGCGGCAGGGGAAGCATGGCATGAGCGCGGGCTGGATATCACCTCTGCCACAGCAGGCAGAAGTATCAGCAGGGGAGTGAGCCAAACTCTGGCAAGGGGAGCTGGCTATAACACCCCTAAGCCCACCCTCAACAAACATACCTCTTCCAGCAAGGCTCCATCTCCCAAACTGCCACCAGCTGGGGACCAAGCACTCAGAGCACATGAGTTGTCCATAGGGGGCATCTGATTCCAGCCACCAGAACCATCATTCACCCTCTCCACTTCCTGACTACAGATGCAGTGTGATCAGCCGCTTTCATACTCTTGCCATCATGCCTTCCCCGCCATGATGGACTAATATCAAACTGCCAGCCAAAATAAACCATTCCTTCACTAAGTTGCTTTTGTCAGGCATTTTGTCACAGAAATAGGAAAAGTAACTCACCTACATAAGACCTTCATAATAGGAGGAAAAGATGATGACATCAAAACAAAAGAGAGACTAATTGGAAGGGGGAGAGGATTTGATGGAGGATGGATTTGAGGGAGAAAGAATGGGGGTGGGAATTATGCTTTATTATGTATACTTATGGAAGCTGTCAAAAAGTTTTGTTTTGTTTTTTAAAGTTAGTGCTTATAGACAATGCCATTCTGAACTCTAAGGAGTCTTATAGTAAGCAGCAACAACTCTATTCTGCTGAAAACCAAGGCTTGCCTAAATGCCTGGATCCCAGAACACTTAATGAAGAAGAAGTGACTTTGGTGAGATGGTAGAGTAACTGATGAGAAGAGCTGGAACTGTCTTCCAGAAAGGCTGCATCCAGAGGAAAAAATCATCTGCTGTGCTGGTTTGAATGCAAGTTGCCCCATAGGCTCATGTGTTTGAATACTTGGTCCTCAGCTAGTGATGGGAAGGTTGTGGAATTTTTTTGCTGTTGTTGAGGTAGGGTTTCATTGCAGCCCAGGCTGACCTGGAATTCACTATGCAGTCTCAGGGTGGACTTGAACTCATGGCGATCCTTCTACCTCTGCCTCCCCAGGGCTGGGACTGAAGGCGTGCGCCAGCATGCCCAGCTGATTGTGGAACTTTTTGATGGAGGCTTGCTGGAGAAAGTAGGTCACTGGGAGTTGGCCTTGAGATGTTGTATCCTGACCCTACATCCTCTTCTCTTTCTGCTTCCTGTCTACTGAGCTAAGATGTAATGTGCTCTGCTCCTGCTGCCATGAGACTTACCCTTGAAAGTGTGGGTTGAGTTAAGCCCGTTCCTACCCTAGGTTGTTTCTGCTCACAGCCGGAACGTTTCCTCAGCCTCCTGAGTGCTGTCAATCCAGGCATACACTGCCATGCCCAGAAAAAAAAACAAAAATATCCTTTTCATTCATTTTCTCACTTTTTTGTGTCGCTAAGGATATAACCCAGGTCTTCATGCATAGTAGGTGAGCTCTATACCACTGAGCTATACCCCCTAGCCCTCAAAAAGACATTTTCTACAGAGGACCCTGCTTGTGAAAACAAAACAAAAAACTGTGTAATGCTCACCGTGTGCTTAGCATGTCTAAGTGCATGATAGGCATTGACTCACTAAATCCGCCCCAACCTCATGAGGAAAGTAGCACGCCTGCAGCCTCCTTCTGTAGGTGAAGAAGCTGAGGCACTGAGCCAAGGGAAGATAGCGGAAGTCTTGGTGGGGGAAGGCTGGGCTTGGCCTCCATAAAGCTGCTCACATATGCTGGTGGCAAGTGCTCCAGGATTTCTCTCCCTTTGTTCCTTCAAGAACCTTGTGTATACTGAAATATATTTACATCTATTCAAGAAGTAGTCACTATCCTTCCGACATAAAGTAACTGGTACATTTGTGACCCCAAAGTGGTTACTGACACCCCCACAAGACCTGCGCTGTTCTGGGCCCATTAACCATTGTGACATGGAGGATGGAGGAGGTCAGAAGAAATGAGACAACAGCTGGGCGTGGTGGTGCACGCCTTTAATCCCAGCACTTGGGAGGCAGGGGTAGGAGGATCTCCGTGAGTTGGAGGCCACCCTGAGACTACATTGTGAATTCCAGGTCAGCCTGGGCTAGAGTGACATTCTATTCGAAGAGCCAAAAAAAAAAAAAAAGAAATGAGACAACAAAAAGGAGAAAGGACTACCTTGAAAGAGAAGGGTCTTCAGGGGATAGGAGGAGGTGACAAATGAACTCCAGATACATGTGCCACTTTGTGCATCTGGCTTTATGTGGGTCCTGGGGAATGGAATCTGAGCCATCAGGCTTTGCAAGCAAGTGGCTGAGCCATCTCTCCAGCTCCCACTTTATTTTCAGTATTCACTTTGTGGATATTTGCAGTGATGTTGCAAAACCAAGAGTAAGTGAAATGTCTGGGACCTTAGCCCAAACCCAGGAGGTGGCATAAGACTGTCCAAAGGTCAGATTCTGCACCTGTACATGTTTGCAATCTAACAAAAAGTCCAGCTTCATGTAAAAATGGACAAGAGCCAGGTGGTGGCACACACCTTTAGTCCTAACACCCTGGGAGATAGAGGTAGGGGGATGGCTGTGAGTTCAAGCCAGCTGTGGCCTACAGGGTGAATTCCAGGTCAGTCTGGGCTAGTGTGTGAGATTCTACCTCAAAAGAAAACACAAAAATTAAAACACACACACACACACACACACACACACACACACACACACAGGATGGAGTAGTAACCAACAATGCTATTCTGACTTGCCCATAGGTCAAGTCTTGCTAACAAGGCTCTCATGAAGCAATTCTGAACCCTGAAGACTGGAAGCACTGAGTGCATTTTTGCAAGCTAATCCAACTTCTTTCTCACGGAACACCATCACTCTTTTGGAGAGAAACTGACAGACTAATCCTTCAGACTTGGCATTTAGCAGACATTTTCAGAAAATGGATGAGGGGAGTGTATCACCCCACTATAAACAGCTGCTTGTTACTCATGGTAAAACTGAGCAGTCAGTATTTAGAATTGTGGGCACCCAAACAGAAGTCCCAATGCCTATGACTTGTGGTGAGATTGGTGGTAATGTTGGTAATGTGAGGTTTTATGCTGTGGATCGAGATGCACCCAAACTTGAGAGACCTGTGTAACCCACGGACTCATTTTATTTTCAAAGCAACCCATGCATGGTGTCACCAAATTAGGCATCAGAGCGGGAGCAGCTCCTGACAGGATCCAGATTCTGGTGCAGCTTGTGTTTCAGAACCAGCAGAGATCCCGTGCAAGTGATAAATCAGAGAATATCCAACAGGAGCTGACAGGGCCATAAAATACCTTTTCCACCTGAGAACATGATGAAGTGGGCAGAGTAGCACACACAGGTCCAGAAGGAGCAGCAAGTTCAAGGTCAGCCTAGTCTGCAGAGCAAGACCCTGTCTCAAAAAAAAAAAAAAAAAAAAAACATGCTGGGCGTGGTGGTGCACACCTTTAATACCAGCACTGGGAGGCACAGGTAGGAGGATCCCTGAGAGTTCTTGGGCAGCCTAGAGCTACAGAGTGAGTTTCAGGTCAGCCTGGACTAGAGTGAGACCCTACCTTGAAAACAACAACAACAAAAAACAAAACAGAACAAAAATAATAAAGAAAAATAACCAAAGGCTGTAAAGATGGCTCAGTGGTTAAAGACCCTTGCTTGCAAAGCCTGATGGTCCTGTTTTGAGTCCCCAGTTCCCACATAAAGCCAGATGCATAAAGTGGCACATGTGTCTGCAGTTCAGTTGCAGTGACAGGAGGTCCTGGCACACCCATTCTCACTCTCTGTCTCTTTCAAATAAATAAAAACATTAAAAAAAAAAAAACTTATCTGAAGTAATGGTCTAAGTGAAGTCAGGGGAAGGAATTGAATAAAGGAAGTATGGGAGGAGGGTTAATTAAGATTTAAGATATGGGCTAGAGAGATGGCTTAGCGGTTAAGTGCTTGCCTGTGAAGCCTAAGGACCCCGGTTTGAGGCTCCATTCCCCAGGACCCACGGTAGCCGGATGCACAAGGGGGCACATGCATCTGGAGTTTGCAGCACCTAGAGGCACTGGCGTGCCCATTCTCTCTATATCTGCTCCCCCCTCTCTCTTTCTCTCTCTCTCTCTTTCTGTCACTCTCAAATTTTAAGATTTAAGATGTTATGAATAATCTATATGGATACCTAGTTCTTTGGATTAATGGCACATCCAGAAGCCATAGATTGTTACTAGAAAAAATTTTGGTGCCAGGGAATGGGACACCTTCCAGTGAGTTATCGGCCAGGGAGGTCCGTGATGCTCCCAAAACATTACAGACCATTGTCAGAGCTCTTGGTTTCTCACCAGAAATAGATGCTAAGACCCTATTGCAAGACTCCACATGCTTGGGCTGCAAGGTCACTGAGAAATCAAGCTGGAGCTGGGCTGAAAACCTCCTCCCTATGGATAAGCTGACAGAAAGCTGGAAAAAGCTACGCTGCATGCAACTCTCTGGGAGAGAAAAGTCATCAGTGGTCGTAAACAGCAGTGAACATTGCAAGCCTTAAGACTGGGCAGCCAGGCCAAATGTGCCAACTGGTACAATAGTGTTATGTCTGTTATGGGGGAAACCATCCACTCTCTAATTGGACTGGAGGCTGGCTCCAAAGGATACTAATACTGAAAATCTAGTCAAAAGCCTATGGCTAGGAAGGTCATGAGCCCTAGGTGGAGTAACAACGGCTGGTTAAATACATAAATTATGCCTACCAAACTGCCCTATAAGCACTTTTAAAGATGCTTAAACCCATATATAATGCTACTCTCACTTTTGGCTAGAGAAGCTTTGCTTTTCAGATGGTGGTGACCAATGGATGACCCAAAAGCTACCACAGTGCTCAGAAGAAGTGACAGAGGAGTGCTTAGCACTGAGACAACTCTATCACATCTTCCAAGGCTCAGGGTCCATTGCAGAAGAGGTGATGGGAAGAATGTTAAGAGCCAAAGGAAGGGTAGGACTGCTTACAATGCACTCTTCCAGACACAAAATGGCCTGGAGATCCATGACCTCATAGTGCCTGGCACTACCTACACAAGATCTTCATAATGGGTGGAAAAGAGAATGTCATCAAAATAAGACTGGGATGGAGAGATGGCTTAGAGGTTAAGACATTTGCCTGCAAAGCCAGTTTGTCTTTTTCAGAAGGTAGGGAGACCCGAAGAGATAAACTACCCCTCACATTTCAGCCAGGGACCAGGTAAAACTACAAAGGAATTGGGGAGATGAGCAAGAGTCCTTCTTCCATGGTGAGCCTGACACTCAGTGCTAGGGTGAACAAGACAGATGCTGAAGATTCTCAACACCTACCAAAGCAGAAATCCAGATACTCCTGAAATCTCATCACTGAAGTAGATTTAAAACACACCCACCACAGCTCAGGGGATTTTGCAGAAGAGGAGGTGGAAAGATTGTGAGGAAGGGTTGCCTCCCCCAATAACTGACTGCTGCTCCCACAACCCAATGGGGAATACCAGAAACCCCACTGAGGAAGGGCCCCAGCTGAATGGGGGCAGGGAAAAAGCACATGATATTGAAAGGCCCAAGAATTCAGAAGCTCAGAAATACTATCACGCTCCAAGGGGAGCTTAAGCGG
The DNA here is from genome assembly GCF_020740685.1 of Jaculus jaculus. NCBI lineage: Eukaryota > Metazoa > Chordata > Mammalia > Rodentia > Dipodidae > Jaculus > Jaculus jaculus. The sequence continues at coordinate 66,084,344 of NC_059107.1, forward strand.
GCCCCCTGCATACCTCAAACTCCAGGCTTTACTCTCTGTTGGAAGCAAGTAAAGAATCCCTCTTCTCATTATATCAGAGCCCGCTCCTAATATAAAACTAGGTAAAAAGGGCATGAGATATCCCTCAAGGATGGGAAATGAGTAATGAAGTGAACCACTTATTTGGTTTCTGTAAATAGCCTGCACTATAAGCCTTACACTATAAGCCTTAATAGCCCGCACTGTAAGCCTTAGTAGCTTGCACCATAAGCTGTAGCAGCCTGCCTCAGACCACCAAGGTCATAGGAGGCTGATACCATACTCTGCTACCCCCACCTAAGGAATTGCACAAAAGCTGACCTCCAAGGTCATAGGAGACTAGCACCACACTCTGCTACTCCCACCCAAGGACCTGCGCAAATGCTGACCACCAAGGTCATAAGAGAATGATTGGTCCACGAGGGGCTTGAACAAATTAAACTAATTGGCTTAGAAACTATGGGGTGGCACAAACTGACTGGCTCACACCCTGCGGGCTCCTGATATTAAAAAAATGATTGGTCTCATACACAGGCTTTGTTAGAAACCCTATAAAAACTGTCCTGTTCCTGCATTCAGGGCTCTGCAGTCCTCTACCCCTGTGAGGTGTATGACTGTAGGCCCCAGCGCGCTTGGAATAAAATCCTCTTGCAGTTTGCATCAAGACCACTTCTCGTGAGTGATTTGGGGTGTCGCCATATCCGGGCAGAGCGTGGGGACCCCCTACTGGGGTTTTTTCCTTCATTGGGGGCTCGTCCGGGATGTGAAGGCCCCCCCCCCACACACACACCCGAGAACCGACTTGGAGGTAAGGGGGCCCTCTCTGGAGTGAATGTGTGCCAGCCAGTGTTTTCATTCTGAGTATCTGGTTTCTGGGACGCGCGCTTTTGGCTTGGTTTGATTTGCAGCCATCCTCTAGGGCTGTAAAGGACCAGAGGACCGTGATCAGCAGACATGCTAGGAGGATCACAGGCTGCCACCTGTGGAGAGCCAGGGATGCCTGGTGGTCTCCTACTGTCGGTCAGAGGACCGAGTACAGTTGTTAGAGCGGAAGCTTCCTCCTTCGCGGCCGTCCAATTCTTTTGCCTGCTTGTGGAAGACGCGGAGGGGTCACTGGTGTCTGGATTTGTTAGTCTCAGTTGTGTGTGCTGTTGTTGTTCTTTGTGTCTTTGTCTATAGTTCTCAAATGGCACAGACGGTGACAACGCCCCTTAGCTTGACTCTTGACCATTGGACTGAAGTTAAGGCTAGGGCCCATAATTTGTCAGTTGAGGTTAGAAGGAGACCCTGGCAAATGCTTTGTGCCTCTGAGTGGCCAACTTATGAGGTCAGATGGCCATCAGAAGGAACCTTTAATTCTGAGACTATTCTGGCTGTTAAAGATATTATTTTTCAGAATGGACCAGGCTCCCGTCCCAACCAAGAGGCTTATATCCTCACCTGGAAGGATTTGGTGGACAACCCCCTGCCGTGGGTCAGGCCATGGCTGAATAAACCCAGGAACTCAAGCTCCAGAGTCCTGACTCTTGAAAATGCAAAAAAAGCCCTCTCCTGAGGGAGCCAGACCTCCCCCTCGTATCTATCCTGAGATCGAAGAGCCTCCGGCTGGGCCAGAGACTCAGCCTGCCCCTCCCCCCCCTTACCTAGTCCGGGGAGCTGAGGGAAGGCCTCTCGCCCCTCCCGAAGTTCCGCCCTCCGCCCTTCCCATGCCTCCGCCCCTCACCCCTCCCGAAGCTCCGCCGTCCCAAGCCTCCGCCCCCCGCCCTCCCCGAGCCTCTGCCTCCCAGCTTGCCTGGGCTTCCTCCCTCTGCCCCTCCCAAGCTCCTGGAAATGGGAGGGCTGGCCGCAAAGATGCGGAGCCGGAGAGATGCTACCCCAGAGGGAGCAAATGAAATTGTAACACTGCCGCTACGCGAGGCAGGTCCTCCCATGCTGGGGGGCCAACTACAACCCCTCCAATATTGGCCTTTTTCCTCTGCAGATCTTTATAACTGGAAAGCTAACCACCCCCCTTTTTCAGAGGAACCCCAACGCCTCACGAGGCTGATGGAGTCTCTTATGTTTTCTCATCAGCCTACCTGGGATGATTGCCAACAGCTGTTGCAGACACTCTTCACAACCAAGGAATGAGAGAGAATTTTAATAGAGGCCAGAAAAAAATGTCCCTGGGGCTGATGGGTGGCCCACGCAGCTGCAGCATGAGATAGACATGGGGTTCCCTCTGACTCGCCCTGCTTGGGACCACAATATGGCTGAAGGTAGGGAAAGCTTAAAAATCTATCGCCAGGCTCTGGTGGTGGGTCTCCAAGGTGCCTCCAGAAGGCCCACCAATTTGGCCAAGGTGAGAGAGGTGATGCCAATGGAGTCTCTCTCAGTGTTTCTTGAGAGGCTCATGGAAGCATTTAGGAGGTTCACACCCTTTGACCCCACCTCTGAGATTCAAAAAGGCTCAGTAACATTAGCTTTAATAGGACAGTCAGCTCCTGATATCAGAAAGAAACTTCAGAGATTGGAGGATTACAGGAAGCTGAGCTGCATGATTTAGTAAAAGAGGCAGAAAAGGTATATTACAAAAGGGAGACAGAAGAGGAAAAGGAGCAAAGGAGAGAAAGAGAGAGAGAAGAACATGAGGAGAGACGTGAGAAAGAGAGAGAAGAAAGGGAGGATAGGCGCAATAGACGACAAGAGAAAAATCTGACCAGGATCCTGGCCACAGTGGTAGAAAAAAAAAGAGAAAGGGAGAGAAATTTTCGAAAGTTTAGGACAGGCCCTAGGCAGATAGGGAACCTGGGCAACAGGACCCAACTTGATAGAGATCAATGTGCCTGTTGCAAGGAGAAAGGGAACTAGACAAGAGACTGCCCTAAGAAGAACAGCAAAAGACCTAGGGTCCTAACCCTTGGAGAAGATGAAGATTAGGGAGGACAGGGCTCGGAGCCCCTCCCCGAGCCCAGGGTAACTCTGAAGGTGGAGGGGAAGCCAGTCGAATTTCTCGTGGACACTGGCGCTGAACATTCAGTACTCTTGCAACCACTGGGAGGGCTAAAAGATAAAAAATCCTGGGTTCTGGGTGCTACTGGACAACGGCAATATTCATGGACTACTCAAAGAACCATTGACCTGGGAGTGGGATGGGTAACCCACTCATTCTTAGTCATTCCTGAATGTCCAGCGCCCCTCCTTGGTAGAGACCTATTAACCAAGATGGGTGTTCAAATTTCCTTCAAATCAGAAATACCAGAAGTGTCTACTAGAGGTCAACCCATCACCGTGTTGACTCTCCAATTAGATGATGAGTATCGATTATACTCTCCCCCGGTAGAGCCTAATCAAGACCTAAAGCCCTGGTTAGAACAATTTCCCCAAGCCTGGGCAGAAACTGTGGGCATGGGCTTGGCGAAACAAGTACCCCCACAGGTCATTCAACTAAAAGCCAGTGCTACACCAGTATCAGTCAAACAATATCCCATGAGCCGAGAGGCCCGAGAAGGAATTCGGCCCCATATCCTAAGACTGATTCAACAAGGTATTCTGGTATCAGTTCAGTCCCCCTGGAACACTCCCTTACTGCCAGTTAGAAAACCCGGAACCAATGATTACCGCCCAGTACAGGATTTGAGAGAAGTCAATAAAAGAGTACAGGACATACATCCAACTGTCCCAAACCCTTACAACCTCCTTAGTGCCCTCCCACCAGAGCGGATTTGGAATACAGTGTTGGATCTAAAAGATGCTTTCTTCTGCCTAAGATTACATTTGGACAGCCAACCTCTTTTTGCCTTTGAATGGAGAGACCCAGATACAGGAAGGACTGGGCAGCTCACCTGGACCCGGTTGCCCCAGGGATTCAAGAACTCCCCAACCATCTTTGATGAAGCCCTACACAGGGACCTAGCCAATTTTCGAGTTCAACACCCACAGGTAACCCTCCTTCAATATGTTGATGACTTACTCCTGGCAGGAGCTACCCAACAGGACTGTCTAAAAGGTACAAAAGCATTACTACTGGAGCTGACTGACCTTGGTTACCAAGCCTCGGCTAAGAAGGCCCAAATATGCAAAAGAGAGGTAACATATTTGGGGTACTCCTTGCGGGATGGACAAAGATGGCTGACAGAGGCATGAAAGAGGACTATAGTACAAATACCGGTCCCAACTATGGCCAGACAAGTTAGGGAATTCCTGGGGACAGCTGGGTTCTGCAGACTATGGATCCCAGGGTTTGCAACCCTAGCTGCCCCCCTCTATCCACTAACTAAAGAGAAAGGAAAATTCATTTGTACCTCTGAACACCAGGGGGCCTTTGATGCCATCAAGAAGGCACTATTAAGTGCACCTGCCCTAGCCCTCCCTGATGTGACCAAACCATTCACCCTTTATGTAGATGAGCGTAAGGGGATAGCCCGGGGAGTCCTAACCCAATCCTTAGGGCCATGGAGAAGACCCGTTGCCTACCTATCAAAGAAACTTGACCCCGTGGCTAGTGGATGGCCTATATGTCTAAAAGCCATAGCGGCAGTGTCCACATTGATCAAAGATGCTGATAAACTAACTCTAGGGCAGAGGATAACTGTCATTGCCCCCCATGCCCTGGAGAGCATTGTCCGGCAGCCCCCAGACCGATGGATGACTAACGCCCGTATGACTCACTACCAGAGCCTGCTCCTCACCGACAGGATAACGTTTGCTCCACCTGCCATCCTCAACCCCACTACTCTTCTGCCTGAAGAAACTGATGAGACAGTGACTCATGACTGTCATCAACTGCTGGTTGAGGAAACTGGGATCCGAAAGGATCTCACAGATGTCCCACTGACTGGAGGAACATTAACCTGGTTCACAGATGGAAGAAGTTACATTGTAGAAGGTAAGAGGATAGCTGGGGCGGCGATAGTAGACGGAACATGAACAGTCTGGGCCAGCAGTCTGCCAGAAGGAACTTCAGCACAAAATGCTGAACTCATAGCCCTCACACAGGCCTTACAACTAGCTGAAGAAAAGTCTGTGAATATCTACATGGACAGCAGGTACGCTTTTGCTATGGCACACGTACACGGGGCCATCTACAAACAGAGAGGGCTACTTACTTCAGCAGGGAAAGAAATTTAAAACAAAGAAGAAATTCTAAGTTTGCTAGAAGCTCTACATCTACCCAAAAGACTGGCCATTATGCATTGCCCTGGCCACCAAAAAGCCAAAGATTTTATCTCCAAAGGAAACCAGATGGCTGACCAAGTGGCCAAGCAGGCTGCCCAGGGGGTCAACCTTCTGCCCATAATAGAAAAGCCAAAGAACCAAAAAAGTGAGCAACGATATACCCCAGGTGACTGGCAAGAAGTTAGAAAGTTAGGCCAGTTCTCTGAAACTCCAGAGGGGGCCTGTTTTACCTCAGAGGGAAAAGAGATTCTACCTCAAGCATAGGGACTAAAGTATGTTCAACTAATACACCGCCTAACTCATCTGGGGGCCAAACATCTACAAAAACTGCGGCAGACGTCTCCTTACCATATTCTGAGGTTGCCAGAGATAGCTGGCTCAGTAGTCAAGCACTGTGTACCTTGCCAGATGGTCAATGCTAATCCCTCAAGAATGCCTCCTGGGAAGAGGCTAAGGGGAGACAGTCCAGGTGCTCACTGGGAAGTGGACTTCACTGAGGTAAAACCAGCTAAGTATGGTAATAAGTATTTACTAGTTTTTGTAGACACTTTTTCAGGATGGGTAGAGGCTTATCCTACCAAGAAAGAAACCTCAACCGTGGTGGCTAAGAAAATACTGGAAGAAATTTTCCCAAGGTTTGGGATACCCAAGGTAATAGGATCAGACAATGGTCCAGCCTTTGTTGCCCAGGTAAGTCAGGGACTGGCCAAAATATTGGGGATTGATTGGAAACTACATTGTACATACAGACCCCAAAGCTCAGGACAGGTAGAAAGGATAAATAGAACCATTAAAGAGACCCTCACCAAATTGACCGCAGAGACTGGCACTAATGATTGGATAGCTCTCCTACCCTTTGTGCTCTTTAGGGTCAGAAACACACCCGGACAATTTGGACTGACCCCCTATGAATTGCTATATGGAGGGCCTCCTCCACTGGTAGAAATAACCTCTATACATAGTACTGATGTGCCGCTTTCCCAGCCTTTGTTCTCTAGGCTCAAGGCGCTCAAGTGGGTGAGACAACGAGCATGGAAGCAACTCCGGGAGGCTTACTCAGGAGAAGGAGACTTACAGGTCCCACATTGCTTCCAGGTGGGAGATTCGGTCTATGTCAGACGCCACCATGCAGGAAACCTTGAGACTCGGTGGAAGGGCCCCTACCTCGTCCTACTGACCACTCCAACGGCCATGAAAGTTGAAGAAATACCCGCCTGGATCCATGCATCTCATGTCAAGCCTGCTCCACCACCGGGCCCCGAATGGCAAGCCGAGAGGACAGATAATCCCCTTAAACTTAGGCTTCACTGTGTGGCTTCTCCTTCTCCAGCTAGGTGATGCCTCCAATCCCCATGCCCCCCAAAAGTTGACTTGGCAAGTGCTTTCTCAAACGGGGGATATAATATGGACTGCAACTAGGGAAGCACCCCCCTGGACTTGGTGGCCTGTCCTGACCCCAGACATATGTGCCCTGGTAGCCGGGGTAAAATTTTGGGATATCCCAGAGCTCACCCCGGAGAAGGTCTCTAGAGAAGTCCACTCTCATGTGGCTAAGCGGGCACTCACACTAGGGGTCATCTCCCAAGGACAATACATGGCAGACAACCCGGGGTGCAGCTCTGGGCCAGCCCAACGTAAGATGCAGCATACTCCATTTTATGTCTGCCCCCAAACTTCTAAACGAAGTTGTGGAGGGATAAAACAGTTCTACTGTAAATACTGGGGTTGTGAAACTACAGGCAATACCTACTGGCACCCAGTTTCCTCCTGGGACCTGATTACTGTGCAGGAAGGATTAGATGGGAAAAAAGCAGTTCCTCTCAGCATCTCTTTCACCCCCCAAGGTCGAGAGTCCCGAGATTGGATAAAAGGAAAAACTTGGGGACTCAGGTTTTATATGACAGAATGGGATAAGGGCCTAACCTTTACTATACAACTTAAGATAGAGCCTCCCACCCCAAGACCAATAGGACCTAATAAAGTTCTAGTAGAACAGGGACCCCCTAAAGTGGCATTACCCAAGCTCCCACCCACAGTGGCAGCCAAGACCCATCACATAACGACTGCTAAAACCCCTCTGACTAGCCCACTCTCGGAAGCCCCACATGGGACAGGACAGAGGCTCTTTAACCTAATCCAAGGGGCCTTCCTCGCCATAAATGCCACCAACCCCAACATGACCTCTGCCTGCTGGCTTTGTTTATCCTCAGGACCACCCTACTATGAGGGGATGGCAACTATGGGAGAGTTTAATATGACTAAAGAACATAATAGCCGGTGTTCATGGGGGACCAAAAACAAGTTGACTCTCCCCGGGGTCTCAGGAAGGGGGGCATGTATAGGAAAGGCCCCCCCGTCCCACCAACATCTTTGTAATGTTACTCTGACCTATAGTCAGACTTCAGACAACCAATATCTAGTGCCAGGGTATAACAGGTGGTGGGCATATGATACTGGGCTAACTCCCTGTGTTTCTACTTCAGTTTTTAACCCATCCAAAAATTTCTGTACAATGGTCCAGCTTGTCCCCCGGGTTTACTACCATCTTGAAGAAGTAGTCATTGATAAATATGACTATCATCCCACCCGATCCAAAAGGGAGCCTGTAACCCTTACCCTAGCAGTCATACTTGGTTTAGGGATAGCCGCCGGTGTGGGGACAGGGACCACAGCCCTGGTCACGGGACCACAACAATTAGAAAGAGGGCTTGGTGAACTACATGCTGTCATAAATGAGGATCTCCAAGCTTTAGAGAAATCTGTTAGTACTCTAGAGGAGTCCCTGACCTCCTTATCTGAAGTGGTCTTACAAAACCGGAGGGGATTAGACCTACTGTTCCTAAAAGAAGGCAGATTATGTACAGCCTTAAAGGAAGAATGTTGCTTTTATGTAGATCACTCAGGAGCTATCAAAGACTCCATGAGCAAACTCAGGGAAAGACTAGAAAAGCGTCAAAGGGAGAGGGAAACTGACCAAGGATGGTTTGAGGGATGGTTTAACAAGTCCTCCTGGATGACTACTCTGCTTTCCACCCTGATGGGACCCTTAATGGTTTTGCTCCTGATGCTTTCAGTTGGGCCTTGCATACTTAATAAGATTTTTACTTTTGTTAGAGAACGAGTGAGTGCAGTCCAGATCATGATGCTTAGACAACAATATAAGGGCCTTCAGGGCAGAGAGGAAGATTACATTTAGTCCTTCCAAGTTCTAGGATTCGAACTATTAACAAGAGAAAAAGTGGGAAATGAAAGGCCCAAGAATTCAGAAGCTCAGAAATATTATCATGCTCCAAGGGGAGCTTAAGCAGGCCCCCTGCATACCACAAACTCCAGGCTTTACTCTCTGATGGAAGCAAGTAAAGAATCCCTCTTCTCAATATATCAGAGCCTGCTCCAAATATAAAACTAGGTAAAAAGGGCATGAGATAGCCCTCAAGGATGGGAAATGAGTAATGAAGTGAACCACTTATTTGGTTTCTGTAAATAGCCTGCACTATAAGCCTTACACTATAAGCCTTAATAGCCCACACTGTAAGCCTTAGTAGCTTGCACCATAAGCTGTAGCAGCCTGCCTCAGACCACCAAGGTCATAGGAGGCTGATACCATACTCTGCTACCCTCACCTAAGGAATTGCGCAAAGGCTGACCTCCAAGGTCATAGGAGACTGGTACCACACTCTGCTACTCCCACCCAAGGACCTGCGCAAATGCTGACCACCAAGGTCATAAGAGAATGATTGGTCCACGAGGGGCTTGAACAAATTAAACTAATTGGCTTAGAAACTATGAGGTGGCACAAACTGACTGGCTAACACCCTGCGGGCTCCTGATATTAAAAAAATGATTGGTCTAATGCACAGGCTTTGTTAGAAACCCTATAAAAACTGTCCTATTCCTGCATTTGGGGCTCTGCAGTCCTCTACCCCTGTGAGGTGTATGACTGTAGGCCCCAGCGCGCTTGGAATAAAATCCTCTTGCAGTTTGCATCAAGACCACTTCTCGTGAGTGATTTGGGGTGTCGCCATATCCGGGCAGAGAGTGGGGACCCCCCTACTGGGGTTTTTTCCTTCAATATATCTATAAAAAGTATGTTTTTAATTAAAAAAAAAAAAGTATACAAAAGGACCTAGGATTTCCGGCCAAGATGGCGACCGCCTAGCTGCACTCCAGATACCAGGGGAAAAAAAAAAGATAGATGCAGATCCTAAGGAGAGAGCTGCCCCAACATACCTCAAAAGGGGCCCAACTGAAACTAAGGACAATTGGCGAAACAAGCAAGGGTGATGTTTTCCTGTGAACCGGATACCAGCACAAAGGGGAAGGAGACCAGCAGAGAAAAATCAACTCCTACCAAATCAGAGAGCAAGAGCCTCAGAGGCCCCCAACACCTTAGCACTGAAGCAGACCAAAAATGAACCCAACATGGCTCAGGGAAATTTTGCAGAAGAGGGGGCGGAAAGAATGTCAGAGTCACATGTTGGGTCATGATTTGCAGAGACATTTATCATACCAATAACTGGGGGCTAACTCCACAATGTATGACCCATTTACATCAACAAGGAGGGTCCAATGGGAGGGGGTAGATCACAGATGAGCCTAAACAATGGTACCAAACTGCCTGTATTTACTGAAAAGAAAACTAATAAATTAAATTTAAAAAAATATGAAAACAATAATATAAATTATATAAATGGATAGCTAACCAGTTCATGGAACAATAAAAGACAGAAAGTAAGAAAAATAAATATGGATATGTTGAACTTACTACAAAAAAAAAAGGATCTAGGTATGTGGGTCAGCCAGTAGAATGTTTGTCTAGAACACATGAGGCCCTGGTATTGGTCCCCCAAACTGCATAAACTGGGTGTAGTGGTCCACACCTGTAATCCCTATATTCAGCCATTCGGGAAGTGGGAAGAATCAGAAGTAGAAATTCAAAGTCATTATGGGCTACATAAATGTGTGTGTCTATCTTTAAAGTGAAGAAAATACACAGACAACAAGTTCATGAAAAGATGCTCAAAATTACAAGTATAGGCAAGAAAAAACAATATACAAATGGGACAATTCCCCAGTACCAGATACAGACGGTGGTACAAGTATCTGGAGTTTGCACTGCCAGGAGGTCCTGGAGTGCCCATTCTCCCCCACCCCTTTTTTTCTCTATTTCTCAAATAAATAAATTTTTTAATTTAGTATATGATATGTGGCATAAGTATTCTAAAACCAAGTTCCTCAAGTACTTTTCAATTTAGCCTCAGGAAAACCAACTAAAGAGCTTCAGGCTCCAAGGATAGACTGGCCTCAAAGCATTTCCTCCTGTGTCCTTTCTTTACCGTGTTCCTTCTTCACTTTTATGGCTTGCGTTCCTCTTTCTAAGAGGCTTCATCTGGGCTTTTTCTGTTTCTCCTTTCATTTTCTTTCTTTGGCTGCTCTTGTGTTTGTTTAAATCCACTTTCTCAGAACTTCTTTTTCTCTGTACTTGGGCTGCTCTTTCTCAGTTTTTCCCCTGTAGGTGCCTTTTCCTTTTCTGATGCATTTGTTTATGACTAGCTTGAGGGTCTCAGACACTGTGATTACAAATTCTATGTTGTATGAGGCACAGTTGTATTCATTCTGACTAAGGTTCAGGGATACTTTTTTTCTTGATGTTCAATGCTAGTTTTAAAAATATATTTGTAAATATACAGTTTTAAAATTTCATTGATTTATTTTATAAAAATGTTGCACACCCTGACCCCCACCCCCACCCCAGTTCTGCTGAGGGTCTTTGGTGGGGTTATTGGTATTCATTGTGGGGAACAAGAGGCTGCAGTCAGTATCTGCAGGGATGGGAGAAAACATGGTATCTCAGGCTATTCTCACCCACCCTGATAATCTTTCTGCCTACTCTTCCATGATACTCCCTGTGCCTTGATGAACACAATAGAGATCTGACTTAGTGTTGTTTTCACTACAGACTGTAGTTTTTTTTTTTAAGTTAGGATCTCGCTCTAGCCCACACTAACCTGGAATTTACTATGTAGTCTTACGCTGGCCTCAAACTCACAGCAGTCCTACCGCTTCTGCCTCCCAAGTACTTGAAATAAAGGTATGTGCCACCATGCCCAGCAAGGATGTCAGTTTTAAGAGGTTTGAGTGACCATGGTGTCTGTAGCCATTTCTCTGGAATTGGGTTCGGAATAGCTATGAGAGCAGTATTGGTGTCACCACTTCCATTATAATGACTTCTGGGCCCAGGCAGATGAGGTGGAGGTGACCCACCTCCTGGTTGACAGTTGACTCTCCCTTCTTTATGTATTGATGTATCCTTGTTCTCCCCTGTATTCTCCATCTGTAAGATAGAACAGATTCTCCAACCAAAAGTGAGAACAGTTTGAATAAAAGGGGATAAACCTTGTCATTAGAAAGATATATTGATGTGTATATTCATTCTTCTTAGAGAACAGTGGAGGTTCTTTCTGGAGCCTATTGGATTCCTGTTCTAGGAAATCTGGCTTGGTTCACAGAGGCAGATATAGGTTCACCACCGACTGTGTTTGATGTTCAATCCATGGGGTTGCCTATGTCAGCTGGGTGCCACTATTGCCCAAGTGTATACTGCTTGCTTGGCTGGTTGATTTTGTAACTGACATCATTTCCTGCTTAACCAATCAGTTGACAACTGTTATTACTTAGCTACTCTCACAGAGCACTGCCCAGTACTATGAGGGGTAGCTGGGAGGAAAATGGATACTTTCTCAGTTCCAGCATGGTCACTTGATGTCCTGTAGCTACAGACTGTGGTGTCTTCAGCAACAGGGACTTACCTTTTAGCTCTTGTAGGTAATAGGTGTTTTGGCAATAACCTATATTAATTTGGGGACCCCGTGTCTCCATGACCTGTAACAGTTCACTGTGTGGGGAAAACCCAATTTTGGCCCTGAGAATTACCAGCCAGTGCCCATGGTTTTAGGTTAATGCTTTCTCCACCTTTTATGGAGCTATTCTGTTTGGGGACTTACTCCCCTATTGAGGGTAATAATGTGTAAAGTGGTATCCCACCCCTCCATCAGCATATGATATCATCTGATTTTTTTTATGGTTGCCATTCTGACTGGAGTGAGATGGAATCTCATAGTAAGTTTTAATATGCATTTCTCTTTCTCTGATGAGTAGAGATATTGAACATCTCTTAGGTGTTTAACAACCATTTGCATTTCTTCCCTTAAGAACTCTCTGTTCAATTCCCTACCCCATTTAAAAAAAAAATTTTGGGGGCTGGAGAGATGGCTTAGCGGTTAAGCACTTGCCTGTGAAGCCTAAGGAAAATTTATTTGAGAGCGACAGACACAGAGAGAAAGACAGATAGAGGGAGAGAGAGAGAATGGGCGCGCCAGGGCTTCCAGCCTCTGCAAACGAACTCCAGACGCGTGCGCCCCCTTGTGCATCTGGCTAATGTGGGACCTGGGGAACCGAGCCTCGAACCGGGGTCCTTAGGCTTCACAGGCAAGCGCTTAACTGCTAAGCCATCTCTCCAGCCCAAAAATTTTCTTTTTTGAAGTAGGGTCTCGCTCTAGCTCAGGTAACCTGGAATTTACTCAGTAGTCGCAGGGTGGCCTTGAAGTCATGGAAATCCTCCTACCTTTGTCTCCCAAGTACTGGGAATAAAGGCACGCATCACCATGCCTGGCTCCCAGACCCTTTGTTTGAGTGGGGTGCTTGATTTTTTATTGTTTAGGTTTTTGAGTTTTTTGTAGATTCTAGATATTAAATCTTTGTTGGAGGTATTGCCGGTGAAGATTTTCTCCCATTAAGTAGGTAGTCTATTGACTGTGTTGATGGTTTGTTTATCTGTACAATAACTTTTTTTATTTTCATGAGGTCCCAGTTGTTGAATGTTTGTCTAATTCCTTGGGCCAGTGGAGTCTTGTTCAGAAAGTCTTTCCCTATGCCTATATCTTGGAGTGTTCTCCCACCTTCTCTTTTAGTTTATTTAGAGCTTCAGCTCCTATGTTAAGGTCCTTGGTCCATTTGGAGTTGTTGATTTTAATGCAAGGTGAGAGAAGGGGTCCAAATTCAATCTTCTACATGTGGCTACCCAGTTTCTCCAACACCATTTGTTGAAGATGCTGTCTTTGCTCCAGTGAGCACTTTTGGAAGCTTTGTCAAAGATCAGGTAGCCTGTTGTTATGCCAGTACCTTACTGTTTTTATTACTATTAGCTTGCAATTAGGTATGGCGATACCATCAGAGGTGTTCCTGATGCTGAGTACATTTTTGGCTAAGGTCCTTTGTGCTTCCATATGAATTTTAAGAATGTTAGATAAAAGTCTGTGAATAATATTTCTGGAATTTTGATTGGAATTACATCAAATCTTTATATTACTTTTGGTAAGATGGCCATTTTAACAATATTAATTCTTCCAATCCATGAGCACGGAAGGTTGTTCCATTTTTACATGTCTTCCTCCAGTTCTTTCTTCAATGTTTTTATGTTTTCATTGTACAGGTCTTTTACTTCCTTGGTTAGGAAGATTCCAGGGTATTTAATTTTTTTGTGGGTGTGACTATTGTAAAGGGGACAGCTTCCCTAATTTCTTTTTCCATGCTGTTGTCATTGATATATACGAAGGCTAGTGATTTTTGTGAGATAATTTTATATCCTGCCACTTTGCTAAAAGCATTTATCACTTCTAGGAGTGTTTTGGTGGAATTTTTTTGGATCTCCTTTCAAATTTGGATCCCTTTTATTTCCTTCTCTTGTCTTTTTTTCTTTTCTTTTTTTTTTGGTTTTCCGAGGTAGGGTCTCACTCTGACCCAAGCTGACCTGGAATTCACTATGTAGTCTCAGGGTGGTCTTGAACTCACAGCGATCCTCCTACCTCTGCCTCCCAAGTGCTGGGATTAAAGGCGTGCGCCACCACGCCCAACCTCTTGTCTTTTTTCTTGAGCTAAGACTTCAAATGTTATGTTGAAAAGCGATGATGAAGTGCTTCGAGTATTTTCCTATTTAGTATGGTATAAGACTTTGTTCTGTTGTATATTACTTTTATCATGTTGATATATGGTCCTTCCATCCCTGTCTTCTCCAGTGTCCAGTGTTTCTTTTTTCAGTTATTTGAGAGACAAAGGGAGAGAGAGAGAGAGAATAGCATACCAGAGCCTCCACCCTCTGCAAACAATTGCAGATACATGCGTTACCATGCGCATCTAGCTTATGTGGGTACTGGGGAATTGAACCTAAGTCCCTAGGCTTCACAGGCAAATGCATTAACTGCTAAGCCATCTCTCCATCCCTTCTCCAGTGTTTTAATCATGAAGGGATGTTGAAATTTGTCAAAGGCCTTTCCTGCATCTATATGGATGATCATGTGGTTCTTGAGTTTGAGTCTGTTTATATGATGTTTACTGATTTCTGTATGTTGAACCAACCCTGCATCCCTGGGATGAAACCTACTGGATTGAGGTGGATGATGCTTTCTTGAATTCAGTTTACAAGAATTTTATTGAGGATTTTTGTGTCTAAGTTCATCAGGAATATTGGACTGTAGTTCTCTTTACTTGTGTCTCTATCTGGTTTTGGTATTAATGTAATGCTGGGTTTATAGGAGGAATCAGGGAGTATTCCCTCCTTTTCAGTTGTGTGGAATAACTTGAGAAGAATTGGCATTAGTTCTTTAATGAAGGTTTGATAGAATTCCGCAGTGAAGCCATCTAGGCCTGGACTTTTTTTTTTTTTTTACAATTTCCATAATTATAGACAAGGTGCTTGCCTGCAAAGCCAGAGGACCCAGGTTTGATCCCCCAGGATCCATGTAAGCCAGATGCAAAAGGGGGCATATGCATCTAGAGTTTGTTTGCAGTGGCTAAAGGCTCTGGCATGCCCATTTCCTATCTGCCTCTCTCTTGTGCTCTCTCTAAAATAAATGAAAAATAAAAAAGTTAAAAATTTATATGTGTGAATGTATGTATGTGTGGATGTGTATAACATGTGTGAGCACATGCATGCCATGGCACATGTGTGGAAGTCTGAGGACAACTCAAGGTATCTGTATCTCTTCTTCTACCTTGCTTGAGATAGTCTGTCTCCCTTCCCTCCCTCCTCCCTCCCCCCCTTCCTTCCTGCCTTCCTTCCTTTCTCTTTCTTTCTTTCTTTCTTTCTTTCTTTCTTTCTTTCTTTCTTTCTTTCTTTCTTTCTTTCTTTCTTTCTTTCTGTGTGTATGCCAAACTAGCTGGTCTGTAATCTTCAGAATTCTCCTGGCTCTATCTCATATTGCCATAGGCACATTGGGATTGAAAAACAAGCATCAATTTGTATCCTGCTAAACATGGGTGCTAGGAAATTGAACTTGGAAATTGTACTTGGATGGGCAGGCTTAACTGTTGAGCCACCTCCAGCTCCTGTTGTGATGTTTAAAGAGTTAAACTGAGAGCTAGAGAGATGACTCAGTATTTAAGGGCACAAGAAACATGAGGGTTTGAGGGGACCTGAGACCATTTGTATTTGAATTTCTAGAATTCATGTAACCAACTGGGGCTGGCCACACATATCTGTAATCTTGTCCCATGGGGAATCAAGACCAGAGAATTTCTGGGGCTCATGAGTGGCAAGCTCAGGAATCAGTAAGAGAAATTAGTACAGACCTCACTGCAAACAAAAATAGCTGGTGAATGATGGGGGGGACACCCAATGTTCATCAGCCTTTGCAGGCAAGCTTATGGGGTACACACACCACACCACACATTAAAAGAAAAAACAAAACAAGACTTACATCAAAGCACTTGGAACGGTGCCACAGCTGTGGTAAGAGCCATGTGCTGGATAGCACCAAGCTTGTCATCATCACCACTGATTCACTCACAGTCACTGGGTTCTCTGTGGGAGATGAATGGAGATGAAGAGGCTGGGTCCCAGTTTGCAAAAGTTGCAGCCCTGTGTGGAAGGCACAGAACTGCCACATGTGGAGTGGAGGGAGTCCTGGGTGTGATGTCACCTGAGCAGGGATATCTGGGAAGGCCTCCCTGGGGGTGGCAGAAACCAGCTCTGAAACTGTGACATGGCTCAGAAGCATGTTAAGGCTCTCCAGACTGTTCACTCTTGGGGTGGCTGGACTCGAGGACCCAAGGTGTCACAGTGAAGAACAAGAACTAGTCCAGCCTGCTGGACAGGTCTAAGAGCACAGCCTTGCCACGGGACCTCTCACACAGTTCAGGCCCACAGTCTTCTATCCTGAGCCTGGGGCCCTCTGTGTTTAGCACTGAGCTTCAGGTCCCCTGTGATATGCTGATGACCTGTTCTGGTTTATAGCTGATTGTCAGGGTCATCCCATTTTACTGCAAAGGAAACGGGCTGGTACAATAAGTGTCATATAAAAAGCCAAACCAGTTACTGGAGTCAAAATCAGGTGCCATTTCAGTACCCCACCCTGAGCAAGAGCAGGGTGACTCAGATGAGAACTCTGTCCTCTGGGAAGGTGGAGTCAGGGATCTGATAGCTGACCCCTCAGCCCATGGGAGGATAGAAGGGCTAAGAGAAGCCAGGCGTGGTGGTGCACGCCTTTAATCCCAACACTTGGGAGGCAAAGGTAGGAGAATCATTGTGAGTTTGAGGACACCCTGAGACTACATACTGAATTCCAGGTCAGCTTGGGCTAGAGTGAGACCCTACCTCAAAAAGAAGAAGAGGAGGAGAAGGAGGAGGAGGAGAAAGAGGAGGAAGAAGGGCTGAGAGAGCTCTGCTCTAGCCACCCACAGACGCTGGGTGTGGGGTCCTCTACAAAGACTGCTTAAAGAAGTGGACCTCAGGCTTAAGAAACACTGCTATAAACATCTGTGGCTTTTTTCCCCCAGTAAAATTTCTTTTCCATTCTTTTTTTTTTTTTTTTGAGACAAGGTTACATGTAGCCCAAGCTGACTTCGAACTCTCTATATGTAGCCAAGGATGGCCTTGAACTTCTGATCATCCTGCTTCTACTTTCCAAGTGTAGGGATTATAGTCATGTACCATCACACATTATTTATGTGGTCCCGGGGATCAAATCTAGGGCTTCATGCATGGGAGGCAAACACTTTATCAACTGAGCCCTATCTCCAGTCCTTCCAAACCATTTTTACTTTTTGTGGTGTTTGGGATTGAACCCAGGGCCTCATGCATGGTAGAGAAGCATTCTACCACTAAGGCAGCCCTAAACCCCAACCCCCAAACCAATTTTTTTTTTTTTTGTTTTTTGTTTTTTGAGGTAGGGTCTCACTCTAGCCCAGGCTGACCTGGAATTCACTATGGAGTCTCAGGGTAGCCTTGAACTCTTGGCAATCCTCCTATCTCTGCTTCCCGAGTGCTGGGATTAAAGGCATGTGCCACCATGCCCGGCTCCAAACCAATTTTTTAGTGGTCAAAACTTGTACTTATGAAAGACAAACTAAAAATACCAAGGAAAACAAGAAGGGACGAATTACTTTTTGAAATTTTGGTCTTAATGTGATATTTATATTTGTGTGTTTTGGGACACAAAAGGTTTACAAATAACTGTTTTGAAGATCTATACCCTTTGCTTAGAAAATTTCTCCAAAAACATAATTTTAACAAGATTTTGGGGCCAGGTTTGGTGGCACATGCCTTTAGTCCTAGCACTTAGGAAGCCAAGATAGGAGGATCGCCATGAGTTCAAGGCCACCCTGACACTACAGAGTGAATTCCAGATCAGCTTGGGCTAGAGTAAGACCCTATCTCAAAAAACAAACAATCGCCGGGCGTGGTGGCGCACGCCTTTAATCCCAGCACTCAGGAGGCAGAGGTAGGAGGATCACCATGAGTTTGAGGCCACCCTGAGATGACAGAGTTAATTCCAGGTCAGCCTGGACCAGAGTGAGACCCTACCTCGTAAAACCAAAAAAAAAAAAAAAAACAAACAATCAAACAAGAAGACAATGGAAGTACCCTGCATTGGTGGATAGTGTGCCCAGATGCTATAGGTTATTAAAGGAAAATTCTAGTGCCAGGTGTAGCATTCTTCCCAGCAAGTTTTTAGTCAGGAAGGTCCCCGAGGCCCCAAAAACAATACAGGCTATTGTTATTCTCGGTTGCCCACCAAAACTAGATGGTAAGACCCTATTGCCCACCAGAACTAGAGAGTAAGACCCTATTATTGGGAGACATAATATAATTCAGTTGCAAGACACAGAAATCAAGCTGGGGAATGGAGGGAAGCCTAATGAGCTGAGTTCAGTTCACCAGTACCCACACAGAGCCAGATGCACAAGGTGGCACATGCAAGGGCTAAAGGCCCGGGCACACCCATTCTCTCTCTTTCTCTCCTCTCTCTCTCTCTCTCTCTCTCTCTCTCTCTCTGTTGAGAATGAGGGGCTGCATGCCTTTAATCCCAGCACTCGGGAGGCAGAGGTAAGAGGATCGCTGTGAATTTGAGGCCAGGCTGACACTACATAGTGAATTCCAGATCAGCCTGGGCTACAGCAAGACCCTACCTTAGGTGGGGGGAAGGAGAGAGAGAGGGAAAGGAATCAGGCTGGAAGTGAGCTGGAAACTTCCTTCCTGCTGGCTAGCATTGTGATTCTGGAAGGATGGAAGTGCTGAGAGACCCCTGTCCAACAGGCTGCTGGGAGAGAAAAGCCATCAACAGTGGAATCTGTTTGCTATGCAACTGACCAGCCCACTGGTGCAATAGTGACAAGATTGCTGGGTATAACCAACTGCTCTTTGATCAAATTTGAGACTTGCTCCATAAGTATGAATCCATTTGATACTGAAAGCTAGTCAAAAGCCTATGGCTATGGAAGTCATAGAAGAAGGGAAGGTACTATTGCAGTTTAGCTAAATATACAAGTCGTGTTCATCAAACTGCCTTGTAAGTATTTATGCCTTTAGAATAGTGCTGCTCTCAGATTTGGTCAGAGATGGCAACTATTGGGAGACTCAAAACTCATCAAAGTGTGGAGAATAAGTGACTATTGATTGCTCGGCCCTAGATGAGACATCTATGTTACTCCCCCCAAGACTCAGAGAACACTGAAGGAAAGGTGACAGAAAAAATGTCAAGAGCCAGTCCAGGCATGATGGTGCACACCTTTAACTCCAGCACTCTGGAGGCAGAGATAGGAGGATCACTATGAGTTTGAGGCTAGCTTGGAACTATAGAGTGAATCCCAGGTCAGCCTGGACTAGAGTGAGACCCTACCTCAAAAACAAACAACAAAGCTGGGTGTGGTGGTGCATACCTTTAATCCCAGCACTCAGGAGTCAGAGTCGGAGGATCGCCATGAGTTCGAGGCCACCCTGAGACTACATAGTGAATTCCAGGTCAGCCTGTGCTAGAGTGAGACCCTACCTCGACAAACCAAAAAACAAACATACAAACAAACAAACAACAAGCCAGGCGTGGTGGTGCACACCTTTAATCCCAGCACTCGGGAGCCTGGACTAGAGCGAAACCCTACCTCAAAAAACAAAACAAGACAAAAAACAACCAACAAACAGAATGGAAGAGCCAGAGAATGTGGAGGAGGGCTATGGAATGCTGATTTCTGGACATCACTATTACTCTTATGAATTCACAGAAGCTGTAGTTAACCTGCACAAAGTTGAGCCCTTCAACATTCTGTCACGGATGGTGATAGGAGTCACAGGCCCCCATTCTTCCCTGAGGAGTTATTGCCAGGTAATGGCTGCTGGGGAAGGGGGGGGATATTTTATTCAGTGGTGTAGCTACTAGTAAATTTCCCATGCTCTGGTAAATAACCACCTACCCTTGCTCATGCAAGCAACCCTGATTAAATTCAGTGGATAAAACACACACACACACATACACAAAGACATCAAAGTAGAAATGAGACTAGTTAAGAAGAAGTTCAATGGAAAGGTAATGGAGGGGTGAATATGATCAAAATATGTTACATATATATATAAAAATTGTAAATAAATAAGTAAGGCTGGAGAGATGGCTCAGCAGTTAAGGTACTTGCCTGCAAAGCCTGGGAAACTGACCCAGGTTCAATTCCCTAGTACCCACATAAAAACAGATACACAAAAGGGTGCATATGTCTGGAGTTTGTTTGTGTTGGCTAGAGGCCCTGGCAAGCCCATTCTCTCTCTCTCTTCTCTCTCTCTCTCTGTCTCTACTTGCAAATAAATATACTGAAATAAATATAACAAATTAAAAAAATAAAGGGTCATCAAATGCAACAGAACATTATTAGTAAAATGTAGTGGATAGGGGCTGGAGAGATGGCATAGTGGTTAAGGCACTTGCCTTTGAAGCCTAAAGACCCAGGTTTGATTTCCCCAATACCCATGTAAGCCAGATGAACAAAGTGACACATGCATCTGGAATTTGTTTGCAGTGGCTAGAGGCCCTGGTACGCCCATTCTCTCTATATATATATGCCTCTTTCTCTCTCACACAAATAAATAATTAAATAAAATATTTTTTTAATGTAGTGGATAAATCCAGGTGTGGTGGTGCACAGCTTTTATCCTAGCACTCAGAAGGCAAAGGTAAAGGATGGCTATGAGTTCAAAGGCCAGGCTGGGCTAGAGTGAGACCCTGCCTTGAAAACAGCAACAACAAAAAATATGTAATGGATATACACACTGATACAGAAATTTCTTAATAAAGCAAAAAGAAAATCCCTTTGTCAGTATCCCATTGCTACCTTACAGGGAAGTCCAGCTGTTTGGTCAGGGAGATCTATAGTAACAAAGGAATGGCCGTCCATTAATGTAGCAGAGACCACCTGTTGCAGTCAGGTTTGCGTTGCTAGCTATAACACCCATAAGCCCGCCCCCAACAATACACTTCCTCCAGAGGCATTAATTCTCAACTCTCCATCAGCTGGGCACCTAGCATACAGAACACCTAAGCTTATGGGGGACACTGACGCAACCCGACACCACCACCATGGAAGTTCTCTACTTGCATCTGCAAGCACTTCACTGAGGGGCTTATCTGAGAGCAGTGGAAGTCTTTGAAACAATTTAAGTAGAGGTGTGGGGTGGCAGTGGTGATGATTTTCATCTCAAAGGTCCTGGGGAACAGGTAGAAGGTGTGCCCACTGGGGAAAGCTCTCATTCTCAGTTTGTTCTTCATGGACCCTGGAACTGGACTGTTTGGACCTGATGAGGGGGCAGGAGAAGGGTGATAGGAGGAACGCAGAAAGACAAGACACTTGGGAACACCTTTTGTCTTCAGTCTATTGTTGCAGCTGAGTGACTGGGGGTGGGCCAGCTGGTTGGCCCAGGGTCTCTGATTCTGTAGAACTCTCTGGAGCCTCTACTTTACTTAGCTCAGCATCTCCTCACACTCCTCAACCCATCTCAGCCCCTCTGATCAGGCTCATACTACTTTCTGGCGAGTGTCTCTCTCCTTTCCCTTCCTTCCTAACCCAAGATTTATCCCTCGGGTACACATATGCTGCATGACTTGAATCCCCATCTTTGCTCCTCTTGTTGATAGGAATTGGGAACAAGATAGCCCCATTTTGTAGGTAGCTAGTCAGGGTCACAGGCTCTTAATGAACAAAAATATTTACATGCTCTGCCAACACTTGGAGTCAACTCCAAGATCATGCAAGTTTTACAGTGAGCTCTGTAGTCCGTGATCAGTTCAATGAGCTTAAGCCCTGACTCATCAAGATGTGGGCTGACCACCATCCTTTGTTCTTTTTACTTCCTGGTTCGTCCTCCTCCTTGGGACCTTTGGCAGGCTTTTTTCTTTGGTGGACTTTTTCTGGGTCTACACTCTTCCACCTAACCCTTCAACCAATCTGGATCTCCCTTATACACTTAAACCAATCAAACAGGCTCATCCTAGTTTGATGCCAGGACCAACTGGGCCATGGTCAGGATATAAAAACCTCCAGTCTGGAGTGCTATGGGCAGACCTTTTGGTGCTCTCCCTGCTTCAAGGAAGTTGTCTTACTCTCACATCTCAGTAACGCTTTGCTTACCTGCCCTTCTTCTGCTGTCCTCATTTATTACTCCTTACAATCATGAGACAACAAACTCTGATACAGGAAACCAGGAACATCACCAAGCTCAGTCCTTTGAGGTCTTCAATCTGTAGCCTGTGATGGGCTGGGGTGGACGGCACACTGGTGGCAACCTTCTTCATTGTCAGCTCTAATCAAGAGAGTCTTCCCAGTGAGTGGAACAGGCAGGAGGGGGACCATGCTGTGTTCCCATTAGTGACATTCAGGCAGATAGAACAGGGTGACACTTGGCCTGACAGAGACCAGCAATGGCGGCTCCCTAGGGAGAATCTGCTGGAATCATCCTTCACCTCCAGGGTCACATGGTGCCCAAGTGCCCAGTGGGAAGAAACTGTAACTACCATCAGAGCCTCAGACACCTCTTGTGGTCTGCCGCCTGCACGAGGGCTGGGATCTGTTGCTCCATTTCCGGTGTGTGGGCTCCTTCTGCTCAGCACAACTGCACTGGGGACAGAAAGACATGTTCAAAGAAGCTTTGTACATGTCTCTTGATGATCTGGGAGGCCTTGACTAATGTGGTAGGCAGCTCCTAGGCAGCACTTTTTGCACAGAGACCAGGGCCACAGCTCTCTTACTGCAACAGCAGGCTCTTGGGGAAGGCCGTTCACCTTCTGGGGCCCAACAGCTCCACGCCACACACGCTGGGCCACACTGGAGAGTGACCTGGCAAGAGGCAGACCAGCGAGAAAATGATCTGAAGGACAGAGCCTCTGCACTTGTGTGTGTTCACGTGTATATGCAAGCTTGCTTGCACGTGGAGACAACAGCACTACCAAAAGTGGTGCTCCTCTAGATGCTGATCTTTTTTTTTTTTTTTTTTTTTTTTTGAGAAACAGGGTCTCTAACTGGCCTGAAGCTTTCAAATTAGCCTAAACGGATTGGTCAGTGAGCCCCAGGGATCTTCTTATCTCTGCCTCCCAGTGCTGGGATTACAAGTACAAGTTTCTTTGCCAGACTTTTTTTTTTTTTTACCAACTCAGCCACCTAATTGTGACACAGGCATTTTACTCACTGAGCTATCTCCTCAGATCCCACTTGTTTGTTTTGATTAGAATTTGAGTTTGGCACTTAGCTGGCTTTTATAAGAATTGGGTACATCTGTGCCCTACTTGACTATGTGGAAAGCCTTCCAGCCCCACCCCTCAGGTCTAGGACAACTTCCTCCTCCTTTGAGGTATCCTCTGATCCCACCAGCAACCCACATCCTGAGATTACATTGATCGACTGATTGATTGATTGATTCACTGATTTTTTTTTTTTATTTGAGAGCAACAGACACAGAGAGAAAGACAGATAGAGGGAGAGAGAGAATGGGCGTGCCAGGGCTTCTAGCCTCTGCAAATGAACTCCAGACGCGTGCACCCCCTTGTGCATCTGGCTAATGTGGGACCTGGGGAACCGAGCCTCGAACCAGGGTTCTTAGGCTTCACAGGCAAGCGCTTAACCGCTAAACCATCTCTCCAGCCCGATTCACTGATTTTTTGAGGTAGGGTCTTATTGTAGCCCAAGCTGACCTGGAACTCAATCTGTAGTTCCAGGCTGGCCTCGAACTCACAGCAATTCTCTGCTTCCTGAGTGCTAGTATTAAAGATGTGTGCCACCACACCCGGCCACACTGAGATTTAAAATTTTCTCATGGTATATCATGTGTATTTTAAACTCAAACATCTAAGCCTTCTCCCTTGAATGTGATGAAAAGTTTCCCTATAATAACACAATGATGAGAG
Source organism: Jaculus jaculus (assembly GCF_020740685.1). Classification (NCBI taxonomy): domain Eukaryota; kingdom Metazoa; phylum Chordata; class Mammalia; order Rodentia; family Dipodidae; genus Jaculus; species Jaculus jaculus. The sequence continues at coordinate 66,108,229 of NC_059107.1, forward strand.
AAAGGGTTTTACAGATCCCTGTTCTCAGTGACTTCTGTGGTTAGCTACCATCACCCATGCCCAGTTCTGGGTCTCTGGCCTGCTGAGCTCTCCTGTTCCTCCTGTGACACAAGATAGTGCTGGCTTCACTGTCTCCATGAAGATCTCAAAGGGCAGCCTTGTTGTCTTTTTTTTCTCACCCTATGTCTGGCACATTAAAGTCATGTATCTGTTGAATGGATAGAATGTTAAACTCCCTGGGGGTGGGGATTGGATTTTTCTCCTTAGCACTTCTACCTCCGCACCCTTCCCAGAGCTGGGCACATAACAAGATAACTCCATATATAACTCCAAACATTTCCTGAGTCATTGAGGAATACCGTGACATTGCCAAATTTCTGCAGTGCCAAGGGCCCAACCCTGTCACATGGGAGCTGTTATCATAGGCCACAGGAAGGTGGCTCAGTGAAGAGAGAAGAACTTGAGCAACTAAAAAGGAAACCAGGTGTGATAGCACATGCCTGCAATTCCAGCACTTGGGAGACAGAGGCAGGAAGATCTATGCAAGCTCAAGGTCAGCCTGGACTACATAGTTCTGCATCAGCCAGGGCTACACAGAGATACTCTGTCTCAAAGAAAACAAAACACCAAAAGGGACTTTGCCTGCATCAGTTCTCTGCCCTTGAGATATAAACCCAAAAGAAAGAGAGGGGAGAGGAAGGAAGGAAGGAAGGAAGGAAGGAAGAAAGGAAGAAAGGAAGGAAGACAGAAGAAATGAAGGGAGGAAAGGAGGAAGGGAAATAAGAAAGAAGGGAGGGAGGGAAAGAGGAAAGGAGGGGAAAAGATCCAGACTCAGAAGCTGGATCAAGCTGGACCTGAGCCTATTTCTTCCCATTATGGAGTCCTTGGTAGGTGATGGAAACCCAGGAAAAAGTAGGAGTTACTGCAGTAGCATCATGTTCTGTGTGCTGCATCAGCTCGGGCTGAACTAACTAAAGATGAAAGAGGGACACATATTAATACTCCTAACTCACAGAGTTGAATCTCAAGAGCTCAAGAAGGCCAGGGATGGTGTACTGGGATTTCAGGAATGGGAAAGATGTCCAGGGCCTCCCTGTGAGTTTCACTGACTGGTTTGGGTCCTGTGTAGAGAGCCCTGTCAGCCCCATGTGGGGCTGAGCTCCTGGGAAAGTGAGGTGTGGATCCAGAAAAGGGAGAACCCAGGCTGCACAGTCTACCCAGCCAGGTCATCTGGCATGTGCTGAGCATGTTACTATCACTCCTCCATCTCTCCTGCCCTTCATATTCCTGCCTCAGAGTTCATGTCAACATGCAGCATGTGTAGCTAGCCCATGTGGCCTTGAGCAGAAGCGTGGATCACTGTTTAAAGACCTGCTCTGTTCTAGGGCCTTACACATGCTCACTTGCTGTTTACAGAGTTCCATGTACCACTGGAGCACCTTGGGCCAGTTCTTAAAGCTCCACTTGTTCATATTTTTCCTTTTTCAAACCACATTCCTTGTCCCCAGCCCAAATTCACCTTTTAATTTATTTTATTTGCAAGGAGAGAGAGAGAGAGAAAGAGAGAAGAGACAGATGGAATGGGCATGTCAGGATCTCTAGCCACTGCAAACAAACTCCCGGCACATGTGATTGTGCATCTGGCTTAACAAGGGACCTGGGGAATCGAATCTGGGTCATCACGCTTTGCAGGGAAGTACCTTAACTATTGAGCTATTTCTTCAGCCCCAAATTCACCTTTCAAAGTTTTCAGTGCCTTTCAGTATATGGATAAAGTTGTGACTTTCACTACAGTCTTATTACAGCGCATCTTCATTTTCATCACCCTGGACGCATCAGTCCTGGCAACCATGAATCTACTTTCTGTCTCTCTGTCTTGACTTTTTTTTTTCTTTTTTTTTTTTTTTTTTTTGACTTTTTGAGGTAGTGTCTTGCTAGCCCAGGCTGACCTGGAATTCACTATGTAGTCTCAGGGTGGCCTCGAACTCATGGCGATCCTCTTACCTCTGCCTACCAAGTGCTGGGATTAAAGGCATGCACCACCATGTCCAGCTTGGTCTTGACATTTTATATAAAAAGTATCATAAAATATGTGGCATTTTGCCTGATTTTTTTTTTGTTGTTGTTGTTGTTTAGAGGTAGGGACTCACTGTAGCTCAGGCTGACCTGGAACTCACAGCAATCCTACCTCTGCCTCCTGAGTGGGATTAAAGGGGTGCACAACCATGCCTGGCTTGCCTGATTTTTTTTCAGATTATGTATTTAAATGTGTGTGAATCCAGGTATGGTGGCACACCCCTTTAATCCCAGCACTCGGAGGCAGAGGTAGGAAGATCACCATGAGTTCAAGGCCACCCTGAGACTACATAATGAGTTCCAGGTCAGCCTGGGCTAGAGTGAAACCCTACCTTGAAAAACAACAAAAACAAAAAAATATGTGGGTATGTGTTCACATACACATGTGCACATACACGTGCACGTGCCAAGGTCTCTTGTCACTACAAATGAATGCCCAACTAGCTTTATGTGGATGACTGGTAAGTTGAACCTGGGCCAGCAGGCTTTGCAAACACCTTAGCAGTTGCAAAACTGCTGAGCCATCTCCCCAGCCCCTGCCAGGTGTTTTACACTTCATACTGTCTTCAAGGTCCACCCATGCTGTAGCCTGTACCAGGCTGCATAATACTCCATTGCTGGATTATCCCAGGGTGTTTTTCCTACTCTGGCTGCTTTGAAGACTCATATGCACCTGTGTTTGTGACATGAGTTTTCACTTCTTTTGGGTAGACACCAAGGAGTGAAAGTGTTGGTAATTTTATGTACAATTTTTAAAGGAATGGACACAGGAATTTTAAATACATTTTTTCTTCATAATGACCAAAACTTAATTAGTGTAGAAATTTATAGGAAGCTGGGTGTGGTGGCACACACCTTTAATCTCAGCACTCAGCAGGCAGAGGTAGGAGGATCTCTGTGAGTTTTAAGGGCAGCCTGAGACTACAGACTGAGTTCCAGGTCAGCCTGGGGGGTGGAGGGCCTAATAAATAAATAAATAATAAATAAATAAATAAATAAAAGAAAAACTTTTTTTGAGGTATGGTCTCACTCTAGCCCAGACTGACCTGGATCTCACTCTATAGTACCAAGCTGGTCTCATACTCAAAGAGCTCCTCCTACCTCTGTCTCCCCAGTGCTGAGGTTAAAGGTGTGTGCCAGCATACCCAGCAAATAAAATTAAGTTTACAGGAACTCCAGAGATAGCTCAGTGGTAGTGTTTGCCTGGCAAGCAAAAGGACCTGAGCTTCACTCCCCAGTACTTGTATTTAAAAAGCCAGTCATGAGCCAGGCGTGGTGGTGCACACCTTTAATACCAGCACTCGGGAGGCAGAGGTAGGAGGATCACCATGAGTTCGAGGCCACCCTGAGACTCCATAGTGAATTCCAGGTCAGCCTGGGCTAGAGTGAGACCCTACCTTGAAAAATCAAAAAAAAAAAAAAAAAAAAGCCAGTCATGAATCTCAGAATAGTATCAGTTGAAAAGTCTGGGTCTAGAAAAATGGCCTCACCATTAAGGCACTTGCCTGTGAAGCCTAAGGAGCCAGGTTTGATTCCCCAGAACCCACATAAGCCGGATGCACAAGATGGTGCATGCATCTGTGTGCCCATTCTCTTTGCCTCTCAAATAAATAAATAAAATATAAAAAGAAAAAAAAACAAAAAAAAGTAAAATAAAAAATTTTTAAAAAATAAAAAATATAAAAGTTTGTGGTAGGTAGGAAAGGTATGGCCCTCCATGTTATATAATAAAGCCCTGAAATTCAATGCCAAAAAATAAAAAGCCAGGCATTGTCATACCTAATTATAATCCCAGTGCTGAGAAGGCAGAGACAAATGGATTCCTGCAATATCCTGGACAGCCAGTCTGGCCTTCTTTTTTTTTTTTAAATTTTTATTTTATTTATTTGAGAGCGACAGACACAGAGAGAAAGACAGATAGAGGGAGAGAGAGAGAATGGGCGCACCAGGGCTTCCAGCCTCTGCAAACGAACTCCAGACGTGTGCGCCCCCTTGTGCATCTGGCTAACGTGGGACCTGGGGAACTGAGCCTTGAACTGGGGTCCTTAGGCTTCACAGGCAAGCGCTTAACTGCTAAGCCATCTCTCCAGCCCCAGTCTGGCCTTCTTAGCAAGCTCTAGGTCAGTGTTTCTAAAATGATAGAGAGCATTCTACCTGAAGTTGTCCTATGGCTTCTCTACATACATACACACACACACAATGTGTGTGTATATACATATATATGTGTGTATATTCACATACATATTATTCAATATATATATATACATACACACACATATATATTTATTCATTCAGAAAAAAATAAAACTCACTGTAATACAATGACCCATTAGTGACCACCTTTAGTTATATTTAGGGCATGAATATCTGTGAGGCTTTGATATGCACATGCACAACATACATGTAGGTACATATGTGTGTGTGGAAAATTTGTATCAGTATTTTTTAAGTTTTTTTATATTTATTCTTAGTTTGATTTATTTATTTATTAGAGACAGAGACAGAGAGAATGGGCACACCAGGGCCTCTAGACACTGCAAACAAACTCCAGATGCATGCACCACCATGTGCATCTGGCTTACGTAGGACCTGGAGAATCAAACCTTGGTCCTTAGGCTTTGCAGGCAAGCACCTTAACCACTAAGCCATCTTTCCAGCCCTGTATCAGTATTTTTTTAAGATATATTTTATTTATTTGCAAGGAGAGAGAGAGAGAATATGGGTGTTACAGGGCCTTCAGCCACTGCAAATGAAACCCAAACACATGTGCCACCATGTGCATTTGGCTTACATGGGTCCTGGGGAATCGAACCTGGGTCCTTAGGCTTCCTAGGTAAGTGCCTTAACTGCTAAGCCATCACTCCAGCCCCTGCTCCTTTTTAAACTTTTTTATTTTATTTATTTGAGAGATAGCGAGAAAGAGGCAGATAGGGAGAGAGAGAGAAGTTGAGAGAAAGGGCATGCCAGGGTCCTCCACCTGCTAAACATCAACTCTAGATGCATGTGTCCCCTTGTGGATATGGCTTATGTGGGTCCTGGGGAATAGAACCTGGGTCCTTTGGCTTTGTAGGCAAGCACCTTATCTGCTATGCCATTTCTCCAGCCCTCAGCCCTCTTTTTTTTTTTTTTTTTTTTTTTGGTTTTTGCTTGCTTGTTTTGTTTTTCAAGGTAGGGTCTCATTCTATCTAGTACAGGCTGACCTGGAATTCACTGTGTAGTCAGGGTGGCATCCAACCCATGGTGATCCTCTTACCTCTGTCTCCCAAGTACTGGTACATAAGGCATGTGCCACCACACCCAGCTGTAAGTATTTTTTTGGGGAAAAAAATCTTCTCTTTTGAAATAGCTTCAGATTTACAGGAAGATGGGCCAGAGGAGTCCCGACCCACTCTTTCCCAGTCCCTCCAAAGCTATTGCCTTTCCTAAACAGGACACATCTACCAAAACTAATAACTGACCACAATGTGAACTAACTTTAGACTCCATTTGTGCTTCATTATATTTTCCACAAATGTCCTTCTCTGGGATCCAATTTAGGACACTGCATATTTAGAGTGTGAATATCTGTGAAGCTTTGAGATGCATACACAGGACAAGTATGTATGTATGTGTGTATGTAGGTATGTATGTATGTATGTACAAGTCTGTATGGAAAAGTTGTGTCAGTATATTTTTCCTGGGATGCTGGAGATAGAACCCAGGGCCTGGCTAGTGCTAGGCAAATGCTCAGCTGAGCAACATCTCAACCTCAGTTGTATTGATTTGTATCCCCCAAACAGCCTTTTTGTGTGTGGGGGGCAGGCTTGGTCAGATTAACAAGCATGACACCAAAAATGGGCTTTTTTAGGAAGTTCTTGATTGCTAGTGAGTTTACAGATCTTTTCAGTCAGGTGACCAGTTGCGTTTTCTGGCTTTTTAAAAATGTGTATTTAGGGCTGGAGAGATAGCTTAGCGGTTAAGCGCTTGCCTGTGAAGCCTAAGGACCCCGGTTTGAGGCTCGGTTCCCCAGGTCCCACGTTAGCCAGATGCACAAGGGGGCGCACGCGTCTGGAGTTCGTTTGCAGAGGCTGGAAGCCCTGGCGCGCCCATTCTCTCTCTCCCTCTATCTGTCTTTCTCTCGGTGTCTGTCGCTCTCAAATAAATAAATAAATAATTTTTTTTAAATGTGTATTTAGGGCTGTAGAGATGGATTTAAAGTTAAAGAGGTTTGCTGTCCTGGGTTCGATTCCCCAGTACCCATGTAAAGCCAGATGCACAAAGTGGTGCATGCATCTGGAGTGTGTTTGCAATGGCAAGAGGCCCTGGTGCATCCATTTTCCCTCTCTCTCTCTCTCTCTCTCTCTCGCTCTCCCCCTCTCTCCCTCCCTCCCATTATCTTCTATATATCTACCCCTGCTTGCAAATAAACAAATTAAATAAATTAATTAATTAAATTAAATGTATTTGTTTGAGAGAGATGGAGGGTGGGAGGGGGAATTGGTGTACCAGGCCTTCCTGCTGCTATAAACAAACCCCAGATAATCCAGCCACATGGAGATATGACAGGAAGACAGAGTCTGTATTCCAATGTCCCAAACCTGCGGTATGGCATCCAGCACACTTCACTGCTGCAATAATGTTCCAATGGGCCTGGAACCTGCCACTTCCTGGATGGCACCAGGGCTCAATTTGGTTATTGACATTCCTGGTTACTGCCTGAGCAGGGCACCATGGTCGCTGGGAAGATTTTCCTGTGACCTCTCCTTTGTCTAATCAGGGAGGTTTCTGCAGCTCTGTGTTAGCATTATGGCAAGATGGACAAGTTCCAGGTTTGGCCCAGTGTCTCCACACACTGTTTTAGCTTGGTATTATCTGTGAGGCCTGATGCTGTCATGGTGAAGGGAGGCCAGGTGGCTTTTCCATAGAGGCCTGGCAGGTGAGGGGTAAGCCTGGTAGGACTCAAACTGAGCTCTCCAGTTCTCTGGGTCTACCCACAGTGGGGCAGAAGGAACTCAAAGGCAGCTGTCCAGGGATGGGTATGGCATTTTCACACAAGTCTGGAAGACCCTGTCTGAGAAGATCTACATTCTGTTTTCCTCTGTATCCTGGCAGGATGGGGAAAGTATAGCCTGCCCTCCGAGAGGCTTCTTTGTGGAATTGCAGCAGTCCTGTCTCAGTGCTGGGGCCTAGCCAGCACATCCAATATGCAGAGGACTATGCCTAGGGATCGGCACTGGCACAGCTGAGTTCATACAAAGGAGGTGCCAGCCCCACCTCCATCCTTACCCAGATGGGCTGCATGGGGCAGGGCTGGGATATTTGGCCTTAGGTCCTTACCTGGGAGAGGATGGTTACCTATCTACACTCCTGCAGCTCTGCCCAAGGGTAGCGACTCACTTCAGAGGTGCTCAGTGTAGAGGGCAACCTAACAGCCTCAAGGTGACACAGACAAGCCTGCCTCAGAGATCCAGACATGTCTCTAATTCCCAAGTAGAGTCACTCCTTTTTCAAATCTCCATCTTTCACTCCTTTACCTCAAAGGCCAAAAACTGGCCTTGGAAAGAAAACTCCTTGGACTTGTGATCCTCCAAAAATACCTCTATTCAGCTCTCCCCAGGAACTAGTGGAGAAACAATACTTTGACTGTATCTTAGCTTAAGCTACTGCAGAAGGGGGCAATCTTCATTTGCCTTGTGAAGACCTTCCTAGGAACATAGGGATCAGGTACTAAGAGAGTATAGAAATTGAAGACACAGAAGTTAAAAGGTCACATTTCATTTTAGATGGACACAAGACCGCCCAGAGATTTGCAAGGTCACATAGCTAGGAAGGGGCAGGCTTAGGTCTAGAAGTCAAGGTTTCTGCCTTTCAGCAGCCCCATACTCTTCTCTCTCTCTTTATCTTTCTGCTGCTGCTGCTTCTTTCTCTTCTCCTCCTCCTCCTTCTTCTTCCTTTTCTTTTGTTTTTCAAGGTAGGGTCTCACTGTAGCTCAGGTTGACCTGGAATTCACTACATAGTCCCAGGCTGGCCTTGAACTCACAGTGATCCTCCTACCTCTGTCTCCTGAGTTCTGGGATTAAAGGTGTGTACCACCATGCTCAGCTCATACTCTTAATACAGCATCTTACACAGTTTCCCTAACAGTGGAGGGATAGGAATTACACCTACAAATAATTGCAGAACTTGAGGTGTGTGCATGTGGAGGACTTCCCCTCATAGGTGACTTCCGATCCACAGTGAGTTTGCAGTCAAGGTCTTCATTGTGTTTACTTATAGACGCATGTCTGGAGATTACAATTTTCTTTAGAGATACTGGGAAATTCCAAAAGTAAAAAAAATGTTCAGGGGCTGGAGATGTTGGTAGATGTTAGGTCACCCTAGAATATATCAGACCCTGTCTCTAACAAACAAACAAAAAAAAGAGTTAAGAAGGTTGGGGAGATAGCTCAGTGGTTAAGGATGCTTGCTTACAAATCCTGATAGCCTGGGTTTGATTCCCTAGTGCCCACATAAAGCCAGATGCACAAAATGACACACATTATGGGGTTCATTTGCAGTGGTGAGAGGCCCATTCTGTCTCCCTCTCTCTCTGTCTCTCTCTCTCTCTGCTTACAAATAAATTAAAAAAATTATTTTAAAATTAAAACGAAGCTGAGCATGGTGGCACATGCCTTTAATACCAGCACTTGAGAGGCAGAGGTAGGAGGATCGCCGAAAGTTTGAGGCCACCCTGAGACTACATAGTGAATTCCAGGTCAGCCTGAACTAGAGTGAGACCCTATCATGAAAAATGAATAAAAACAAAAACAGGGCTGGATAGATGGCTTAGCAGTTAAGCGCTTGCCTGTGAAGCCTAAGGACCCCGCTTCAAGGCTCGGTTCCCCAGGTCCCACGTTAGCCAGATGCACAAGGGGGCGCACACATCTGGAGTTCGTTTGCAGAGGCTGGAAGCCCTGGCGCGCCCATTCTCTCTCTCTCCCTCTATCTGTCTTTCTCTCTGTGTCTGTCGCTCTCAAATAAATAAATAAATAATTTAAAAAAAAAAGAAAAATGAATAAAAACAAAAACAGGGCTGGAGAGATGGCTTAGCGGTTAAGCGCTTGCCTGTGAAGCCTAAGGACCCCGGTTCGAGGCTCGGTTCCCCAGGTCCCATGTTAGCCAGATGCACAAGGGGGCGCACACATCTGGAGTTCGTTTGCAGAGGCTGGAAGCCCTGGCGCGCCCATTCTCTCTCTCTCCCTCTATCTGTCTTTCTCTCTGTGTCTGTCTCTCTCAAATAAATAAATAAAAATTAAAAAAAACAACAAAAAAACAAAAACAAAAACAGTTCAGTAGTTCAATTTCTATACTTTTGCCCATTTTCTTTCTTTTTATTTATTTATTTATGAGAGAGAGAGAGAATGGTTGCAAAAGGGCCTCAAGCCACTGCAAATGAACTCCAGATGCATGTGCATCTGGCTTACGTAGGACCTGGAGAATTGAACCGGGGTCCCCTTGAGTCACATTTGACTCCAATTTCTTTGGAACTATGATTGGGATGATTTCATCTCACCTACTTTGGACGTCCATGAGGCAGCAGCTAGAGGGAGGGAGGGCAGCAGGCATGAAGGCTCTTCTTTTGGATGATTTAGCAACTTCCCTTGACTCTTGAGCAAGAACAGGTGTAACCCCTGAGCCTTGAGACATGCTGCCTCCGTCATAGGCCTGTGATTCCCAAGGCCAAGAAGTTCAGCTCAGCCAAAGCAAATTAGAAACCAAAAGATTTGCTAACCATCAAGTGGAAGGCTGGGTGTTATAAAACAGCCTCAGGCTGGCCTTCCATCCACATGGAACCTAAGCTGCCTTGAGTACCTGTCCATGGGAAATCCTCACTCCTTTTCCTTTTGCAACTCAGGAAAAGCCATGCCTTCCGATAAAGCCATAAGACTACAGGCAGAAGACCCTAGGCTTGACTTGGGTCTCCCACTGAGGGCTGCTGGTATGAAAGCTCTTGGCAAATTCGTACACACATACCTGCTGCAATGACTAGGTGCTTTCTCAGACTTGCCAATTCCTCTGTCAGCAGGGGGGAGGCAGAAGCTCTGCAGGATAGGAACAATGTGGGCAAAGGTCCTGTGGTCACATGGCTAGGTAGCAGACATTGAGTTAGATGACCAAGAAGGACAACAAATCACCATCACTGAGGAATCTGAGGTATCACAGGATACCACTGCACAGCCTCCCACAGTTGCTGGGAACATATGCCTGTCATAGAAAGTCTTCTGGGGCAGCATCTGACCTGCAGCCAGGAAGGACAGCCACACTGTCCACCATCCAGGTTGCCAACTTTTCCTGTCCTTTCTATCACTCTCTGGTTCTTACAGGCCACATCAGATACATGGCTGGCCATTCTGATCCCACAGGATGGTGGCTCCCACAGTCCTTGCTGCCTCATATTTCTTCCTGGGCTCTCTGGCCATGAACAAGAGCCTGAGGAACAGAGTCCTTGGCTGTTCACCCACCTTCCCTGCTCCCGACTCTACACCTTGATAGCAAGCAAGTCTGCCTTTCTCCTTCCTTCATGGCTGTGGGGTCTTCCTTGCCACCCAGTGTCACTAGGGCCATCATGAGCCCAAGTTTTCATGTCCCTGGGCCAGTTTTCAGTCTTCTCTGCATTTTCTCTGTCAGGTACTACCTCCTTTCTTGTCAATTATCCATGGGAACTGCAATGGAAGGTAGTCAGTCATGCAGTAGGGGAGGGTAGGAGAGCAGTTACACTGGAGTACTCTCTGGAATGGAGTTTATTTAACAGGACTGTCCCAATCCCCAGTCTGTAGCTGGGACCCTGAAGGAGCCACTTTATGTGTGAAACCCCTAGCATAGCAAAGGGGAAAAGCTACCTGGACATCTGGTATGGAACTCTGATTTGAGGGGGAATCCTAACTGAAAGTGGGAGTCATCATCTTTCCCATGGAGTGAGGGAAGGAATCCACTGAGAAGGGAATGGAGGCCGCAGAACATTAAGCAAAGGAACTGTGGCCAGAGGAAGGGGACTGGGCAGGGATGAGTCAGGTAAACCATCAAAAGGAGGGTATGTTAAGGGGTCTGACGCCAGTTCTGTGAAAGCAGAGGTTGGGGGTGGAGGGCATGCTGGAGAGGAATCTGAGAATCAGGACAAGGGAGGTGGGGCAGAGACTACTGGGCTGAAAGCCTAGTTTTGCCCAGAGAACAAAGCAGGCAATAAGCAGCACAGGAAAGCTACAGGGAGGTGTCAGAAGCCTGTGAGAGAGGGCTGAGTGAGGAAAATCCAGGTGAGAGACATGAGTTTGTGGCCTGAGAGGGCACAGCAGAGAGCATGGGCAGACTCTTGATGGCAGTGAACTTGCTCCAAAGAAGGTTTAAGGCTTTGAGAAGGTTGACACTGTGGTTTCTGACTTAGGGTCCTGGGTGGGTGGTTAAATCCACCCCCCCCCCTCAGCACAATGGTGCTAAGAGTCAGTTTCATTTATAAGACAAGGGATCAGGGCCTGGAGAGATGGCTCAGTGATAAAAGGCACTTGTTTGCAAGCCTGTCAGCCCAAATTTGACCTCCCAACATCCATGTAAAACTGAACACAAAGTGGTGATGTATCTGTGATCCCAGCACATCTCTGGCAATGGCAGACAGAGACAAGAGAATCTGGAAGTTTGGAGCCTGCTAGACTGGCATACATGAAGCAAAGCAACTAAAGTGGCAAAAACAAAATAAGAAGAAAAACACCCTAAGGTGTAGACATCCTTAGGCATTATACACATTCATACATATACACTGATACACACACACAATTAAAAAAAAAAAAAGACATGGGCTGAGCTCTCAGCAAGGTGACAAACACCTGTAATCTCAAAACTTGGGAAGTGGAGGCAGGAGGATCATGAGTTCAAGGCCAGCCTGAGCTACATAGTGAGTTGTAGGCTAGCCTGCCTATGGACTCAGTCTCAAAATACAAGCATTGAAAAATGTGCATTGGAAGGGGCCCTCAGATCCCAGCTGTGTTAATGCAGGCTTCTGAGAGTTATATTTACAATTTTAAGAATTTTATGAGCCATGGTTAAACCCAGGTATTATTAACAATTTAAATGCTGGGGAAATAGCTCAGTGGGTAAAATGCTATTATGCAAGCATGAGAACCTGCGTTCAATCTCCAGAAACCATGAAAAAAAAAAAAAAAAAAAACTTATGTGGTGGTACTTGTCTGACATTCCAGTACTGGGGCAATGGAGACATTCTGGGGCTTACTGGGGATTTCTGGCCAGCTGATCTAGGTCTAGCCTAATTGGTGAGCTCCAGGCCAATGAGAGACCCTCTCTCAAAAGGAGGTAGACAGGGCTGGAGAGATTGCTTATTGGTTAAGATGCTTGCCTGCAAAGCCTAAGGACCCATGTTCAACTCTCCAGATCCCATGTTGGCCAGACACACAAAGGTGAGGTAAGTGCAAGGTCACACATGCCCTCTAGGTTGCACAAGCGTTTGGAGCTCAAGTGCAGTGGCTGAGGCCCTGGCCAACAATTCTCTCTCTGCCTCTGTCTGTCTCTCTCTCTCTTAAAAAGATAAAATAAAACAAAGTAGGTGGACAGCATTCTTAAGTATAACACCCAAGGTTGTTATTTAGCTTACATACACACATACACACACACACACACACACACACACACACACTATACACATGCACTCCCCCAAATGAACACGTATATACACACAGGCAAAAAGTTTAACTGTATAAATTTGTCATTAAATTATACTAAAACAAAGATAATGAATATTCAAAATGCAGCACTTCCTAATAATTACTGAAGGCTTCAGACAACTGACCTCGGTGGACCATAAAACTTTCCAGGACCATAGCATGGTAAGGGACTTGTGTCACAAAGCAAGCTCTCAAAGATCTCACCTCAAGAGCTATCAGACCACCTGGACAGGCGATTAGTAAACAAAAGAAAAGGCTTTACCTCCCCCATTCTTCTCTCCCAAAGACCCGCCCCTCACCCTGCATATGTCTGCTCTGTCCCGCATTCAGTGTGTTTCTTCCCAGGAGAGCTTCTGGCCTCCAATAAAGAACAGTCTGTGCTGGCTTTCTTTCTCTCTTGTATTTCTCACATCACTCTAGTTAATCCCAAATTTCAACAATGATTATATTAAATATTTTGTTGCTTTGTTTTTTTGGTTTTTCAAGGTAGGGTCTCACTCTAGACAGGCTGACCTGGCACTCACTCTGTAGTCCCAGGCTGACCTCAAATTCACAGTGATCCTCCTACCTCTGCCTCCAGAGTGCTGGGATTAAAGGTGTGCACCACCACGCCGGGCTTGTTTATATTTTTAACAATAGCTTGACAGGGTGGCTCATGCCTTTAATCTCAGCATTTGGGAGGCTGAGGTAGGAGGACTGCCATGAGTTCAAGGCAAGTCTGGGCTACAGAGTGAGTTCTAGATCTGGGCTAGAGTTAGAGTCATCTCTGACTCAAAAACAAAATGAGATAAACAAACAAAAATGAATACTGAGGTGATGCTAAAGAGCTATGAGAAATAGTTATCCCCTTAATGAAATAATGTACTGTTCCCCTTCCCTTGGTACAATTGCTTAGAGACTCTCACTGTGAATCCTGCTAGATTATCTGAGTTCTAACCTAAAAGGCATGTTTCCTCTTTTTTCCTCCTTCCTCTTTAATGCTGGCAGAAATCCTAAGCATGCTTCACTGACATTTTAGGGCACTTCCACTTTTTCTTTTTTTAAAAAAATATTTTATTTATTTGAGAGAGAGAGAGAAAGAGAGCCAGATAGAGAGAAAGAGAGAATGGGCACATCTAGCTACTGCAAACGAACTCCAGACACATGCGCCCCCTTGTGCATCTGGCTTACATGGGTCCTGGGAAATAAAATTGGGTTCCTTAGGCTTTGCAGGCAAACACCTTAACTGCTAAGCCATTTTCCCAGCCCCATTTTTTCTTTTCTTTTCTTAAAAAAAAAAAACAAAAACATTTTTTTTCATTTTTGTTAAATTTTCATTTTATTTATTTATTTGAGAGAGAAAGAGGATGGGTGTGCCAGGGCCTCCAACCACTGCAAACAAACTCCAGATGCATGCGCCCCCCCCTTGTGCATCTGGCTTACATGGGTCTTGGGGAATTGAACCTAGGTCCTTTAGCATTGCAGTCAAGTGCCTTAACCACTAAGCCATCTCTCCAGCCCCCCAAAACATTTTTATTTATTTATTTGAGAGAGAATGGGAAAGAGACAGACAGATAGACAGAAAGAGAATGGGTGTGCCAGGGCCTCCAGCCACTGTAAACAAACTCCAGATGCATGTGCCACCATGTGCATCTGGCTTTATGTTAGTACTGGGGAATCGAACCTGGGTCCTTTGGCTTTGCAGGCAAGCACCTTAACTGCTAAGCCATTTCTCTAGCCCATCACTTTTTCTTTCTTTCTTTTTTTGAATTCGAGAGCCAGACTTGGTGGCACACAACTTTAACCCCAGCACTCGGGAAGCAGAGGTAGGAGGATCACCATGAGTCCAAGGCCACCCTGAAATTACATAGTGAATTCCAGGCCAGCCTGAGCTAGAGTGAGATCCTACCTCAAAAAACCAAAAAATAAAAAAATTGAGAACTTTAATATGTGAACATATAGTAATTTGATCATGTGTGCTCCCTCTTTTCTTCTTTTTTTTTTCAAAAAAATATTTTTTATTTATTTAAAAGAGACAGAAAGAGGCAGATAGAGAGAGAGGTTGGGTGTGCCAGGGCCTGAAGCCACTGCAAACAAACTCCAGATTCATTTGCATGCACTACCTGATAGATCTAGCTTACATAGGTCCTGGGGAATTGAACCTGGGTCCTTAGGCTTTGCAGGCAAATTGCTTTAACCACTAAGCAATCTCTCCAGCCTGATTTTTTTAAAATATTTAATTTATTTATGAGAGAGAGAGAAAGAGGGTGCCAGGTTAAGGCACTTGCCTTCAAAGCCTAAGGACCCAGATTTGATTCCCCGGGACCCATGTAAGCCAGATGTACAAGGTGGTGCATGCAAATGAATCTGGAGTTTATTTGCAGTGGCTAGAGGTCCTGGTGTACCAATTCTCTCTCTCTCATAAATAAATTAAAAATTTAAAAATGTTTTTTAAAATAAATGAGAGCTGGGTGTGGTGGTGCACACCTTTAATCCCAGCAGTTGGGAGGCAGAGTTAGGAGGATCACTGTGAGTTTGAGGTCACCCCGAGATCTTGAGATTACATAGTGAATTCCAGGTCATCCTGAGCTAGAGTGAGACCCTACCTTAAAAAACCAAAAGATTAAAAGACAAGAAAGAAAGGAAGGAAGGAAAGGAAAGGGGCTAGGGAGGAAGGTTTGCTTAAGAAGTTAGTGAGGAGTAAGGAGAAGGAACATACAGGATGAGGAAGACAAGAAAAGCAGCTGGACACAGTGAAAATCCAGGTGACAACTGAGTCAGAACCCCATGAGTGCACCAGGTTCCAGCCCTGCCCTGGGCTCCCAGCATGAATTACTATATTAATTCCCTAGAACAATCCTAAGAGGAGAACAAGGGTTAGAAACATTAAACCCAGGCTGGAAAGGTAGCTTAGCAGTTAAGGCATTTGCCTACAGAGCCTAACAGCCCAGATTCAATTCCCAGTATCCACATGAAGCTAGATGCACAAAGTGGCACATTGCATGTGGAGTTCATTTGCAGTGGCTAGAGGCCCTGGTGTGCTCATTCTTTCTGTCTGTCTGTATCTCTTCTATTTCTCTCTGCTTGCAAATAAATAAATATAAAGAAATATTAAACCCCATTAATCCAGTGTCCTCATTAGTCAGTTGGCTAGGTCAAGATTTGAACTCAACCATCCTGGTGCTATCAATGGACAGGAAGCTACACACAGGCACTTTGCTCCTCAGTATGGCCCCAAAGATGCATGTTGAAATTGCTCTGAGATTGGCAGGGGAGGTGTGGCTCTACGCCATGGATAAGAGTATCAAAAACACTGACAAAACTACTCCACGCCTCAGGGCCCACTCACCACCAACCTCTACTCATCTGAGGTTCTTAGCACCCCACCATGCTTAGTGAATTAATAACAAATGGAGCATGCGTTTATTTATACATTACTTATCTTACTTTGTAACAATTCATCTTGTGCTTGCTTCAGCAGCACAAAATTGAAATGATACAGAGATTAGCATGGCCCCTGCACAAGTATGACACACAAATTAGTGAAACAGTTCATCCTTATTGTATTTTTAAATAGTAATATGACAGATTGGAAATTTACCAAACTCTCCCCTGCCCCTTAGAATAGTGAGAAGTCCATACAGCCTCGCTCCACGGAACCCAGCAGAGCCCCACTGGATGGGACAGTTTTTCCAACTGGAAAACTGGAAGATTGAAAGATTAATTTCATGTTTCATTATCAGGATTTAAGAAAGAAAGCAGGCTGGAGGGATGGCTCAGTGGCTAAAGGTTATTGCTTGCAAAGCCTAATGGCCCAGGTTCAATTCCCCAGTACCCACAGAAAGCCAGATGCACAAAGTGGCACATGCATCTGGAGTTTGTCTGCAGTAGCAAAAGGCCATGTTACACCCATGTTCATTCTTTTTCTCTGTATGCCTCTTTCTCTCACTCTCTCTTAAATAAATAACTAAATAGAGCCAAATAGATACAATCAGAGCATATTGTATATGGAAGACTAGACTACACATAGAAAATCAGATTACATATGGAAAATTCATTTTATTTGACTACATATGGCAAATCATATTACTATGGAAAATTCATTTTATTTGGGCAACACATATATTTCATAGTTCATTTTTTCTTTTTGTGGTTTATTTTTTTGTTTTTGAGGCAGGATATCACTTTAGCCCTGGGTAAACTGGAATTGACTCTGTAGCCCCAGGCTGGCCTTGAACTAACATTGATCCTCCTACCTCTGCCTCCCCAGTGGTGGGATTAAAGGTGTATACCACCATGCCTGGCGTTTTTTAGTTTTTAAAAAAATATTATTTATTTATTTATAAGGAGACAGGGTGGGGGTGGAGGGAAAGAGAGCATGGTTGCATCAGAGTCTGTTGCCTGCAAACAAACTTCAGATGTATGTGCCATTTTGTACATCTGCTTTACATGAGTACTGGGGAAGTACCCAGGAAGGTAGGCTTTGCAAGGAAGCACCTTTAACCACTGAGCCTTCTCCAAGTCCAAGTTATTTATTTATTTTTATTTTTGAGGTAGGGTCTCACTCTGCCTATGCTTGCCTGAAATCTACTATGTTGTTCAAGTTGACCTCAATCTTTTGGTGATGCTTCTGCTTCAACCTTCCTAGTTCTGAGCCTATCTAGCTTATACATATCTTTTTATATTTTTATTTATTTATTTATTTGCAAAGTAAGAGAGAGAGGGAGAATGGGCATACTAGGGCCTCTAGCCTCTGCAAACAAATTTCAGATGCATGTGCCACTTTGTGCATCTGGCCTCACATGGGTACTGTAGCATCAAACCCATCATTAGGCTTTGCAGGCAAGTGCCTTAACCACTGAGCAATCTCTCCAGCCCTGGTTTATACATTTCAATGCAAAATCTATATACTAGAATATGATGAAAATGGTGTGGGGGGAAACCCCTTTGAGTGTGGACCTTTATGGATAGTCAGCAGTGCCAGGTTGATGCCCAAAGCCCTTGGATACAGGAGCTCCTGGTGAAGATGCTCAGGTAGGAACAAGGGGGGCGGGTGGCTGTGGAAAATGCCCAGGTATGACCAGGAGAGGCACAGACATACTCTGAGCTCTACAGCTGGGTGGGAAACTGAACTTCACCTCTAGGGATATTGAGGGGGGTCCCAAAGTGTGCTATGGAAAGCAGGAGAGACTCCTGGATATAGCACCCCCCCCCCTTGGCTGACTTCTGAGGGAAGCATTATTAACCTTTTGCTAGAGGACAGAGCTGTGCTTGAGTAGATTGAGAAAAAGCCCAATAAAGTCATTCTGTCTGGGGCACATGCATCTGGAATTCATCTTCAGTGGCAGGGAGCCCTGGCTCACCAACTTTTTTTTTTTTTTACATTTTGAAAGAAGTTTAATATGAAAATGTACATGACCTGATTTCACATCAATAGTAAAATAGGCCTTTTGAGAAGGGGGCATGAATTCCTCTGAAAAGCCACTGTTTAAACTCATTCCAAAGCTTCCAACATGATGATGCTATTTCCTCGTATGACCACCATCCCAATACTATTTTGCTGCCCACTAGTTGCCATTTCCACACATTCATCAATCACAAGATTCATGAAGGGATCAAATCCCTGCAGTATTCCTTGGACATGTCTGCCGCCATTTAATTTCATTCTTCAGCTCGGGAGGGTGGGCCTTGCTCATGGCGGCTCGTCCGCAGGACCCGCGCTCCTCACCAGGGGGTTCCCAGCCGGTCTCGCGCGCGGCGCCTTGTCGACTGGCGTCTTTCAACTGTTTTTTTGTTTTTGTTTTTTTTAACTCTGAAGCATATTGCTGGGATTTTGATTGGAATTGCATTGAATCTGTATATTGTTTTTGGTAGGAAGGACATTTTCACAATATTAATTCTTTAAATCCATGAGCATGGAAGGTCATTCCATGTTCTCATGTCTTCTTTCTTCAACGTTTTTATGTTTTCATTGTGAAGATCTTTATTTTATTTTATTGGTTTTTTTGTTTTGTTTTGTTTTGTTTTGTTTTGTTTTGTTTTGTTTTGTTTTGTTTTTGAGGTAGGGTCTCACTCTAGCCCAGGCTGACCTGGAATTCACTATGTAGTCTCAGGCTGACCTCAAACTCACGGTGATCCTCCTACCTCTGCCTACCGATGCTGGGATTAAAGGTGTGTGCCACCAAGCCTGGCTTTTGTATAGGCCTTTTACTTTCTTGGCTAGAGAGATTCTAAGATACTTGATTTTTTTGTGTGTCAATGGGACAGCTTCCCTGTCAGCCAGGTCTACAGGGACTGAGGCCTTGGCTCTCATCTAAGTTCTCCTGCCAGCCTGGTTTACAGGGCCTTGGCCATCATCTCCACATCCCTGTCTGGGTGGCCTGTTGGACACAAGGAAAACGAACCCACACTCATAATTTATTGGTGTCCTCAGTCCGTGGCTTCAGTGACAATGCACTTCCTTCTTTTCTTGTTCTGAGATAGGGCATAATTATGTCGCTGGAACCTGCCATCCTTCTGCTTCAGCCTCCCAAGGGCTAGGATTAAAGGTTTGCACCACCATGTCAGACAGGTGCTGGCATACCTTGCCCAGTGTCTCTAAACACCTGTGGCATTCTCTCCTCTCATATCATCGCCTTTCCAGATTCTGAGAATCTGGGTTTGATCTTCCCTCACTCCACCTTCACAGCTCACCTACGAGCTCTGTGGGGTAGGCTGTGAGCCTGGTTCATCTTTCAGAGGAAGGCATAACCATTTATGTTGCAAAATCTTCAAGTGCCTTACACTAACCAGCAGCAGTGTGTTTGGCACAGAGTAGGCAATTTTCACTAACATTGCTACCAATCACCTGGAGGCTTCCATCAAAGTTAGGGCTCTACTGTCCTTTCCTTCTTCCTTTTTCAGCCCTTGCTACTTCTGATGTGTAAGAAGAAAGAGTGCTCTGGGAAGGTACCCTCCATCATCCCACTTCTGAGAGACAAGCTGGGTTAGCAACGCATTCAGCAGAAGAGCATTCTGACCAAGAGCACTTTATGGTTTGTGTTGCTCACCATATTAGTTAGCATTAGCTTACTAATTAAAACAATTTCAGGCTCAGTTCAAAGTTGCCTTTGAGGTATCCAAAGCTGGGCAGGATCCTCCATATGCCTCCCTCCAAGCCAGGGTTTCTGGCCTCACTAGAAGCCCACTTCTATCTAGAGTTACTCAATCTATTTGGTTGTCTGGGTAGCTCATAAATTTCAGGGGTGTACTGTGAGAAGTGGTTTAACATACTCAACTCAGTCTGGACCTACTTTACAAGTCTTTCTTAACTCAGGTGAATGGAGGGAACCTTGAAGGTAGAGAAAGGGTCTTTCCTAGAAGCTGATGTCTAGCCGTGCACCTGTGCCTTTGTGGTTCTGAAAAGAGAAGGGAAGAGGGCAAAAGACGAGACTGGCAGTAATGTGGGCTGGGCCAAAGGTTGGGCCACTGGAATGAAGGAAAAGGTGGGAACTCAGCTGGAAGGGCTGACACAAGGTCACCTTAGTAATCTTCCTATTTGAAAGATAAAAGCAGGACAGAACCGGTTTCAGTAACTTGGACTTCTACTAATTAGTCAGCAGCTTGCTTCCATAGACTCTTGGTTGACCCTGGTCTTGACCCCAAATCTGAGAACTCCTAATAGCATTAGAGCCCTGACTACTGTTTTGCGCAGTGCCTTGGACCCTGTGCCAACCTGTTCCCAAGTATCTTTGTGCCTGCTGATGTATTAGATTTACTGGTGGGCTACACTGAAGCATTTCTGATGGAAGGGCTCCTAAGTGCAGTAGTAAAGAAGGAGAGAGTGACCCAAACCAGAGGGGAGGTTGTAGAACAGGGTCATATAAGGAGAAGTGCTCTGTCCCTCAGTGGCTACAGTGATCTGGTTGGTGAGGATTGTGACAGGGACACTTATCTTCAGGAAGTTGGAAGAGCCCAAGAAGATGAACTGGGAAGGAAGAGCTACCATGCCACATGCCTTGGCTGTAGCTGATGTGAATGCGGGATAGTTCCCACATAGTCATAGTGGAGCTGTGGTTTGGCGTTAAGGAACATGCTTGGATTTCCGAGCACTCTTTGGTTTGGTTAGAATCTACTGCTTCTCTTGGGCTCCTATCTGAACTCCTAGATATTTTTATTGAGTCAGGATCTCATATACTTGCCTTGAATTCATTATACAGTTGAGAATGACCCTGAACTCCTGATCCTCCTGCCTCCAACTTCCAAGTGTTAGGAATAGTGCTACCATGCTTGGTTTAATACAGTGCTGGGAACTGAACCCAGTTCTTCTTGTATGCAAACTAAGTATACAACCAACCATGCTACATTCCTAGCCCCTGGTTATATTTCTTACCAAATTCACCTCTTCTTTTTGTCTTCTCAACTTGAAGACCTGTAGCCACAATCTTTATGAAGAAGGTATTGGAAGGCGGCATGCATGAGACAGTACTCCTAGGACTGTACCACCAGCACTTACAGCTTACAGGTGCTCATACCAACCCCAGGATGGGGCTTCAGGATGGGCTGTGGTGGCAAGTGGGGGTGGGGAAGATGGAGGATCTTACCCTGATTGTTATGAGCCCAATGGTAGAAAGAAGGCCTCCTGCCCTTCACGTTACAGAGTGGGAAGAAGCGGAAGACAGATTACCCATTTAAAAGTCCACTCCTGGGCTGAAGAAATGGCTCAGCAGTTAGGGAGTTTGAAGGCAAAGCCTAAGGACCCAGGTTTGATTCTCCAGCACCCATGTAAAGCCAGATGCACAAAGTAGCACATGAATCTGGAGTTCATTTGCAGTGGCCAGAGGCCCTCGGGTGCCCATTCTCTCCCCCCCCCCTTCTCTCTTTCCTTGCAAATAAATAATTTTTTAAAGTTTGCTCCTTTCAAAGTGGCGTGGCTGTGACTGGGAACTGCTTTAAGTGGGTCAGCCTGCATATATATGTTGGTCTTAAATGCTTCAAACCCTGGCTGTTAAACATCAGCATCCTATTTTCATTAGCTTGTAAGCCACTGTGATGGGGACCTGCCTTGTTTTCTGAAGCAGTAAGTGTACCCAGAGGCTAATAAACAGCAGGTGCCTCCAATAAATAGGATTTTAATACTCACTGTAAAGACAAGCACAGATATATGAAAGAAAAGATGGAGCTTAATTCTACATGCACGTTAAAACATTTCTCATCCATCTGGATCTGAACACTGTGGGATGAGTTTGTGTAGCTGATCTGGTATGTATTTTACATGCCCAGAATGTGTGTACTGTGTGTGGAGACTATGCTTCTATTGGTAATATCTATATAAGTAGTGTGTGGTGAGGAGTACTTGTGTGTGTACAAAACAGAGAGAGAAAGAAAGAGAGAAGAGTAGTGTAGAGAAAAGAAAGATTTACCATTAGATAGAGAAAATATACAGCTACAAAACTTTGCAGGACCCAATGCAAAATGAACACATTAGTTCAAATCTCAGGACAGCTACATACAAGCAGCAAACCAAGTTTGATTCCTTTTTTTTTTTTTTTTTTTGCTTGTGTGTAATGTGGTATGATGATGGAATGTGTGTGTGCTATATATGCATGTACATGTGCCCACATGGTGCCCCATATACTGGCCTGCAATGAGATGCGTTTGCCTACAGTATCCCACTCCATCATTCTTCTATTGGTTCTTACTTGACCTGGTGTATCTTAACTGATCCTGGACCTTGCTATTTTTTCCATGAGCTCTGGCAATTCTCAAGTCTCTGCTCCCCTCTGGGATTGGGGTTTTAGATGCATGTGACCATGCTATCTCCTGGGCTTCTCAGACTCTCAAGATTGTACTGGAAGGGCTCAACCACTGAGCCATCTCTCCAGCCCTCAATTCCTTTTTTTAAATTTATTTACTTTAAATATTTTATTTATTTATGGGGGAGCTGATAGATAGAGAACAGGGCCTCTAGCCACTGCAAACAAACTCCAGACACATGAGCCACCTTGTGCATCTGGCTTATGTGGGTCCTGGAGAATCAAACCTAGGTCCTTAGGTTTTGCAAGCTTAAGCACCTTAACCGTTAAGCCATCTCTCCAGCCCTTCAATTGTATTTTGAGCAAAGGTCATGAAGCCCTTGTTGCTAACCTTCCATAAGAAAGCACACATCCTTTCTCTCCCCTACTGCTCCCTCCAGCCAGCTACCCAGTGTGATATTGGCCAAAAGCAGTGCAGGAGGTGGCCAGAGTCAGCCTGGACAGGGGCTGCGGAGGGGCTTGTGTCGCCAGGTCAGTCTTCCCCTTTCCTATGCCTCTTCTTCCAGGCTCACAAGGAGCACCACCATTCATAAGGTGCTTCTTCACCCTTGTCTTCTTGTTTGAAAAGCATCCTCACCTACCATTTTCCACCTGTCCACACCTGGCCTTGGACCCTTCAGGGCTGTAAAGGCTTAGGCCTCTCTCCCACGTCCTTACCAGGCAACAGGAGCCATCTAGAGAGCAGGGATTTATGCTGCCCACCAAGGGCTTCAGCACTCAAGGCCTGTATGACCCTCCTCTGGGCTCTTGTTGGTTTGTCAGCTCTCCTGGGGGGAAATAAGTAGCCATGAGGAACTGGAGAGATGGGACAGAATTGGGCTGACAGAGCTCATAGCCCAGGCCTCTTCAGAAGAGGTGTGGAGGGTGGAGAGTCCTTAAGCCCTTCCTGTTTATCATCCTCAAGTTCAGTGTACCTGCTTCAGAGCATGCTCAGGAGATGGTAATGGGTGATAATGAGGGTGTCCCACCCTAGCCTCAATACCTATAGTGGTCAATAATTAGCTGTGATATCCTGGGCTCTGGAAGGAGATGGTGGCTCCCTGCCTGCTCTGGCTGGTTTAGCTCCTCAGCACACCATTAGCATCAGCCACCTGGGAGTTCCCAGAGTGTCCTGATATCCCAAGTATAGTTGTCTTCCAAGGACTGAAGAAACTTGAGAACTTAACTTCACTGAGTTCCTGCTCCTAGCCAGAAATGAGCCCTACACTCAGCCAGAGGTCATTTAGTCATGAAACCCCATGTGAACCCCAGGAAACCCTGGACAGTCTCCCTGTGGAAGACCATCTGTTTCAGTCACCCACGTGTAGAGACTGTGGGTGAGCCTGGAGGTCTGATGGTCTTGGTTCCTCCATAAATGATTTAGGCCCAAGTTGTTGTAGATAGCTATGAACTTTGTTGTGTGTGTATGTGTTTGTGAGAGAGAGATTGGGAAAGATAATGGAGTTGGGGAGATGGTTCAGTGGGTAAAACACTTGTGGCACAAATGTGAGTACTTGAGTTCAGATCTCCAGAACCCACATAAACCCAGATGCAGTAGCTCTGTAATTCCAGTGTGCCTAGGACAAGAAGGGTAGCAGAGACAGAAGAATTTTCAAGAAGCTCATAGGCCAGCTAGCCTGGTGAGCATAGCAGTGAACAACAAAAGCCCTGCCTCAGAAAGTCAGAGGCTGACACCTGAAGTTGTCTTCTGACCCCCACACGTACAGTGTAGCATGTTTGTGCCGGCACTCTCACAAATGAACACACACACACACCAAAAAGAAGAGGAAGAAAGCCGGGCATGATAGCGCACACCTTTAATCCCAGCATCCAGAAAGCAGAGGTAGGAGGATCATCATGAGTTTGAGGCCATCCTGAGACTAGAGAGTGAGTTCCAGGTCTGCCTGGACTAGAGTGAGACTCTACCTCAAAAAAACAAACCAAAAAAGAAGAAGAGGAGGAGGAGGAGGAGAAGGAGGAAGTGGAAGAAGATGAAGAGGAAACAAAGGGGACACAGGCCCCCAGGCAAGGGTAAGTTGTTTTCCAAGGGAGACAATCTTCAATTGGCATTTGCCAATTTCCAATTTCTGTGGTGTAAATACTCCCACTGAGCCACTTAAAACTACCAAATTGGCATAGCAACTAACTCTGAAAATTTCTGAACATTTTTTTTTAATTTATTTATTTATTTATTTGAGAGCGACAGACACAGAGAGAAAGACAGATAGAGGGGGAGAGAGAGAGAGAATGGGCGCGCCAGGGCTTCCAGCCTCTGCAAACGAACTCCAGACGCATGCACCCCCTTGTGCATCTGGCTAACGTGGGACCTGGGGAACCGAGCCTCGAACCGGGGTCCTTAGGCTTCACAGGCAAGCGCTTAACCGCTAAGCCATCTCTCCAGCCCAAATTTCTGAACATTTAATAATCAGCTCTTGCCTCACTGTCCACTGCAGACCCTGTTCTCAGAGATCATCAACAGTACAAGCCCTCAGAACCTCAGCGTGACCTCCAAGTACCCAGCACCCCATTACCCTGATCTTATTTGCACATGCCTCACCTCACCTTGGGACCAGGAGGTCTAACAACGTTCAGCACCATGGTGTGAGGAGTCAGTTTGGAACATCTCAATATCCTCTATCCTTTCTCTCCTCTCCCTCAACCACATGCTACCCTCCTTGTTCCCACTTCTAGGGGACCAGGTGTGCAAAGTGACAAATCCTAGAGAGCCAGAAAGCCACAAGGTCAGATCACTGGGCCACAGAACAATGCCTGTATCAAGGGCTCACAGTCTATCCACCAAAGTCCACCTGTGGAAGGGGCTTCCTGGTTTGGTGGGTGGCTGGGTTGTGGCTCTGGATGTGTGGTTTTTCTTGTGCAATCATCTTGGAGATCTATTGCTCTTGACATCTTCCTGCGACCTATTTCTCCTCCTCTTAGTTCTTGGCAACTCACCATGGCCCCACCTCAGCCAGGCAGCTGTGACAAGAGGTGTTGATCACATGTTTCTGTGCTGGCTCACTTGTGTCAGGTGGAAGGGACTGTGAACAGCAGCAGGGACTGAGGGGTTTGCAATCTAGCTGGGGACCCTGGGGCCATCCAGGAGTAGGATTAGGGTCTCAGCCAGGTACTAAGTGATAAATGTCCTAACAACCCCAGAGCCACAGGTGTGCCACAAACCAGAACGTTTTCCCTTAATCTGTCTGGTTTTGTGATAGCCAGGCCTAGAGCCAAGAAGAGACTATAGTAAGTTTCTGAACATGGGGTTGGTGGGGGGGCAAGTTTGTACACCCCAGTCTGGTTCACTTCAGAGAAGGACTCATAAACAAACATAAGGAAGTACATAGCATATCCTCACCCAGAGTGTGTAGTGTACATGTGCTAGGGACAGGGCAGAAAGCTCCATGGACGAGAGGCATTTGAACAGTGTTATAAAACTAGTTCCTTCAACAGCCCCTATGTATCTATACTGGCCAAAGTCAAACTTCCAGCTCTTGGGCTCACAGATCAGCCCTTTGGGTGTCTGTGGCATCCCAAGCAGTGGAAGGCTCCTCCAGCCAAAGCCTTCCTCACCAGTGGTGTTGCCAACATGGCCAATGGCTGTGAGAACAAAGGGTGAGACTCTCCGTTGCTCTTTGGGAGAGGAAGGGTTACAGCACAAGTGGGAAGGTCTCTTGGAAGAATTCTGGAAAGGAGAAGGCAGGGTTAGGGATTGTGTCCCAGTTAGTAGAGGGCTTGCTTGCCTACAATGCACAAAATTCTGGGTTTAATCCCCAGCATTACACAAACCAGCGTGGTGGTACACACATGTCTATAATCCTAGGAGGCAGGAGGATCAGGAAGTTCCAATTGTCTATATTAGGGGTGGGAGGTTAGCTTGGACTAGAGACTCTGTCTTTTTTAAAAAATATTTCATTTTTATTTATTTGACAGAGAAAAAGGCAGAGAGAGAGAGTGAGAGAATGGGTATGCCAGAGCCTCTAGCCACTGCAAATGAACTCCAGATGCGTGCATCCCCTTGTGCATCTGGCTAACATGGGTCCTGAGGAATTGAACAGAGGTCCTTAGGCTTTGCAGGTAAATGCCTTAACCCCTAAGCCATCCCTCCAGCCCTAGAGACTCTGTCTTGAAAAGAAAGAAAGGAAGGAGGGAAGGAATAAAGGAAAGGAGGGAGGCAGGAAAGAAAAATAAAGGTATAGGAAAGAAACAGTACAAGCAGGTCAAATATAAGGCCTACCCAGAGGTTGCAGTCCTATCCTAGATTCTGGCCATCACTTCTTGAGGTTCACCACCTAAGATATCTGGCTCTTAATGAGCCCCACAGGCCAACGTCTAGTCCTCAAAAGAGCTGACTCTGAATTATGAAATAAACTTACTGAAGAGATTGTGTTCATAGAAAACAATTTCTGGTTGGGCATGTGATGGCACATGCCTGAGATTCCAGCACTCAGGATGCTGAGGCAGCAGATATGCTCTGAGTTCAAAGATATCTAGGAAGACCCTGTCTCGAAAAGGGAAATAAGGAGCCAGGCGTGGTGGCGCACGCCTTTAATCCCAGCACTCAGGAGGCAGAGGTAGGAAGATCACCATGATTTCGAGGCCACACTGAGACTACATAGTGAATTCCAGGTCAGCCTGGGCTAGAGTGAGACCCTACCTTGGAAAAACCAAAAGAGAAAAAAGGGGGGGGGGGGATAAGGACCAGGCATGGTGGAGAACATTTATAATCTTGGCATTTGGGAAGTGGAGGCAGGAGGATAAGGAGTCCAAAGCCAACCCAAGCTACATGAGGCCCTGTCTTTAAAAACAATGGGACAAAGGGGAGGCATAGTCTCCAGTGATGTAGCCACTGGTAAGTAGCCTATATTGCAATAAATAAACAGTCACTCATGTTCAAGCAAGCCCAATTAGACTTAGTGGGACACACACACACACACAACATGAAAATAGAAAAAGCATTAGTTGGGTAGAAGGGGTTTAGAGGGAGTAAGAGGAGATGAGAGAGAGTAATGGGCCAAAAAACATTATACACACATATGAAATTATATGTTATAATATAATAGAAAACCACACCAAAAAAATCCAAGAGCAAGACAGCTAAATAGACTTCTGTGCATTTTTGATTCTAGGATCCTCATTTCTCCCTCCCCAGAGAATCTTACAGGATCCCACACTTGGGTTAGAATGTATGAGATACTCCATTGGTGCCTAGTACACAGTAGGAGCTCAGTAAATGCAGGTGCCTTTCTTTTGACCTTGCATAGTGGTGCCAAGTGAGGGTAACCAGGTTCTCAAATTTCAAAACAGATGGACTCTAGTTCCGGCATCTTTTCTCCAGCTAATGACAGACACCTGAATTTCATCACATCTTCCATGTCCCCACCTGGGTTATTCAGGGACACGGGCTGGGAAGGGTCCTCATCAGCCCCCTCCTTCCACTAGGACTTGCCTTTCTGGCAGTGAGGGCTGGCCTGTGTCAGTTCTTGTGGATAGATGCAGAGGGTGAGGCACCCATCTTGCAGGTCCGGCAGGATGCTGGTAAGAGGGCGGGACGATGGGGTGGAGCTTCCAGAACAAAGGAGAATGAGGAGCCCTGGGGGCCCAGGCTGGCCATCAAAAAGGCTCTGCAGCGTGAGCAGGCCACAGACAGCTCTGCACCCAGCAGCCAGCCGTGCACCTGCTTCCTTCTGCTTGCCCAGGCTGGGCAAGAACACAGCACTGCCAAGAGAGACCTGGTGCTCCAGCGTGATTGCGCCCACACTGTTCTGTGGCTTTCTCTTGGTGTGGGTTGCTGCCGAGCTTCCAGAAGTGAGCAGGAGGATGGCTGTGAGTGGATCCAGGAGCCAGGTGCACGCCTTCACCCCAGAACCTTTCGATGGAGCCAACATAGCCCCAAGCCTCTGGATGCACCGCTTTGAAGTCATTGACAACCTCAACCACTGGGACCATGCCACCAAGATGAGGTTCCTGAAAGAGTCGCTCAGGGGAGATGCCCTGGAGGTGTACCAGGGACTCAGTGTCCAGGCCCAGGACGACTTTAAGACTGTGAAGGAGACCCTCCTGAAGGCCTTCAGGGACCCTAGGGCCTCCCACAGCTTCCAGCCCAAGGAGATTCTGTTTGCCAACAGCATGGGTAAGGGTTACTACCTCAAGGGGAAGATTGGCAAAGTGCCTGTGAGATTCCTGGTGGACTCTGGGGCCCAGGTGTCCGTGGTCCATCCGAGTTTGTGGGAGGAGGTCACAGACGGTGATCTGGATACCCTGCGGCCCTTTGAGAACGTGGTCAAAGTGGCCAATGGGGCAGAGATGAAGATCCTGGGCGTGTGGGACACAGTGGTGTCCCTAGGCAAACTGAAGCTTAAGGCAGAGTTCCTGGTGGCCAATGCAAGTGCTGAAGAGGCCATCATCGGCACCGATGTGCTACAGGACCATAATGCAGTGCTGGACTTTGAGCATCGCACCTGCACCCTGAAGGGGAAGAAGTTCCGCCTGCTGCCGGTTGGCGGCTCCCTGGAGGATGAATTTGATCTGGAGCTCATTGAGGAAGAATCCTCTGGGGAGCAGCTCTCCTTCTAAGAAGCCTTCTCCTGCTCCCCACCTGGGGACAGGTGCTCAGGGCGACTCACTGGGCTTGATCAGCCTCCTCCTGTAGGGCTTTATCCTGTCCTTGGTAGGGAGGCATCAGGGAAATGGCTCTGGGGAGGGGAGGGCTGGCTTAGAGCAAGGGTCCCTGTGGTAGGAAAATTTCTGTGGGCAGCAAAGACTCTTCCAAGGATAATACAAATGTTGGTCACCAGGGACCAAGGATCCCTTTAGATCCCTGGAGGTGTAGCTCAGCCACTTTCAGGCCCCCAAGCCCACTTAGTTGGTCTGGGTCTTGGCTGTAGGAGCCTCCAGGGTCCTCCAGACTTCTCTTTTCCTCCCTGGCCAGCCCTCTCATGTGCACAAGGGCATGTTTCCTTCTGTCATTTGCTTTGAAATCCATTGAGCCTTGTGATAACAGTTCAATTACTTCAAAAAAGCAATAAAGATCTGTTCTGGGGAAAAAAAAAACCATGCAATGTGCTGAATAGTGGTGACGGATGGGTATGAGGGGGAAAACTCAAGTATTTTCTGAATATGTGGCCTGGAAAAGCAAGACAGAAATAGTAATGGCATGTCTCTGATCTTGTTGTTGTTTGTTTGTTTTTCGAGGTAGGGTTTCACTCTAGTCCAGGCTGACCTGGAATTCACTATGTAGCCTCAGGGTTTCTATCTTGTTTCTTTGAGGTAGGGTCTCACTAGGCCAGAATTCACTATGTAGTGTTAGGCTGGCCTCAAACTCAAAGGTGACCCTCCTACCTCTGTCTCCTGAGTGCTGGGATTAAAGGCGTGTGCCACCACTCTCTTTTCTTTTCTTTCTTTTTTTGCTTTTACTTTTTTTTCTCCCTCCTTTTCTGTTTCTTTCTTTCTTTTTTATTGACAACTTCCATGATTGTAAACAATGTCCCATGGTAATTCCCTCCCTCCCCCCACTTTCCCCTTGATACTCCACTCTCCACCTTATCCCCTACCCCTCTCAACCAGTCCCTATTTTATTTTGATGTCATCATCTTTTCCTCCTATTATGATGGTCTTATGTAGGTAGTGTCAGGCACTGTGAGGTCATGGATATCCAGGCCATTTTGTGTCTGGAGGAGCACGTTGTAAGGAGTCCTACCCTTCCTTTGGCTCTTATATTCTTTCTACCACCTCTTCTGCAATGGACCCTGAGCCTTGGAAGGTGTGATAAAGTTATTGCAGTGCTGGGCACTCCTCTGTCACTTCTCAGCACCATGGTGCCTTGTGGGCATTCCAAGGTCACTGCCATCTAAAAAGAGAAGGTTCTCTAACCAAAAGTGAGAGCATCCTTCTTTTCTTTTTGTCTTTTCTATTAAGATCTCATGTAGGGGCTGGAGAAGTGTCTTAGTGGCTAAGCGCTTGCCTGTGAAGCCTAAGGACCCCGGTTCTAGGCTCGATTCTCCAGGTCCCACATTAGCTAGATGCACAAGGAGTTCATGCATCTGGAGTTCATTTGCAGTGGCTGGTGGCCCTGGCGCGCCCATTCCCCCCCTTCTCTCTCTCTCTCTCTCTCTGCTTCTTTCTGTCTGTCGCTCTCAAATAAATAAATAAAAATAATTTTTTTAAAAAAGATCTCATGTATCCCAGGTTGGCCTGGAACTATGTTGCTGAGGATGACCTTGAACTTCTGATCCTCCTGCCTCTACCTCTTGAGTGCTAGCACTTACAGGTCTGCATGTAAATCTAGTTTATGTAGTATTGTGCATGTTAGGCAAACACTCAACCAACATCCCTAGCCCCAGGTGTCAGACTTTCTAAAACTCTCACTTCAACTATTTTTGTTGTTGTTGTTTGCTTTTTGTTTTTTCCAAGTTAGGGTCTTGCTCTAGCCCACGCTGACCTGGACTTCACTCTGTAGTCCCAGGCTGGCCTCATGGAGATCCTTCTACCTCTGCCTCCTGAGTGCTGGGACTAAAAACATATGCCACCATGGCAGGCCTCTCTAATTGTTTTTTATTTATTTATTTGAGAGAGAGAGAAAGGCAGATAGAGAATGGGCACACCAGGGCCTCTAGCCACTGAAAACAAACTCCAGACACATGCATCACCTTGTGCATCTGGCTTACTTGGGTCCTGGGGAATCTAACCTGGGTCCTTAGGTTTCACAGGCAGGTGGCTTAACTACTAAGCCATCTCTCCAGCCCTCCTCTAATTGTTTTAATCTATAATACTTTAGCATACAAATTGCCCCTTATGCTTAAAAGTGAGCCAAGGACTATTTATGAGGTATCTTGATTAGGGATCAGGAAATGATGGTTCATGGTAAACAAATAGAAAAGAATCTGCTGGGCAAATGGCATATTACAGGTACCCTGGGAATAAAAAGCTGAATGTAGTCAAGCATGGTGGGTCACACCTTTACTCCCCGAAGTAGGAGTATCATCTAAGCTTAAGGCCACCCTGAGACTATATAGTGAGTTTCAGGTCAGCCTGGGCTACAATGAGACCTTACCTTGAAGAGGAGAAAAAATACTGAATGTTAGAGGCTGAACATTAAGCCAGGATACAGGTGTGGATTTGTGTAGGGATGCCCCAAGGGAGGCCTCTGACTCAGACAGCCAGAGGCAGCTCTGGCAGTGGGAGGACAGTTTGTTTCTGGGGTGGGTGAGGATCTTGATGGATCCTTCTGGAGACTCCAGAAGGAGAGGAGGTCCTGGAATGGGATTCAGATCTTGTAGGGGTCCACCTCATATTTGCTTCCAACTTCTTGTCACCCGTAGAACTCAGCATGTTAGGAATCTGAAAACCCCTTAGTCCTGGGGAGAAGCAGAACATATGGAAATCCCCAGAGAGGAACAGATATGTTTCAGACTTGGGATCCCTACCAAGTACCTCAAGGGTGCTGGACCTCAGGGAAGATGGCCAACACCCTCCATACTGAGCAAGCCCAGGAGGTACAAGTCCAGAAACTCAGATGGGCATCGACCTGCATGGAACTGGGGACCCAGAACTTTGTGCTCTTATTGAATCTAGGGCTTTGTAGGTGCTACACAAGCCTTCCCTCAAGGGAACAATCAAGGTGATACTCCCTTGAATTATATACACAGCCCTCTTCCTTTTCAAATGTGTATGGGGGGTATGTGCATACCAGGGTGCCTGTATGGAGGTCAGAGGAGAACCGTGGATACCAGTCCTTACTCCTCCCTTTCTATAGTTTTAGAGATAGGGTCTCTTTGTTTTTCTCTGCTGCATATGCCCGGCTAGCTGGCCTTGAACTTTGAGGGTGAAGGGATGGTATTCTCCCATCTCTGTCTCCCATCTTGTCCCAAGTATACTTTGGGAATACAGACATTTATGCCACTTATCCAGCTTGACATGGATTTAAGGATCCAAACTCAGGTCATCATGCTTATACAGCAAGTGCTTCTTCCACCTTACCATCTCCCCAGTCCTATTTTATTTATTTATTATTTCATTTTACTGTTTTTTTTTTTTGTTTGTTTGTTTGTTTGTTTTGAGGTATGGTCTTGCTGTAGCCCATGCTGATCTGGAATTCACTATGCAGTCTCACGCTGACCTCAAACTCATAGCTATCCTCCTACCTCTGCCTCCTCGAGTGCTGAGATTAAAGGTGTGTGCCACCATACTAGGCAGAGAGAGGGAGAGAGAAAGAGAGAACAAGAGAGGATGGGCATACTAGGGCCTCTAGCCACTGCAAATAAACTCCAGATGCATGTGCCACTTTGTGCATCTGGCTTTACATGGGTACTGGGGAACTGAACTTGGTGTTAGGCTTTGCAGGCAAGTGCATTAACTGCTGAGCCATCTCTCCCGCCTGCTATTTTTATTTGAAGACAAGGTTAGACAAGGTTTCACTAAGTTCCCTAGGCTGGCCTTGAATTTACTCCATAACCCAGTCAGGTCTTGTACTCATGATTCTTCTGCTTCAGGCAACTTAGTGCTGCCCCTGGCTAGCATTCTCCAAATGGGAGGCCAAGGTCCCCTTTCCCTTCTTCAGGGCAGAAGGAGCCATTACTGGATTTGTCTCAGAAGGAGGCAGCAGGTGGGGGTGACCCTTATTTCCTCAAAGTTCTAGGACCTCTGATCCAATCCCAGACAGGATCACATGCTCGTTGGCCTTTCCTTCTTCAGCACCACCTGTGACTCCTGGGACCTGACAGCCTCTAATACCAGGGGTTTACTGAAGCAAGCTCAGAATGAACTGGAATAAGCCCTATACTATGTGGGTGAGGGGCAGATGTGGATGGGAGGCCTGGAGAACAGAATGGTCTCCAAATGCCTCCCAGGTACCTCTCTCTTCTGTTATTCTCTTGCACCACGCCATCCCTCGAGGGAACAACCCTGTCCCTATGACCTATTTTACTCTTATTTGATTCCCAATCAAAAAATTTATAGAGTTAAACGATAATGAGAACACAACATACCAAAAACTCTGGGACACAGTGAAGGCAGTTCTAAGAGGTAAATTTATAGCCTTAAGTGACAATATTAAGAAATTAGAAAGGTCGCAAGTAAACGACCTATGCTTCACCTTAAAGCCTTGGAAAAAGAAGAACAAGGCAAACCAAAAATCAGTAGACAGGAAGAAATAACAAAGATTAGGGCAGAAATTAATGAAATAGAAACAAAAAAAAAATCCATTAATGAAACAAAGAGTTGGTTCTTTGAAAGGATAAACAAGATTGATAAACCCTTAGCAAATCTGACCAAAAGAAAGAGAGAAGAGACACAAATTAATAAAATAGAGATGAACAAGGTAACATCACAACAGATTCCAGAGAAATTCAACAAATCATAGGGACATACTATAAAAGCATATACTCCACAAAGTATGAAAATCTGAAAGAAATGGATGATTTACTTGATTTATGTGACCTACCTAAATTAAATCAAAATGAGATTAATCACTTAAATAGACCTATAACAAACATGGAGATCCGAACAGCTATCAATAATCTCACAACTAAAAAAAGCCCAGGCCCAGATGGATTCACTGCTGAATTTTACCAGACTTTTAAGGAAGAGCTAACACCATTGCTTCTTAAGCTTTTCCAGGAAATAGAAAAAGAAGGAATTCTACCAAACTCCTTCTATGAAGCCAGTATCACCCTGATACCAAAACCAGGCAAAGATAGAACAAAAAAAGAAAATTACAGACCTATCTCCCTCATGAACATAGATGCAAAAATTCTCCACAAAATATTGGCAAACAGAATACAAGAATATATCAGAAAGATCATTCACCCTGACCAAGTAGGCTTTATCCCAGAGATGCAGGTATGGTTCAATATATACAAATCTATAAATGTAATAGATTATATAAATGGACTGAAGGACAAAAATCACATGATCATCTCATTAGATGCAGAGAAAGCATTTGACAAACACCAACATCCCTTCATGATAAAAGTCCTACAGAGACTGGGAATAGAAGGAACATATTTCAATATAATAATAAAAGCTATTTATGACAAGCCTACAGCCAACATATTACTAAATGGGGAAAAACTGGAAGCTTTTCCACTAAAATCAGGAAAAAGACAAGGGTGTCCACTGTCCCCACTTTTAGTTAATATAGTTCTGGAAGTCTTAGCCACAGCAATAAGGCAAGAGATACACATAAAAGGATACAAATTGGAAAGGAAGAGATCAAGTTATCATTATTTGCAGATGACATGATTCTATATATAAAGTACCCTAAAGGCCCTACTAGCAAACTGTTAGAGCTGATAAAAACCTACAGCCATGTAGCAGGATACAAACTAAGTACACAGAAATCAGTAGCCTTCATATATGCTAACAACAAACACTCAGAGGATGGAATCAGAGAATCACTCCCATTCACAATTGCATCAAAAAAAACCAAACATAAATAAAGTACCTTGGAATAAACCTAACCAAGGAAGGAAAGAATCTGTACAATGAGAATTTAAAACACTCAAGCGAGAAATTGCAGAAGACACTAGAAAGTGATTCCCCAGTACCCACGTAAACCCAGATGCACAAAGTGGCACATGCATCTGGAGTTCATTTGCAGTGGCTGGAGGCCCTGGTGTACCCATTCTCTCTGTCATTCTTTTCTCTCTCTCCTTGCAAGTTAATTAAATTTTAAATAAATAAATAAGAAAGATATAAATTTGGTCAGCTGTGGTGATGTGCACCATTTATCCCAGCACTTCAGAGGTTGGGGTAGGCTTGCTATGAGTTCAAGACCACCCTGGACTACACATTGAATTCCAGGTCAGTTTGGGCTACATGAGACACTACCTCAAAAAAAACCAAACAACAACAACAAAAAAAAAAAAAAAAAGGAAATAAAGCCAGGCATGGTGGTCCATGACTTTAATCCCAGCACTCAGGAGGCAGAGGTAGGAGGATTGCTGTGAGTTTGAGACCACCCTGACTACATAGTGAATTCCAGGTCAGCCTGAGCTAGAATGAGACCCTAAAAAAAAAAAAAGAAAAAAAGGAAATAAGGAAATGTATGAATGTATGAATTTACATTAACAGTGATAGGGGTAGAACCCAAGGCCTAGTGCATATTAGGCAAGCATTCTGTCTGGATACTCTTACTGCCAAAGAAAGTATTTTGTTTTCTGGATCCAACTCAGATACAGACTGTATGCCTTATGAGCTCTTTTCATCTGAACAATTCATCAGTCTGTCTTATTTTTATGACTTTGAAACCTTAAAAAACTTATTTGAGTATGGGCATGCCAAAGTATTTTGCTACTGTAAACAACTCCAGATTCATGCACCACTTTTTGTATCTTGCTTTGTATTGGGTACTGGAGAATCAAATCTGGGCCTTTAAGCTTTGCATACAAGCACCTTAACTGCTGAGCCATCTCTCCAGCCCCCTTTGACTTTTGAATTCCAGGTATGGGTGGTCTGTGGCAGCATGTAAGTGGCATGATGAAATCTGAATGTTCACCTCTGGGGCACAGGGTTGGCCTGAGGACTGGTTGCAAGAATTTTGTCATCCAAGAATACTGGAGGGCAATGGGAACTGAGACCAAAAGCCACACATGGTTCTTTTGTGGTGTGCTAAGGGAATCAATAGCTTCCATGTCCCAGAGAGGTGACCTGGCCTGTCTGGTCCTCTGGGGAGACACTGAGGCATCTGGTAGAAATGGTGCCACTCCATGTTCCAGACCAGTCAGTCACTACTCCTTGTCTGGAGTCCACTGTTACCAAGCAAATGCAGGTGATGGAGCTGCCTTGGACAGGGTTATAGGAGGAAGAAGTGTGGTTGGGCCCCTGTGACTATCTACTCCACTCGGCTGCCAGGTTTCCCATTGAGGATTTGTGAGTCTACTCTCAGGTGTCCACTGCCCAGATACTGTGTATTGACGTCCCTAAGCCTGGTGACATCCATGATTTTGATTACTGGGCCTTAGAGAATTCTCCCAGGTGATTATGGCTATAGGGCCTGCTCTGCTCCTCTGAGCACCTGTGGTAGTCTCCCTGCTCTGAGTGCAGCAAGCAAGCTCAGGGGAAAGAAGGCCTTAGTAGTGTTCTACCCATGCTGGAAAGGTAACCAAAGGAGGGGCTGGTGGTCAAGGATGGTAGAGGAGACCTTTAAGCTCAAAGATGAGTGAGTGTTACTTCTGAGAAGCTGTGAGTTAGAGGGAAGGAAAGGAGGGCCAGCTAATGCAGGTTTGCCAGGGTGAGAGTGGGACACAAGCACAAAGGCAACTCCTTTGTTTTCTGAGGCCAAAGAGGCAGATCTAGTCAATTTTTAAAGTATGTTATAAATTTGGGCTGGAGAGATGGCTTAGCGGTTAAGCGCTTGCCTGTGAAGCCTAAGGACCCCGGTTCGAGGCTCGGTTCCCCAGGTCCCACGTTAGCCAGATGCACAAGGGGGCGCACGCGTCTGGAGTTCGTTTGCAAAGGCTGGAAGCCCTGGCGCGCCCATTCTCTCTCTCTCCCTCTATCTGTCTTTCTCTCTGTGTGTCTGTCTCTCTCAAATAAATAAAAAAAAATTTAAAAATATATTAAAAAAAAAGTATGTTATAAATTTAATGTTCTCCACAGTCATGGAGAAAAGATTGGCCAAGCCTGATGGAGGAGGCCTCCAACAAAGAGGGCTGTGGCTGAGGAGGCTTCACCTGCTGTGGCCCAGGTACAAGCTGAAGAGGCTGCCCAAAGAGCATCCAGGCGACCCTGTGGGGCTGGAGGTAGTTGTTGTGGAGGTGAGGGTGCTCAGGCAGCAGTCCTGGCAATATCTTGTGGGTAGCTTTCCTACTTTGCTGGGGTTGCTTTGGGGAAGAGCTGATGCTGCACATCTCCTTTCAGTGCACACACAAGACCACAGGAGCCCCTTCCCCAGTAGAAAATTCACAGATTGCTGATTTGTAATTTTTTCCCTAATTCTCACAGGTACTTCCAGTGGTGAACAGATGGGGAAAATTGAATCAGCACAGGTTAATTTGTATAATATTGCTCAGTGCCAAATGCCTGGTGTGAGACTGGAACTCAAGCCTGCTGGACACTGGGATATTCATAAGTTAGCTGAGCAATTTGAGCAAAGAGATTTGTTTGAAATGAATTGAGGTTGATTCTTCCATTCAAAATAGAGCAAGGCAAGACAAAGTGAGCAAAAATGAATTGGAAAGGCTGAGTTAGGTAACAAATGGATCTTGATAAGCAAACCTCAGAACCTTAACTGTGGTGGAAACCTTTTTGTTTGTTTGTTTGTTTTTTTGAGGTAGGGTCTCACTTTAGCCCAGGCTGACTATGTAGTCTCAGGATGGCCTCAAACTTATGACGATCCTCCTATCTCTGCCTCCCAAGTGCTGGGATTACAGGTGTGTACTACCACGCCTGTTAGAAACATTTGTTTTTAATCAGCCTATGAAATAATAAAGATTAGGACAGAAATTAATGAGATAGAAACAAAAAGAACAATCCAAAGAATTAATGAAACAAAGAGTTGGTTCTTTAAAAGGATAAACAAGATTGATAAACCCTTAGCAAATCTGACCAAAAGAAAGAGAGAAGAGACACAAATTAATAAAATCAGAGATGAACAAGGTAACATCACAACAGATTCCAGAGAAATTCAAAAAATCATAGGGACATACTATAAAAGCATATACTCCACAAAGTATGAAAATCTGAAAGAAATGGATGATTTCCTTGATCTATATGACCTACCTAAATTAAATCAAAATGAGATTAATTACTTAAATAGACCTATAACAAACATGGAGATCTGAACAGTTATCAATAATCTCCCAACTAAAAAAAGCCCAGGCCCGGATGGATTCACTGCTGAATTTTACCAGACTTTTAAGGAAGAGCTAACACCATTGCTTCTTAAGCTTTTCCAGGAAATAGAAAAAGAAGGAATTCTACCAAACTCCTTCTATGAGGCCAGCATCACACTGATACCAAAACCAGGCAAAGATAGAACAAAAAAAGAAAATTACAGACCTATCTCCCTCATGAACATAGATGCAAAAATTCTCAACAAAATATTGGCAAACAGAATACAAGAGTATATCAAAAAGATCATTCACCCTGACCAAGTAGGCTTTATCCCAGAGATGCAGGGATGGTTCAACATACGCAAATCTATAAATGTAATACATTACATAAATGGGTTGAAGGACAAAAATCACATGATCATCTCATTAGATGCAGAGAAAGCATTTGACAAAATCCAACATCCCTTCATGATAAAAGTCCTACAGAGACTGGGAATAGAAGGAACATATCTCAATATAATACATGCTATTTATGACAAGCCTACAGCCAACATATTACTAAATGGGGAAAAACTGGAAGCTTTTCGACTAAAATCAGGAACAAGACAAGGGTGTCCACTGTCCCCACTTCTATTTAATATAGTTTTGGAAGTCTTGGCCATAGCAATAAGGCAAGAGACACACATAAAAGGGATACAAATTGGAAAGGAAGAAATCAAGTTATCATTATTTGCAGATGACATGATTCTATACATAAAGGACCCTAAAGACTCTACTAGCAAGCTGTTAGAGCTGATCAAAACCTACAGCAATGTAGCAGGATACAAAATAAATACACAGAAATCAGTAGCCTTCATATATGCTAACAACAAACACACAGAGGATGAAATCAGAGAATCACTCCCATTCACAATTGCATCAAAAAAAAAATAAAATACCTTGGAATAAACCTAACCAAGGAAGTAAAGAATCTATACAATGAGAACTTTAAAACACTCAAGCGAGAAATTGCAGAAGACACTAGAAAGTGGAGAAACATCCCTTGTTCCTGGATTGGAAGAATCAATATCGTGAAAATGGCAATCTTACCTAAAGCAATCTACACATTTAATGCAATCCCTATCAAAATTCCAAAGGCTTTCTTCATGGAAATAGAAAAAACAATCCAAAAATTCATTTGGAATCACAAAAAACCTCGAATATCTAAAATAAGACTGAGCAACAAAAAAGAGGCTGGTGGTATCACCATACCTGATTTTACCCTATACTACAGAGCCATAGTAACAAAAACAGCATGGTACTGGCACAAAAACAGACATGTAGATCAGTGGAACAGAATAGAGGACCCAGATGTAAGCCCAAGTAGCTATAGCCACCTGATATTCGATAAAAATGCCAAAAATACTCATTGGAGAAGAGATAGCCTCTTCAGCAAATGGTGTTTTGAAAACTGGATAAATATCTGCAGAAGGATGAAAATAGATTCTTCTCTCTCGCCATGCACAAGAATTAAGTCCAAATGGATTAAAGACCTTAACATCAGACCGGAAACTTTGAAACTGCTAGAGGAAAAAGTAGGGGAAACCCTTCAACATATTGGTCTTGGCAAAGACTTTCTGAATACAACCCCAATTGCTCAGGCAATAAAACCACAGATTAACCACTGGGACCTAATGAAATTACAAAGATTTTGCACCGCAAAGGACACAGTGAAAAAAGCAAAGAGGCAACCTACAGAATGGGAAAAAATCTTCGCCAGCTATATATCTGATAGAGGATTAATATCTAGGATATACAAAGAACTCAAAAAGTTAAATAATAAGGAATCAAACAAGCCAATCAAAAAATGGGCTATGGAGCTAAATAGAGAGTTCTCAAAGGAAGAAATACGAATGGCATATAAGCATCTTAAAAAATGTTCTACGTCACTAGTCATCAGGGAAATGCAGATTAAAACTACATTGAGATTCCATCTCACTCCTGTCAGATTGGCCACCATCATGAAAACAAATGATCATAAATGTTGGCGGGGATGTGGAAAAAAAGGAACCCTTCTGCACTGCTGGTGGGAATGCAATCTGGTCCAGCCATTGTGGAAAACAGTGTGGAGGTTCCTAAAGCAGCTAGAGATTGATCTACCATATGACCCAGCTATTGCGCTCCTAGGCATATATCCAAAGGACTCATCTCATTTCCTTAGAAGTACATGCTCAACCATGTTTATTGCTGCTCAATTTATAATAGCTGGGAAATGGAACCAGCCTAGATGTCCCTCAACAGATGAGTGGATAATGAAGATGTGGTACATTTATACAATGGAGTTCTACTCAGCGGTAAAGAAAAATGAAGTTATGAAATTTGCAGAAAAATGGATGGACCTGGAAAGTATTATACTAAGTCAGGTAACCCAGGCCCAGAAAGCCAAGCGCCACATGTTCTCTCTCATATGTGGATCCTAGCTACAGATGACTGGGCTTCTGCGTGAGAATGAAAATACTTAGTAGCAGAGGCCAGTAAGTTGAAAAGGAGACATAAAGGGTGGAGAAAGGAAGGGATGAGGCTACTTAATAGGTTGATATTGTATATATGTAATTACAATGATTGTAATGGGGAGGTAATATGATTGAGAATGGAATTTCAAACGGGAAAGTGTGGGGGTGGGGAGGAGGGAATTACCATGGGATATATTTTATAATCATGGAAAATGTTAATAAAAATTAAAAAAAAAAAGCTAAAAAAAAAAAAGAAAATATAAAAATCTCAAAAACATCAACAAATGCATAGAGGAGACAAACTGGCTTGAAAATAACCCAGGAGATTAGCTAAACATGGTAAGATCCTACCTCAAAAATAAATAAATGGGAACTGGTAAGATGGCTTAGCAGTTAAGGCGCTTGTCTGTGAAGCCTAAATACCCAGGTTTGATTCTCCAGTACCCATGTAAGCCAGATGCACAAGTCAGTACATGTATCTGGAGTTTGTTTGCAGTGTCTGGAGGCCCTGGAGCACCCATTCTCTCCCCCTCTCTCTATCTGCCTCTTCCTCTCTCCCCCCCCTCAAATAAATAAATAAACAAACAAACAAACAAACCATGACAAAAAACCCTAAAAGACACCCTAAACTCCAAATCCTTTTCTTTGTTATTTTATTAAGTACTATAATTATTACTTATTATTGCTTTGTTGATGCTTTTATGGTTCTTTAAGTGTTTTCTTTTGTTGTTGTTGGTAACAAAGCAATAAGTGCTCCTTGCTGGAAAATCAGAAACTTAAGGCAATCCATGACATCAACATAAATGAGAGACTGATTAAGACGGGGAGAGGATTTGATGGAGAATGGAGTTTCAAAGGGGAAAGTGGGGGGAGGGAAGGAATTACCATGGGATATTGTCTACAATCATGGAAGTTGTCAATAAAAAATATAAATAAATTAAATAAAAGATCTTAGGGAAGTGTGTGGTATGTTTAAGGCCTGTGCACTCTGACCAGGTGAAGAGTGCCAGCATGTTTGGAGCCTATGTACTTGCACCAGGTGAGAGGCACCTGGCCTGGGGTGGTTGAGTAAGTGCTGATTGTAGGCATGTTTGAGATCCCACTTGGAGAGGTTCCAACAACTTCTCCAAGCTTGGAGACAGCACATGAGACTGGAATACCCCAACGACCAAGCCTAGCTACAACCCTAGTGCCCATACATCCTTGGGGCTGATTGTATAGCAAGGGCCAGTGGTGAGGGAAGCCAGGCAGTCATCCTCAGGTCAGTATGCTTAACATAAAGTATCCACACCACCCCAGTTCACAGCAACCTGCCTGTCAGGCCTGGGGCATCAGCCCTGTGCCCCACGGAACCCCACTGTAGATCACACTCAAAGTCCTCAGGCAGTAAATAACATGGGGAGAATAGAGCACTGCCTGAACAGCAGGAGAGCCAAGCAGGCCAGAGTCACACCCTGACCCTCCTAGAGGTGACACACATAAGGAGGACTCTGCTTAGACCTTAGGTCATCCAGCCCAAGCAAGTGGGTAGACAACCTTCCAACACTCTCCTTTTAACCAAAGCTGACCTGGTGATACAACTCAGGGGAAGAGGAACAAGTACCTCACCTTAAACACAACAAGAGGTCAAAACAGAGATGGGCAAACTCCAGCACAAAACAAACAATGCAGGAAAGATCCAGAGGCTCCTAAGAGCCCATCACTAAAGTAGACTTACAGTGTACCCAACATAGCTCAGGGAATTTTGTGGAAGAGGGGACAGAAAGATTGTTAGAGCCACAATTATGCACAGAGATACTGCCTTTCCTCCATAACTGACTGCTGCCCTCATAATGCACGACCCATAATCCCCATGGGGTTGACCTATATCCCCAGTGAGGAAGGCCCCTTCAAAAAAGGGGCAGGGAAGAGGGAAAGGATGGTATCAACATGTGTTGTTTACATACTCAGTATATCTAAATCTAATAAAAATAAATTTAAAAAAGATAATGCAAGACATCAAGTCAATAGATCCCCAACAAAAATGCCTAGCCTCTTAATAGAAGCCTCAAATGAAAACAGAGGATACTCCAGACATAGAAGTCCTCAATGAGCACATGCTAACCAAAATAAAATGAATGAAATCATAAACAAACAGATGTTGGAACTAGAAGAACATCATCAAAGAACCAACAATTGAATAAATGAAATGCAAGATACCCATCAACAAGAGCACATAGCTCTTGCTTCTCATCTCAACATAATAGAAGAAAAGTAGAGAGATATAAATAGACAGATAAACTATTTGAATTTGACTCAA
This sequence comes from Jaculus jaculus, assembly GCF_020740685.1. Taxonomy (NCBI): domain Eukaryota; kingdom Metazoa; phylum Chordata; class Mammalia; order Rodentia; family Dipodidae; genus Jaculus; species Jaculus jaculus. The sequence continues at coordinate 66,151,303 of NC_059107.1, forward strand.
TAGACAGATGACCTTAATAAGCAGTACATCAAGCTTAATGAGGAAATCATCAAATACAGACATGAATTCCAAGAAATAAAGAAAATGTCAAACCAGGACCTGAAAACGGAACCATTACAGAGGGATAGAAATGATGCAGAAAAAAATACAAAAAACAACAAAAATTAAATAGACTTCTTTATTTTCAGTGTTTTATATTTTCTCAATTTTTATTAACATTTCCCATGATTATAAAAATATCCCATGGTAATACCCTCCCCCCCACTTTCCCCTTTGAAATTCCACTCTCCATCATATCCCCTCCCATCTCAATCATTCTACTTACATATATACAATACCAACCTATTAAGGACCCTCCTCCCTTCCTTTCTCTTCCCTTTATATCTCCTTTTTAACTTACTGGCCTCTGCTACTGAGTTTTTTCCTTCTCACGCAGAAGCCCAATCATCTGTAGCTAGGATCCACATATGAGGGAGAACATGTGGCACTTGGCTTTCTGGGGCTAGGTTACCTCACTTAATATAATCCTTTCCAGATCCATCCAATTTTCTGCAAATTTCGTAACTTCATTTTTCTTTACCACTGAGTAGAACTCCATCGTATAAATGTGCCATATCTTCATTATCCACTCATCAGTTGAGAGTTACCTAGGCTGATTCTATTTCCCACCTATTATGAATTGAGCAGCAATAAATATGGTTGAGCATGTACTTCTAAGGAAATGAGATGAGTCCTTCGGATATATGCCTAGGAGTGCTATACCTGGGTCATATGGTAGATCAATCTTCAGCTGTTTTAGGAACCTCCACCCTGATTTCCACAATGGTTGGGCCAGAATGCATTCCCATCAACAGTGTAGAAGGGTTCTTCTTTTTCCACATCCCCGCCAACATTTATGATCATTTGTTTTCATGATGGTAGCCAATCTAACAGGAGTGAGATGGAATCTCAATGTAGTTTTAATCTGCATTTCCCTGATGACTAGTGACGTAGAACATTTTTTTAGATGCTTATATGCCATTCATATTTCTTCCTTTGAGAACTCTCTATTTAGCTCCAAAGCCCATTTTTTTATTGGTTTGTTTGATTCCCTTTTAACTTTTGAGTTCTTTGTATATCCTAGATAGTAATCCTCTATCATATATATAGCTGGTGAAGATTTTTTCCAATTCTGTAGGTTGCCTCTTTGCTTTTTTCACTGGGTCCTTTGCAGTGCAAAATCTATGTAATTTCATGAGGTCCCAGTGATTAATCTGTGGTTTTATTGCCTGAGCAATTGGGGTTGTATTCAGAAAGTCTTTGCCAAGACCAATAGTAGGGTTTCCCCTACTTTTTCCTCTAGCAGTTTCAGAGTTTCAGGTCTGATGTTAAGGTCTTTAATCCATTTGGACTTAATTCTTGTGCATGGAGAGAGAGAAGAATCTATTTTCATCCTTCTACAGATATATATCCAGTTTTCCCAACACCATTTGCTGAAGAGGCTGTCTTTTCTCCAATGAGTATTTTTGGCATTTTTATTGAATATCAGGTGGCTATAGTTACCAGGACTTACATCTGGGTCCTCTATTCTGTTCCATTGATCTACATGTCTGCTTTTGTGCCAGTACCATGCTATTTTTGTTACTATGGCTCTATAGTATAGGTTAAGATCAGGTATGGTGATACCACCAGCCTTATTTTTGTTCCTCAGTATTATTTTAGATATTCGAGGCTTTTTGTGATTCCAAATGAATTTTTGGATTGTTTTTTCTATTTCCATGAAGAATGCCTTTGGAATTTTGATGGGGATTGAATTAATGTATAGATTAATTTTGGTAAGATTGCCATTTTCACAATATTGATTCTTCCAATCCAGGAACAAGGGATGTTTTTCCACTTCCTAGTGTCTTCTGCAATTTCTCACTTGAGTGTTTTAAAGTTCTCATTGTAGAGATTCTTTCCTTCCTTGGTTAGGTTTATTCCAAGGTACTTTATTTATGTTTGGTTTTTTTTTGATGCAATTGTGAATGGGAGTGATTCTCTGATTCCATCCTCTGAGTGTTTGTTGTTAGCATATATGAAGGCTACTGATTTCTGTGTACTTAGTTTGTATCCTGCTACATGGCTGTAGGTTTTTATCAGCTCTAACAGTTTGCTAGTAGGGCCTTTAGGGTACTTTATATATAGAATCATGTCATCTGCAAATAATGATAACTTGATCTCTTCCTTTCCAATTTGTATCCTTTTATGTGTATCTCTTGCCTTATTGCTGTGGCTAAGACTTCCAGAACTATATTAACTAAAAGTGGGGACAGTGGACACCCTTGTCTTTTTCCTGATTTTAGTGGAAAAGCTTCCAGTTTTTCCCCATTTAGTAATATGTTGGCTGTAGGCTTGTCATAAATAGCTTTTATTATTATATTGAAATATGTTCCTTCTATTCCCAGTCTCTGTAGGACTTTTATCATGAAGGGATGTTGGTGTTTGTCAAATGCTTTCTCTGCATCTAATGAGATGATCATGTGATTTTTGTCCTTCAGTCCATTTATATAATCTATTACATTTATAGATTTGTATATATTGAACCATCCCTGCATCTCTGGGATAAAGCCTACTTGGTCAGGGTGAATGATCTTTCTGATATATTCTTGTATTCTGTTTGCCAATATTTTGTGGAGAATTTTTGCATCTATGTTCATGAGGGAGATAGGTCTGTAATTTTCTTTTTTTGTTCTACCTTTGCCTGGTTTTGGTATCAGGGTGATGCTGGCTTCATAGAAGGAGTTTGGTAGAATTCCTTCTTTTTCTATTTCCTGGAAAAGCTTAAGAAGCAATGGTGTTAGTTCTTCCTTGAAGGTCTGGTAAAATTCAGCAGTGAATCCATCTGGGCCTGGGCTTTTTTTAGTTGTGAGATTATTGATAGCTGTTCGGATCTCCATGCTTGTTATAGGTTTATTTAATTGATTAATCTCATCTTGATTTAATTAAGGTAGGTCATATAAATCAAGGAACTCATCCATTTCTGCGGGGCTCCTTCCCGCTCAGGTAGTGCCGAGGGAAGGACCAGGCCTGCTGGTTCCTCCCTAGGGGTTGAGGGGATGATGAGCGTCGGACGACTCAGAAACCTTCCTGGCCACGGGAGACACACCACACTGAGTCGGGAGTCTTTTCCATGCAGAAACAACTCGCTTTATTACTCTGAGCAGTTGCATATATCATGTTGGGGATTTTAGGATGGAGGAAGAGGTAAGGGCCAATAGTAAACTTTAACTATTGAAATGGTAATTACAATTGACACACGGAAGTAGCAGGCCAGAAGCCATTAGGCATCCTGCTGAGTCATAGCTGGCCAGAGACAGGTCACCAAACTTTAGCTAGGCTCAGGAAGTTCCACTAGGTCTCACGCCTGGGCCTTTCAGGGCCCAACACATTTCTTTCAGATTTTCATACTTTGTGGAGTGTATGCTTTTATAGTATGTCCCTATGATTTTTTGAATTTCTCTGTAATCTGTTGTAATATTACCTGTTTCATCTCTAATTTTATTAATTTGTGTCCCTTTTCTCTTTGTTTTGGTCAGATTTGCTAAGGGTTTATCAATCTTGTTTATCCTTTCAAATAACCAACTCTTTGTTTCATTAATTCTTTGGATTATTTTTTCTTTGTTTCTATTTCATTAATTTCTATCCTAATCTTTATTATTTCTTCCCATATACTGATCTTTGGTTTGCCTTGCTCTTCTTTTTCCAAGGCTTTAAGGTAAAGCATTAGGTCATTTACTTGCAACCTTTCTAATTTCTTAATATAGGCACTTAAAGCTATAAATTTACCTCGTAGAACTGCCTTCACTGTATCCAAGAGATTTTGGTATGTTGCGTTCTCATTATCATTTGACTCTATAAATTGTTTGATTTCTTTTTTGATTTCTTCATTAAATAGTCTTCTTAATAGTCTCCCCTAGAAAGTTTCACCAACAGAGTTGATCATGTGAAGGAAAAAATTTAAGAACTTGAAGACAAGAGAAAGGAATTGGAACATGAGTCCAAAAAATGTGATAAGTTTAAAAAATTGTACAAACAGAATATGAGGGAATTGTGGGATACATTAAAAAGACCAACTATTGGGATCACGGAATATAGTAAGGAGAAGAAATACAGGCCAAAGAAATGGAGAACATCTTCAACAAAATTATTGAATAAAATTTTCCCATCCCTGCAAAAGAGAGACCCACTCAAATACAAGAAGCTCACAGGATGCCAAATAGACCAAAGAAGAAACTCACCATTTCACATTATATGCTACACAATGAAAACAAGGAGAAAGTGCTAAAAGCAGCAAGAAAAAAACAGCTCATTATATACAGAAAGCCCATCAAAATTGTCTGATTTTTCAATGGAAATGTGCAAATCCAGAGGGCTTGCAATAAGAGCATTTCAAACCTTGAGAGACTGGCTGCGAACCCAAACTACTATACCCAACAAAAACATCCTTCATAAAAAAGGTAAAAGGAAAATTTTCCATGATAAAAGCCAGCTCTATGAATATATAACCACAAAGCCAACCCTACAGAGAATACTCCACACAAAAGAGTCCAGCAACCAACCTCCAGAACCCACAGGAGGAAAAAATAATAACCAAAACTGGAACAGATACAAAAATGTATAAAGCTTATTAACAATACCAAAACATGCAAAGTCTTCAGTATAACAGAAGTTAATTCTCATCTCATATTTACAACTCTAAACATCAATGATGTAAACTACTCAATCAAAAGACACAGGTTAGCTAGGGTAGTGGCAAATGCCTTTAATCCCAATACTTGAGAGGCAGAGGTAGGAAGACTGCTGTGAGTTCAAGGTCACCCTGAGACTACACAGTAAATTCCTGAATTCCAGGTCAGCCTAGGCTATAGTAAGACCCTACCTTAAAAAAGAAAAAGGAAAAAAAAAAAAAAGACACAAGTTAATTGGATGAATCAAAAAAATCAATCCATTTATCTGCTACCTATAAGAAACCTATCTTACTGTCAAAGATAGACAAATAAGGGGTTTTTTTTTGTTTTTTTTTTTACTCATCAAGGGAAAGATCCAAAAAGAAATCACAATCATAAACTTATATGCACTAAACACAGTTGAACCACATTTTATAAAGCAAAATCTACTTGCTAACAAACCAGAAATAAATCCCAAAACCATCAAAGTAGAGGACTTTGATAACCCACCATCATCAATAGATAGGTCATCCAAGAATAAAATCAGCAGATAAATAATGGACCCTAACACCACCATAGAGCAGTTAGACCTATCAGACATCTACAGAATATTCTACCCTAATTGTACAGAATACACATTTTTCTTAGCAAGTGATGGCATCTTCTCTAAATTAGATCATATATTAGGACATAAAGCAGGTCACTCTAAAAGCAGGAAAACTGACATCACAACCTGTACTATATCTGACCATAATGCATTAAATCTAGAAATCAATAAGAGAAACACCAGAAAACATACCAGCTCCCAGAGACTGAACAACTCACTATTAAAAAAATGAATGGATCCAGGCATGGTAGTGCACACCTTTAATCCCAGCACTGGGGAGGCAGAAGGTAGGAGAATCACCATGAGTTCAAGGCTACCCTGAGACTCCATAGTGAATTCCAGGTCAGCCTACCTCAAAAAAACAAACAAACAAAAAAAATGGGGCATGGAAGAAATGAAAAAGGAAGTTGTAAAATTTCTAGAACTGAATGATAATGAAAATACATCATACCAGAAATTATGGGATACAATGAAAGGCAGTTTTAAGGGGAAAATTCATAGTGTGAATTTCCTTCATATCAAAGCATATCAAAGCCAGAGAGATCCCAAATTAATAACCATTCATCTAAAGTGTTGGAAAAAACAAGAACACTCCAACCCCAAGACCTCCAGATGGAAAGAAATAATCAAGAGCAGAAATTAATGAACTGAAAATGAAGAAAACAATTAAAATGATTGATAAGACTTACAGTTATGATGGCAGGATAGTAGCCACACCAAGGCAGCCTAGGGTGGATAGAATAAGCACAAAAACACCACAGTACATTCTACTGAAAAGTGTAGGTATATAAGGACTTATCAACCACAGCAGAGAAGCAGGAGAGACCCAGAGATTCTATCAACCACAAAAGCAACCAGAATTGGCTCCCACCACAGCACCAGAGGTTCTGGTCATCTGGGAAGAGCTATAGCATGCCTACCCCTGCTTGAGCTGCAGGAGCAGAACCATGATGAAGGGACTCTCCCCTCACATCAGCTTCCTCACAAAGTCAAAACCCTGAAGGAGAAGACATAAAAGATAAGCTGACCAGCTCCTGAAGGAGAAGAGAAATGAGACCAGCTACATAGCTCTGATACAACTTCAGGCAGCCTCCACAGCCTCCTCTCCCTCAATTGCCAGTGCCAGCAACCATGGAAATCTGGGAAAGGAAACTCAGCTATATAACATCCAGCACAGCCATTCAGAACTGTGGATCCACTAACTCAGCCAGTCCAGCAGAGCCCACAGCGCAGCTAAGAACCCAAGTGAGCACTCAGCACAAGTGAGACTGAAAGCCATTATAAAAGGTGGGTGGGGGCTGGAGAGATGGCTTAGCGGTTAAGCGCTTGCCTATGAAGCCTAAGGACCCCGGTTTGAGGCTCGATTCCCCAGGACCCACGTTAGCCAGATGCACAAGGGGGTGCACGCGTCTGGAGTTCATTTGTAGTGGCTAGAAGCCCTGGCATGCCCACTCTCCTCTCTCTCTCTCTGCCTCTTTCTCTCTGTCTGTCGCTCTCAAATAAATAAATAAAAATAAAAATAAATTTTAAAAAAAAGGTGGGTGGGTGGGAAGGCTAATCAAAATCTAAAAGGGGATGAATAAGTCATAAGTAAACCTACTTTTTTGGACAATGGAACACCCAGAAGCCATAGATTGTTACTTGAAATTTTTCAGTGCCAGGGATGGGTTACCTTGCAGTGAATTGTTGGCCAGGGAGGTCCCTGATACCACCCAAACATTATTGGCCATTGCCAAGGCTCTTGGTTTCCCACCAGGAATAGATGGTAAGATCCTACTGCTGAAGATTCCACATACTTGGACTGTAAGGTCACTGAGAAATCCTGCAGGAGTTGAGCTGAAAACCTCCTCTGTGTAAACCAGCTGATAAAAAGCTGGATAAAAGCCATGCTGCATACAGTTCAATGGGAGAGAGAGAAATAACCAGTGGAGATACTCAACAGTGGACACTACAAGCCTTAAATTTGGCCAGTGAGGCCAAATGACCCAACGGATGCAACAGTGGTATGTCCGTTATGGGGGAAACCAACTGCTCTAGTTGGACTGTAGGCCAACTCCATGGAAGTGAATACACCCCTGATACTGAAAACCTAAAACAGGGGGTAGCCATGAGCCCTGGGGGTGTAACATCTGCTGCTGTCTGGCTAAATGTATATACTATGCTTGCCAAACTACCCAGTAAGCACTTCTCTTAATGTTCATATATTAATACTATTCTCACTTTTGGTTAGAGAAACTTCTCTTTTCAGATGGTGGTGACCTCTACAATGACTCAAAAGGCACCACAGTGCTGAGAAGAAGTGACAGAGGAGTGCTCAGCACTGAAGTATCTCTATCACACCTTCTAAGGCTCAGGGTCCACTGCGGAAGAGGTGGAAGAAAGAATGTAAGAGCCAAAGGAAGGGTAGGACTCCTTACAACGTACTCCTCCAGACACAAAATGGCCTGGATATCCATGACCTCATAATGCCTGACACTACCTACACAAGACCATCATAATAGGAGGAAAAGTTGATGACATCAAAATAAAAGAGAGACTGATTAAGAGAGGGAAGGGCTATGATGGAGAGTGGAGTTGCAAAGGGGAAAGCAGAGGGAGGGGGAATTACCACAGGTTATTGCCTACAATTATGGAATTTGTCAATAAAAATTAATTAAAAATAAAAGTTAAAAAAAAAAGGTAACAGGGCCTACTCATACTGGATCAATGCCTGCTCAAAGCCTGGCATACAGGACTGCACTAGAAGTGCTAATCACACCATCAATGTCAGGGTAGGTTATGTGTTAGATTTGATTTGCTGGTCAGCTTTACCATTCTTAAATAAGCAGCTGTGTTTTGGAGTTCTCTTTTGCTGCTTCCTGACTTATAGTGCCTTTGTCTTGCTATACTGTCATTCTTGGGGCCTCATTCAGCCCCAGGCTGACATGGAATCCATTGACAAAGCAGAAATCTCAGCCTCTCAATTGACAGGATTAAGGGTGTGAGTGAGCCCACACCCTTAGGGACTTTGACTTTGTTAGATTATCTGTTTTTTTTTTTAAATCTGTTTGTTTTAATACCCACTCTTACATAAATACTCTGTGCTGGTTTTGATTGACTGTGTATATTACTCAGTTGAATTTTAGAATTTTCCTGTATTCTGCTCCACGCAGCCTACAAGAATACATGCATATCAAACAATCCCAACATCTAGGGTCACTTCTGCTGCTACTCTGGGAGTAATATAACAACAGCCATACCTGGCACCTTAAGCTCCTACACTGAAGATATATAACATCAGATTTGCATGTCTAGTAATACTGCAGATAATTAAAAAACCCAAGCATCAAATTAACACATGATGCAAAAATCTCTACATTATAAGAAACACAAAAAATCAAGACAATCCCACCCAAACATATAAATCCATCAGAAATGACCTCCAGTGAGACTGATTTAGATGAAATGCCTGACAAAGGTATCAAAAAATGATTATAACTAAGTTCAAAGAAATCAAAGAAGAAAACAAACTCCTGCAGGAGAAACAAATTTAATGAAATGAAGTCAATACAAGACATAAGTACAGAAATAGAAACACTGAAGAAAAACCAATCAGAAATACTAGAAATGAAAAACACAAGCAGTCAAATAAAACACTCTGTAGAAAGTCTCCCCAGTAGAACGGATCAAGGAGAGGACAGAATTATCTAAACTAGAAGACAAGGTGGTAGATCCAGTACAATTCAACAAAGAGAAAGACAAACTAATAGGAAGGCATGAATGGGAATTTCAGGACATTCAGGACACTATGAAGAGAGCAAATATAAGAATTCAGGATATAGTAGAAAGAGAAGAATTTCACTCCAAAGGCAAAGTAGGTGCTTTCAACAAAATCATATCAGAAAATTTCCCCCAAATAGGGAAAGGGATGCTAATGCAGATATAGGAAACATTTAGAACACCAAACAGACAAAACCTGGAAAGAACCTCCCCTTACCATATTATAATTAAACTACTAAACACACAAACCAAAGAACATATTTTGAAAGCAGGTAGGGAAAAATCAAGTCATAGTCAGGTGTGGTGGTGCATGCCTTTAATCCCAGCTCTTGGGAGGCAGAAATAGGAGGACTGCTATAATTCAAGGCCACCCTGAGACTACATAGTGAATTTCATGTCAGCCTGGACTAGAGTGAGGCCCTGCCTTGAAAACAACTCCCACCTCCGAAAAAAGAAAAATATAGTGACATATAAAGGCAAGCCCATCAGGATAACAGGAGATAACACAAACTTTAAAAGCCAGAAGGGCTTGGAATGACGCATTCCAACTTCAACTGTCAACCATGATTACTTTATATAGTAAAGCTATCCATCCAAATTGATGGAGAAATAAGGACATTACACAACAAAAACAGGCTAAAGGGGCTGGAGAGATGGCTTAGCAGTTAAGGCACTTGCCTTCAAGGCCAAAGGACCTCGGTTCAATTCCCCAGGACCCACATAAGCCGGATGTACAAGGTGGCACATGCATCTGGAGTTTGTTTGTGGTGGTTGGAGGCCCTGGCACACCCATTTCTCTCTCTCTCTCTCTCTCTCTCTCTCTCTGCCTCTTTCTCTCTTGCTCTCTCAAATAAATAAATAAAATACAAAAATAATAAAACAGGCTAAAGGACTATATGATCATATATGTTCACTAAGATGGCTCTACAGAAAATACTTGAAGGGATTCTTCACACTGAAGAGAAAGGAAAGCAAACCAATGAGGAAACAAGATAAAAAAGAAACCATATTCAAATATTCTCTAAAATAGACCATGTATTAGGAAACAAAGTAAATCTTCACAAATACAGAAAAACTGAAGTAGTTCCTTGTATTCTAGCTGATCACAATGGGATCAAACTACAAATCAACAAAAAGGAAAACTATAGAGCATACACAAAATCATGGAAACTAAACAGTAAACTACTGAATGATGAATGGATCATTAAATAAATAAAAAAGGAAGTACAAAATTTCACAGAATCAAATGATAATAACAACACAACATAACAAAACCTTTGGGACACAATGAAGGCAGTCCTAAGAGGAAAATTTATAGCTTTAACTCATATATTAAGAAATTAGGGGCTGTCTTCACGTAGGACTCCCGAGTAGGAGATTCAGGGTCGAATCTCATCTCTTTCACTCTGGTTACAAATCACTTGAAATATTTGTTAGTCAACTTTGCTTGAGGGCAGCAAGGCGAACCCCATCCTTACTCACTGGAGCTCAGCTTTGATTTTTAACTTCCCTTCCCCACCCTTCCAGAACACACACATTCCCATTCCAAAACTGATTTTATAGACATTTTAAACATGGTGATGCAACTTGGTGTGCACTACAGCAAATGTACAGGTGTTTTTTTTAAATTGTTTCCAAAAAAGAAACGGGACCTGGATTTAAGATGTAATTTTTAAATTTCTATTTTTTTCTGCAGCAGTTAGGTTAGAGGAGCCTCATAAACTGACCTCTCTACTTCCTCGTGTATTTTTAAGATTAATTGATGTGGAAAGGGCTTTGTTTGTCTGCTATTTATTGAGATCATTACCCTTGCGGTTTTTGTTGAAACTGCTTTTGGAAAAGGAAAAAAAAAGAAATGAACATTACTGACTTAACATTTTTGCACCTCCAGTTTTTCTAATCTGGCCTATTTTTATTTTTGTTTTTTTACAGTGAGATTTTTTTGATCTTCAGCTACAGTAAGTTATTATAATTTTTTTTAACATTTTTCCTGACTTTCCGCTGATTTCCTTTTTATTGTTGTTACTAGTTATTATTATACTTATGGTGGTGATGATGATGATGATAAATGATGATTTTTAAGCCGATTAAAAGAGTTTTTCTGAATGTTAAGAATTTCTTCGGCCTCCTGATTTGAACTTTGGAGTTTTGTATCTTGGGAGAGAAAGTGAAGGCGTTGGCATTTTTAAGTAGATTGATCAATCATATAAACCTTTTCTCTCCCAACCCCACCCTTGCCCTCAATCCCTTCCCCAAACTGGAAATAATTTTACTGGCTGTTAAGTCTATGACCTTATTTTTCTTGATCTTTAACTTAACTGTTTTAGAGCATCTCTGGACTTCTGTATTTTTAATTTTTTTATTTTTGTTTTTTTTATTTTTAATCTTTCATTTGTTAAATTTTTAAACTGTGCTGCAATAAAATGTGTGTGGTACTACTTAACACCTAGAATGGTGATGGCGTTTCCCCAGAAAGCCATCTTCCTCTTGTTTACCTTGAATCCCATCCTACTTTTCCTGTACACTACCCCTCACAAACCACAAGCCTCAGCAACATGGATGCCCAGCCTGGAGCAGCATCAGCCAGGATGACCTGGAGCCAGGGGGGCCTTCGGAAGAGATGCACACCCTTCCTGGGTGATGTTTTTCAGCTTTGTGAAGAACCTTAACTTCAAAGAAAATGACTAGCAATGTTACCAACAAGACAGATCCTCGCTCTATGAATTCCCATGTATTCATTGGGAATCTCAACACTCTTGTGGTCAAGAAGTCTGATGTGGAGGCCATCTTCTCAAAATATGGCAAAATTGTTGGCTGCTCTGTTCATAAGGGCTTTGCCTTTGTCCAGTATGTTAATGAGAGAAATGCCCGCGCTGCTGTGGCAGGAGAGGATGGGAGAATGATTGCTGGCCAGGTTTTAGATATTAATCTGGCTGCAGAGCCAAAAGTGAACCGAGGAAAAGCAGGTGTGAAACGATCTGCAGTGGAGATGTACGGCTCCTCCTTTGACTTGGATTATGACTTTCAGCGTGATTATTATGACAGGATGTACAGTTATCCAGCACTTGTTCCTCCTCCTCCTATTGCTCGTGCTGTGTTACCCTCTAAACGCCAGCGGGTATCTGGAAACACTTCACGAAGGGGCAAAAGTGGCTTTAATTCTAAGAGTGGACAGCGAGGATCATCTTCTAAGTCTGGAAAGTTAAAAGGAGATGACCTTCAAGCCATTAAGAAGGAACTTACCCAGATAAAACAAAAAGTGGATTCTCTACTGGAAAGCTTGGAAAAAATAGAAAAGGAACAGAGCAAACAAGCAGACTTGTCCTTATCAACCCCAGTAGAGGTAAAGAATGAAAAGACTGAAGAGGAGCAAACTAGTACCTCTGTGAAGAAAGATGAAACTAATGTGAAGATGGAGTCTGAGGCAGGTGCAGATGACTCTGCTGAGGAGGGAGATCTTCTGGATGATGATGATAATGAAGATCGGGAAGAAGACCAGCTGGAATTGATCAAAGATGATGAAAAAGAGGCTGAGGAAGGAGAGGATGACAGAGACAGCGCCACTGGCAAGGATGACTCTTAAGCACCTAGCAGGCTTTAGAAACCTTACAGATTGTTTCTTTACCTAGGCGTTTGTCCAAGATCAAAATTACACCAGATTCACTCCCCTAGAATCTTCAGCACATTTTCACTGTTGTTCTCCCTTACCTTGTCCTACCCACGTTCATTAATTCATACTATATTGCCCAATGCCAAGTTCCATTTTCACTTCCTTTGACGCTCGAAGTAGTTGTGTTAAGTCTTACCCTGTAATTTTTGCTTTTTTTTTTTTAATTTTTATTAACATTTTCCATGATTATAAAATATATCCCATGGTAATTCCCTCCCTCCCCACCCCCACACTTTCCCGTTTGAAATTCCATTCTCAATCATATTACCTCCCCATTACAATCATTGTAATTACATATATACAATATCAACCTATTAAGTATCCTCCTCCCTTCGTTTCTCCACCCTTTATGTCTCATTTTCAACTTACTGGCCTCTGCTACTAAGTATTTTCATTCTCACACAGAAGCGCAGTCATCTGTAGCTAGGATCCACATATGAGAGAGAACATGTGGCGCTTGGCTTTCTGGGCCTGGGTTACCTGACTTAGTATAATACTTTCCAGGTCCATCCATTTTTCTGCAAATTTCATAACTTCATTTTTCTTTACCGCTGAGTAGAACTCCATTGTATAAATGTACCACATCTTCATTATCCACTCATCTGTTGAGGGACATCTAGGCTGGTTCCATTTCCCAGCTATTATAAATTGAGCAGCAATAAACATGGTTGAGCATGTACTTCTAAGGAAATGAGATGAGTCCTTTGGATATATGCCTAGGAGTGCTATAGCTGGGTCATATGGTAGATCAATCTCTAGCTGCTTTAGGAACCTCCACACTGTTTTCCACAATGGCTGGACCAGATTGCATTCCCACCAGCAGTGCAGAAGGGTTCCTTTTTTTCCACATCCCCGCCAACATTTATGATCATTTGTTTTCATGATGGTGGCCAATCTGACAGGAGTGAGATGGAATCTCAATGTAGTTTTAATCTGCATTTCCCTGATGATTAGTGACGTAGAACATTTTTTTAGGTGCTTATATGCCATTCGTATTTCTTCCTTTGAGAACTCTCTATTTAGCTCCTTAGCCCATTTTTTGATTGGCTTGTTTGATTCCTTATTGGTTAACTTTTTGAGTTCTTTGTATATCCTAGATATTAATCCTCTATCAGATATATAGCTGGCGAAGATTTTTTCCCATTCTGTAGGTTGCCTCTTTGCTTTTTTCACTGTGTCCTTTGCGGTGCAAAATCTTTGTAATTTCATTAGGTCCCAGTGGTTAATCTGTGGTTTTATTGCCTGAGCAATTGGGGTTGTATTCAGAAAGTCTTTGCCAAGACCAATATGTTGAAGGGTTTCCCCTACTTTTTCCTCTAGCAGTTTCAAAGTTTCCGGTCTGATGTTAAGGTCTTTAATCCATTTGGACTTAATTCTTGTGCATGGCGAGAGAGAAGAATCTATTTTCATCCTTCTGCAGATATTTATCCAGTTTTCAAAACACCATTTGCTGAAGAGGCTGTCTCTTCTCCAATGAGTATTTTTGGCATTTTTATCGAATATCAGGTGGCTATAGCTACTTGGGCTTACATCTGGGTCCTCTATTCTGTTCCACTGATCTACATGTCTGTTTTTGTGCCAGTACCATGCTGTTTTTGTTACTATGGCTCTGTAGTATAGGGTAAAATCAGGTATGGTGATACCACCAGCCTCTTTTTTGTTGCTCAGTCTTATTTTAGATATTCGAGGTTTTTTGTGATTCCAAATGAATTTTTGGATTGTTTTTTCTATTTCCATGAAGAAAGCCTTTGGAATTTTGATAGGGATTGCATTAAATGTGTAGATTGCTTTAGGTAAGATTGCCATTTTCACGATATTGATTCTTCCAAGCCAGGAACAAGGGATGTTTCTCCACTTTCTAGTGTCTTCTGCAATTTCTCGCTTGAGTGTTTTAAAGTTCTCATTGTATAGATTCTTTACTTCCTTGGTTAGGTTTATTCCAAGGTATTTTATTTTTTTTGATGCAATTGTGAATGGGAGTGATTCTCTGATTTCATCCTCTGTGTGTTTGTTGTTAGCATATACGAAGGCTACTGATTTCTGTGTATTTATTTTGTATCCTGCTACATTGATGTAGGTTTTGATCAGCTCTAACAGCTTGCTAGTAGAGTCTTTAGGGTCCTTTATGTATAGAATCATGTCATCTGCAAATAATGATAACTTGATTTCTTCCTTTCCAATTTGTATCCCTTTTATGTGTGTCTCTTGCCTTATTGCTATGGCTAAGACTTCCAAAACTATATTAAATAGAAGTGGAGACAGTGGACACCCTTGTCTTGTTCCTGATTTTAGTGGAAAAGCTTCCAGTTTTTCCCCATTTAGTAATATGTTGGCTGTAGGCTTGTCATAAATAGCCTTTATTATACTGAGATATGTTCCTTCTATTCCCAGTCTCTGTAGGACTTTTATCATGAAGGGATGTTGGATTTTGTCAAATGCTTTCTCTGCATCTAATGAGATGATCATGTGATTTTTGTCCTTCAACCCATTTATGTAATGTATGACATTTATAGATTTGCGTATGTTGAACCATCCCTGCATCTATGGGATAAAGCCTACTTGGTCAGGGTGAATGATCTTTTTGATATACTCTTGTATTCTGTTTGCCAATATTTTGTTGAGAATTTTTGCATCTATGTTCATGAGGGAGATTGGTCTGTAATTTTCTTTTTTTGTTCTATCTTTGCCTGGTTTTGGTATCAGGGTGATGCTGGCCTCATAGAAGGAGTTTGGTAGGATTCCTTCTTTTTCTATTTCCTGGAAAAGCTTAAGAAGCAATGGTGTTAGCTCTTCCTTAAAAGTCTGGTAAAATTCAGCAGTGAATCCATCCGGGCCTGGGCTTTTTTTAGTTGTGAGATTATTGATAACTGCTCGGATCTCCATGTTTCTTATAGGTCTATTTAAGTGATTAATCTCATTTTGATTTAATTTAGGTAGGTCATATAGATCAAGGAAATCATCCATTTCTTTCAGATTTTCATACTTTGTGGAGTATATGCTTTTATAGTATGTCCCTATAATTTTTTGAATTTCTCTGGAATCTGTTGTGATGTTACCTTGTTCATCTCTGATTTTATTAATTTGTGTCTCTTCTCTCTTTCTTTTGGTCAGATTTGCTAAGGGTTTATCAATCTTGTTTATCCTTTCAAAGAACCAACTCTTTGTTTCATTAATTCTTTGGATTGTTCTTTTTGTTTCTATTTCATTAATTTCTGCCCTAATCTTTATTATTTCTTCCCGTCTACTACTTTTTGGTTTGCCTTGTTCTTCTTTTTCCAAGGCTTTAAGGCGAAGCATGAGGTCGTTTACTTGCGACCTTTCTAATTTCTTAATATAGGCACTTAAGGCTATAAATTTACCTCTTAGAACTGCCTTCATTGTGTCCCAGAGATTTTCATATGTTGTGTTCTCATTATCATTTGACTCTATAAATTTTTTGATTTCCTTTTTGATTTCTTCATTGACCCACTCATCATTTAGTAGTGTATTGTTTAGTTTCCATGATTTTGTGTATGCTCTATAGCCTTTCTTGTTACTGATTTGTAGTTTAATTCCATTGTGGTCAGATAGAATGCAAGGAATTATTTCAATTTTCCTGAATTTGTTAAGATTTGCTTTGTGTCCTAATATATGGTCTATTTTAGAGAATGTTCCATGTGCTGCTGAAAAGAATGTATATTCTGCAGCCTTTGGATGAAATGTCCTGTATATATCTGTTAGGTGCATTCCTTCTATGACCTCATTTAGTCCAGATGCCTCTCTGTTTATTCTTTCCCGGGATGACCTGTCAATTGATGAGAGTGGGGTGTTAAAGTCACCCACCACCACTGTGTTTGGTGTTATCTGTGACCTTAGTTCTAATAGTGTTTGTTTGACAAATTTGGGAGCCCCCATGTTAGGTGCATATATGTTTAGGATTGTAATGTCCTCCTGTTGGAGTGTGCCCTTAATCAATATAAAGTGACCTTCCTTATCTTTTTTGACTAACGTCGGACTAAAGTCTACCCTGTCTGATATTAGGATAGCAACCCCTGCTTGTTTTCTAGGCCCATTTGCTTGAAACACCGTCTTCCAACCTTTCACCCTAAAATAATGTCTATCCTTTGTAGAAAGGTGAGTTTCTTGGAGACAACAAATTGTAGGATCCTGCTTTTTAACCCAGTCTGCAAATCTATGTCTTTTCGTTGGGGCATTGAGACCGTTGATATTAAGAGATATTATTGAAAGGTGTGTATTTATGTTTGCCATTTGTGTGTGTGTGTGTGTGTTACTTGTTCTACCTGTGCTCTCTTCTGTTAACTGGTATTTGAGTATAGCTGGTTTTTTCTAGGTTCCTTATATGTGTGCTTTTCCTTTTGTTCAGCATGGAGGATTCTATCAAGTATTTTCTGTAGAGCTGGTTTTGTCTTCAGATACTCCTTTAACCTGCTTTTGTCATGGAATGTCTTTATTTCTCCATCTATTTGGATGGATAACTTTGCAGGATAAAGTAACCTTGGTTGACAGTTGTTATCTTTCAGAACTTGGAATATATCACTCCAAGCCCTTCTGGCTTTAAAAGTTTGTGTTGAATAATCTGCTGTAATCCTGATGGGCTTGCTTTTGTAGGTAACTTGATTTTTTTCTCTAACTGCTTTTAATATTTTTTCTTTGGTTTGTGTGTTTGGAAGTTTGAGTATAATGTGGCGAGGAGAGTTTCTTTCTGGGTTTTGTCTGGCTGGGGTTCTAAAGGCTTCCTGTATCTGTATTGGCACCTCTTTCCCAATTTGGGGAAAATTTTCCTCTATGATTTTGTTGAAGATGCCTACTATGCCTCTGGAGTGGAGTTCTTCTCCTTCTACTATGCCCTGAATTCTTATATTGGATCTTTTCATAGTGTCCCGAATATCTTGAAATTCCCACTCATACTTTTCTATAAGTTTGTCTTTCTCTTTGTTGGACTGCATTAGGTCTGCCACCTGATCTTCTAGCTTAGATATTCTGTCCTCTCCCTCATCCATCCTACTGGTGAGATTTTCTACAGAGTTTTTTATTTCATTAACTGTGTTCTTCATTGCTAGTAATTCTGACTGGTTTTTCTTTATTATTTCTATTTCCCTATTTATGTCTTGTATTGCCTTCTTTATTTCATTAAATTGGTGTCCTGCCTCTTCTTTGATTCCTTTGATTTCCTCTTTGATTTCCTCTTTGATTTCTTCTTTGATTGTTTTCATGTGTTCTTTGACCTCTTTGAACATATTTATAATTATTCTTTTGAACTCTTTCTCAGGCATTTCCTCTAACTCTTTCTCACTGGAGTACATTTCTGATGCATTAATACTTTTAGGTGGATTTATATCGTCTTGCTTTTTAGTGTTTCTTGTGTTATAATGTATATATTTTTGCATCTTGGATTAAGTTAATGCTTGGATTTTCTAGCTAGCTGTGTATTCTTGGCTGTATCAATTGATTTGATGTAATATATTTTCAGGGTAGGACCTTAAGGTATTAGGTGTGGCTCTTAAGACTCTCAGAGTATCTACAAAGATGTTCTTAGGGGTTGAGTTTCCCTGCTATAGGAGTATTCAAGCAGGCTGAGTGGAATAAAATACTGGTAGATTCTAAAATTTAACTAAACACTGTACACATTCAATCGAAAACAGCCCCGAGTATGTATGCAAGAGTAGTTATTATAATGACCAGATCCTCTATCAACAAAGAGGTTTAGATTTCTGGTCTGTTGAGGTATCCAAGTCAGCTTGTGACCAAGTGAGACCCTTCCCTGGTGCAATCCCAGTTACCTTGGGTGATTGTGGTCTCAGTCAAGTTGCTGCCTGGGTCGTCGGGCTGCTGTTCTGATTTCTGGAGCTGGGCACTTGCTTTTCCTACGGGGCAAACTGAGCCGCTGCTGCTGCCTCTGCTGCTGTTGTAGCTGCCACCCCCGGAGCCACCACCGCTGCTGAAGCTGCTGCTGCCGTGTCCACCGCCGCTGCTCACCCCGAAGCCGCTGCTGCGGGATCTTCCGCCGCTGCCGCTCCTGGGTCCGCTGCTGCTGGGGCCACTGGTACCGGTGCTGGAGCCGCTGAAGTTGCTGCCGAACTCTGCTCCCGCTTGGGTCCTGCTGTCAGCCCAAGTTGGCCTGGCCGGGTCCCAGGCCGCTGCTGTGTTCGCTGGAGCTGGGTTCAGGTGGTGGGGGAGGGGAGGGAGCCGCGGCTGCTCTGGTTGTATCGCTGTTCCACGTGTGCTTCTACCTCGCGGTCTGCTCTTCCCTCCGTTGCTCGCTGCCGCTCTCCCCTCACGTTTCCCGAGTTGTGGAGAGCGCGGTGTGAGGGGAAAATCCCGCACCTGGCTTGTCCTGTGGCTCGAGCCGAGAGTCCGGCGGCTTTCTGCCGCTCCGCGGCTGCGGCGGGTGGCCGAGCCGCCTCGGAGCCGCTGTTCCCACCTGTGCAGGCTCTGGATGCTCTGGAACTCTTCTACTTCTCCGCTGCCGCCTCAATTTCCTATACACCTCACTTTTTAGTAAAAGTGTGTATTTTGCTGAGTTTTTTTGGTCTTTTTCCCCCCTAGGCTGCTTTGGCGTGGTACCTACGCCGCCATCTTAACCGGAAGTCCCCTAATTTTTGCTTTTGATACCTCTTTATGACTTAACAATAAAAAATGTATGGTTTAAAAAAAAAAAAAGAAATTAGGGTCTGGAGAAGTGGCTTAGCAGTTAAGCACTTGCCTGTGAAGCCTAAGGACCCCTGTTCAAGGCTGCAGTGGCTGGAGGCCCTGGCATGCTCATTCTTTCTCTCTCTCTCTCTCTCCTTCTCTCTCTCTCTCTCTCTCTCTCCCCCCATCTCTGTCTCTCTGTGTCTGTCCTTTGCTCTCAAATAAATAAATATATAAAATAAACAAAAAATAAAAGTATTAAAAAAAAAAGAAATCAGAGAGGATACAAGTAAACATCTTAAGGCCTTGGAAAAGAACAAGGTAAACTCCAAACCAAAAATCAGTAGATGGGAAGATATAATAAAGATTAGGGCAGAAATTAAGGAAATAGGTACCAAAAAAAAAAAAAAAAAAACCCAATACAAATATTCAATGAAACAAAGAGTTGGTTCTTTGAAAGGATAAACAAGATTGATAAAGCCTTAGCAAATCTGACCAAAAGAAAGAAGAAATACAAATCAATAAAATTAAAGATGAAAAAGGCACCATTACAACAGATACCACAGAAATTCAGAAAATCATAAGATATACTTTAAGAACATATATTCCCCCAAGTTTGAAACACTGTAAGAAATGGATGATTTCTTGATTTATATGATGTATGAAAATAAAATCAAGATGAGAAAAATCATTAAACAGACATATAACAAGCATGGAGATCAAAAGAGTTATAAAAATAAATCTCCCAACTAGAAAAAGTCCAGTCCATGATGGATTCACAGGTGAATTGTACCAGACCATCAGGGAAGAACAACCAGCAATGCTTCTCAAACTTTTCCAGAGAATACAAAAGGAAGGAACAGTATCAAACTTCTTCTACAAAGCCAGCATGACTCTGATACCAAAACCAGACAAAGACAGAACATAAAAAGAAAATTACAGGCCAATCTCCCTCACGAATATAGATGTAAAATTTTCAACCAAATACTGGCAAACAGGATATAATAATATATCAAAAAGATCATTCACCCTGACAAAGTAGGCCTTATTCTAGAAATGTAGGGATGGTTCAACATACTCAAATTGATAAATGTAAAACATCATGCCATATAAATGAACCGAAGGACAAAAATCATGTATCATCTCAATAACTTCAGGAAAGACATTTGACAAAATTCAACATCCCTTCATGGTAAAAGTCCTAAAGAAACTGGGAATAGAAGAACATATCTCAAAACAATAAGGGCTATTTATGACCAACCTACAACCAACATATTACTAAATGAGGGAAAACTTGAAGCTTTTCCACTAAAATCAGGAACAAGACAAGGGTGTCAACTGTCCCCACTTTTAATATAGTACTAGAAGTCTTAGCTAAAGCAATAAGGCAAGAAACACATAAAAAGGATACAAATTGGAAAGGAAGAGAGAGATTGAATTATCATTATTTGCAGATGATATTGTTCTATACATAAAGGACCCTAAAAACTCTGCCAGCAAGCTGTTAGAACTGATAAACACTTTTAGCAATGTAGCAGGATACAAAATTAACACACAGAAATCAGTAGCTTTCCTATATACTAACTACAAATGTGCTGAGGAAGATATCAAAGAATCACTCCCATACACAATTGCCTCAAAAATAAAGAAAGAACCTTGGAATAAACCTAACCATGGAAGTGAAGGATTGCTACAATGAAAACTTTGAAACACTCAAAGTAGAAATTGTAGAAGACACTAGAAAATGGAAAGATAACCCATGTTCTTAGGTAAGAAGAATCAATATTGTGTAAATGTCAATCTTACCAAAAGCAGTCTACACATTTAATTCAATCCCCATCAAAATTCTTATGGCATTCTCCATGGAAATAGAAAAATCCTAAAATTCATTTGGAAGTTCAAAGAACTTTGAATGGCCAAAACAATTTTGAGCAATAAAAATAAGGTTGGTGGTATCACCACACCTGATTTTAAGCTATGATACAGTGCCACAGTAACAAAAACAGCATGGTACTGGCATGAAAACAGACATGTAAATCAATGGAACAGAATAGAGGACCCAGATGTAAATCCAGGCAGCTATAGCTATCTGATCTTTTGACAAAAATGCCAAAAAATTCATTGGAGAGAAAAAAAAAAAGCCTCCTTAACAAATTTGAAAATTGGATATCCATATATAGAAGATGAAAATAGATCCTTATTTCTCTCCATGCACAAGAATCAAGTCCAAATGGCTCAAAGACCTTAATATGAGACCTGAAACTCTGAATGTGCTTGAGGAAA
Organism: Jaculus jaculus; assembly: GCF_020740685.1. Classification (NCBI taxonomy): domain Eukaryota; kingdom Metazoa; phylum Chordata; class Mammalia; order Rodentia; family Dipodidae; genus Jaculus; species Jaculus jaculus. Next base: position 66,172,940 of record NC_059107.1, read on the forward strand.
AAGCAGGGAAAACAATTCAACATATTGACATAGGCAATGACTTTCTGAATATAACCCCAGTTGCTCAGGAAATAAAACCATTAATCAACTACTGGGACACCATGAAATTAAAAAGCTTTTGTACAGCAAAGTACATTGTGAACAGTGCATGAGACAACCTACAGAATGAGAGAAAATATTTGCCAGCTATACATCTGACAGAGGATTACTATCCAGGATATTAGGAAAAAAAAAAAAAAAAACCACAACTAAATAACAAGAAATCAAGCAACCCAGTTAAAAAATGGACTATGAAACTAATATAGAGAGTTCTCAAAGGAAGAAACACAGACAGTCTATAAACATCTTTTTAAAAAATTTCTACATACTTGACATCAGGAAAATGCAAATTAAAATTATACTGAGATTCCATCTCTCTCCTGTCAGAATGGCTATCATCAAGAAAACAAATGAGGGCTGGAGAGATGGCTTAGCGGTTAAGCGCTTGCCTGTGAAGCCTAAGGACCCCGGTTCGAGGCTCAGTTCCCCAGGTCCCACGTTAGCCAGATGCACAAGGGGGCTCATGCGTCTGGAGTTCATTTGCAGTGGCTGGAAGCCCTGACGCGCCCATTCTCTCTCTCTCCCTCTATCTGTCTTTCTCCCTGTGTCTGTCACTCTCAAATAAATAAATAAAAAATGAACAAAAAATATAAAAAAAGAAAACAAATGACAATAAATGCTGGTGAGGATGCGGAGAAAGAGGAACCCTTCTACACTGTTGATGGAAATGTAATCTGGTACAGCCATTGTGGAAATCAGTGTGGAGGTTCCTGAGACAGCTAAAAATAGATCTACTATGTGACCTAGCTATAGCACTCCTAGGCATATATTCTATGGACTCTTCCCACCACCTTAGAGATACTTGTTGATCCATGTTAACTGCCACTCTATTCACAATAGCTAGGAAATGGAAACAGCCTAGATGGCCCTCAGTTGATGAGTGGATAATGCAGATGTGCAACATTTATATAATGGAGTTCTACTCAGTGTAAAGAAAAATGAAATTTGCAGGGAAATGGATGAATCTGGAAAAGATTTTACTAAGTGAGGTAACCCAGGCCCAGAAAGCCAAATGCTTCTTCTTTCTCATGTATGGATTCTATATGTGAGTTGGAGTAAAAATCAGTAGCAGAGGCCAGTTAGCTAGAAAGGGACTATAAGGAAAGAAGAAGAATGGAGGACTTGAGAAGGTGGTATGGTATATATGTAAGTAAACAGATTACTGGGGGTTGAATGGCCTAAGTGAGTTCAGGGGAATAGATTAAGGAAGTTGTGGGGACAGGGTTAATCAAAATTTAAAATATAGGGCTGGAGAGATTGCTTAGTGGTTAAGGTCTTGCCTGCAAACCCAAAGGACCCAGGGACCTAAATAAGCCAGATGCACAAGGGAGCACATGCATCTGGAATTTGTTTGCAGTGGCTGGAGGCCCTGGAGTGCTCATTATCTCTCTCTCTCTCTACCTGCCTATTTCTATATATCTCTCTCTCTCTCTCAAATAAATAAATAAAAATAAAATATTTAAAAAATTAATGTTAAGAATAAGCCATATGGAAACCTACTCCTCACTATTTGGACTGAAAGCCCACTCCATGGGATGGAATACATACTTGGTACTGAAAACCTAGTTAAAAGCCTATAGCAGGGGAGGTCATGAGCTCTAGGGGTGTAACACTTGCTCTTGTTTGACTAAATGCATATATAATGCTCATCAAACTGCCCTGTAAGCACTTTTCTTACTGTTCATACCCATGTATTAATGCTACTCTCACTTTTATTTAGAGAAGTTTCTCTTTTCAGAAGGCAGTGACCACTGGAATGACCCAAAAGGCACCACAGTGCTGAGAAGAAGTGACAGAAGAGTGTTCAGCACTGAAACAGCTCTATCACATCTTCCTAGGATCAGGATCCATTGCAGAAGAGATGGTGGGAAGAATGTAAGAGTCAAAAGAAGGGTAGGACTGCTTACAATGGAATCTTCTAGATACAAAGTGGCCTTGATATCTATAACCTAACATTGCCTAGTACTACCTACACAGACCCTCAAAAATAAGAGGAAAAGATGATGCCTGTGAAGCCTAAGGACCCTATTCGAGGCTCGATTCCCTCCAGCCTTATGGACTGAGCAGCTACCAGGTTCCTTGACTTGGCCTGCAACTGCTATTGTTGAGCTGCCATAAACAAATCCAATAGAGACCCTATTTCTAACAAACAAACAAAAAATAAAGTCTCTTTTAATACAATTTATTCTATTAGCGATGTTCTTCTAGAGAATCCTAATACAGACTGCGGTGCCAGGAGTGGCTCTAGAGAAATGGAATTGTTAGGATGCATATCTCTAGTGGGCTTGGTGCTATCTGGAGTTGGCTCTCCAACTTCAGTGCAACTACAGGGCTCTACTGGTAATAAGGAGAACACTTTTGCTGGTAATAAGGAGGATGCTGATAATCCATGGTATGTGAAGGGATAATGACTCTCCTTGAAAACCAGAAAAAGACTAGAAAGCCTTAGAGAAACATCAGAGACAGCCATTCCCATACTAGCATTCCCAGATTAGCTTGACAACTCCTACGACTGATGGACTTCCCTTAACTCAGAAGGCCTTGAAAGAACAGAAACCATCTAGGGTATCCTCCCTTAGACAATTCCTGCTGAAAAAAGCCTATTTTCAGCAAAGACAAAAAGAGCTACAAGTCCTTTATCTACTTTTCTTGAATGTGCACTTAGTCCAGTTCTTTTTTGTAGGATCCTCTTTAGAAGCCTGAACCCCAGCCTAACTCAGTGCCTCAGCCTCCATCCTGTGGGAAGTCTGTAGCCCTTCGTCACTGTACTCCAATAAACAGTCTCTCTATCTGTTGAGATCAAGTCCATTGTTTGCCTTTTGATTTTTTTTCTTTAAACTTTCCTTACAGTGTAAACTATTTAAAGAACTCTGTGATACAAAAGTATTTGGTGATCCTGAGTCATGTCTTGTGAGGAGCAAGTGACTCTATCTAAAACTTTTGAATATTTGTGAAAAAGTAAGATGAATGATGATGCTGGTTGGTTGCTTCTACCATCTCTGAATAAACTATGGTATTAGGCAGGGTTCTTGATAGAGGAACAGAACTGCTAGAATGAGTCAATTATATTAAAAGGGGAATTTACTAGATTAGTTTATGGTAGTCCAATAGTAGTTGCAGGCCCAAGAATCAAGGAACCTGGTAGCTGCTCAGTCCCAATCTGGCACTGAGGCCTGGAGGCTTCCTAAGTAGCTACTAGGTTTTAATCCACATGGGTCTTCAGTCTGCACTAGTCTTCAGTTCACGCTGGAAGGCAGTAAGCAGCTCCAGCAGCCAAGTGGAAGGAAGCAGGCTCTTTTCACCCAGAGCTTCCTTACAAAACGTTCCCTTGTAAGAGGGGCCACCTGCTGTGGGGGAAGGGCTCACCCTGGGGGAGGGACTTCCTCCTTCAGTTAATCCTTTCTGGAAGCAACCTCAGAAACCCACCCAAAAGGGATTTCTGTGGATTATTAAATAGATCAAGTTGACAACACCTTAACCATCACAACTATTAGGGAAAAACAGAAGCCCAGAAAGGAAAATTCTAAGCTCAAGACTCACATACACAATCTGAAGATTTCTAAGAGTGTCCTGGAAGAGAGTCTCCTCTCTAGCCAGAACAGGGCTTAAATTGTGGAAAACCACAATCTCTGTAAAATTGGCTAATTTGCAATGCAAGCTCAAATCCCAGTCTCCTAGCCTTTCAGAAGTTAAAGTTAAGGGCACTGATTGGAAAAGAGTGGGACCCTATGACTTGGGATGGGAATGTGTGGGAAGACCCCTGAAGAATCTGGGGACACTGAACTGTCAGATTCCTGAAGAAGGTGTTTTGCATGAGTATGTGACCTCCCTTTCCTTAGCAGCAGTGTGTCCCCACCCCCACACCCTGAATCTTACCCTCTCCATCCTTGCCTGAGGGAATGAATCCTTCTTTGTCTGAGAACCAGCAATGATGCAGTGCTGAGACTCCTCATTGCCCATCCATCTTTGCCTCCAGGCCTATAACCAGAACCCTAAAGGTAAGATAGAAAGCATGACTCAAGAGGAGGTGAGGTACAGTCCTAAAGAATTTCAGGAGCTTTCTAACAGTACAGGCAGAAGCATGGGGAACATGTGTGGGAATGGATTTCAAGGGTGTGGGATGATGAGGAAGGAACATAAGATTGGATCAGGATGGACTTACTGAAATGGGACCATTGAGCAAAGATTTTAGATTTAACACTGCAGCTCATGCAGTTGGAAGGGGTGTCAAGAGTTTATTTGTTCAAAGGGGAAAGTGTGTGGGGGGGGAATTAACATGGGATTTTTTTTATAATCATGGAAAATGCTAATAAAAATAAATAAATAAATAAAAAAGAGTTTATTTGATTGGTTGGCTGAAGTATGAATCCAAAGATGGCCTACTGCGAATGAGCTCGAGCTGCCTCATATCTCTTGGTTTAATGTTGATGAAGGGATTCAAAACACTCAACTTGGAATGCTTGAGTGGATTTGCCATGTAAACTCATCTTTGACCCCACAATGGTACTAGCTGATTAATCACAGTGTTCCCAGAAGAGAAATAGATAAGAAGCCTACTAAGTTCCTGCTTGATCTGTATAAGCAGAAAAGGTCCAGAGCAAAGGAACAAAAGGCCACTTTGAATTACAGCAACAGAGAATAAGGTCTCTTATCCAGTTTCCAGATTTGTGCCAGTTTACAGATCCCGAGTCCCTTGATTGAAGGAGTGGCAAGTTCCCTCAAGGAGGACCCTCCCATAACCTCCAAAAGTTTCAAGATTAAGTTAGTCCTATCCTTCCTCAGAGGGACCTATGGCCGTTTGCTGGGGTAAGTGTACACTGGGGAAAAGGAAATAACCAGACATTGCGGGGCCTACTGGACATTGATTCCAGGAAATCTCAAACAACACTGTGGCTCTCCAGTCAAAGTAGGTGCTTATGGAGGTCAGGTGATCAATGGAGTCTTGCCAGATAGACTGAAAAGGTCCAGTGGGTCCCTGAACTAACCCTGTGGTTCTTTCCCCAGTCTTGGGATGCATAACTGGAAGCTTTGTTTTGTTTTTGGCTTTTTGAGGTAATGTTTCACTCTAGTCCAGGCTGACCTGGAATTTACTATGTAGTCTTAGGTGGCCTCAAACTCACGGTGATCTTACCTCTGCCTCCCGATTAGGATTGAAGGTGTACACCACCACACATGGCTCCCTCATATTATTTTATTTTGGTTTTGGTTTGTTTTTTGAGGTAGGGTCTCACTCTATCCCAGGCTGAGCTGGAATTCACTATGTAGTCTCAGGATGGCTTTGAACTCACAGCCATCTTCCCACCTCTGTCTCCCAAATGCTGGGGTTAAAGATGTGCACCACCACGCCCAGTTTCATTTTATTTTTGACAGTTCAATTATGTACCTGAGGCTGTTCTGGAACTAGAGCTCAACATGGACTTAACTTATGATCCTCCTGCTTCAGTGTCCCAGATGCCAGGATCATACCACATCCTGCTTTCCTCCCTCCTGCCTTCCCTCCCTTCCTTTTTTCTTTGTTTGTTCTTGTCTTTTTCCCTTTTTTCACAAAAGTACCTTCTGTTTTCTAAGCTCTTCCTTTAATCTTCCCCCCTACTTTTTTGATAGGGGGTTGAGGTAGGATCTAACCTAGGCTGACCTGGAACTCACTCTGTAGTCCAGATTGGCCTTGAATGGATAGTGACCCTCCTACCTGGGATAAAAGGCATGGGATACCACACCCCATTTGCTCCCCCTATTTTTGGATATCTACATGGTTTCTACTGGTTTGCTTTTCAAACCTCACAGCAGAGTGATGAAAACAAGCAACATAGGCAATATTCCATCATTATTATACACATGACATTTCACACTAAAACATTAATTTGGTGGGGTTTATTTTTTGAGACAGGGTCTCACTATGTACCCCAGGCTGGCATCAAACTCATAGGTAATTTTCTTGTCCCAGCTTCCTGAGTGGTAGGATTGCAGAACTTCATAACCACATCTAGCAAGTTTTTAATTTCTAGTGAAAGCCTCATACTGTGCTTAGCCATGTGAGCTTGGGGCCATGTTATGATGGAGCACCTAGCCTCAGCTCGGCACTGGGTTGGTGACAGGTGTTCCTGTGTGCTGGGACAGAGCTGCAGAGGCATGCTGCCTCCACCAGTGGTGCATTAATCAAACAGTAACATCTGCAGGGCATGGTGGTGCCGCCTTTAAGCCCAGCACTGGGAGGCAGAGGCAGGAGGATCACTGTGACTTTGAGGCCAGCCTGAGAGTACATAGTAAATTCCAGGTCAGCCTGAACCAGAGTAAGACATTTACAGGTGATTTATTTTTAAAAACTTCTGTATGTATGTATGTGTGAATGTACATGTGTACACGGGTGTGTGGAGAGCAGAGGTCAGTATCCAATGTCTTCCTCAATTTTTCTCCTCTTTACTTATTGAAACAAGGTCTATAACTTGAACCCAGAACTCAGCAGCTCTGCTGGTGTAGTTAGCTAGCTTGCTCCTCGGGTCCTTGGTCTCCACCTCCGCAGTGCTGAGATCACAGGCAGGTTCTCACATTCACCCAGTGTTTATGTGGATGCTGAGCATCTGAGCTCAGGTCCTCACATTCACAAAGCAAGCTCTCCAGGTCTCCCCTCACTCCCTGTTTTTGTTTTTGCTTTTTAACTTTCTTCAGACAGAGACTCATGTTAGCACAGACTGGTCCTAAACTCACTGTGTACAGAAGCTGGCCTTGAACTCCTGATCTTCCTCCCTTTATCTCTTAAGTGCTAGACTGTAGGCCTGCACCACTCTCAACTCACCAGTGACTTTGTGAAAGTTCACAACAGGGCATGTTCAAGGCTAGCCCTGTAGAAATATTCCTCAGCTGGGGAAACAGGTGATGTGCCTTCCTACTCTGACAAGTGACTCAGCCAACTTGACCAAACATCCAGAGAACCCCTCAATTTTACTTTGTGAGTTAGAAGTATCTTCTACCCTAAGGCAGCTCCTTTGCACTAAAAAACAAAACAATAACAAAAACCCATGCGCAGGGCTAGAGAGATAATTCAGTGGGTAAGGTGCTTGTTTGCAAAGCCTAAGGACCCAAGTTCGATTCTACAGTACCTACCTAAATCCAGATGCACAAGGTGGCACACCCATCTGGAGGTCGTTTTCAGTGACTGGAGGCCCTGGTGTGCCCATTCTCTCTGTCTTTCTGCCTCTTTTTGTCATAAATAAATACCCATGCATATATCCCTCCCCACACACAACCCAGTCACATACTCAACCTCAAAACCCTCTGCATGCAGAAAAAAAAAGACCAGAGTACTTTATTTCTTTCACATAGTGACCCCAAATGTCAATAATGCTTGTTCTCTACAAAGGTGTGTGGGGCCTTAAGAGGCCTGGCGTGAGGCCTTGTGGAACTTCCTGAGCCTAGCTAAAGTTTGGTGATCTGCCTCGGGCCAGGTACGCCTAATGGCTTCGGGCCTACTACTTCCGTGTAGGAGTTGGAATTTCCGCATGCGCTTGGGACCAATCATTTCAAGAGTCGCGATATGCTATTGGCCCTTACACCTCATCCTCTCCTGAGATCACCACCTTCGTTCTCAACATTATATAGGCAACCGCCTGTAACAATAAAGCGAGTTCCTACTTCGACAAGACTCCCGAATCAGTGTGGTTTTTCTCCGGTGACTAGGAGAGGTTCTGAGTCGTCCGGCACCCCTCCTCCTCCTCAACATGGGAGGAACCAGCGGGCCTGGTCCTTCCTCAGCACTACCTGCAGGGGGGGGCGGGGCGGGGGGGGAGCCCTGCAAAGGTGGACCTGAAGTAACTCCCAAATTACACACATTAGAATATAAGCAAGCTTAGGAGTTGGGGATTTAGCTCAGTGGAAGAGCACTTGCAAGGCCCTGGATTCCATCCTCAGCACTGAGGAAAAAAAATCATAAAAAGATTTAAAAAGGGGGCGGGGTTACTTAAAATATGGGAAAGCTTAATTAAAAATCAAGATCTGCTGGGCACATGATGGTGCACACTTTTAATCCCAGCACTCAGGAGGCAGAGGTAGGTGGATCACTGTGAGTTTGAGGCCATGATAGGACTACATAGTGAATTCCATGTCAACCTGGGCTACAGCGAGACTCTACCTCGAAGAACAAAAACAAAAAAGATTCAAAAACTCAAGATCAGAGAAAAGATCTTAGGAAAATTTGGATGTAAATATCCAAATGATGGGACTCACATAATTATTAAAGACATGGTATGAATTTGGCTCTGAGACTCCTGGCAACCAGAGAAGAGAAAAATGACTTGCTCCATGATTCACTGTTCCCTGGGAGGAAGTAATGGCATTCCTGCATTGGATTCTGAATTATCTTGTCCAATGTTAACAGACCTACATAAGGAAAAGAGCACACCTTTCTCTTGCTCACCAGATCCTGTTCTGGCTATTTCCACCAATGCCCCTGTCTGTCCCTGCTGTTCCACACCCTGGGCCAGTCGGCTCTTGACCAGAGCTTCTTGCAAAGTTTTATTATCAGAACCTCTGCAGTTGCTCAGTGTTCACAGCTGAGGTGGGGAGCCTTCACTGAGGTCTCTCCAGAGTTCTAGCCACTGTTGAGAGGCATTGCTACCTCAGTCTCTATTAAGTGAGGCTACTATGGCAGCCCTCTGCCCTCTTCTGATGAGATGCTGCCTGGGGAGGGCATTTCAGTGTTTTTGCCTCTTCCCTACCTCTGAGCTGTGCTGCCTGCCTTCTAGTGCTCCTCTGAGCCACTCTGGTAGGGTTTGTCTTGAGTTTCAAAACTGCACGGGGTGAGGTACCACCAGGATATTGCCCCCTTACCCCATGGACAGTGTCTACATTCTGTCCTGAGTCACATTTTTTTTCTGCTCCCTCTTTCAGTTAACCACTTCCTGCCCTCTATTTACCATCTAAATAGCACAGTTGGAATGACAAATTTGAATAACACCGCCTCCCCCACTAACGTATGTAATTTTTCCTTCTAGGCATATTTCCTCACTGAATGTTGGCATTTTGTAAAATAGATAGTAAAAGTGTGGTGTCACAGGGTCCACAACCCAAACCTCTCATACAGCAGCTTCTTCCTCCCCACACACCCGAAGCACAGCAGGTGGGGGCCACCGACACCCCACAGTATCTTTACAAGAGGAAAGTCAAGCTTGTGAGGAGTCACCCCTAGCTGTCTTGGGAGTTCCTCCGTCTTCTGCAACAGCTTATTCCAAGCCCTGCAAAGAAAAGATGTCACATACAGGAAATTGGTGATCCTGTGATCCAGCGAAGGAGGGTAGGGCTGAAGTGGGATTGCTGAACATCCAGTGGCTTTTGTCACCCTCTCTACGCACATGGACAGATGTCTTGCCTCTCTTTCCCTCAGCGTCCTTGGTAAGGAGGGAGTGGCAGCTCCCGTCTCCCAGGATCAGATGTGAGGACCCGTGGCAGGCAAGCATGGAGGTAGTACAGGCTGATGGAGTGTGAGAGACCCACAAGGAGCAGCAGTCATGGGGTTGCCATGCACAAACCAGCCAGGGCAGTGGCTGAAAGCTGGCTTACAGTTAGTTATCGCTACCTCAAAGCCACAGTAGGCCAGGGCTCCTGGTGCTTTGGTGGAACTTGGCTTCACAGGTGGTGTGCTTATTAGGTTCATTTTGGAACCTAATCAGAGATGACCTGAGAATTATGCACCCTTGGAGGGCATATCTCATGTGTAAGAGAAGCATGTGAATCAAGCCACCTTTCCAAAACTAGAGTGTTTTTCTCTTTTTTTCTTTTTGGTTTTTCTGAGGTAGGGTCTCACTCTAATCCAGGCTGACCTGGAAATCACTATGTAGTTCCAGACTGGCTTTGAACTCACAGTGATCCTCCAACCCCTGCCTCCTCAGTGATGGGATTAACAGTGTGCACCAAAATTCCTAGCTTCTTTTTCTTAAAATCTGAATGCTGGGCTGGAGAGATGGCTTAGGGGTTAAGCACTTGCCTGTGAAGCCTAAGGACCCCGGTTCAAGGCTCAATTCCCCAGGACCCACATTAGCCAGATGCACAAGGGTTCATTTGCAGTAGCTGGAAGCCCTGGGGTGCCCATTTTCTCTCTCTCTCTGCCTCTTTCTCTATCTCTCTCTCTGTCACTCTCAAATAAATTAAAAATGAATAAAATATTTTTTAAAAAAGATCTGAAGGCTACATGCTATTACAGTTAAGTTCTATGGTATTATAAAACTCTCAAACTGGCTGTGGTGGCACACATCTTTAATCCCAGCACTGGGGAGGCAGAATTGCCATGAGTTGGAGGCCACCCTGAGACTACATAGTGAATTACAGGTTAGCCTGGGTTAGAGCGAGACACTACCTTGAAAAACAAAAACAAAACAAAAAGTAGTAGTAACAGTCAAGCCAAGCCTGGTGGAGTATACTTGTAAGCCTAGAATCCTAGCAGCTCATGAGGCTGAGGAACACGAGTTCTAGGCAAGTCTGAGCCATATAGCAAGGTGCTATCTCATTAAAGAAGAAAAGCTCAATTAGGGGCTTGAAGTACAGCTCACTGGTAGAGTACTTGCCTAGCAGGCATGAAGCCTCTGTTCCAGCCCCCTGAATTGCAAGAAAAAAAAAAACACGAGAAATGGGGAGGGGGAGGAGAGAAAGACACACACACACACACACACACACACACACACACAGGGAGACACTTACAAGCCTGAAGATCTGAACCCACATTAAGGATGCTAGATGTGTTAGGCATGTGCTGGGCATGGTAGTAGATGCCTTTAATCCTAGCACTTGGGAGACAGAGGTAGGAGTATCATTGTTAGTTTGAGGCCAGCCTGAGGAGACTACATAATGAATTCCAGGTCAGCCTGAACTAGAGAGAGATCCTACCTCAAAAAAAAAGAATGCTGGATGTGGTAGATTCGAGTCTTTTCAGAGGGTGGTGACCACTGAGGTGACTCAAAACTCCTAAAAATGAAAGAGGGGTGTTCAGAACTAAATGAGACGTATCTGTCACACCTTCCAAGGCTCAGGGACTACTGCAGAAGAGGTGACAGAAAGAATGTAAGTGACAAAGGAAGGGGAGGAGTGCTTACAATACTGTCTTACAGACACAAAGTGGCCATGACATTCATGACCTCACAGTGGCTGATGCTACCTACATAATACATATATAATAGGAGGGGGAAAAAGATGACATCAAAACAGAAGATAAAAGAAGTGATTCAGTGGAAGGTGATTTAGGAAAGGTAAAAGGGGTGATGAGAAGGGGTTATGATCATGGTACATTGTTTATAGTTATGGAAGTTGTCTATACAAAAGTTTTTTTAAAAAAGAATACTGGATGTGGTGGCCTGCACCTATAAAGGTGAAAACAGGCTGATCTTCTGGTGCTCAATGGCTAGTCAGACTAGCCTAATTGATGAGACCTGATTTCAAAAGATGAGCAGTGCCTGAGAGGAATGACACCTGAGTTGTCTTCTGGCTTCCACATATGCACACAAGTGCACCCCCCCCATGGGTACACACACATGCATACAAGCACGAAAAGAAAGGGTGGGAGAGCAGGGGCAGGAGTGAGGTTGGTTGATTACCAGTCAAGAATGAAGAAAACATAATTTTTCTCCTCTTGACCCTGAACAAGTGCTGTCCTGAAGGAATAAGGGCATAGCAGGACACATACATAACTGTGCCAAGAGAAGGATGTGAATGTGCAGCTTGTGAGAACAGGAACCTGGCTGTCTTTCTCAATGATGTGTCTTCAGCAGTGTGACAGAGCCCAGCCCTTAGCATCAATTTTGTTAAGTGAATGAACGTAAATTGTCCAAAGGTTTCTCCCCCTTCAGAACTATGCCAATTGTGAGATCTTTCCTATGTGCTCCATAAATGTTCAGCCTCCCAACCACGTCCAGCCCCATAAAGCTGGTTCTTTCCTGAGTCCTGGCTGTGGCCCCAGAGGGTCTCTTTCCTAATAACGCTCCTGTCTTCCCAGATACTCTCTTCAGGGCCAGCTGGAGCATTATACAGGGCCATAACTAACTGCAGCATGTGGAATTGTAGGTACATATTTCATACCAGATGGTGGGTGGGCTGACCCCAAAATGGAGGTTTGGTGGCTATGGGTAGAGTGTTTGCCATGCAAACATGAGGGCCCCGACTCTGAACTTCTGGCAGCTGTGTAAAAAATGCTGGGTGTGGTGGCACACACCAGTAATCCCAGTGCTGGAGAGGCAAAGACAAAAGGACTCCTAGGGCTTGTTGGTTAGCTATTCTAGCCAATTTGGTGAGCTCCAGGTTCAATGAAAGACCTGTATCAAAGAATAAGATGGAGAGAGACTGAGGAGGACAATGGACCTTCACCTCTAGCCTCCACATGCATATACACACATCTATGTACCCATACACATATGAACACACATATACACATGTAGGAAAAAAGATGGGGAGTCTCGGCTGTCCTGTAACCCCAACATACTTCCTGTATTATCAGAGATATCTTGTAATGAAGACTTGATCAAGAGGGCTGGAGAGATGGCTCAGCAGTTAAGGCATTTGCCTGCAAAGCCTTATGACTAGGATTTGATTCCTCAGTACCCATGAAAAGCCAGGTTCCCAAAGTGGTCCGGCACTCCCATACTCATATTCTCTCTCTCTCTTTCTCTCTCTGATTACAAATAAATAAATAAATAAATAAATAAATAAATAACCAACCAACCAACAGCCAGAGAACACACAGGAAGGATGGGATATGGATGCCATGGTGGTGACATCGCCACTAAATCTGATCAAGAAATGACTCATTGACCCAGGTATAGTGTTATATGCCTTTAATCTCAGCTCTGGGAAGGTAGAGGGGCAGGATAATCAGAAATTCACGGTCATCCTTGGCTTATTAGCAAACTTGAAGTCAGTCTGGGGTCTCAAAAAACAGGAAGGAAGGGAGGGAGGGAGGAAGACAGGAAAGAGGAGAGGAGAGGGAAGGAGAGAGAAAGGAGGAAGAGGGAGAGAAAATGAGAATGAAGGAAAAGGAGCAGGAGAAAGAAGAGGAAAGAGGAAAGTGTGATCAACTGAATGGCCACATAAGCAAAATCCTCGTTACTCAGAATCCCAAAGTGAGTATGCCATGAAATTTTTTTTGGCACATATGTTTAATCACAGCATTTGGGAGGCAGAGGTAGGACTGCTGTGAATTTAAGACCAGCCCGGGACTACAGAGTGAGTACCAGGTCAGCCTGGGCTACAGTGAAACCCTACCTCACAAAACAACAACAACAAAAAAGCAAACTGGGAAGCAAAACAAAAGACCACCATTTCCTTAAGAATGAAATAATTTATTTGTTAATGGATGAATACAAATATACACAATAAAGATTCTCCAAAACATGTGATGGTTTCTAAAAACTCATGCGCTAACTACAGCAAACAAAACAAAACAAAGCACCATTATCCATGGACTTCACATGGATTTACATTGGTGTGGTAGTTATTTCAAAAAGCATCCAAAAATAGAATTTTCAATTGGTCATCTGTGGCTCTCAAGGAAGGCTGTTTACCTTTAGGAAGATGATCCACCAAACCTGGTTCACAGAACCATTCCAGGAGCACCAATTCGGTGGGGGGTGGGGGGGAGGGAGTTAAAGGCAAGCTTGGTTTTCTGATGAAAGCTAAAATAAACACTGCCCATTCAATCCATCACCCTCTTGCAAAAACAAGAAATCAAAATAAGAAATTACTGATTCTTCCTGAGCCAGAGTGAGACCCTACCTCGAAAAACAAAACAAAACAAAACCAAAAAAAAGAAACAAAGAAATTACTGATTCTTATTTTTATGCTTTTAAGAGAAGACAAACATACTCAATTTCCTCAGCCATCCAATAGCTGAATCCAACAGTGCAGGTCAGTTATTTCTTCTTCCAGAAGAATATAGTATCACCCATGTTATAAATAGTGACAATGATTGCACCCACCATAACCCAGCATCTTTGGAACCAAAACATCCTAAAGCCTACAACTTGTCTCATCATAGGAAAACAGTTGGTTAAAAGGTCTCAGGCTATCTTCCCCCAGAAAAGACTAGGTTGGGAGTAGCCAGCTACTCAAAGATTCTGCCTCAATCAGAGAGACAATTAATATGAAACTGCCTATGAGCTTTTTAGTACCTGGTGTCCAACACTCAGGGGCAACAAAGCAAGAAGACAAAGAAAGGAAAGTAAGGGAGAAACAGAAAAGCATGATGGTACTCTTGCCAATACAATATGGTAAAAAAAAAAACCCCACAAATGTACGTCTGTATCTACTTTTCAAAAATAAGTTCTCTCTTGAAGGGATATGGAAGACATTAAGAGGAACAAAGTCCACAAAACCCATCATATCAAGCCCCAAGATATTGCTAGAAGGTTGTTTTGAGCATTATATCCCCTTTCAGTGTCATGTTCTCAGACCTCAGGATTTGCCCTTGACCAAATCAGAGATGGAGAGAAAGGCACACTGGAAACCCCAGGAGGATCTTGGCTTCAGTTGGACAAAGCAGAAGTTAAAGGGAAAATGCTGCTTTTACGACCAAAACAACAAAACCACTTCAGTGGCTACTTCAGTGCTTGACTCTGAGCGGATGCTAGAATTATTCTAGTTTTGGGTTGACAATAACAATCTAGGCTCTGCTCAACATCATCAATCGATAAACTAACATTAGTCTGCAGAAAACCCAAATCAAAACACCCTGGGTACTCAGCTTCTAGTCAAGTCAGCTGTTTATGGAATGGGACAAGAGACATGTTCTCAGGACATGAAATTAAATTGATGGTGTGTTTTTATTTTCCCACTTGCATCATGTTGGTGCACATGAGTGCAGTTTAGATATTTTTGGTTTTTGAGGGAGGGTCTCCCTTTAGCTGAAGCTGACCTGGAATTCACTAGGTAGTCTCATGCTGGCCTTGAACTCACAGCAATCCTCCTACCTCTGGGATTAAAGGGGTGCACCACCATGCCTGGCAATTTTAGCTTTTTAAAGAGAACTTTTATAGCACCTGGGAGGCAGAGGTAGGTGGATCACTGTGAGTTCAAGACCATCATAAGACTACCTAGTGAATTCCAGGTCAGCTTGGGCTAGAGTGAGAACCTTTTTCAGAAAAAAAAAAAAAAAACCCAAACTTTCAAATAAAACTATGTGTGCTTGTATTTCTACACATGTATATTTATATACAATTGTCGAAGTAAGGCTGGGGCTTATGTTTTTGCCCATCCTCTCTTCCTAACAACCCTAAGAGAAAGATTTTCTTTTTTGTTTGTTTGTTCTAAGTTAGGGTCTCACTCTAGCCCAAACTGACATGGGACTCTGTAATCCTAGGCTGGCTTCAAACTCAGAAATCCTCTCCTACCTCTGCTTCCTGAGTGCTGGAATAAGGGGTGTGTCCCAAGTCTGGCAGATTTTTTTGTTTGCTTAAGAAAACCTAAACAACCAAAAAGATAATGTCTTGGCACTCATGCTGGTGATCAATGAAGGACAGGAGCCAGCTGTCTTGGGTGCAGGTGGTTACAGGGTTGGTTAGAGAAAGAAGCCTGCTTATAAGCACATGGACTTTGGCTTACCTCAAACTTTCAAAGCAGTGGTGGTCAGTTTATTACAAGTGCATTAAAAGCAGAAGAGGTCTAGCAGGCTCCATATGTACATGCAATCAGGTTAAAAAGGACCAGACAAACAGGGCCAAGATCAAGTAATTACTGCTTTATATTGGGACATGACACTTCATATTTCAACCAAAAGACAAAAATGCAGTTTAACTCAAAGGTACAACAATTAAAACATAGAAAATAATAGCAACTCTCAGATACCTTATTTCTAAATGAAATAAACATGTATACAAATTTTGTTCCCTTCCTTCCCCCAGTACAAGCCTATCAGCTTCTGCCAGTCTTGAGTTTTCAATGCTGTGTAGCATCCAGCATCGTGGGCTTGTGAGGCGCTTGGATGTAGCAATTAAATATAATGCTTCAGAGGTTGAGCAAATGGCATTAGGAAGGTACCTCAAAGTGCAGATGTATCTTCTTTACACACCATACAGGTTTAGCTGGCTCTGTGACTATGCTAAACTTAGGAAGTGGGCTTTCAGAATGTGAAAGGCATACAAGCTATATTTCAGTGCAAATCTTCAGCAGGTAATTGGAATGGATGCCAACAATTAAAAAGGAAAATCCTGTGTCACCTTTCCTTTCCTCAACGAAAGTTGAAATGGAAGAGAGAAAAAAAAAAACAAACGAGAATGAAGCAAACTGAATTATAGATTACCTTGGAGTCATTTAGGGATCCACGACTTCCAACATAAAAATTTTAGTACATTAAAAAATTATTAAAGAAAACCATGGATGTGATGATCTTGAATTGAGAAGTCTTCGAGGGAGAATAAGACAATGTGCAGTGGGTCTGAGGAGTGGTGAGGGTGTGGAGTGCTGTGACTGTAGAGAGGCTGCTGAGCAGTGGAGTCTTTAGGCTGCAGTGTATCTGTGTATTTTAGGAATGTTCCATTGCTTTGTGACACTCTGCCTCAGCATCACAGGTTTTATAAATGGTTCATAATCAATGAAAAAGATTCACAAAGGCTGAAAAGATCCAGACCTCAAAAATATTAAGAAGAATTGAACCAACTTTGTAGGTACCTATGTACAAAGTTTCTAGAACATCTATAAAAGCACAAAGTCGTAAGAATTTATTTTTCATTACATTAGTTTATATAAAATGAATAAATAGTATTTATAGATTTCATGTGTCTTATGTACATATGCATGTGCTCTGATTTGGCTTAAATAAAACTGCTACAAAGTGGAAAACCACTTAAGGGGGAGATCATAACCAAAGTGAAATCACTGACCCAAAAGTCTCTCTAAGGAAGGTTCTGGGTATATAAATCCAGCTGGTTAGGGCTCAGGTGACACCAAATAGCCCCTCCAGCAGAAGAGGGGCCCATTTCTCTCACTAGTGGTGGCTATTAGCTCAGCCAGGACAGGAGCTCAATTATTGCTGAAAAGTTAAGACAGGAACAGAGATTAGAATGGGACCAAATGTTGTTCATTTTGGGGTGGGGGGAAGAAGCATAATCATTTTTATGTGGAAAATGGAGATCTCATTTATCTCTGAGGTAGGAAAAAGGTTCCAGACACAAGGAGCATTGACAAACTTTAGACAGAAGTGCACTCAGGCTTCTATCAAGTTGGGCAACCCCAAAGATAGGTTGTTAGGTGTCTGTTTTAGAGTAGGGAGGGCCGGGCTGTGGACTGCATGGAAGGGTGTTTTCTGAAGGTAATCCCAACTTCCTTGCCAGGCAAGGCTGTGGTAAGTGCTCTTCAATTTGCTTTCAAAGCTTCCTTCGGAGTTTTGAGATCCAGATCTTGACATAAGTTTGTTGTCTCTTTCAGTTTCCTATGCACAAGTCATACTTGGACTTTTCTCCTAGTCAAGTAACACTGAAAACCAAAGATCTTAAGAAAGGGATGGTCAGTTGCAGAAGGGCAGTAAAGAGGGGGACGTTGCTGAGATGTGAACATTGCTGATGCGGGCTAAGAATTTGTGGGTGCTTTGAATTGACTGGAATGTAGTACAGTTTCTCAGAGTCAACTTTTATGGAGAGAGAGAGAAGCTACTGATCGCACTCAGAAACCCACAATCCTATGCACTTCCTGGAAAATTGGAAAGAGCTGAATTTGGTAAAGGTGATACATGAAGTTTGTGTGCAAGGGTGTCGTGGGCAATACACTACCTAGTCAGATCCCACAGCGAGTGCCAGCAGGAGCCTCTCCTATAGCCCAAGGCACTCCTTGCGACTGTCCTGTAGTTTTACTCTCTTGAGGCCGGCACTGGAGTAACCCTCGTCACTGCCAAGGCTCTGTGTACTGCTGCGCTCATCAGAGTCGCTCACGCTGCTGCTGCTCCAGTCCAAGTCCCCTGTGAGGTAGTCTGTGCTCTCCACATCCACATCGAGCTCCTCTGTGGGATGGGACACACACATGGGTGAAGGCCACCTTCCCAGAGTGTGCAGCCCTATCAGAGCCCCCCATAGCCCTTTCTCAGACACTAGCTCATGGAGAGGACCAACACCAGCATCCTGCCACTCAGCTTTCCCATGGCCCAGGCCCTTCCTGATCTCCTTTCCTGCTGGTTCTGCCTCCATCCCCTTGGCGGGTAGGGGCTCACCCCTGTCCGAATCAGAGCGCTCCGAGGAGACAGCAGAGCCAACGCTGTCCATGCGCACCCGCTCCACACCCAGCCGCTCCAGCTGCCTCTTCAGGTGTCGTTGCTCCCGCTGCAGCTGGTCAATTTGGTGGACGGCCTTTAGATCACAATCTTCAAGTTTCTGTAAGTCAAAGGGGTGGTTGTAGGGCCCTCAAGGATTTTATAAATGGGCAAAGACCCTACTACTGCCCTTCCAGCTGTCCTCAGAGGCCATTTGGTGGGTTATTCTTCTCTCTGACAGTGAGTTGGTTGCTAGTCACAGAGGTATGCAGTGAGTCTGTCTAGATCCTTGACCACACAACCCCACCTAAAAATCTGGTTTTTTGTTTTTTTTTTTGTCTGTAGTGACCTGAACACCATGTCTCTCTGATCTAGAAAACCACATGAGCTACAAGACACTTCTATTTAACATTATGTTCATGCTAGGACATATTCCAGTCACATAAGCATGGTTGTGTCATACTAAATCCCGATTAACATCTGTTGTTAGCAGGAAGCAAGTTCTTTTTAAAGTTCTGACTCCAAATTGTCCAGCAGAAGACTTTTCCATGGATGACTTATTTTTACAAATCTGCCCTTTAGCTTCTCACATTTTTCAGATAATTAAGACGGATGTTTAATTTTAGCTACTCTTCTTTCAACAGAGGCTCTTTTCTTCCCAGAACTGTTGTGCATGCAGGCTATTAAACATCAGTAAAGTGTTGTTTGTCCAACTAATATATGGCTGTGGTTCTCAGAAATACAAGCTGGACACAGAGGGTCCATTCTGGGCCACAGATGTGCACAAAGACCTGATCCCCATCTTGTGAGTATACAGTTTAATCATGAGATACCCAACAGTCACATAGTCCACTGCCAAGGTATACTGTGTCAGGTACTGAGGCTGAGACACCCATAACAATACCACCCACCATAGGAAGCAGATAACCACAAATTGGCTAAGGTTGCTCAGGTTTTGAGCTAGTGAGCCTTGAAAGCGAAGGGAGGTTCACCAAATGGAGAAGAGAGGTCTGGTATAGTATAGAGAGCAACACATAGAAAAGTAACAGCAGGGACTGAGGAGATGGCTCAGTGGTTAAGGCGTTTGCCTTAAAGCTTAAGGACCCAGGTTTGATTCCTCAGTACCCACCCACGTAATCCAGATGCACAAGGTAATGCATATGTCTGGAGTTCATTTGCAGTGGCTAGAGGCCCTGGCACACCCATTCTCTATCTTCCTTCTCTCTAAAATATATAAATAATTTTTTTTTTTTAAATAAGAGCAAAGGACCAAAAGAGGCCTATAGCCAGACACTGCAGCAAAGGCCAAGGAGCCTGAGTCAGTGACCTGTGAACCCTAGCTTAGGCTTTTGTTTTCAGAACGCACCATACTGGGGGTGGAGGCAGAGTGTGGCAAAGACTGAGGGAGTATAGCTCACTTGGCAATGGTGGGGTGCTGGTAGACAGATTGGGTTTTCAATCACTGAGGTCTTGGTGATGGTTGGACACATCTGTCTGAGCCACAGGAGCTCTAGTCCTAAGGTTTTGGTTTTTGTGATCACATAGAAAGGGTCTGGTCCAGAGCAGGTGAGAAGAAATGGTGAGAAGTGATAGAGGTAGAGTGATAGAAGTGGTAGAGGAGACACTCTGGTTTGTCCTTCTTCGCAACTAAAAAACCCTTCCCAGGTGGGAAGCAACAAAGCATCAAGCCAAGGTACACTTACCTTTATGTGCAACTTGGCTTTGGTTAACAAACTCAGTGTGGTGTGTCGGCTTGACTCAGGCCCCAGGGGCACCAACCCCTTCAATTTCTCCAGGCACAAACGAAGGTGAGCACGTCTGCAGAAACAGAGTAACAGTAGCAAGTGAGAATCCTCAGGATGGTCCTGAGAGTGTGGGGCCGTCTAGGCCAATGATGGTAAGTGCCATCACCATGTGAAGCCAGGCATCTCTGTTCGGAACTAACATACAGCAAAATCCAGAGTTTCACTTTTTATTTTTTTATTTTTATTTTTTGAGGTAGGGTCTTGCTGTAGCCCATGCAGACCTGGAATTCACTATGTGCTCTCAGGCTCGCCTTGAAATGATAGTAATTCTCCTACCTGAGCCTCCTGAGTGCTGGCATTAAAGGCATGTGCCACTACACCTAACCTAAAATCCAGAGTTTCGAAGATAAGTCAGGGTAGGGAATATAATCTGCTCTCATTACACTTTATCAGGTTCTCTCCAGGTTTCTGGGCTACACTGTGATTCATAGAACATCCATATTAGAAAACAATGACATGTCCCATACTTCCCTTTCTCTTTTCACAAATAGCAGGTAGAAATAACCCACATGCCCTCTATAAGGAACTGGTTAAATAAATCATGGTATATCCATATAGGGGAGGACTGTGTAGTTATAAAAACAAGACAGAGAATATGATCTATGGACTTTGGGCAATGATCTCCCAGACATGTTAAGTGACAAAAAAGCAAGCTATCAAACTGTGCACAATACCTCTGGATAAAAATGAATGGAAACTGGGCATGGTGGCACATGCCTTTAATCCCAGCACTCAAGAGGCAGAATTAGGAGGATCACTATGAGTTTGAGGCCAATTTGAGACTGCACAGTAAATTCCAGGTCAGCCTGGGCTACAGCAAGACCCTACCTTGAAAACAAAACAAACAAAAAAGAAAGAAAGAAAGAAAAAAGAGCCAGGAATGGTGGTGCATGCCTTTAATCCCAGAACTTGGGAGGCAGAGGTAGGAGGTTTGCTGTGAGTTCAAGGCTACCCTGAGGTTGCATAGTGAATTTCAGGTCAGCCTGGGCTAGAGTGAGACCCTATCTCAAAAAAACCAAAAAGAAAAAAATAGAGAGGAAAAGGAGACTATATTCCTGTTTTTCTTGTACGTACACAGTTTGAGATGGTTCTTAAAAAATGAATGGTAGGGCTGTAGAGATGGCTTAGCGGTTAAGCGCTTGCCTGTGAAGCCTAAGGACCCCGGTTCGAGGCTCGGTTCCCCAGGTCCCACGTTAGCCAGATGCACAAGGGGGCGCACGCGTCTGGAGTTCGTCTGCAGAGGCTGGAAGCCCTGGCGCGCCCATTCTCTCTCTCTCCCTCTGTCTGTCTTTCTCTTTGTGTCTGTTGCTCTCAAATAAATAAATTAAAAAAAAAATGAATGGTAGTCACTGGATGGAGAGAAGACATGACACAAACAGATAAGGAAGGAAGGGAGGGATATTTTTACTAAATTTTTACATGTTCTGGGTTTTCAACTGTGTAAGTCTACTGCTATTTAAAAAATTAAAATACATTTTACTTTTTAAACTTTTTGTTTGTTTGTTTTGTTTTTTTCAAGGTAGGGTCTCACTCTAGCCCTGGCTGGCCTGGAATTCAGTCTATATTCGCAGGGTGGCCTTGAACTCATGGTGATCCTTCTACCTCTGCCTCCCAAGTGCGAGTGCTGGGATTAAAGGTGTGCGCCACCACACCTGGCTTCAAATACATTTAAACAACAAATACATTAAAAAAAAACAGGTGGGAAGGTATGCCATGGACACTACTATGCTAACAGACATGCTAAACAGCTGGGGGAAACACGTCTGTCTCAAGTGTGAATGACTCACATGGGACAGAGTAGGAGAAGGGCAAGGGCTGATGAAGCTACCCATAATTTTAGAAATTTACACTTCAATGAAACCCTGGACTTTACTATAGAACCTAGTTGATTCCATGAGTGTGAACCAGCCAAGTTTCAGAGTTTCTGCATGAGCCTGCTGCCTCCTTAACATCTCAAGCCATTCCAGCTTACAGGGCTTCCTCCACTCCATCCTCTAAGCACTGTCTCCCTGATCCTGGGACGTTTACTGTGTGCATTCCTTGGTATTTGCTACCTAGCCCTTCTCTGCAAACTCCTGGAAAAGCTGAGGCAGCAGGTTAATTGCTGCTGCATATTCATGCTTAATAAATGTTTGCTGGCAGACAGTTGTCATTTGTCCAACTAGACTTTAAGCTTCTATGACAGAGTCTATATATCACCAGGTCATTGTACATGTGGCAGTTTGTGCTCTTGGGGCTTTGGATAGTGTCCATCTCCACACACAGCTACCTGGGTGGAGCTACTTAGAGCTCAGGTAGCTACCATCCAGCTGAATGGTTCAGCAGCACAACATCTCTCTGGTTGACCCTTCTGTCTTAAGGATATTACTGTATCAATGAAAGTGGGAATGCAGACTGAAAGAATAGTACCATATCAGAAAGGTGTGGGACAGGGGAAAGGTAGACTACAGACTAGGTCATTCCTCACTATGACTTGGGGAAGTCTCTTGAGGAATCCCTATGAAATGCTGCTTAGACCTCACTCAAGAGTACCCACCCCCATCTGGAGCATGGAAAAACTGTCACAACTGCTCAAGGGCCTCTCAGCACTGACAGGTTCAAGGAGATCAACAGCCATGATTTTTGAGCTGGGTAGATGAAAAGGCACAGTGCTTTACCATTTTATAATGCCCACTTGCTGTGAAGACCTGTCCACATGGAAGACCTATACGCAAGGATTTACAATAGTACTACCAGGTTGTGGGGAACAGGGCGCTGAAGCTTTGTGCAATGCTCCATGGAATATTTTCTTCAGAACAGAAAATGCTACTATAAACACTAGGGGATGTGAGCAAAGCACCATGATATGTATATATTAAAATGCCATAACAAAGCCCATTATCTTGTACATTAAAAGATAGTAAAAAAGCAACTATTAGAAAGTATAATTTGTCACATATATATTTTATACGTGATGTATTCTCTCTAACCTCTCTCTCACTCTAAAGTTTGTAGACTAATTTTCAAATTAGGAGATAATGTTTTAAAGTAAACATTCTATGTAGACGTTTATGAAAGCAGTTTGTCATCTGCAAAAACAGCATGACTCAGAGCTGTGTCACACCAGCCCTCATATGATGTGGCCACATACAGACAGGAGGTACTGGCTCATTAGGAAGTTTGTCTACTGATAAAAATATAATAAAGTCATTTGCTGATGCATCGTCATTTCTAGTTGACAAGGGCACAGCCAAAAAAAAAAAAAAAAAAAAGAAACAACTTACTCTTTTCACTACCCCAATGTGAGTTTACAGAGAATACTTCCAGTGTGAAAATAGAAATAAGCTTTATGGGTAATGAAAGTGAGAGCAATATTTGTTCATTCAGGTTTCTTTTGTTTCAAGGCAGGGTCTCACTCTAGCCCAGGCTGGCCTCGAACTCACAGCAATCCTCAACCTTTGCTTCCTGAGTCCTGGAATTAAAGGCATGTGCCACCTTGCTTGGCCAGTACTTTTTTTTTTTTTTTAAGTTTATATGCGAG
This sequence comes from Jaculus jaculus, assembly GCF_020740685.1. NCBI lineage: Eukaryota > Metazoa > Chordata > Mammalia > Rodentia > Dipodidae > Jaculus > Jaculus jaculus. Next base: position 66,196,569 of record NC_059107.1, read on the forward strand.
GGAGGCAGGGAGAAAGAAGAAAGAATGGGGACACCAGAGCTTCTTGCCACTGCACCAAACTCCAGACACATGTGCCACTTTGTGTATCTGGCTTTACATGGGACTGGGGAATCGAACCCAGGCTTTCAGGCTTTGCAAGCAAACACCTCTAACCACTGATCTATCTCTTTAGCCCTAAATTTTGTTTTGTTTTATTTTCTCATTATAGCCCACTTTGTAGAGAGTGGAATGCATGCTGTGCTCCAGGATGGCTTCAAACTCACAGCAACCCTCCTACCTCTGCCTCCTGAGTGCTGGGATTAAAGGTGTGTGACACCATGCTTAGCAGAGCCAGTATTTGGCATAATGCTTTCCTATCAGCACAGGAGATGGGGCCAGACCACTCTTGGCAACAGAAGGAAGACTATCCAACAAAGGTATAAAAGGAAGAGATCCAAGAGATGGGTCAGACTGGGCTGCTGGGTGCAAAGCCCCTGCTAGCTCCCAGGGAAAATAGACATTGGACAGGGGTGAGAAGGGAGCAGAGGCAGGTGCTTGTTTGTTTGTGTGGACCTGAAAGTCCTCAGGCTGCTCAGAGCTGGACAGAAAGTTCCAGGGTCAAAGACAGACAGACAGACACACCCACACACAGAGAATCAAGGGTTCTCAATGAGCCCTCCCCTTAGTTGGCCTAGCCCCTCCCATGGGGATATGTTTGCAGATGTGGTGTGTGGGACACTTCATATATATTTGCCAAGCAACAGGCACTAGAGAAGGCTAATACAAATACAACCAGATACAGAAGTTAGCTTTGAGTATCTGCAAAAATCCAGATTCTAGGGCTGGAGGAATGGCTTAGCAATTAAAGCACTTGCCTGCAAAGCCAAAGGACCCAGGTTCAATTCCCCAGGGCCCACATAAGCTGGATGCACAAGGTGGGACATGCGTCTGGAGTTCATTTGCAGCAGCTGAAGGCCCTGGTGTGCCCATTCTCTCCCTCCCTCCCTCTCTCAAATAAATAAAATAAGTTAAAAATAAAATCCAGACTCTAGTCCTAGTCTGGTAGAACTAGATCAAAAAAACTAAAAGGCCAGTGTGATGACTCACACCTTTAATCCAAGCACTCAGGAGGCAGAAGTGAGAGGACTGCCTTGAGTTCAAGGTCACCCTGAGACTACAGAGTGAAGTCCAAGTCAGCCTGGGCTATAGCAAGACCCTACCTTGAGAAAAAAAAAAAAAAAAAAAAACAGAAAAACTGACTCCTTCCTGAGCCATATGATTTGTACTTCGCTTATGAATTGTGACTACTAACCACTAGCTCTCTAGAAACTCACTTTAATTAGCATGTATGCTTGAGTCTGTGGGTGCATACTGAAGCAACACTTTCACCTGAATTACAATCAATGCCGATTTAGCAGTACCCTATGCCTAAGTAATTCACTCAAATATAAACCACAGACCCTCTGCAGTAAACACAAGTTTTCCATGCTTTATTTTATTACTTCTTACATTCTGCGTCTGCCAGGCACCACATAGCCCAGTAACTGTACGGTGGAGAAGAGTAAAGGTCTGGGATCCTGGCTTTGCTACTTACTCCATGTATAACCTGGAACAAGCTACTTAACTATGTGTAGCCTCAGTTTCCTCACCTGTAGTGTGAGGGTAACAATGTGTACCTGAAAGTCACAGTGTGTATTAACTGCGACAAGGGACAGCTGCCTTAAATCTGACATGGAGTGTGTGTATGGCTGTAGTTACTCTTTCACCCAGTTCCTCTGCACACGGCTAACTGCTGTGGGCAAACAGATGACCATAGCACTGAGATACACTCTAACCAACAGGGAACTAAGAGGCTCCCCATTAGGCAGATAGGATCTATCGGACGAACCCTCAAGGAAATGGGCATCTTTTGTCAATGAGATATTTTTTGTGTGTGTTTGTTTTTAATGCGGTAGGGTCTCCCTCTAGCCCAGGCTGACCTGGAACTTACTCTACAGTTCCTCTTACCTCTTTCTCCCCAGTGCTGAGATTAAAAGCATGTGCCACCACAGACAGCTATCAATGAAATATTTAATGGTTTTTCTATGGGAACATAGGGATTGTTTATGCTAAAGGCACTAGTTTTATACTTTAAAAAAATCAGCAAAGAGGGCTGGAGAGATGGCTTAGCGTTTAAGGTACTTGCTTGCCTATGAAGCCTAAGGACCCAAGTTCAACCCCGCAGAACCCACATAAACCAGATGCACAAGGTAACATGTGCACAAGGTCATGTATGTGCACAAGGTGGCCCATGCATCTGGAGTTCAATTGCAGTGGCTAGAGGCCCTGGCATGCCATTTCTCTCTCATTAAGAAAATAAAAATGCTGGATGTGGTGGCACACGCCTTTAATCCCAGCCCTTGGGAGGCAGAGGGAGAAGGATCACTGTGGGTTTGAGGCCACCCTGAGAATACATAGTGAATTCCAGGTCAGCCTGGGCCAGAGTGAGACCCTACCTCAAAAAATAATAACAATAATAATAATAATAAATAAATAAAAATAATCAACAAAGAAGCCAGGTGTGAAAAGCCTGCCTTGAAAACAGCAAACAAACAAACACCACACAGTTTACAAAACTTGTGAGTGCAAAAGGGTCTCCATCTGAGGCCAGGGCATCACGTGGGAGCCAAGGTGAAGAGGACTTTAGGTGAGGAAGGAGACATGCTTCACTTCCCCAAGGTTCAGACGTCAGTTCCCAAGTGTGTGGGCTTCTCTCCTATACCTCTACTGCAAAGCCAGAGGAAAGGAGAGATAAGAGAGGATGTGTCATATGGCATGGGACATCATATGGTGTAGTATGATACTGTATCACATAGCAGAAAGGAAGGACAACAGAGTTAGGAGCAAACCTTCCATAGTTTGGGATGATTCTGAGAAGAAAACTACAATACATTACTGAAGGGCAAAGGAGAAGTAAAGGCACCAGTGCTCAAGCTGGTCTAAAAAGGTAACACAATTCCAAGAAAACAAAATGCCAAAAATTTTCTTCTTTTAATCTATCCTTCCTTCCTTTCTTTCTTTTTCTCTTTCTCTTTTTTCTTTCTTCCTTTCTCCCTTTCTTTTCTCTCTCTTTCTTTTCTTCCTTTCTCCCTTTCTTCCTTTCTGTCCTTCTTTGTTCCTCTCTCTCTCTCTCTCTCTCTCTCTCTCTCTCTCTCTCTCTTTCTTTCTTTCTTTTCCAAGGTAGGGTCTCACTGTAGCCCCAGGCTGACCTGAAATTCACTATGTAGTCTCAGGTTGGCCTCAAACTCATAGTGATCCTTTTAGACCTCTGCCTCCCAAACACTGGGATTAAAGGCATGCACCATCACACCTGGCAAGTGCCAAAATTTTTGCAAAGAAGAAAAATGAGGAGGAAAGTGCTCTACCAAATATTCAATTGTAATATAAAGTTTCAATAATTAAAAACTGGTTAGTATTTGTACAGAAAGGGACAGACAAAACAAGTGAGCACAATAAAGAGCCTCAGAAAAAGAGCTAAGGAGCTGCAGAAATGGCTCAATGCTAAATGTGCTAGCTTGCAAGATCTGATGGCCCAGGTCCAATTCCCCAGAACCCATGTAAAGCCATGTGCACAAAATGAAACGTGTGTTTGGAACTTGCTTGTAGTAGCGGGAGGCTCCATTGTGCCTATTTCCTTTCTCCCTCCCCCCTCTTTGTCTCTCAAATAAATAAAAGTATTTTTTAAAATATTTTGTTCATTTTTATTTGTTTGAGAGTGACAGAGAGAAAGAGGCAGATAGAAAGAATGGGCACACCAGGGCCTCCAGCCACTGCAATCGAACTCCAGATGCATGCACCCACTTATGTATCTAGCTAACGTGGGTCCTGGGGAATTGAGCCTCAAACCAGTGTCCTTAGGCTTCACAGGCAAGCGCTTAACTGCTAAGCCATCTCTCCAGCCCAATAAAATTATTTTTAAAATTTATTTACTTGAGAGCGACAGTCAGAGAGAGAAAGGCAGAGAGAGAGAGAGGGAGAGTGTGAGAGAATGGGCGCGCCAGGGCCTCCAGCCACTGCAAATGAACTCCAGATGCACGCGCCCTCTTGTGCATCTGGCTAACGTGGGTCCTGGAGAATTGAGCTTCGAACCGGGGTCCTTAGGCTTCACAGGCAAGCGCTTAACCGCTAAGCCATTTCTCCAGCCCTAAAAGTATTTTTTAAAAAGAAAAAAAGATAAAAATAGTTTTGAATTTACCAGACAATGGGCACTTAGCATTGCAAATCTTGGAAGTGGGTGTTCAGGACCAGGCCCAGAAGTGAGAAAGTCACTATCCAAATAAATCCCAACAGACCAAAGATTTAAATATAAAATCCTCACACATCATACCTTCTGTTAGTTTTGTTTCACTCTTCTCAGCCATGCATGATGGAAAGCTATTATTCAAATGAAAAACTGCTACCACTGAAGGCAGCTCTGGACACTCTTCCTGCAAGGGCATTAATGGGTTCTGGACTAAGGTCTGCCCTCCAACCACTCTGAAGGCAGCTCTGTTAGGTTGGCATATGCATAAACTGAGGAACAGATTCATCAAGGAGACTGGATGATACTGTCTTCAGACATGAGCTCCAGAATCCAGTAGTGACCCCAAGGTTCTTCCTGATATAGATAGATACAGTCAAAATTGAAGGTGGTATCACATTAGGTGTGAGCACATGGATACATGTGTGTGCATGCATGCATGTATATGTGCATAAAGCATTACCAGCAATTATGTTTCTTTACTCAAAGTATAACTAAAATTACTTTCATGGCATAATGTGGGACAAAAAAGGATTTTAAGGTCATGGTATAGTGCACAAATGAAATACCTTATTAAGGGGCTGGAGAGATAGCTTTGCAGTTAAGGTGCTTGGCAGCAAAGCAAAAGGACCCATGTTTGATTCCCCAATACCCATATAAAACAAGATGCACAAACTGGTGCATGCATCTGGAGTCCGTTTGCAGTGGCTGGAGACCCTGGCACACTCACTGTATCTATTTCTCTTCTATCTCTTTCTGCTTGCAAATAATTAAGTAAAATATTTTTTACAAACAATACCTTCTTAATATTTTCCTTGTTGAGCCTAAATTAGAAATAGGAAATAATTATGAGTACTTGATAGGAAAAGGGGTAGATATGTAATCAGGTACACAGATGGACATCCTGAGCATACATTTGATTCTTCTACTCTTTCATCCCACAGAGACTCTCAAAGAATTACTGCATGCTATCACCTCCCTCCTACATCTGTTTCCTGCTTTTGAGGCCTTAAAATTTAGAGTGATCAAACATGGAAATAAATTATATAAAATGACTTATCTGAGTTACCTTACAACCAAGACATACATTAGCTCTCACCTAAAGATCTAAATGAGCTCTCTGTCCTCTATCACACATGCTCCTTCTCTTCCTTCATGAACAAGTATCTTGTTATTTTTTTTTTACATTTATTTTATTTTATTTATTTGAGAGTGACATACAAAGAGACACAGAGAGAGAGACACACACAGACAGACAAGAGAATGGGCACACCAGGGCCTCCAGCCTCTGCAAACAAACTCCAGATACATGCACCACCTTGTGCATCTGGCTTGCGTGGGTACTAGGGAATTGAGCCTTGAACCAGGGTCCTTAGGCTTCACAGGCAAGTGCTTAACCTCTAAGCCATTTCTCCAGCCCAACAAGTATCTTGTTTGATGTAAGTCTCCTCAAAGACTTCAAGCTTTTTCTCTTCCTTTCCAAATGGATCATTTCCATTGATCTGTTCATTCACTCATCTTTACACTGTAGACCTCATCTACCTCTTCTGTTTATTTGCTCTCCAAGTAATAGAAGGCAGCAGGTTTCCTGTTTCTTGTTAACTCACTGGAATCCAGAAATAGCAAAGTATACATATACAGATGCTAATTTCAGAGCAGAATGTGGTATCTTTAGTAATTTGTGTTCCTTTTCTTTGAATAAAGCCCTAAAGAATATGATATGCTTGACCTTATTTAGTACTAGTTTTTTATTAAAACTGTGTCTAAGACTATTAGCCCAAACAGAAAGAACAGCTTATTTAACTCTGAGGTTTCATCATTTTTTCTCCTACCTTGGTGTGGACACAAACTTAATTAAATAACATCATAAATCTCACAGAATTAACTGAAGGGTAAACAAAAACAATTTCACATATGGGTACATATAAGCTATATAGTTAGAAAAGGGACTGTGTGGATTAAGAAGAATCAAGTCTTGAGACTGGAGACATGGCTTGGTGGATCTAAAGGTACTTGCTCACAAAGCCTGATAGCCTTGGTTCGATTCCATAGTACCCACATAAAGCCAGATGCACAAATTGGAACATATGCCTGGAGTTCATCTGCAGTGGCAGTTTGCCCTGGTTTTCCCATACTCTCTCTCTTGCAAAAAATTAAATAAAAAAAATTTTTTAAAAAAGAACCAAGTCTTAGGCTAGGTGTGATGATGTGTACCTTTACTTTCAGCATTTGGGGAGGCTGGGTAGGAAGATTGCTGTGAGTTCAAGGCCAGCCTGGGATGGAGTGAAACCCTGCCTTAAAAAAAAAAAAAAAGAATAAAAGAAGATGAAAGGAAGAGAATGAAGGGGGAGGGAAGAAAAGAGGGAGGGGGAAAGAGGGAGGAGGGAGGGGAAAAAGAGGAGAAAGGAGAGGGAGAGGGAAAAGAAGAGAAAGGTGGAAGGAGAGGAGGAAGAGGGAGAGGAGGAGAAGGAACACCACCACCCAATTCTTGATTAGGACTAGAGTCATGGGCTGGAGAGACGGCTCAGTGGTTAAAGCGCTTGCCTGCAAAGCCTAACCACCAGGGTTCAATTCCCCAGTGCTTATATAAAGCCAGATGCACAAAGTAAATCATGCTTTAAGGAGGTAAAGTATTTGCTTCTTTATTCTGAAATAATCTCTAGATATACAATTGTCATAATGATATATTACTAACTTAATTGGGTGTTGAAGATTCTTCACAGCTGTGCCCATAAATCTATGTATAAAATACAAAGTGGATATGCCAAATGAATAATGCATAAATAATAATTGTAGTGACTCCAGTTGGAAGATAAGATAATTTTTACTAAAATATAAAAGTATATACCTCAATAATTCCTTTTCAGAGGACTCCCCTCATTTTTTTCCACATTAGGGTTTCTTTCTAGCCCAGGCTGACCTGGAATTCACTATGTAGTCTCAGGCTGGCCTCAAACTCACAGTGATCGTACCTCTGCTTCCTGAGTACTGGGATTAAAGGTGTGTACCACCACACCTAGCTGAACCCAATTATAAAAACATATTTTATTTGCAAGCAGAGAGATAAAGAAAGGGTGTGCCAGGGCCTCCAGCCACTGCAAAGGAACTCCACAAACATGTACCACTTTGTGCATCTGGCTTTACGTGAGTACCAGGGAATTGAACCCAGTTCCTCAGGCTCTGCCGGCAAGCACCTCAACTGCTGAGTCATCTCTCCAGCTCCTAATTTTTAATATAAAATGTAAAAGAAGTACTAACCCACCCTTTGACAATTTCCATGATGAAAGGTTAGAGAATTCTCCCAGTGCTTCAAGTTGAGGGTTGGAAGTTGATCAAGTAACTGTGTGGCTCTCTTCTCCAAGAACAGATGCCAGCCACTCTAAGGCACAGCACAGGCAAGATGGATTCTAGTAGCCTATTCTTTTCCACACTGTCAGCACAGCCTGGACTTCCACACTGATCCTTGTAGTAACCAGGCTGTGTGTGCCCCTACCCCAGTGGCAACAACTATGGCTTTGTTACAACATCCTAGAATGCAATATGAATGTGGTCAAAGTTATTCTGAAATGGTAAGAGTGATGCAACACATCACAACACAGCCTGCGCAAAAGCACGCAGAGGAATCTCTCCAGGCAGCCACCTAATTTCAGCAAAGCCGGCATACGTAACCATTCCAAAAAACTGGGTGTCTGGTATTAAAGAAGAGGCCAGACCCTTATTTGGAATTAGAGCCCATTCTAGTATGGACTTCTGACCTATTCGCTGTAGCTTACATGTAGTTATCCATCTCTAATAACTGCAGGACTACTGAAAGGCATTTAAACTAGAATAATTCCCAGAAAAAAGAAAGATGTAGTTAAATTATCATTAGTAAGTGGCACATATCAACAATAGATGAAAAGATTTCCTGTATGCTAAAAATATAGCTAATGACAAGGGGAAGCACAATCTAAAACAACATAAGCCCAAGAGTACTTTTTGCAAGAATGTACAAGACTTATAAGGAGATACAACATAACTCAAACTTTGCCTAGAGAGAAAAAAGAGCTCTGAATAAATTAAGACACATAACCAGGTTCTAAATGGAAAGATCTAACATATCAGCATATACTTTTGAAAGTTTTTTTTTTTTGGTTATGTGTGTGTTATATGGTGTGGTGTGTGTATGCATGTGTATGTGAACATGTGGTAACCCATGGACTAGCCTGTGGTGGGGTGTGCTTGCTTGTGGTGGCCACAGCAGAAGTTCAGGTGTCCTGCCCCATCACTTTTGTCTGGAGTCTCCTACTAATACTGGAGATTGCTGTGTTATTCCCTGTTTTATTCTTGGGTTGCTGCTCCCTACGGAACTGGGGTGACAGATGCATGTGGCCATGCCCACCTATTTATGTGGGTCCTGGGGAATCAAACTTGAGCAGTCTCTCAGGCCTCCTCAGACCATCATGCTTGCAACAGGAGTGCTATTAACTGCTAAGTCATTTCTCTAATCCAAATGTTAATTTGTATTGGAATTATGCAATTTCAACTTCTAAAATCCTAAAAAGAATTTGGGGAATGAGGAATTGATAGATTGATTAAAAATTTGTCAGACCTGGGTGTGGTTGTCTACAACTGTAATCCCAACACTTGGGAGGCTGAGGCAGAACTCCAAGTTCAAGGTTAACCTAGGTTACATAGCAAGTTAGAGGCCAACAATATTGGACTGTATCAGTGAAACTTCATCTCAAATAAGGAAAGAAAACCTCCTGGGCTGCAACAAACAGAAAAGAAACATTTATGACTTCTAAAATAAATGAAACACTGACATTGTGTGTCATTCTTGTGAAGGGACAAGGCATAAAACTGTAAGCCTAACAGCCTTTGCTTGAGGGATTAAATTTCTTTTTCCTTTGCAGTGCTAGGGATTGAATCTGGTGTACATTAGTGAAACACTTTACTATGGAGCTATACCCACAGCCTGAAGGGATAAAATTTTAACAACATAAACAAGTACTAAGGGCTGGAGAGATGGCTTAGCAGTTAAGGCGCATGCCTATGAAGCCTAAGGTCCCAGGTTCTATTCTCCAGGTCCCACATAAGCCAGATGCACATGGTGGTGCATGCATTTGAAGTTAGTTTGCAGGGGCTAGAGACCCTGCAGTGCCCATTCTCTTTCTCTCTCTCATGCGCTCTCCCTCCCTCCCTCCATCTCTAATAAATAAACAAAATAAACCAACCTTAAAAAAGATTAAAAAAAAAAAAGCTTGAGAGAAGAACTGGAAGGTTTTCAGTAAAAAATCTGTGAAACACTGCTTTACAGTTTGCTGAAGGGCAGATATAAAAGAGAAAATCTAAAGGGAAGTCATGGCTGGCCACCTGAAGAAGATACTTCTGGTTTCTACTCATGATACATATATCCATAACACACAAAGGCACTCTGACTTAAAACATGGTCAGTCACATCACAGGATAATCAGAAGGAAAGAGGTGTGGGGAGAGAAAGGCACAACATCACACAGCCATACACACACACACACACTCGCACATCCTCACGAATGCCCCCGCACCCAACACAGTCTCATACATCCGAGTTCCATAAAGGAACAAAGCTACGTGTGCACACTCCTTCTACCTTGCACCTGCCTGGTAAGGGTCTGTCCACCACAGTGCATAGTGGAGGTCAGAGAATAGTTTTGAGTGTCAGTTCTTGCTTTCTACCTTGTTTGAGATAAGGTTGCTTGTTCACCACTTTATTCTTGAGTTTCTGGGAAATTCTCCTGTCTCCATCTCCCTTTTTCCATTAGGGGCTATGGGATTACAGAAGCATGCCACAGCTCCCAGATTTTACATGGGGTCTCAGGATCTGAACTCAGGTACTCATGAGATGCACAGCAAGCACTTTAATCCACTGAGCCATCTCCTTATCCTGTCAGCCTCTTTTTAAAGAGGGCTTGCAGGAAATGGGTACACATTCACTGTGCCATTAATTTGGGTGAGTGGCCCACATTTCAGACTGATGGGTATTTAGGGACCAGAAGGAGGGTATTCCCAGTCCTCAGCCTGGCTATGCATTACAGTCACCTGGGGAGCTTCTGAAAAATACTACAGCAGAGTCTCAACCCAAACCAATTAAGTCAGAATTGCTAAGGATAAGGGTTGGACACTGTTAGCTTGTTTTAAAGATCCACACAGAATTACCACTAATTGTGTTTTTGGACTAGTAAAGGCAAGTAGTTATGTTTTCTTTTTAAAGTCTTTACCAGAGATAGAAAATTTGTTTTAAAGTATTCCATGGAGAAGAGTACTTTTGATTATAGAAGACTGGCAAAATGTTGATCACTATGAAAGCTGAATGATGGATATATAGGACTTAATTACATTATTTGCTCATACTTTTTAAAAAAAATTTTCAAGGGGCTGGAGAGATGGCTTAATGGTTAAAGGCACTTGCTTATAAACAAAGCCAGACAACCAGGTTCAATTCCCTAGTACCCATGTAAAGCCAGATGCACAAAGTGGTGCATGCATCTGGAATTTACAGTGGCAAGAAGCCCTGGTGTGCCAATTTTCCTTTTCTCTCTTTCTCTCTCCCTCCCTCTTTCTCTTTCTGCTTGCAAATAAATAATATTCTATAATAGGAATTTTTATAGACTCAACAGAAATAAATATCTGTTCTCTACTCCCTAAAACAAGTATATAAGTATAATATATTTAAAACATTAAATATTTTTTATTTTAAAACTTGCATTAAGCCAGGCATGGTGGCACATGCCTTAATCCCCACACTTGAGAGGCAGAGGTACAAGGATCACTGATGACTGTGAGGCTAGCCTGGAACTACAGAGTAAGTTCCAAGTCAGTCTATGCTAGAGTAAGACCCTACCTCAAAAAAAAAAAAAAAAATGCAATAAACTAGAGCTGGAGAGATTGCTCAGTGGTTACAGGTGCTTGCTCCAAAGCTTGATGTCCCAGATTCAATTTCCCAGTACCCAAGTAAAGGGAGATACACAATGTAGCATGTGTTTGGAGTTCATTTGCAGCGGCAGAAGGCCCTGGAGCACCCAGTTCATTCCCACTCTCCATCTCCCTCTAAAATAATAAATAAATATTTTAGAATACACCAGGTGTGGTGGCACATGCCTTTAATCCCAGCACTCAGGAGGCAGAGGGAGGAGGACTGCCATGAGTTCAAGGCCACCCTGAGACTACATAGTGAATTCTAGGTCAGCCTGGGTTAGAGTGAAACCCTACCTTGAAAAACCAAAAAAAAAGGATGCATTAAAATAAAAGCTTTGCAGGTTGGGATCAGAGTTGAGAGGCCTTTAGGCTATGTCACTGAGAAGGACAACTTGATTTGGAAACTAAAGATTCAAATAAGCAGCAAGAAACAATTCAGACCAAAGACAGCTCAGGCTTGGAGCACAATGGACCCCAGGTGGCATGCCTTCTCCAGTTGGCCACCATCTCCAATTTTTGCCATATCATATTTTCCTGAATTATGAGATTCTTTATCTACAAGTGCATTGCAGGTATGCCTGCCAGTGCACACACATACAAATGTGTCTGTATGTATACGTCATTTAAGATAGCACTGCAGAGCAGACACAGTAGCATGTACTCTGAAAACACTGTGGAAACATTGCCTAAGACTTAACAATTTGGCCTGTGGAAAAGACATGAAGGCATGCCTCAGAAGCGGGATGGTGGTACGAGGCGGGGGGGGGGGGGGGGTGTGCTGTGGCCTTAGAATCAGCAAGCTGTTCGTTTACCTAAGTGATACATGGGTTGGAAGTTGGAAGGCCTGAGTAAATAGGACAAGAGTGGAAAAAAAAACTAGCTTAAAACTTAATTAAGCAGGCGTGGTAACGCATGCCTTTGATCCCAGCACTCAAGAGGCTGAAGTAGAAGGATAGCTGTGAGTTTGAGACAAGCCTGAGGCTACATAGTGAATTCCAGGTCAGCCTGAGCCTAGAGCAGACCCTACCTCAAAAAACAAACAACAACAACAACAAAACAAAAAAAAAAAAAACACTTAACAAACAGTAAATATATTAAAAGTTCCCACGCCCTACCTCCAAGATCCCCAACTCACCTATTCTTTTCCATCTCATTGTGAGTTGATCTGAAAGAGGAACAAAAAATAATATTATTCTTGTCTTAAAGAGCTACTTTAATACACAATTCACAATTACACTACCTTCTTTGTCTCCAAACTTGGTAGGAGAGAAGTCAGAGAAAAGGAAAGAAAGAAAGTGGGTTCTATGAAAGAAATGAGTCCACTTGGAAAGTCAGATAAATATAAACATATAAAATAGAGTTCAGGGAGCAGTGACCTAGGAAGAGGAATAAGATTCTTTTAAAGAAAGGAATAAAAAGGTCTACAGGAGGGAAAACAGTCATACAATGCAATGTGATCTGGGTTATGTAGCACCACAAAGCTTTCTTCAGGTTAAGGGTAACCCTATGGTTACCATCCACATTTGCTAGGGGTAGAATGCATAAACATTTTGTTGTTTGACTCCAGGATCCAATTTTTTTTAAATTTCTTATTTATTTATTTGAGAGCGACAGACACAGAGAGAAAGACAGATAGAGGGAGAGAGAGAGAATGGGCGCGCCAGGGCTTCCAGCCTCTGCAAATGAACTCCAGATGCGTGCGCCCCCTTGTGCATCTGGCTAACATGGGACCTGGGGAGCCGAGCCTCGAACCGGGGTTCTTAGGCTTCACAGGCAAGCGCTTAACCGCTAAGCCATCTCTCCAGCCCCAGGATCCATTTTTAATGGTACAACAACTCTTCCTCTAATTATTCAGCTCTTTGAATTAACTATCTCATTCACAATCTCCTGAAAGATGTCACTACTAAAAAGTTGCCATGTAACTTTAGAATGGGGTTTCCAAACTCAGCTCATCATGAAGACAATGGCCCTATTAAAGAAATCAGGATGAAAACTAAAGTCCAGTTTTGCTACTGATACTGTGGATGAAATACGTTTTTAACCTATCCTGTCTTTGCTTAACCCCTCTGTGAAAGTGGAATAAAAATAATTGTCAATAATCTACTGAAGAAGAGTGAATCAATGAAGTAGGAATTGTAAAGCTGACTAGAGAACCTGAAAGGTGTGGTGGATGTGAAATCCTATCAGTGTGATTATAGCAGACTTTGAAGATCAGGTCTGATTTGAGGGTTTATGGACAGGTTTCCTTTAAGTCAATGTGATCTCTTCAGTGTCTCCCTCACTCAACCTCTTCTTAACCAGTTATGGACTTGAGGAATCTCACAGCCTTATAATGAACTATGAATCCTGACCATCTAAAGGAAATTCTCAAAAACCTAACCAGCTCAGAGTTTCCTTCATGGCTCAGGCCATATCACAGTATCTTACTGAGTACAAGAAGTAAACTCTCACAGTAGTCCAGAGGTACACTGTCTCAAGAATGCTCAGTCACCCAAGGTGCTATCAGCACCACCGCCAAGTTCACATACACAACAGATATGATGGAGTGCAAGCAGGCACAGTGTTGCCTCCAAATGGGAAATTTCTAGTGCAGTACTAAAACTTCTCTTCTGCAAGGCTCTCAGGAGATCAGTTTTTTTTTTTTAATTAATTAATTTATTTATTTGAGAGCGACAGACACAGAGAGAAAGACAGAGGAAGAGAGAGAGAATGGGCGCACCAGGGCTTCCAGCCTCTGCAAACGAACTCCAGACGCGTGCGCCCCCCTTGTGCATCTGGCTAACGTGGGACCTGGGGAAGCGAGCCTCGAACCGGGGTCCTTAAGCTTCACAGGCAAGCGCTTAACCGCCAAGCCAAGGAGATCAGTTTTTATTCATGAGGAAATGATGATGGTGCTTTAAGTTTTAGAATATTTGTTTTCTACGATCTCAAAACTAGTTGACTTCAAAGTTTTCAGTTGACTCATTAGACTATCCATTTGTCTTCTTCAGCCATATTTTCTGAAGGTTTACCTCCTCCAGTGCCCAGCAGGATGCCATAGTTAACAAGAATCTGGCCTGTACTACATATCTTTGGCTTCATACATAGGGCATCTCATTTCTTTATAAGGTGTGTGCCACCATGCCCAGCACCACCTTGTTTTTATTTATTTATTTGCAAGGAGGGGGAGAGAGAGAGAGGGAGGGAGGGAGGCAGGCAGGCAGAGGCACAAGAGAGAACTGGCATACACCAGGGCTTCCAGCCACTGCAAACAAACTCCAGATGCATGTGCCACTTTGTGCATCTGGCTTCACATGGGTACTAGGGAAGCAAACCCAGGTTGTTAGGATTTCCAGGCAAGTGCCTTAACCACTGAACCATCTCTCCAGCCCGGCATTTCACTTTTGACTGAGAATATTAAGTTAAAGTGTGACAGAATTTTTTTTTTTTCCAGGTAGGGTCTCACTCTAGCCCAGGCTGACCTGGAACTCACTCTGTAGTTCCAGGGTGGCCCCAAGCTCAAAGCGATCCTCCTACCTCAGAATCTTGAGGGCTGGGAATAAACACATGTGCAACCATGCCTGCCCAGCTTCTGACAGAATTTTTTTAAGTGGGTGAAAGTTTATTACTAGAACTGGTTAAGACTTCCCTACTTAATACAGAAGAGGATCAACTGCAGGAGGTGCAAGAAAAGGTGAACATGATGAAAAGACTATACATAAAAGCACACAGGGTGCTCTTACTAATAATATATGTATGCTTTGAAGAGCAATAGACAGATTGATAGATTTATATTTATATAAAACCTGACCAGTGCGGTGGACCACATCTTTTTTAATGCTAGCACTCAGGAGGTAGATGCAGAAGGGTCACTGTGAATTCAAGGCAACCCTGGGACTACATAGTGAATTCCAGGTCAGGTTGGACTAGAGCAATAGCCTACCTTGAAAAAACAAAAATAAATAAAATTAAAACAAATAAACACTGAATCTGCAAGATATTTTCCACAAATTTTACAGGAAGCATAAGTCTGTCCCAATTTTGAATGGAGCTTTAGAAACAACAGATTTTCCTTCATTACTTAAAGTACTGAATACTTTAAAGGGGAATTCTAACAGCTAGGCTTAACTTCAATGCATTTGGCTTGCTGAAAGTGAGTTAGTCATTATTAGGAAGTAGACCTACGAAGTAGGCTTTATACCAGAGATGCATGGATGGTTCATCATACACAAATCAATAAATGTAATACATTATATAAATGGATTGAAGGACAAAAATCATATGATCATCTCATTAGACATAGAAAAAGCATTTGACAAAACCCAACATCCCTTCATGATAAAAGTCCTACAGAGACTGGGATTAGAAGGAGCATATCTCAATATAATAAAGGTCATTTATGACAAGCACAGCCCACATATTACTAAATAGGGAAAAACTGGAAGCTTTTCCACTAAAATCAGGAACAAGACAAGGGTGTTCACTGTCCCCACTTTTATTTAATATTGTACTGGAAGTCTTAGCCATAGCAATAAGGCAAGAGACACACATAAAGGGGTACAAATTGGAAAGGAAAAGATCAAGTTATCATTATTTGTAGATAACATGATTCTACATATAAAGGACCCTAAAGACTCTACCAGCAAACTGTTAGAGCTGATAAACACCTACAGCCACATAGCAGGATACAAAATAAATATACAGAAATCAGTAGCCTTCCTATATGCTAACAACAAACACACAAAGAATGAAATCAGAGAATCACTCCCATTCACAATTGCATCAAAGAAAATAAAGTACCGTGGAATAAACCTAACTAAGGAAGTAAAGGATCTCTACAATGAAAACTATAAAACACTCAAGTGAGAAATTGCAGAAGACACTAGGAAGTGGAAAAACATCCCTTGGTTCCCGGATCGGAAGAATCAATATTGTGAAAAATAGCAATCTTACCAAAAGCAATGTACACATTTAATGTAATCTCCATCAAAATTCCAATGGCATTCTTCAAGGAGATAGAAAAGACAATCCAAAAATTCATTTGGAATCACAAAAAAACTTGAATATCTAAAATAATACTGAGCAACAAAAATAAGGTGGGAGGTATCACCATACCTGATTTTAACCTATACTACAGAGCCATAGTAACAAAAACAGTATGATACTGGCACAAAAGCAGATATGTAGATCAATCAAACAGAGTAGAGGACCCAGATTCAAGTCCAGGTAGCTACAACCACCTGATATTCGATAAAAATGCCAAAAATACTCATTGGAAAAAAGACAGCCTCTTCAGCAAATGGTGTTGGGAAAACTGGATATGTATCTGTAGAAGGATGAAAATAGATTCTTCTCTCTCTCCATGCACAAGAATTAAGTCCAAATGGATTAAAGACCTTAACATCAGACCTGAAACTCTGAAACTGCTAGAGGGAAAAGTAGGGGAAACCCTTCAACATATTGGTCTTGGCAAAGACTTTCTGAATACAACCCCAATTGCTCAGGCAATAAAGCCACAGATTGACTGCTGGGACCTCATGAAATTACAGAGTTTGTACAGCAAAGGACACTGTGAATAAAGCAAACAGGCAACCGACAGAATGGGAAAAAGTCTTTGCCAGCTATACATCTGATAGAGGATTAATATCTAGGATATACAAAGAACGTAAAAAAATTAAATAAGAAGAAATCAAACAAGCCAATTAAAAATGGGCTATGGAACTAAATGGAGAGTTCTCAAAAGAAGAAATAGAAATGGTGTATAAGCATCTAAAAAACTGTTCTACACCCCTAGTCATCAGGGAAATGTAGATTAAAACTACGCTGAGATTCCATCTCACTCCTATCAGATTGGCTACCATCATGAAAACAAATGACCATAAATGCTGGCGAGGATGTGGAAAAAGAGGAACCCTTCTACACTGTTGGTGGGAATGCAATCTGGTCCAGCCATTGTGGAAATCAGTGTGGAGGTTCCTAAGACAGCTAAAAATTGATCTACCATATGACCCTGCTATGGCACTCCTAGGCATATATCCTAAGGACTCATCTTATTTCCTTAGAAGTACATGCTCTACTATGTTTATTGCTGCTCAATTCACAATAGCTGGGAAATGGAATCAGCCTAGATGTCCCTCAACTGATGAATGGATAAGGAAGATGTGGCACATTTATACAATGGAGTTCTACTCAGCGGTAAAGAAAAATGAAGTTATGAAATTTGCAGTAAAAGGAATGGATCTGGAAAGGATTATACTAAGTGAGGTAACCCAGGCCCAGAAAGCCAAGCATCACATGTTCTCTCATATGTGGATCCTACCTACAGATGAGTGAGCTTCTGTGTGAGAAGGAAAAAACTCAGTAGCAGAGGCCAGTAATCTAGAAAAGAGTTAGAAATGGAGGAGAAAGAAAGGGAGTGGGTACTTAATAGGATGGTATTGTATATATGTAAGCAGAAGAATAGATTAATGGGGGTGAAAAGGCCCAAAATGAGGTCTGGGGAAGAGATTGAGTAAAGGAAAGGTAGAGGGACAGCTAATCAAAATCTAAGCAGATATAAATAAAACATATATAATCCTACTTTTTTGGACAATGGAACACTCATGAGCCATAGATTGTTGCTAGAAAATTTTCAGTGCCAGGGATAGGATATCTTCCAGTGTGTTGTTGGCCAGGGAGATCCCTGATGCCCCCAAACATTATAGGCCATTGCCTAAGCCCTTGGTTTCCCAACAGGAATAGATGGTAAGACCCTATTGCTGAAGACTCCACATACTTGAGCTGCAAAGCCACTGAGAAATCCTGCTGGAACTGAGCTGATAACCTCCTCCATGTAGACCAGCTGACAGAAAGCTGGAAAAAGCCATTCTGCATGCAGTTCAATGGGAGAAAGAGAAATCACCAGTGAAGATACTCATCAGTGGACACTGCAAGCCTTGTAATTGGCCAGCCAGGCCAAATGAGCCAACGGGTGCAATAGTGGCACATCTGTTATGGGGGAAACCAACTGCCCTCTAATTGGACTGGAGGCCCACTCCATGGGAAGTGAATACATCCCTGATACTGTAAACTTAAAACAGGGGTAGTCATGAGCCCTAGGGGTGTAACGTCTGCTGTTGTCTGGCCAAATGTATATAGTATGCTTATCAAACTGCCCAGTAAGCACTTCTGTTAATGTTCACATCCTTATATTAATGCTACTCTCACTTTTGGTTGAGAATCTTCTCTTTTCAGATGGCAGTGACCTTGGGACGACTCAGAAGGTATCATGGTGATGGAAAGAAATGACCGCAGTGCTCAGTACTGCAATATCTGTTTCACACCTTCCAAGGCACAGGGTCTAATGTGGAAGAGGTAGTGGAAAGAATGTAAGAGCCAAAGGAAGGGCAGGACTCCATACGACATGTTCCCTCCAGACACAAAATGGCCTGGATATTCATGGCCTCACAGTGCCTGATACTACCTGCATAAGTCCATCATAAGAGGAGGAAAAGATCAAGACATCAAAAGTAAAAGAGGGACTGATTGAAATGGGGAGGGCATATGAAGGAGAATGGAGTTTCAAAGGGGTAAGTGGGGGTTGGGAGGGTATCACTATGGGGTGTTTTATAATCATGGAAGTTGTTAATAAAAAAATTAAAAAAGAAGAAGTAGGCCTTTCAGAAGTGCTGAGCTCAGACTATCTGCAACCTCCAGCTATGGGTAATCATGTACGTATACATAGGTGCCTGCGTCAAAACCATTCTCCATGTGATCACTGAAGATTTTATCATTCTGGAGTCACTGATAAGGTTAACCTCATCATTTAATACTTATACCCTAATAAAAAAAATAACTAAGTCGCACTGTAGTACATCAGGAAAGAGGGTAAAATCCTTTGGTTTAAAAAGGCTTCTCATGTCAGGTCAGCTATAAAACCATTTATAAAGGGACATGATGGCTAAGTCATGGACTTCCTCTTTCACATGAATGCAAGAGCCTGCCTTACTCATGTAACAAGACACATACACACACAAAAAGTTCTAACTGAAGTGCCCAACTTTTGGACAATATGACACGACATTGTCATCTGCAAATGTGTTGGGCTATACTCATAGCTAACTTTCCTGGGACACAGTATGGCCCATGGGCTGCAGGTTGGACATGCTTGTTTAAACCTGGCATAGTAGCATGTATATGTAGTGCCAGCTACTTCTAAGCACTGAGATAGAAGGAATGTTTAAGCCCATGCGTTTAGAACCAGCCTGAGCAACATAACAAGACCTTGTTTCTTTTTTTATTTCTTTGGAAGTCCTGGGGATTGAACCTAGTGCAAGCACTTTAATACTGAGTTACACTCCCAGCCCCAAGATCATGTCTCTTAAAAACCAACAATATACCAGGTGTGGTGATGCACACCTTTAATCCCAGCACTCAGGAGGTAGTAATAGAGGGATTGTTATGATTTTGAGGTCAGCATAGGCTAGAGTGAGGCCCTGCCTTGAAAAAAAACAAAAAAACAAAACAAAATGAAACAGAAAAAATAACAAAATATAAAGCACATGGCTGGAAAGATGGCTTAGTGGTTAAGGTGCTTGCCTGAGAAGCCTAAGGATCCAGGTTTGATTCCCCAGAACCCAGGTAAACTAGATGCACATGATGGTACATGCGTCTGGAGTGCATCTGCAGTGGCTAGAGGCCCTGGTGTGACCATTCTCTCCCTGCCCCTCTCTCTAATAAGTAAATAAATGCAACATTAAAAAAAAACCTAAAACACTGGCTGGAGAGTTAGCTTAGAGGTTAAGGCACTTGCCTGCAAAGCCTGATGACTTGGGTTTGATTCCCTGGTACCCACATAAAGCCAGATGCTTAAGAGTTCATTTGTAGTGGTTATAGGCCCTGGTGTACCCACTCCCCCCCCCCATTAATATCTCTTCTATCTCTATTTCTCTCACAAATAAATAAATATTTTAAAAAACCTAAAACACAAAGCTCCTGGTTTCAATTCTAATTACTATTATTATTATTATTTTTTTTTTGGTTTTTCGAGGTAGGGTCTCACTCTGACTCAGGCTGACCTGGAATTCACTATGTAGTCTCAGGATGGCCTTGAACTCTCGGCGATCCTCCTACCTCTGCCTCCCGAGTGCTGGGATTAAAGGCGTGCGCCACCACGCCCGGCAAGAACATACATTCTTATGTATTTGAGAGAGAGAGGCAGAGAAAGAGAGAGAATGGGCATACCAGGGCCTTTAGCTGCTGCAAAAGAACTCCAGACGCATGCACCACCTTGTGCATCTGGCTTACATGTGTCCTGGGAAATAAAACCTGGGTCCTTTAGCTTCAGAGGCAAGTACCTTAACTGCTTAACTCTCCAGCTATTTTTCATTTCCTTTTCTTTTTTAAAAAAATATTTATTTTACTTTTTATTTATTTGAGAGAGAGATCAAGAGGATGGGCCTGATCTTTTTTATTGTTCAAAGAGAATTACTCCCTCAGACTCTACAAGTAAAAAAACATAATATTCTAACCTAAATGAACAGGAATAAGTTATTATCCAGGACTCATATAAACCAGCAGTATCCCATCCCAAGCCCTTATGTCAGTTCAAAATCCTGATCACATGGCCTTGAATACAAGGCTGTTTCTAACCAAGGATCTATGGAGACTGCTCACTGGTCAGGTGAGGACACACCAAGCAGGCTTTGAAGGAAGTGCTAATGGAGATAAAAAAAAATGTCTGCTCTTATTTCTGGTGCTTCCTCCTCTCCATCCACAGGTTTAACAATGAACTCTGAGAGAGAATAACACCAATTAACTTTTAGTCAAGTATATGGACAGCTGCCATAGGCCTGTCTTTAAAGCTGAAAAGCAAACCAAACCTTTTAATGCAAGTGACACAATTTTCCCCAAAATCGGAAATTGTGGCCACTTTTCAAGAATAATGTTGGTTACTACAGGGAAAGGAAAAGATTCCATTTCCGGGTTTGAAATTTCAAGCTATCATTATTCTTCTTCCCTAGTCATCTCAGACCAAACCCCTTTTCTTGAGCAATGTCCACTTTCCTGTGCCCCACTATCCAACAACCCCTGCCCATACGTTCTTATAAAATTTAGAAGAAAATAAAGTGATAAATCTTGACTAGTAACATGGATAGTTCTTCTCAACTCAGGGGTGGACAATAATAAAGGTAAACATGAACATTCTTTTCTAGAAAAAAAATAAACAGAAAGGCCTAGGAGTTTAAGCAAAAAATGTGAAAAAGTAGGCTGGGGAGATGGCCCAGTGGTTAAAAGTACATGCTTGCAAAGCCTCCAAAGCTGCACATGTAAGCCAGAGGCAAAAAAGTGGTATATGCATCTGAAGCTTGTTTGCAGTGGCAAGAGGTTCTTGCATGCCCATACTTTCTGTCTGCTATAAAATAAATCAGTAACAATACTTTTAATGCAAAATGTAATAATGTAACAAAATGCAATGCCCCTTGTTTTGATAATGTAGTACAATATACAATATAACAAGTCACTGTTAACATTCTTCTTAAAGGGCCTTAATACTCATGTGCAGAACTATTGACTATCAATCTTCAGGTTATGGAGACAAGGGGACCAGGAAGGGAATCAATCACCTGGCCCATCCCAGGAGCATGACAGAGGATGCTCCTCACATCCTGTGAGTCCATCAACACCAAGGACCAATGGGTTAACTAAGGACAGAAGTCAGGCAAGAAGGATGCATGAGTTTTGGGTGTAAGAGGGAACTTCCTGGGGTTAGTGTTCTGTATTAGCCCACAGAGGCTTCCCACATAGTAGTAGTAGGGAGCAATTCATAATAGGGAGGGATCATGATTTGAAATCAATGATGAAAATGTCAATGATCTTAACTTACTGACATGAAATATAACTGAATGGGTTTAATAAAACAGAATGACCATTTTAAAGGCAAAGAGGGGGGAAAGAGGCAATGACAGTGATGAGACATTTTTATGGAGAAAGACCCATACTTTGAGCCATAAGATGTAATTTCATTGACCACTGAAAAAGCATTCACAGCTTTTGAGAACTGTAAAGCTACCATGAAGTTGAAACACATTAACATTCTAATGTTATCACCAGAAGGTGGTTTTAACAAAACTCGATTATTCATCTTTGCCATTACAAACAGCTGTAACACCTACACCGGGTTGGATTTTTTGTTCATAAAATCTTCACTATAAGAAGTAAAACATGGCTGGTTGGGGAGATGGCTCAGCAGCTAAAGGTGCTTGCTTGCAAAGTCTGCTAGGCCAGGTTCTATTCCCCAGTATCCACATAAAGCCAGAAGCACAAAATGGTGTATAAGGCTGGAATTCATTTGCAGGAAGCCCTGATGCACCCATTCTCTCTGCCTCTCTGCTTCCAAATAAATAAAAAGGTTTTTAAAAAAAAGTAAAAACACAACAATAATGTCCAGCATTTTGAATTACAGAAAACTTGTGCTGAAACTGCTGTTTCTCAAGAAGGCAAATTATTGTTGCTATTGCTAATCCCACTTGAAATTTCCACAGATTTTTGTTCAGAAAGGATGAAGAGAGAACTTAAATTTAAAAAAGGTCTTAACAGGGCTGGAGAGATGGCTTAGTGGTTAAGGCACTTGCCTGCAGAGCCAAAGCACCCAAGTTCGATTCCCAAAGACCCACGTAAGCCAGATGCACAAGGGGCACATGCATCTGGAATTCATTTACAGTGGATAGAGGCCCTAGTGTGCCCATTCTCCCCCCTCCACCTGCCCATTTTTTTCTCTCTCAAATAAATGAAAAATAAAATGTTTTTTAAAGTTCGTAATAAAATGCAATTCCTATTTTTCTTTTTAGCCCCTCTACTTAAACAGAAGAGCTCGCTCCTAATTGCAATGGCATAAGACCAAGTGTGCTTTACTGAATCACAATCACCACTCATGCATTTTGGTAGGGTTATGACCACAGCAAGCAACTTGCATTCTGCTATTTGTGTTAGCTACAGCACGGTCCCCAAGAGAAGAAGATCTAGTTACCTGCTACTGCTGTTGTTCTTCTTGGATTTGTTTCTCCGTTTTAAGGAATCTCTGTCCTTGTTACTATATGGTAACATGGAGGCATACCCATGTTCAGCTTCTAGAAAACCGGAGAATCTAGTTAATGCATAGGTCCAGAACATCTGATACTCTCTCCCCGTCAGTGTCTCCTTTTCCACATATTTATTTACCTTTAAAAGACTTGTAAAATGGCTAAACAGAGTAAGGTAGAATTCTGAGAACAATGCCTGCTTTTTAATTGTGGCATGTCCTCAGTTCGGAGCAGGTGTAAGAAGATTCCAGCTGCTCATTGTTGAGACAGACAGCAAATGGCTCAGGTTGCCAGGGTCTGCCCGGTGGCAGGGTCCAGCGCACCATGAGGGTTCGGTGACCATGCGGGGCGAGCCAGCAGTTGGGGACACCAGCAGGTGGGACTGTTCCGCTCCGGCTTTTGGGGCGGCGGCCCCACTCCGGGCGCGTGGAAGCCTGGGGGTTGGGCGCTCGCGGCCGAGCTCTTGGAGCCTCTAACCCCCAAGCGGCCATCCGCCCTCCCGGGGACAGGTCCCCGGGACCCCAACCCCTGGATCCAGCCCCGTGTACCTCTCTCCCGCCGTTCCAGGTAGTCGGCCGCCTCCAGCAGCATCTGGATGTTCATCCGAACTGCCGCCGCCATTCTGCACCCGACCGAGCGGTGGGACGAACCCTCGCCGCCCACGGGCGTACTGCGGAGCCGGGGAGAGAGCCACGGGCCACCACAGTCACCGAGAGGGGCAGGCAGCCAGCGGCCGGCCGACGCCGTGACAGAGCCCCGCGCCTAGCCGCAGCCGCCGCGAGTGTTTATCCCCGACTCACCACCGCCCGCCCCTGGCCTCTTCTCTTGACAGGCCCGTGTCAGCGGGGCCTCTCATTGGGTCCCCCAAGGGATGCCCCACCTCCGGCCGTACGCGATTGGGGAAGCACGCCACAGCCCCACCCCCAAAGGCCGCCCCTCCCCCCGCTGGCCGTGCTTGACAAGGCCAGGACCCCACCCCCTGCATCCTATTGGTGGCAGGACTTGAAACTCCGCCTCGTGCTCCTACCTGTCTTTTATTGGTTCTGTACCGACAGCCCGACCCCCTTCCGGAGCTTTCTGCACTGGGCGACAGAAGTGGAGAGGGAAACCACCTGGCCTGCGCTCTATTGGAGGACCCATCGGGGACCTCCCGGCTACGCTGACGTCACCGCCTCCGGACCCAGCAACTCCGCCCCAAGGGGGAGCGTACCGCGGTGGCCGGGGCCGAGCCCCTGTCCTTGCTGTGGACCTGTTGTCCAACCTGTCTCCCGGGAAACTCGGGGAGGGAGCCGCCGGGCGTCGCTCGGACGGAAGACGGACACCCAGCGTCGTCTGGTCGCGCGTTCTCCAGGAGGGACTTGGCTGCGGGGCGGGAGCCGAAGAAGCCTGACAGCAGGGAAGGGCTGGGTGCACAAGGAACTGCTTAGAGGCGCTCTCCCACCGCGATCCCCCAGATTAAAAGGCCAGAACTTCCCCTACCCACAGAATAAAGCTGAACCCCATGATTCTTTGTCTATGTGTCTTTTAGGTTCTTTCAATCCTATATGAAAAGATTCCCAACAACCTTTCAAATCGCTAGGCTGCAAACGCTGTCGGTGGTACAGGCACGAAAGCTTTGCAGAGCCAAAAATGTAAAGGATTTTCCCCCAAAGCGAGTGAGATTTTTGAAACGAAAGTTCTGTAAAGGCCCCTAAGTGTACACCCCCGATTTAGAAAAGAGTAAAGCTGACTACAGAGTTAATTCCAGGTCAGCCTGGACCACAGCGAGACCCTACCTCGAAAAACAAAAAAAAAAAAAAAAAAAAAAAAGAGTAAAGCTACTAGTAGGTAGACGGTTCCCCAAACTGAAGTGAGTACATATCTTTTAAATAAAACTTAACGGTATTGCCAATGTGTCGTAGTGGCTTTTATGTTCAGGGTAATTTACCTACTCATTGTTTTTAATCATCAGGAGTACCCCAGGAAGTGCACATTTTGCACATGAATAAACATACCTAGAGAGGCTAAATGACTCGTTCCCTTTAGCTGCAGCCAGAACCTGGGTCTGTCTTACCTATTACCCAGGCTGCCAATCCTATGGATGGTAGTTGTACTAAAAACACTACAGGTAAATGGATCTCACGATTGGAACCACAAAACACACTTAATCTCTAGGTAAAAGACCAACAATTGACTTTGAGGATAGCCAAGGAGCAGACTGCATGTGCAAGGATATAAAAGTTATTTCCCTAAGAAAACACCAAACACACACTGAAACTGAAGGTAGTGTTTCATGGAGGCACATAACAAAGATAGAAACAAGAATGAAGAGAGAAGTTTCAGAGTATTTTTAATTGCATGCTACTTGCAAAATAAATCATAAAATTGATTAAATGCATGTTTCTATTAAAGTTTTCAATCTGATATTACTGAAACTACTTTGACTGCAATATCTTATAGAAGCTTGTTTTTTTGTTTGTTTGTTTTTTCAAGGTAGGGTCTCACTGTAGCTCAGGCTGACCTGGAATTCACTATGTAGTCTCAGGGTGGCCTCGAACTCATGGCAATCCTCCTACCTCTGCTTCTCAAGTGCTGGGATTAAAGGCATGCGCCACCACGCCCACCTCTTTGAGTTTTGTTTTTATTGTTGTTGTTGTTGTTTCATATATTCCTTTAGTCTTCTCTCTTACTTGGAACTCTTCATTTTAACCTGTAAACCCAGCCCTATTTCAATATAACCCTTCCCCTAGAATCACCAAATTGAAAAACCACACATTTCTTTTTTAAAAGGGAGGATGGTGAGATCAGCAGTTAAAGGTACTTGTTTGAAAGGCTGCCAGCTTGGGGTTCAATTCCCTAGATAACCACATAAAGCCAGACATGAATGAAGCAGCAAGAGACTCTGGTGCACCCATATGTAATACACACACACACACACACAAATGAAATAGTATTTTAAAAAACTAGAGAGGATGAAAGTTTAAATCCTGAGTCAGACAAACACCAAAAAAAAAAAAAAAAAAAATCTAACTGAAGCTCCAAGCAAACTACTAAGTTCTATAAATACTAGAGAATAAGTCTGAAGAATGGAGCATTTTCTGTCCCTGGTGGAGGAAGAAATGATTCATTAGCCGGCACCACGAAGCTGGAGTTAGTATGGCAAGAACTTCAGACTATTTGGTGCCATCTACTGGCAGCTTCCCTGCCAGTAGAGAACAAAACACAAGCTTTGACTGCTTTCTTCCAAATCCCCATCCCCAGTGAACACAGCTTCACCCTTCTATACCAGAATTGTACAATGCTCAAACCTCAACCTTATGAGCAGGATTTTAAATAAAGAGCTGTGCCTGACAGCATAGACATGAGATGAAACACTGACACTGTCAAGCATGCATCAAGGTAACTAGGCCTGGGAAATGGCTAAGCAGTTAAGGGTACTTGCTTACAAAGCCCAATGGCTGGGGTTCAACTCCCCAAAAAGTGCCTCATGCATATGGAGATTTTTTGCAGTGGCAGGAGGCCCTGGTATACCTATTCTCTCTCTCTCTCTCTCTCTCTCTCTCTCTCTCACCGCCTTCTCTCACTCTATTTGTGAATATCAATTCAAAAAAAAATTTTTTTTAAGGGGCCTATGATGCACGCCTTTAATCCCAGCCCTTGGGAGGCAGACGTAGGAGGATTGCCATGAGTTTGAGGCCACCCTGAGACTACTTAGTGAATTCCAGGTCAGCCTGGGCTAGAGTGAGACCTACCTCAAAAAAACAACAGCAGCAGCAAAAAATAAAAATAAAAAAAATAATAATAAAAAAAAAAGGAGGGAGGGAGAGGCTACTTCAAAGGCACTGCCAGACTTGAATCTCCCTAGTCTTTTGCCTCCATGGTCCTGGGCTCAGGTGCTTGCTGACTTCCTGGAGGGAGGGGGGGATAGTTCTGCCTCCTCCTCCAGCTCAGAATGGGCTGGGTGGGAGATGGACAGGATGGACAGTTAGAGAATTGTACATAGAAGCAACCATTTTAAAGCATCTCCTCCCACTATTTTTTGCTTTTACAGAAATATGAGCTTTTAATGGTACCACAATATGTGCTACCTGCAAAACATAACCTTCCTACTTTTCTTGGACAAAGGCAGGGTGGGCAAATCTGTCTTAATATACAATACTTTGTACAAGTTTGAGCAACAAGCAGAATCCAGTGGTCCCCAAGTTCCTTCTCAAGGAATGGAGTGCAAGGCTTAAGAATATGAAATAGAGCCAGGCATGGTGGCATATACCTTTAATCCTAGCACTCGAGGTAGGAGGATCACTGTGAGTTCGAGGCCACCCTGAGACTACATAGTGAATTCCAGGTCAGCCTGGGCTAGAGTGAGAACTTACCTCAAAAAAACCAAAAATAAACAAATAAATAAAAAATAAATATTCTCCTGGTTTTGCTTCTTGTTATAAACATGTTTGGAATATATACATGCATGCATATTGAGTTTGTTTGTAGTGGCAAGAGGCCCTGGCACACCCATACTCTCTCTCAAATAAGAAACTGGGTACTGAGTAAACTCCTTCAGAGACGGCAATGAAAAAACAAATTAATAAAAAAGAAGCTGGGTGTGGTGGCACATGCCTTTAATCCCAGCACTTGGGAGGTAGAGGTAGGAATACTGCTGTGAGTTCAAGGTAAACCTGGGACTACAGAGTAAGTTCCAGGTCAGTCTCAGATAGAGTTGAGACCCAAACTTGGAAAAAAATAAATATGATGGCCATATATATACCTCACACAATACTTGAGTTTACAGGTTGTAACAAGAGGCACCCGAGAGCCAGACATTTAGATTCCTTTGTCCAGAGTGGATATTAACTGACACACTGAAAAGCAACACAGTACATGCCTGGTCTACAGACAACAAAGAATCAAGATATAAACAAAAACATTTTCTAGGAACCAAGGTCAGCTAAAGAACAAAACTAAAGAAACTCAAGGCGGGGTTACATCAGGACACTGGGAAAACTATACCTCTCCAAGCACCCAGCCAATGGGCAAGAGAGAAGAAGGACCTATGTTTAGGGACCACAAAAGCTGCTGTCTGTGCTTAGATGGCATGCCATCATTTTTTTTCTGGGCTGTGCATGACTTTGCAAGATTGAAAGTAAACTGTCTCATTTTTGTTGCTCAGAGTCTCCATCTCCTTATTAAAAAAGTTGGATATTTCTAGCCGGGTGTGGTGGCGCATGCCTTTAATCCCAGCACTTGGGAGGCAGAGGTAGGAGGATTGCCATGAGTTCAAGGCCACCCTGAGATGACAGTTAATTCCAAGTCAGCCTGGACCAGAGTGAGACCCTACCTTGAAAAAAAAAAAAGAAAGTTGGATATTTCTAACAATGTGACTTGTAAACATAGGGGGAAAGATACAGAGGGGAAAGGGGTTGTGGAGAGAAGAATCAATTAAAACAAATTGTATTTATAGGACTGGAGAGATGGCATAGCGGTTTAAGTGCTTGCCTGTGAAGCCTAAGGACCCCAGTTCGAGGCTCAATTCTCCAGGACCCACATTAGTCAGATGCACAAGGGGGCGCATGCATCTGGAGTTCGTTTGCAGTGGCTGGAGGCCCTGGCATGCCCATTCTCTCTTTCTCTCTCTCTATCTGCCTTTCTCTCTGTCTGTCGCTCTCAAATAAATAAAATAAACAAAAAATTTAAAAAAATTGTATTTAAAAATGCCTGAATGCCACCTCAACTTCTGTATGATAACTAAAAAATAAAATTAAACTAAATAAACCCCAACATGCTATATTCTATAGAATGGCATAGTATTTGGCCATACAAAGGAATGGTACACTGATAGATGCTACAATCTGAAAACATTTTACGAAGTGAAAGGATCCAGACACAAAAAGACAAATATTAACTAATTCCATTTATATAAAATGTCCAGAACAGGTACATATGCACATATCTAGACAAAGAAAATCCACTAGTGATCTGCGGCACAGGGGTGAGGGATAAGGAATGATTATTAATGGGTAAGGGTTTTTTTGGGGGGTGATGATGAAGACTCTAGAATTAGATATGACACACATAACTGTGAATATGCTAAGTTTTACAGTGTGTGGTCTTTTCCCCCCGAGTTGTTAATGTTACAGTGAGACAGGATTAAAAGGATGGAGTGAGGAATTTGCTCTTTGGTAAGGTTGGGTCAAGAATGATTAGTCTGGGCAGTTAAGGCATTTGTCTGCAAAGCCAAAGGACCTAAGTTCGATTCCCCAGAACCCACGTTAGCCAGATGTACAAGGGGGCTCACGCGTCTGAAGTTCGTTTGCAGTGGCTGGAAGCCCTGGCATGCCCATTCATTCTCTCTCTCTCTCTCTCTCCCTCTTTCTCTGTCAAATGAATAAAAATTAAAAAAAAAAAACAACAACAACGCATGATTAGTCTGAAAGAATGTAAGAGCCAAAGGAAGGAAGGGTAGGATTGCTTACAATGCAATCATTTAGACAGAAATTGACCTTAATATCCATAACCTTACAGTACCTAATACTACCTACACAAGGCCCTCATAATAGGAGGAAAAGATGATATTAAAATAAAAGACTAATTGAAAGGGGGAAGGGATATGATGGAGAGTGGATTCATGAAGGGAAAAGTGGCAGGGGGCGGGAACTATGATTTATTGTCTATAATGATGGAAGTTGTCAATAAAAAAGTTAAAAAAAAAAGTGAGCCAGGTGTGGTGGCACATGCCTTGAACCCCAGCACTCGGTAGGCACAGGTAGGAGGATCACCATGAGTTCAAGGCCACCCTGAGAGTGTACAGTGAAATCCAGGTGAGCCTGAGCTAGAGTGAGACCTTACCTCGAAAAAAGAATGATTAGTTTGAGCACAAACTTGAACAATGTAAACAACACACCCATGCAAATCTAGGAGATGAAAGAACATTCCATAAGATAGGAAAAGAAAATGAAAAGATAAGGTGCCTGTCAGTGTCTTGCAATCTATCTGCTTGGACATGGGTTTTGGGGATGTGAACTCAGGTACTCAATGCTTTGATATCAAGCACTTAATCCACTGAACCATCTCCCCAGCTCTTTGCTTTCCTATTTAAACTAGGTCTGCTTTCCTGAGGTATGTATAAATATGTCAGAAACAGTTCCATCATCAATAAGTTACAGGCACATGCTATCTCGGTAGTGGAGGCAAAAAGTTAAAATAAGGGTGTAGTGGCACACACCTTTAATCCTAGCACTCTGGAGGCAGATGTAGGAGGATCGCCGTGAGCTCAAGGCCACCCTGAGACTACTGAGTGAATTTCAGGTTAGCCTGGACTAGACCAAGACCCTACCTCAAAAAAATTAAAATAAATAACCCAAATGCCAGTGGTGACAACAACTGTGTAATGGGTATTTCAATTTCTGTAACTATCATAGCACATTCAAGTACTAAAGCATTGTACATAGGAGTTTCTGCCTTTGTGGTTTAAAGCTGAGCCTGTTCCTCTGGGAAACATGATAGTACTTCTGTAGACAGCTAACAAGGATTCATTATGCAGACCAAGGTGCTAGAGTGCAGTGCAGTTTTACTAATAGTATTTTCTTCATATGGAACTTAACTTGCCAGGAAACCTGATAAAGAACTACAATAAATGGTCAAATTTCAGATGCAGTAAGGATTTAAAAATCTAGCCAATGGGAAAATTATGTTAAGTGAAATAAACCAGACTAAGAAAGACACATGTAATATGCTTTCTCTCATCTGTGGAGTGTAGATTTAAATTTCTATACATGTGTTTACATATGAGTATATGGGGGAGGGATTCATGAAAGTAGACAGGGGACCATGAAAAGAGAGGAAGAAGAAATCTTAATGGGGGGGAGAAAGGGTAATGGAATACATGTTACATGTAAGTAGGAGAGATTACATGAGGGGGGAGGGAACCAGCAAGATGGGAGAAGGGAAGATGAAAGGGCATGAATAAAAACAAAGTATAGGGCTGGAGAGACGGCTTAGTGGTTAAGTACTTTCCTGTGAAGTCTAAGGACCTCGGTTAGAGGCTTGATTCCCCAGGACCCACGTTAGCCAGATGCCCAAGGGGGCGCACGCATCTGGAGTTCGTTTGCAGTGGCTGGAAGCCTGCCGTACCCATTCTTTCTCTCTCTTTGCCACTCTCACATAAATAAATAAATATGAGCAAAAAATATTAAAAAAAAACAAAGTATAACAACATATATGTATGAAAAATGTCATAATGAAACTCATTACTGTGAATGCTAACTTAAAAAGACATCTTGGGCCTGGCTTAGCAGTTAAGGGACTTGCCTATAAAGCCTAACCACGCAGGTTTGATTCCCCAGTATCCATGTAAAAGCAGATGCACAAAATGGTACATGCATCTGGAGTTTGTTTGCACTGACTGGAGGCCCAGGCATATCCATTCTCTTTGCCTGTCTCTCTTCTCTCTCTGCCTGCAGATAAATAAAAATATTTAGCCTCGTGTGATGGTGTACGCCTTTAATCTTAGTACTCAGGAAGCTGAGGTAGGAGGAATGCTGTGGGTTCAAGGCCAACCTGAGACTACAGCCTGGGCTAGACCAAGACTCTACCTGTACATGTATATTACATACAAAGTAATTATTATAGAACTGTTTAAGGTACAATTTATCCATTAGTAGCAGATTAAATTATGGTCTACCACACAATAAAGGAGGCAGTTTTACATGTAGTAATAAATATTTCAGAGATGTAAGTGAACAAAAGCTAAGTGAGAACAGTATGCAACTTCCACTTGAATAGTAAGACATATATGGGGCTGGAGAGATGGCTTAGTGGTTAAGGCACATGTTTGCGAAGCCTAAGGATCCAGGCTCGATTCCCCAGAACCCATGTAAGCCAAATGCACAGGGTAGCACATGCATCTGGAGTTTCTTTGCACAGGTTGAAGGCCCTGGCTTGCCCATTCTCTATCTGCCTCTTTCTCTTTAATTAAAAAAGAAAAAGAAAAAAAAAGGATATATATAAAGATGTTTGCATAGGTATGTAACACCTATGAATGGATACACAACCTATCACTATCTTAGATCAGATGATACCCTTTGCAGCATCTGAATTGTGCATGTATTGTACTAGATACTCAAAGTAATAAAACAAAATCTAGCCACAGAGCCAGAAATGCCAGCAAAATATGAAACAGAATAGGTTTCAATTCCTATCTTCAACAAAGAGAGCTTTTCAGCTGGGAAGATGGCTCAGTGGTAAAGTGCTTGCTGTGCAAGCCTGAGTTCAGATTCCCAGAACTCACATAAAGCCAGTAAGTAGTATGTAATCCCACGGCTCCTACTTAGAAAAGGGAAGCAGAGACAGGTAAATATGAAGCTCATGATAAGCTACCCAGGAGAATGCAGCTACAAGTAAGACAGCACCTGCCTCAAAAAAAGGTGGAAGGTAAAAGCTGGGCATGGTGGTGCATGCCTTTAATTCCAGCTCTTGGGAGACAGAGGGAGGAGGATTGTTGTGAGTTCGAGGCCACCCTGTGACTACATAGTGAACTCCAGTTCAGCCTGAGCTAGAGACCCTACCTCCAAAAACAAACAAAAAAAAGGTGGAAGGTAAGGATTGATAAAAGTTGTCCTCTGACCTCTTGTGTGTGTGTGCGCGCGTGCACGTGTGCACGCGCACACACACATTACTTCAACTGAGAAAAGGAAATCTGTCAAGAGACAATAGATGCAAGATTTGTAATCATTTCACAACAGAATTACACATGACTCATACATCTAAAAATATTTATCTTCCCTAGATCACACAAAAAATAAAAAACAGGGATGGAGAGATGGCTTAGTGGTTAAGCATTTGCCTGTGAAGCCTAAGGACCCTGGTTCAAGGCTCAATTCCCCAGACCCACGTTAGCCAGATGCACAAGGGGGCACACGCGTCTGGAGTTCATTTGCAGTGGCTGGAAGCCCTGGCGCACCCATTCTCTTTCTCTCTGCCTCTTTCTCTCTCTGTCGCTCTCAGATAAATAAAAATAAATAAAAAAATAAAAAAGATATATTAAAAAAAGAAAAAAATAAAAAGACCATTATTTTACACATCAAATAGGCAACTTAAAAAATCATTAGTACCCATGTAAAACCAGATGCACAAAGTTGCACATGCATCTGGAGTTTGTTTGCAGTGGTTAGAGGCCATGACATGCTTATTTTCTCTGCCTCTCTTCTCTCTCTGCTCACAAATAAATAAAAATTAAAAAAAAATTTTTAAGTCCACAGTACATAAGAGAAAAAGGGTT
Organism: Jaculus jaculus; assembly: GCF_020740685.1. Classification (NCBI taxonomy): domain Eukaryota; kingdom Metazoa; phylum Chordata; class Mammalia; order Rodentia; family Dipodidae; genus Jaculus; species Jaculus jaculus. The sequence continues at coordinate 66,230,050 of NC_059107.1, forward strand.
ACTGAGACCTGTATATGCACTCTGATTTCATGGATAAGAACAAGAAACACACACCCACAGATGCCTGAAAAGTTAATATTATTTCTAAGAGTAGATTAGAGATGAATTTTTTCTTCTACTGTCCTGGTCTCGCCCAAGTATCTATTCTTTTTTTTTTTTTAATTTTTTATTTATTTATTTGAGAACGACAGACACAGAGAGAAAGACAGATAGAGAGAGAGAGAGAGAATGGGCACGCCAGGGCTTCCAGCCTCTGCAAACGAACTCCGGACGCATGCGCCCCCTTGTGCATCTGGCTAACGTGGGACCTGGGGAACCGAGCCTCAAACCAGGGTCCTTAAGCTTCACAGGCAAGCGCTTAACCGCTATGCCATCTCTCCAGCCCCCAAGTATCTATTCTTTAATAATAAACACATTGCTTTTATTATTAGGGAAACACAATAAATGGTATTTGGGGAAAATGCAGAAGATAAAAATTCAAAGCCAAAAGCCGGGCGTGGTGGCGCACGCCTTTAATCCCAGCACTCGGGAGGCAGAGGTAGGAGGATCACCGTGAGTTCAAGGCCACCCTGAGACTACAGAGTTACTTCCAGGTCAGCCTGGACCAGAGTGAGACCCTACCTCGAAAAACCAAAAAAAAAAATAAATAAATAAAAAAAATTCAAAGCCAAGCCAGGCGTGGTGGCACATGCCTTTAATCCCAGCACTGTGGAGGTAGAGGTAGGAGGATTGCCATGAGTTCAAGGCCATCCTGAGGCTACATAGTGAATTCCAGGTCAGCCTGAGCTAGTGAGACCCTACCTCTAACCCCCCCCAAAAAAATCCAAAGCCAAGCATGGTGGCACACGCTTTTAATCCCAGCACTTGGGGAGGCAGAGGCAGGAGGATTGCCGTGAGTTCAAGCCCACCCTGAGACTACATCATGAATTCCAGGTCAGCCTGAGCTAGAGTGAGACCCTACCTCGAAAAACAAAACAAAACAAAACAAAACAAAAGATAAAAATCCAAAGCTTGGGCTGGAGAAAAGGCTCAGTGGTTCAAGGCACTTACTTGCAAAGCCTGATTGCCTGTGTTTGATCTCCGTACCCACTTAAAGCCAAGCACAAGAAGTGGTGCATATATCTGGGGTTCATTTGCAATGACAGGAGGCCCTGGCACACCCATTCTATCTCTCTGCCTGGCCTGCTTGTTTCTATTTCTCTCCCTCACAAATGAAACAAATCAAACCAGCTCCCCCCTCGCAAAAAAAAAAAACAAAAAAAAACACCATAGCAGGGGGTGGTGGCACATGCCTTTAATTCCAGCTCTTAGGAGGCAGAGGTAGGAGAATCACTGAGTTTGAGGCCAGCCTGAGAATACATAGTGAATTCCAGGTCAGCCTGGACTAGAGTAAGACCTTTCCTAGAAAAACAAAACAAACAAACAACAACAACAAAAAAAGCAAAGAAAAAGATGACACCAGGGAGATTGTAACTTTTTGTGGATACTCCAAGTCCCTGTCATTGCTTTAGTCATGCTTGTTTTGCTCTCCAGCAAGGCCCTAATCTCGGCACAGCCCATTGAGCAATGGAGACCAGAAGCTGTCTATGACTCAGCCACTGAGGAAGTGCCTTGCCCTTGTCGCTGGTGGCCTCTTTTGCACCACAATTTTTACATCATATCTGGGAAGCTGAGCCACCATCTTTCTATGCTCTATGACAGTCTCATCTGAGGGCATCATGGCAAACCACAGACTCAAGACTGTGCAAACCAGATATAGTCCAGCCTACCCTCTAAGCCACCTGCATCCCAGCACCGTAGAAGAAATCTTCCTACCCAGTGCTCTCTCTGTGGGTGTCAGCACCTTTATCCTTAGCACCCTCAACTTTTGGTCTTTTTCTGGGCAAAATATAAAGAGTTCCTTTAGGGACCCAACTACTTTTTACAGGGCACAGTACCCTCCCCTCTTTATCCCTTCCTTAGTCTAGTTCTCAAAGTTCAATCTTATAATCTCATTCACATTTCTACTTCTGAGACTAAATGTTTCTCAATCAAATTCTGAAAGAGACAGACAGACACAGGAGGTGGGGGAGGGAGAAGAAAAGAGAAAAAGCAAAGAGAGAGGGGGGATAGGATGAAAAAGCAGAGAGAGGGAGAGGGAAAGGAAGAGAGAGAAGCAGAAAGAGCAGAGAGAAAGCAAAGAGAGGGCAATAGAGAAAAAGGAGAAAGGGAAAAAGAGAGGAAAAGGGGAGATGAGAGAGAAAAGGGGGAAAAGAGCATGTTTGTTTTTCTTCTCAGTGCTGGGGATTGAAACCCCAGGCATTGGGCATACCAAACTTGGGCTACAGCAAGACCCTACCCGCCCCCCAAAACAAACAAAAACAAAACAAAAACTCCACAAAGCTATACTTTTTCTTTTCTTCCAATTTTTTTGAGCTTCATGCACATACAAAATTAATGACAGTAATCTTGAAATTACACATCTCTAAAAATATCACAATACTCCTACAAGAAGATTTGTTTCTGGGGCAAATTCGCACTTAAGTAGCAGATGGGATTGAGTGCTCCGTAACTTGGGATTGATTTGTGATTAGTTTCAGAAGAGATGAACTGAAAGAAAAACAGTTTTATAAGTATAAAAAATTATGCACCAATACTCAGAACTGACAAAATCGGAGCTCCTCTATTTTTAGGCAATCTTTCAAATTCAGTCCTCTCTTCCAAATTAGCCATTAGCTACTGAGGATGCAAGCTTACCCCCTCATCATTAAAATATACATTCATTCTTCCAATTTCTAAACTACCAAAAATCAAGATACCTAGATCTTAGCTGGGTGTAGTGACACACACCTGTAATTCCAGCACTAGGGAGGCTACAGTGGGAGAATTGCTACCAAGCTCAAGATCAGCCTGGTTTATATAGAGTTCCAGGCCAGCCAGGGCTAAAATGTCACAAAACAAAACAAAACCACCCAAAGACATCTAAATCTATGTAAGAAAAAGTGAAATGTCTACAGAGATACTTTAATAATAAAAATATTTATCAACCGAAAGTGTGTATAAATGTTTTTTATTGGTGAAAGACATTCAAATTACTTTCACATGTTTAAAAAAAAATCTCTTACCAAGTATCAAAGAATGCACCACAGCTTCCACAGGAATGAGGACAAACAGCATGGAGTCAGTGACACTGATTTATAAAACTGTGGTACTTTGCCTACCTTCTACAGAGAAAGGTAAGTGCATGGCATAAATACAGTTTTCTTACTTTATAAGAAGAAAGAACTGAGATCCTGCTTTTGATGCATATTAAATACAAAATGTAAAATGTGTTCTCTGATCCAGATGAAGGAAAACCATTTTTTAAACATTTCACTTCTCACGCAATAAAATCCAAAGGTCTGTTGAATCCACCCTTTCGATTCATGTACTGTCTGTGATAAGAAGAAGAGATTATTTTTTAAAAAACCTGATCATTATTTATTTTTTATTCATTTAGAAAGAGATAGACAGAGAGAAATAGAATGGGGACACCAGGGCCTCCAGCCACCACAAACAAACTCCAGATGCATACTCCACTACTTACATCTGGTTGGGATTCTGGGGAATTGAACATAGGTCCTTAGGCTTTGCTAGCAAGTGCCTTAACAGCTAAGTCATCTCTCTATCCTGTGATCTCTCTGTCTCTCTCTCTTTTAAATTTATTTTTTATTTGAGAGAGAGAGAAAGACGGGGCACTCCTTGTGCATCTGGCTTACATGGGTACTGGGGTATCAAACCTGGGTCCTTAGGCTTTGCAGGCAAACACCTTAACTACTAAGGCATCTTTCCAGCCCAAACCTGGTCTCTTATTTATTTATTTTTGGTTTTCGAGTGCCGGGATTAAAGGTGTGCGCCACCATGCCTGGCTCAAAGTATATATTTTTGTGGATGTTTTTAAATAAGAGACCAAGTTGGCACCCAGGAGGCAGAGGTAGGAGGATCGCCATGAGTTCGAGGCCACCCTAAAACCTGAGACTACATAGTGAATTCCAGGTCAGCCTGAGCTAGAGTGAGACCCTACCTTGAAAAAAAATACACACACACACACACACACACTCACACACTCACTCTCTCTCTGCACTAGCTGGAAGCCCTGGTGCATCTACTCTCTCTAATAAATAAATTGTTTTTTAAAAAAGGAGTTAAAACTGAAACCAACTTTAAAATGGCAAAGTGGAGCTGGAGAGATGGATTAGCAGATAAGGCGTTTGCCTGTGAAGTTTAAAAACTCAGGTTTAATACCCCAGAACCTAAATAAACAGGTGGCACATGTATCTGGAGTTCGTTTGCAGCAGCTAGAGGCCCTGGCATGCCTATTCTCTTTCTATGCAATCCCTCAATAAATAAATAAATAAATGAAGGCAAAGTAGATCTAAGATGGGTATGGTGGTATGTGCGTGTAATCTCAGCACTGCAGAAGCTGAATCAGGAGAATAGCAAATTTAAGCCCTGTTTGAGATACACAGCACATGGGCATTACATAAAACTGCTAGTTGGACATGGTGGCACACGCCTTTAATCCCAGCACTCAGGAGGCAGAGGTAGGAGGACTGCCGTGAGTTTAAGGCCACCTGAGACTACATAATGAATTCCAGGTTAGCCTACCTTGAAAACCAAAACAAACAAACAAAAAACCTGCTACATTTCCTGTCCTAAATATATATGACTTTTGTGTAATCAAATTTTTTTCCATGTATGAAAGCTGATCTGAGTTCAACCATAATCATGGGGCTGGGGTTGAGCATACCTATATTTCCTCTTCTGTGACACGTTTATGGCATAGGCATTTACAGAGCCATCTACTTTCTTCCCCTGGAGAAAGACAATAAACAGAAAAACAGGAAGGACATATTAAAATGCGTGAATCAAAGGGAAATGATAGGGACATCGTTAAACGGAAAGAGCCATTTAAGAAAAAAAGCCCAAGGAAGCAGAGAGGGTTTTTAGCCCTAGATGATATCCAATGCAGTCTGTAGTGTTATGACTCTGTTTATTTTTATGGCCATACCAAAAAAAATCAAATGGGATAGCAGAAATGGCCTTTAACCCCAGCACTTGGGAGACAGAAGGAGGAGGATCGCTGAGTTTGAGGCCAGCCTGGGATTACAGACTGAAGTCCAGGTCAGACTGGGCTAGGGAGACACTGCCTTGAAACAACAACAAATCAGGCTGGAGAGATGGCTCAGTGGTTGCAAAGTGCTTGCAAAGCCTGATGGCCTTAGTTTGATTCCCCAGTACTCATGTGAAGCCAAATACACAAAGTGGAACATGGTCTAGAGTTCATTTGCAGTGGCAGGATGCCATTCTCTGTCTCTGAAGTAAATTTAAAAAAAAATAAATCAACAGGGCTGGAGAGATGGCTTAGTGGTTAAGCGCTTGCTTGTGAAGCCTAAGGACCTGGGTTCAAGGCTCGATTCCCCAGGACCCATGTTAGCCAGATGCACAAGGGGCTGCATGTGTCTGTAGTTCGTTTGCAGTGCCTGGAGGCCCTGGCGTGCCCATTCTCTGTCTCTCTCTCTCTCTCTCTATCTGCCTCTTTCTCTCTGTGTCTGTTGCTCTCAAATAAATAAATAGATGAACAAAAATAAATAAATCAACAAACATGAAAAGCATAATGGGAAGTAGAATAGAAGATTCTACCCTCTTTTGCTCAAAGAATCCTTTGTCTCCAGACAAATTTAGACTTATGCAAATTTTAACCTGAGCTTATAATATTTTCAAAAAACATTTGAAAAGTTTTCCATGTGTTTATATCCCATTTTTTTTTGCAAAGATGATAGTCACTTTGATTTAAGTCAGGAATCAGAATCTAGAATAACAGGTATAGTAGGCATATGCCTTTAGTCCCAGCACTGGGGAGGCTGAGGTAGGAGGATCCTCAGGTTGACCTGGAGCTCACTCTGCAGCCCAGGCTGGCCTTGAATTCATGTCAACCCTCTTACCTGAGCCTCCCCAGTGCTAGAACTAATGGCATGTACCATCATACCCAACTTAACACAGTATTGTGATATAACAAGCTTCATCTTTGTTGTTTCTGTGTTTCAGTTTTTTGTCTTTGTTTAAAACAGGAGTTTCATGTAGCCAGGCTGACCTTGAACCTGTTATGTAGCCAAGGATTTCTGATCAATGTGCCTCCATCTTTTCCACATCCCAAGTGCTAGGATTGTAGATATAGGCTCTCCCACCTGGCCTGAGACTACAAGCTTCCTGATGAAGAGATTTGCTGTATTCTAAGCCACTGCACTTGCAGGCATTCAGAAAATGATTAAATGAATGTCACTAAGTAACACCATGAAACACACATGCATGGCTACAACTCTCTGTTATCACTCTTAGGAGAATAGCCTATCTATGTGGCAGAATTATGGGATATCTATATTAGGATAATACCAAGGATTCTGAATCATGGACTAAAGGCAAGCACAAGTGATCCCACATATTTGAGATGCAGCTATACAAATGTCTTTGGATGTCTTTTTAATTTTATTGTCTTTTTAATTTTATTGTTATGGAGAGAGGGAATAATACTGGATATATTACTTGAGGGATATCATTTTGGCCTTCTAAGAACAAGAAGGAGGCATGACCTGGAAAAACTAGCCTTGAAGAAGCACACAACGCTAATCTTCTTACCAAGCTCCATTTCTGAGGGCTTCCCTATTTTTTGTTGGTGGTGTTTTGAGACAGGATGTTATGTAGACTTTATGTATACCTGTATGTGACTAGCTCTGATCTCCTTTCTTTACATACTGGAACAGAAAATTATCCAACAGCAAATATAACATTCTTAAAGAATGTTAAAATAGAAAGAAAAACAAGTACTATATGGTGTATGAGGAGTTCCCATAATAGGGCCAGGAGTGTAGCTCAGTAGCAGAGAGCTTGCATTGCATGTGATGAGGCACTAGGCTGGATGCCTGGATATTTAAATTAAAAAAAAAAAAAAAAAAGAACAGGTGTCACAATAGATCAACAATGGAAATATCACTATATACATTGACTGAAAAACATGAATGAGCTAAGACAGTTTGTAACTGACAACCATAAAGCCAACTGCTTATGAACTGCATTAACCCCCCTTGGAATCATTAAAACAAATATAAGAAAGGGCTGGAGGGATGGCTTCATAGTTAAGGCATTTGCCTGCAAAGCCAAAGGACCCAGGTTCAATTCCCCAGGACCCATGTTAGCCTGATGCACAAGGGGGCACACATGCCTGGAGTTTGTCTGCAGTGGCTGGAGGCCCTGGCACGCCCATTCTCTCACCCTCTCTCTTTCTCTGTTAAATAAGTAAGTAAAAATAAAATATTTTTTAAAAATATATAAGACAAAGGGATTTGGCTGTAGCTCAGTGGTACTGCAATGACTAAGCATGAATGCAGCCTGGCTTCCAACTTTTAGTACCACAAGAGCAAACCAAACCAAAGTATAATAAATAAATAAATAAATAAGTATAATCTGACATTATTTGATACCACAGTGGGCCATATTTTTTTTTAATATTTTATTTTAGCAAGATTTGGTGGTACACACCTTTAATCCCAACACTTGGGAGGCAGAGGTAGGAGGACTGGGGTGAATTTGAGGCCACCCTGAGACTACATAATGAATTCCAAGACAGCCTGGGCTACAGGGAGACCTACCTCAAAAAAACATTAAAAAAAATTTTTTTTTATTTATTTGAGAGAGGAGAGAAAGAATGGGCATGACAGGGCCTCTAGCCATTGCAAATTCATGCACCACCTTGTGCATCTGATATTACTTGGGTACTAGGGAATCAAACCGGGGTCCTTTAGCTTTATAGGAAAGTGCCTTAACCAATAAGCCATCTCTGCAGCCCCAAGTCATAGTTTTTGCAGAGCTTACGAATACTTCTCCTTTGTAAACGACTATCTTCAACATGTTGACTACATTTAAGTAAGGGTAGTTTCACCTTTACATCTAACCTCAGGAACTCCAAATATAATTTAGGCACTAATAACTTCAAAAAACAAGACAATTCCAGTAAGTTCCTTCCCTAATCTAAGAACAAAAAGATTGCCTCACTCTGGAGATTTTTTTTTTTTTTACCAGATACATATTTCACTTATAAAATACTCTTTGGAAAAAACAAATAAGGATTTAAACTGGGCATGGTGGCATACACTTAAACTCACAGTACTTGGGAGGTAGAGGCAGGAGGGTAAGGAGTTCAAGGTCACACAGTGAATTTGTAGCCTGGGTTAAATGATACCCTGTCTCAAACCACCACCAACACAAAAAGAATTTGGCGTATTAGTTATTTTTCTCATTGCTATGACAAAATACCTGACAAAATCAACTTAAGGAAGAAAATGTTTATTTTGGCTCACAGTTTAAGGGGATACTATTCATCATGGCTAAATTAGTGAATTAGGGTGAGAGATACTCTCTAAATAAAATAAAATGAGTTGTCAACCTCTCACCTCCACATACATGTGCATCCAGACTATGAACATACATTCACATATTCACATGCATACCAGACACACCCACACACACCCAACAACAACAAAAAATTCAGGCTGGGAATGTAGCTCAGTTGGTAGAGTGCTTGCCTAGCATTCATGAAGCCCTGGGTTCTATCTCTAGCACTGCATAAATTGGATGTGGTGATACATGCCTATAATCTTATCACTCAGGAAGGTGAGACAGAAAGATTAAGAGCTGGAGAAATGGCTCAATGGTTAAGGTGTTTGGCTGCAAAGCCCAACAACCCAGGTTCGATTCCCCAGTACCCACATAAACCCAGATGCGCAGAGTGCTGCATGTATCTGGAGTTCATTTGCAGTGGCTAGAGGCCTTGGCACACCCATTCTCTCTGTCTTCTCTCTCTGCTTCCAAATAAACATTTTTTTAAAAAGTTCAAGGTCATCCTTAACTGCCTATGGAGTTTGTTGACAGATTGCAATGCATGAGACCTTGCCTCAAAAAACAAAAACAAGGGCTGAAGGGATGGCTCCAAGGTTAAGGTGCCTGCCTGCAAAACCTAATAACCTGAGTTCAATTCTCCAGTACCCATGTACAGCCAGATGCACAAATTGGCACATGCATCTGGAGTCCATTTGCAACTGCTAGAGGCACTGGTATACCATTCTGTCTGTCTCTCTCTGCTTGCAAATAAATAAATAAAAAAATATTTTTAAAAAATCTCTTAGGGCCAGGTATGGTGGCGCACGCCTTTAATCCCAGCACTCGGGAGGCAGAGGTAGGAGGATAACCGTGAGTTCGAGGCCACCCTGAGACTACATAGTGAATTCCAGGTCAGCCTGGGCTAGAGTGGGACCCTACCTCGAAAAACCAAAAACAAATCTCTTAGGGCCAGGCATTGGGGCACACTGAGATCCTGTCCCAAAAAGTAAAAGAAGGTAAAAAAGTGTATTTTTTAACATCTCTTTTAAAATGTTAAGTCTAAATACAAATGTAATCATAAAATGGTCATTAGTTTAAGTGGGTCAGGGGCAGAATTTGGATGTTTGAATGTAAAGTTTCTTCTCTAGCCTCATGTTCACTTCATGCTTACTTGGAATTCACTATGCAGTCTCAGGCTGGCCTGTAACTCTTAGTGATTCTTCTATCTTTGCCTCTCCAATGCAACTAAAGGCAAATGCCACCACACCCAGTGGTTATCCAAGTTTTAGTGTATAATTGATAGAAGATGTTATGAATGTAAAAATAATATCTTTAAAATGATTATTAAAAATATTTCAGGCCGCTGCCGCCCTCTCCCGCCGCGTCGGCAGGCGAGCAACCCGCAGCCCCGGATCGCGGCGCCCGTGCGCCAGAGCCCTCCGCCGCCTCCTCCTCCGCGCCCCCGCTGCCCGCGGAAAGTTGAGCTGCGGCGGGCGGGCGGGCGGGCGGCGGCATGACGGGCAGGCGCGGGGACGCCTAGGGCGCCGGGAGCCCGCGCCGGAGCGGAGGAGTGCCCACCCGGGGGCTGCCCGCATCGGCCGTGGCGGCCGCCCCGCACCATGGAGTTCTTGGAGAGGAGGAGGGGCAGGAAATCCCTGAGCTTCAAACTGGTGAGCCGAGATTATCACCATGAGGTGTATAAGATCTCAGAACTCAGCCATGATGTTAATGGGGAGGCCAAAGAGACAGCCCATTTTTTTAGTACAGGTTGTTGGAGAGAAAAGGATCGGGAAGGGATGTATCAGCAGGAGTGGCGGGAGACAGACTGAGCATGGCAGAAGCCCAGATGTGCAGCGGTTGATCCAGAGGATGCCTTTAAGCTCCTTCCAGCCTTGCACAGCATACCTTCATCACCACCTGCGTTCCAGTTAAAACCCAAACTCCTCAGCTAATGAAGGCCCAGCATGGCTGTGCCTGTCTCCTTCCAGCTTAACTTGATGCTTCCTTTCTCAGCTTGTGTGCTCAGCCAGGTCAACCTCCTTTCATTACCTCCCCACTCTCTCTCCTGAAGCTTCCTCAGGCAGTCCACACAGATTCCCCCCCCACACACACACACTTTGCTGCACACTGTGCAGATCCTCATCAGAGCAGAGGTGTTACTAGGTCATGTGTGGACCTCTCAGTGCACTGTAAATACAGGGTCAGTGCTATGTCCTGCTGCCCAGTACTGTGCCTGCCAGTCACATAGTAAGGAATGAGTGAAATAGGAGTCTGATTTTAAGTTTAGTGTAAAGTGAAGTCAGCCAATTTGAAATTCTTTGGCTCTTTTACCTCCAAGTTCTCATCCTAGCTCTTGTTGTAGGAACCTGTACATCCTTCCTTCTTAGTAGCTAACTAAACCTCACATATAAGGAATAAAACAAGTCAACCCTAACAAGGGATTGTTCATTTCTCACTGTATATGTTTTCAATTTCACTGGATTAATAAGTGCTCTTCATCTGAAATAGGATGCTAATATGCCCTGCGTGTAAACTACCTTCCACGCCCAGACCTTACACATGCACATTGTACATGAAGGTGTCCCCGGGACATTGCAGTGCTGTGGCCTGAGCACATTCACTGCTGGTCTCTAAGCCCTAGTGGCCTTCTTCCATTGTCGGCATAGTCCTCCTTTATTCATCCCCACATGCTCAGCCTGAGTTCCTTCAGGGCAAGACTTCCAAGTTTAAATGCTTACTATATTCCTAGTGCAATATTTGGCACAGAGCACACTCCTCATAACCACTTTGAACAAATGAGTACTGTGTTAAAACATGTTCAATATAATTGACCACCAGGAGTGAATTGAGTAGAGCTAGCTTTCATTTGCAGGACTGTCCCATGCAGTAATACAATGAGGTCTTCACCTAACCTTTGAAATGTTGGCAACATAAAGATACGTAGATTTCAGTCAATTCCATCTGTGACAATCTGACACGTCCCTGACACATGTGAGCTGAAGCACACCCTTAGTGGCCATGGCTGCGGGACCCATCCACTGGTGAGCAATTAACTCGCAACAAAAAACTGCAGTCATGCAGCACTTACCAGTGGGAATGTATCCCAAGATGTGGTCCATTAACAAATTCTGTCGTTGTGTGATGGACACTTACAGATTGTATTCTCAAAGCTACAGTTGCTACAGCATTGCTACTTGATACAGTCTTAGAGGATCACAGTGATTCATCATTGGTGAAATGTTGTTATGTGGTAAATGACTGTGTTCTATTGCTGTCAGCTGGCTCAATACCCTTCTTTTGCTTATTGTCTCACCCTCGCCTGTTTGTCACACAAATGAGAGGCTATAACAAACTAATTTAGCCACAAAATCATGACTAGAAGAGAAAGATCAAGGGCACATTCCATTGATGGTCAGATTACTGTGCTTGCTTTCTATTCAAAGGACAGGTTATTACAGACATACTTGACAATGTATTTTAAATCACTGCAAAGTTTAGACAGATCTTTCTTTTACCATTCCAATCAGTATGCTTGTAAATAAGAGTCCATAAAATTGGGGCTGGAGAGATGGCTAAGCTGTTAAGGCGCTTACCTATGAAGCCCAAGAACCCAGGTTCGACTCCCCAGAACCCATGAAGCCAAATGCACATGGTGACATATACGTCTGGAGTTTGTTTTTAGTGGCTGGAGGCCCTGGTGTGCCCATTTTCTCTCTCTATCTGCCTCTCCCTCTCTCTATTTGCCTTTCCTCCTCCCCCTCAAAAATAAGTAAATCAATAAAATATTAAAAATAACAAAAAAAAAATTTCAGGGCTGGAGAGATGGCTTAGCGGTTAAGCGCTTGCCTGTGAAGCCTAAGAACCCCGGTTCGAGGCTCGGTTCCCCAGGTCCCACGTGAGCCAGATGCACAAGGGGGCTCACGCATCTGGAGTTCGTTTGCAGAGGCTGGAAGCCCGGGCGCGCCCATTCTCTCTCTCTCCCTCTATCTGTCTTTCTCTCTGTGTCTGTTGCTCTCAAATAAATAAATTAATTAATTAAAAAAAATATATTTCAAAGGACTTGGAGATGGTTAACTGGGAAAAGTGAATACCATAAAAGCATGAGGGCCTGACTTTGGATACCCTATACCTACATAATAATGTATGTTATGGGTTTGGCAGAATTGCTCAGTGACTAAGGCACTTGCCTGCAAAGCCCACTGACCAATGTTCAGTTCCCCACTACCTACATAAATTCATATGCAGAGTGTCAGATGCATCTGGAGTTTGGTGAATGCAGGTAGAAGCCTAGCATGTCCACTCTCTCTCTCCCTCTCCTGATTAATAAAAACTAAATGAATAAAACAATTAAAAAATAAATAAATAAATAAAAATGTTAAGTCTAGCCAGATGTAGTGGTGCCTTTCATCCCAGCACTCAGGAGGCCGAGGTAGGGGAATCACTGTGAGTTCGAGGCCACCCTAAGACTACATAGTGAATTCCAAGTCAGCCTGGACTAGAGTGAAACCCTACCTTGAAAAAAAAAAAATTCTCTTAGGGCTAGCCAGGAATGGTGGTGCACACCTTTAATCCCAGCACTCGAGAGGCAGAGGCAGGAGGATCGCCATAAGTTCAAAGCCACCCTGAGACGACATAGTGAATTCCAGGTCAGCCTGAGCTAGAGTGAGACCCTCCCTCGAAAAAACAAACAAACAAACAAACAAACAAAATCTCTTAGGCATTTGACATTACCTATTTACAACTGAATGAATACAGGATCAGGGGAAGTAGATTATTTTTGACAATTCTCAAAAATATCACTTTCCATTTATAAAATTATATAGTCTTAACATTTTATTATTATTTAAGGGGAGGAAAGGACAGAGAATGGGGGTGCTAGGGCCTCCAGCCACTAGAAAAAGACACCAGATGCATGTGTCACCTTGTGCATCTGGCTTTACGTGGGTCCTGGGGAGTTAGTTGAACCTGGGTCCTTTGGCTTTGCAGGCAAATGCTTTAACTATTGAGCCATCTCTCCAGCCCGAGACTTAATATTTTATTTTTATTTACTTATTTATTTTTTTGAGGTGAGGCTTTGCTCTAGCCCAGGCTGACATGGAATTGACTATGTAGTCTCAAGGTGGCCTTGAACTCACAGTGCTCCTCCTACCTCTACATCTCAAGTGCTGGGATTAAAGGCGTGTGCCACCACACCTGGCTAGACTTAACATTTTAAAAGACATGTGAAAAAGTATACTTTTTTTTGCCTTGTTTTACTTTTTGGGACAGGATTTCATGTAGCCCAAGCTGGCCTCAAGCTCACTCTATAAATCTTTGTGCCGGGATTACAGGTGAGTGCTACCATGCCTAGCAAAATATATACTCCTTTGTACAAACACGTTCCCCCACGACCCTCCTCCTTTCCTTCTTTCTTTTCTCTAACCCCTTTACATCTCCTCTCTTCCTCATCTTCCTGTCTCTATTCTTGACCCTTCCTTTCACTCTTCCACTTCAATCTCTCCATCTTTTCCCACCCCTCTTAATTCTTGGCATTCTGATGAAGGTTAGACAGCACTGGTTCTCCAGTCTATCCCGGCCCGAACCCCCCTCAGCTGAGTCACAAAGCAGCTGCCTAATATGGTCTATGTGTTCAATATTCTACTTCCCAGCAGGTCCCTTCTCATAATTCTGGGTCACCAATGATACCTAGGCTCCTGAGCCCAATGCCTCACAGATATCAAAGATATCACTTCCACTCAGGGGTTCTCAACTCAGCCTGTGTCACCATTAGTTTGCACAATTTAGCAGTTCTCTCTGCCTCCAAACTACCCACCTCTCATCGGTCCTCCATCTGTAGTAATTTTTCTGAAACACTCATACTTATGTCATTCCCTAATTTTTTTATATTTAAATTCTACATTTAAAAGAACATTTTGTATTGATTTTCAAGGAGAGAGAGAATATGAATGAATGAATGAATGAATGAGAGAAAATAGGTGCACCAGGGCCTTCAACCACTGCAAACAAACTCCAGATGTATATACCACTTTGTGCACCTGGCTTTATGTGGGTAGTGGGGAATTGAACACAGGTCATTAGGTTTTGCAGGTAAGCCCCTTAACTGCTAAGCCATCTCTCTATCCTATCACTCCTGTTAGAACCAGAATGACTCCATCTTGGGGCTCTGACTGACATTTCATTGTAACACTTGTCTCCCAAGAGTGACCACACCACCCCTCCCTGTTACCACATTCCTGAAGTGATCCAGACCACCCATCCCCATTATCACTTTCTGTAGTGGCCCAAGCCCTGAGGCAAGGTGTACTGCTCTGCAACCAAGCAATTCCAATGACACCCCCCCCCACCACCACCACCTCTACATAAGTAATCTCCAGTCTGAAAGGGAAGGGGCTTCTGAACATGCTTGGACAGGGCCCTTCTTAGGCTTTCCCAAATAAATCCTGTCTCTGCTATTGAGCTGGGTCTTTTCTCTTGTTCCCTTCCTGCTTTTCCTAACAATTCTCTTATTTAAAAATTTTTGCTTTTTAATTCCAGAAATAGAGGCTAGAGGATTTTAAGTTCAAGGCCAGTGTGGGATGTCTCAAAACACACACACGCCTGGAGTGATGGTACGCACCTTTAATTCCAGTACTAAGGAAGCTTAGGTAGAAGAATCACCATGAGTTCAAGGCCAACCTGGGCTATAGAGTGAGTTCTAGGTTAGCCTAGGCTTGAGACCCCATCTCAAAAACAAGCAAGCAGGGGCTGGAGAGATGGCTTAGTGGTTAAGGGCTTGCCTGTGAAGCCTAAGGACCCAGGTTCGATTCCCCAGGACCAATGTTACCCAGATGCATAAGGGGGCGCACACATCTGGAGTTTGTTTGCAGTGGCTAGAGGCCCTGGTGTGCCCATTCTCTCTGTCTCTCTCTCTCTGCCTTTTCCTCTGTCTGCCGCTGTCAAATAAATAAAGTAAAATAAATAAAAATACAAAACAAGCAAACAGGGCTGGAGAAATGGCTTAGTGGTGAAGGTGCTTGCCTGGAAGGGCTGGTGGTCCAGGTTGGATTCTCCAGTGCCCCAATGAAGCCAGATGTACAAAGTGGCACACAAGTCTGGAGTCTGTGAGCAGCTGGAGGCCCTGGCATGCCCATTTTCTATCTGCCTCTTTCTCTCAAATAATAAATAAAAATAGGCAAACAAACAAAAATCCTTCTTTCTGTCAACCTCTACAGAATCTAATTCTAAATTCCTTAGCATGGCTAAGGGCCTGGATTTGTCCCCAACCCTCCACTGTAGTCATGAAGCCATTTAACACTCTTTACCATCACTGAATCAGAGTTCCTACCATGCACCATGTTCTCACACATCTGCACTGCACTCTGCTTTACATGATCCTCTTCTTTTTGTGTCTCATCACATCTGTCTGCCCTTGAACAACTAATTCAGACATTATCAGCAGATACCCCATCAACTACCATGGGAATTCAATCTTTCCTTCTGTGGTCAGAACCCCTTAAACAGACTATCACATAAACAAACAAACTTGAGCCAATGGAAGAAATTACAAGTGACAGTAAAAGAATATGGAGACTAAGGACATGTACAATGAATTAATTCAATCAAAATGTTGATTAGCTGAACAGTTTACTCACTTTTGTGGAGTCAAAAGAGGCAAATCCCATTAACTTCATCATTTCTATTTCTTCCTCTGTTTTACCCTCTAAGTCTTCCTCTGCAAAAATAAATACAATATTTTGAACTCTCATATCCTTGTGTGTATATATATACACATCTATGCACATGTACAAATCAGAATAGGGATAGCAACAGATTCAGTGTTTTCACCTGATCAGCAGTAAACATCAAAGATAAATGTGGGCCAGACAGATGGCTTATAGTGATTAAGGCACTTGCCTGCAAAGCCTAAGGACCCAGGTTCAATTCCCCAGTGCCTGTATAAGCTAAGTGCACAAGGTGGCACATGCATCTGGAGTTCGTTTGCAGTGGCTAGAGGCCATGGTACACCCATTGTCTCTCCATCTGCCTCTCTCATATAAAAAAGCAAAACATTAAAAAAATTTTAGAAAGATAAATGTAATGAGAAAAATTGCTCTTAAATTTGGACAGATATAACTCATACAATTTTCCCAGGTTTTAATTGTCTCCTAGATTATACCAGGAGTACCACACATAACAGCAATTCACTAGCACACAATTAAAATCTCAGAATGTAGGCGCCAAAGGAAGGGGAGGAGTGCTGTGGAACACTGTATTCTGGACATGAAACTTATATGCTCTTGTACTTATGTACTCATATGGCTGATTACATGCACAAACACTGACTTTGTCAACATTCTGTCACAGGTTGGGAAAGGGCTCACAAGGCCCCAACCCTCATGAAGAACTACTGGCAGTTAATAGTTGCTGGGGAGAGGGCAGCTTTTTTAGTAGCATTTGCTTTACTGGTAATTTGTCCATGCTCATGTAAGCAATCCTAATGAAACTCATTGCAACACATACACACACACACACACAAGGCAAAAAAAAAAAGACAAAAATAGAACAGGGTGACTAGTTAGGAAAAGGAAGGGAGTTCAGCAAGAGTGGGAGAACAAGGAGGGACAGTGTGGCTGAAAATGATCAAAATGCATTACATATACATATGAAACTGTCAAAATCATATATTCAATAACATTACCAGTGATCTGAGGCTCTTCGCCTTCACTTCCTTTGCTTCTTTTCCTAAACAAGGTCACTCATCTATCAAAATCATATATTCAATAACATTACCAGTGATCTGACGCTCTTTGCCCTTCACTTCCTTTGTTTCTTTCTTTTCCTCATCTCTTCTTTCTTTTAGTCGAGAAGGAGAAGGAGATGTGGATCTATGTCGTCTTGGAGATCTAACATTTACATAAGTAAAATGTCAGAAGCACATGTACATGGTAACTCCGTGCTGGTTAGTACAGATATGCAAGAGTTCCTAAAGGGTGAAGGCTCCACCAAGCCAGGGTACAGAGAACAGAGTCCATTTTCCATAACAAATCAAGGAAGGTTCTATCCAGGCTGATTACTGAGAACAAATGAACAATATAGTTCACTCTCTAGCCATCAGTATTCTCAGTATAGCTAGAGCTAGAAATTTTGAGATAGAAAATCTACTGTAAACATTTCTAACAATTACTAAAACTCACAAAAGAAGTCCATTTCTAATGTTCTTCTAGGTTTACCCATTCTTGACTACTTATCTGAATAAACCATTATTATCAAAAAGTTACAAAATACTGATTTCTTACTTTGTTAGGTACTACATTTACTGTTCCTCATGTACTCAAGACAATTCTATCATACAGCATAGTTAAGACCATTTTGCCAAGGGTAATGTTAGCTTTGGAACAAAGTAAGATTAACTTGTACATTTCTGTAAATCCCCTTGTAGTTATCTATTGCTGGACAAACACTCTACTAGAAACAGCTGGTGGGAAGAAAGCTTTTTTTTTTTTTTTTTTTTTTTTTTGGCATATAGTCTTGAGGGGAAGCTTCATGAGGGCATGGGAAAGGATGACATGAGCAGAAGCTGGACATCAACTCTGCCACAGTAGGTAAACACAGCAGTAAGAGAGTGAGCCTGGCAAGCTAAGGGCTGATAAACCTCAAGGTCTATACCCAGCAACACACTTCCTACAAGGCCCCAACTCCCAAATTGCCACCAGCTGGTGAGCAGGCATTCAGACAGAACACACTGGTTTATGGGAGTCACCTGATTCAAACCACCACAAAATCCCTTCAAAGTGATGAAAACAAAATTCAGGGCAGCTACCAGTTTATCCTTTGTAGCTCTGTAATAAAGCTCCTGGTTTATTTTCTGCACTCACCTGGAGCGCCTCCGGTGGGGTGATCTAGAGCGGCTCCTTCTACGCTCTCTCTCCCTAGACCTGGACCTCTCCCGACGCCTGCGTTCTCTCTCCCGGGATGTGGACCGGGACCGCCTACGTTCTAATACAAATAGGCAAAAATTGCAGAGTTTGAGCTGAAAAGTCATACATATCTAGAGCTGTCCTATAGAAATACAGTGTAAGCTATTTCTAGTGGACACAATAAAAAGGTTAAAACAAGCAATAGTCTGACATGGTGATGCACAGTACAGTTCCAGCACTGGGGAGTAGTAGCAGGACCGGAAATGCAATGCCAATCTCAGTTACATGAAACTCTTTCTCAAACACAGAGGATGGGCTAGGCAGTCAGTAAAATATTTGCTGTGCAAGTGTGAGGACAGGAGTTCATATCCCAGTGCCCACGTAAATGCCAGATGGGTATGTCAGCCTGCTTGTAATCCCAGTAACTGGTAGGCAGTGACAGGGGAACCCCTGGGGCAAGGTAATTAGCTAGCTACCATAGCTGAATCAGCAACCTCTGGGTTCAGTAAGAGACCCTGTCTTAATGCTTGCCTAACATGCAATGAATTATAATTTAAACGCAAAACTAAGATTTCTAATTTTGTCTTTTTGTTTTTGAGGCAGGATCTCACTGTACCCCACCCTGACCTGAAACTATTTAGTTCCAGGCTGGTCTCAAGCTCATGAGGATCCTCCTACCTGCCTCTGGAGTGTAAGATTACAGGTGTGCATCACCATGCCTAGCTAGGTTCCCCACCCCCACCCCGTTTGGTTTTCAATATATGAAGGTGTATGAAGATATGTTTTACCTCTTGTTCAATCAACCCTTTCTGTACTTGGTAGGTTGACCTAATCAAAGGTTAATGCTAAAAACATAGATGCATTTTCCCCCTATGAAATCCAGTGGTTATTCCAGACTTACAGCACTTTTAGGGCTAAAAGCCCCCAGGATGCTTCAGGCCTGTTAACTTGTGAGAAATCTTAATATTCAGTAGTTGAGGATTCCACAAATATGAACCTGAGGCAGAATCAAAAGTCTAAGCTGGATTTGATGGAAATACAGTTTCTTCAAATAGCACTGCCTGTTTTGGGGCTGGACACAGGAAACATTAGAGAGCGAGCTCCCTCAAAATTCTGAACATTGGGGGGCTGGAAAGTTGGCTCAGTGGTTAAAGGCGCTTGCTTGCAATGTCTGATTCCCCAGTGTCCATATAAAGCTAGATGCACATGGTGGAACAAGCATCTGGAGGAGTTCTGCAGTGGCAGGAGTCCCTGGCCTGCCCATACTCTCTCAAACATTTATTAAACATCTTATGAGCCAGGAAAATAACATGAATGTTAGGGAAGGTAACATTAATTCTCACATCTTTTTTTTTTTTTTTTTTTTGAGGTATGGTCTCGCTCTAATCCTGGCTGACCTAGAATTCATGTAGTCTCAGGGTGGCCTCGAACTAGCGGCGATCCTCGTACCTTTGCCTCTGGAATTAAATAGGCGTGCGCCACCACGCCTGGCTCTCACTTCAAAATTTCAAAGTACTATTATCTCCAGTGATTATGGAAGTAAGACTCAGACAGTTGGGTGGATTTGTGCACCATCACCCTGAAATTAACCCAAGGAACTGTGGTCCAAAACCCTAATTCAGAGGAAAACAAAACACAAAATGCTGCCCCCAAAACGAGGGTCGGGACTTCAGAGTGGAGGGCGCGGCCTTCGTCGCTATCTCCCTCGGGAGGAAAAGGCCGTACTTCCCGTTACCCTGGAGCTCAAAATTCAGGGTGAGCCTGCGACCGGGTCCTCTGGTCCTCGGTCCCCGAGGCTTTTGGACTCACCCCTCCGCGGGGAGCGGCTGCGACTGCGACCCATCGAAGCACTACTCCACCGATCGTCCTGGGAAAACCCGCGCAACAACTTCCGGGGCAACCGGACACGGAATCTTGATCACCGACTGGAAACGGTCGCTAGGAGCCGCTAGGGTTCCGGCTCCTGGAGAAAGCGGCTGTGTGAGCCCGCCCGGAGTCCAGGGCCCCGCCGCCCAGGCTGCGCTAGAACCAGTGTGCTGCTTTCTCACCCCTCTGCCTCGTTTTTGCCGCAACTTCCACCGCTTTGTACACTGTAGGCATTAAAAACACGCTGGTGTTCTTAGGAAAATGCATATAACTCATGAGGAAAGAATGCACTAAAGCTCACTGTCTGCCAACTGTAAGTAAAGAGCAGGGCTGGAGAGATGGCTTAGTGGTTTAGGCACTTTGCTTGCAAATTCGAAGGAGCCAGAACCCACGTAAGCCAGATGTGTAAGAATTGATAAGTCTGGGTCCCAGCAATCATTAAAGTCACAGAAATTACTGGGACATGTTGGCCTTGGAACGGCCTTTAGTACAGAGGAAATTAGTTTGGGTTGTAAATAACTTCCCAAACCACAACCGGATAAGGTCAGCCTCTTGCAGTAGCCATGCAAACCTGCTATCATCAAAGAACTAGTTAAAACCTAATAGTCCTACCTGGGAAAACAAGTCAACAATGGAAATGGCCCTGTTACATCCTTTTTCCCTCTTCCTCTCCCCATTCCCTGCCCTGCTTGTCGCTTTCCTTTAAAAATCTAGCTCAGCTGCTTCTGAGCCCAACAGCTTCAATCCCATGGGGAAGGCTTGCCATCCTTCAATATTTCCCTGCTCTCCAATAAGGAATAGCCTGTTGTATATTCTCTCTCTCTCTAACTCTAGGCTGTCCTAGTTGCTTCAGCCCCTATTCTAGTAACAAGATACACATGGTGGCACATGCATCTAGAGTTCATTTGCAGTGGCTGGAGGTGCTGGTGTGCCCATTCTCTCTATCTGCCTCTTTCTCTCTTATAAATAAATAAATACAATATTAAAAAAAAATAAGAAAGGGCTGGAGAGATCGCTTAGCAGTTAAGGCACTTCCCTGCAAAGCCAAAAGACCTCGGTTCAATTCCTCAGGACCCACATAAGCCAGATGCTCAAAGTAGCACATCCATCTGGAGTTCCTTTGTAGCAGCTGGAGGCCATAGCATCCCCATTCTTCCTCTTTATCTGCCTCTTTCTCTCCCTCTCTCTCTCTCTCTCTCTCAAATAAATAAAAATTACACACACACACACACATACATATTTTTTGGTTGTTTGTTTTTTTGAGGTAGGGTCTCACTCTAGCTCAGACTGATCTGGAATTCACTATGGAGTCTCAGGATAGTCTTGAATTCACAGCAACCCTCCTACCTCTGCCATCCAAGTGCTGGTATTAAGGCTTGTGCCACCATGCCTGCCTTTTTCTGTTTTTTTTTTTTTTTTTTTGAGGTAGGGTCTCACACTAGCCCAGGCTGACCTGGAATTCACTATGGATTCTCAGGGTGGCCTCGAACTCATGGCAATCCTCCTACCTCTGCCTCCCGAGTGCTGGGATTAAAGGCGTGAACCACCACGCCCGGCACCTGGCTTATTTGTAAGAAAGAGAAGCAAATGCTCTAACACACCATCCTACTACCGCAAAGTACCTCCCAGAAGACGCCAAAGCCTTCAAAGGCTCCTATGAAGCAGAGAAACAAAAGAATGGCTCTCTTGTCCTCACAAAGGCGAACCCTCTGCAGTATAACATAAATTTGAAACACCCAGATAGCTTAACCTAAGGAAAGCCATCTTAAGAGGCCCCCCACCACCATTTTCATAATAATAAAAGAAGACCTAGACTGGAGAGATGGCTTAGCAGTTAGGGCACTTCCCAAATACCCATGTAAGCCAGATACACAATGTGGCGCATGTATCTGGAGTTTGTTTGCAGTGGCTGGAAGCCCTGGAGCGCCCATTCTCTCTCCCTTTTCCCCTCTCTCAAATAAATAAATAAATAAATAATTTTTTTTTTTTAAAAAAAAAGGATCTCACCTAGGTTAAAGTTCTACACGGAGCCACATAAACAAGAGGATGTAGTGTCAGTTAAAATATTTGTTATTTGGTATTTGTTCCACCCCCTGTGCTAACTGCAAAATTCTGCTTTTTGTAATCATGCTTGCTTGCATTGATAAATAGGATTATTGGGAGGGGGTTGCTGGGGACTTTCCAGATCACTGTAAATGAATGGTTTTGTTTCTGACCATTGTAAAAGAATGTGGATTTTGGGCTGGAGAGATGGCTTAGCGGTAAAGCACTTGCCTGTGAAGCCTAAGGACCCTGGTTCGAGGCTCGATTCCCAGGACCCACGTTAGCCAGATGCACAAGAGGGTGCATGTGTCTGGAGTTCATTTGCAGTGGCAGGAGGCCCTGGCACGCCCGTTCTCTCTGTCTCTATCTGCCTCTTTATCTCTCTGTCACTTTCGAATAAATAAATAAAAATTTTAAAAAAAGAATGGATTTTTGCTCTGTAAACTCACTGATAAATTAAGATGGGGCTGCTCTCGACCTCAGTGGTTTGCTGTGAAGGGACACTCACCAGCTGGCTAATAAAGACTCTTCTTTTAAAATCCTTATTTGGGTGGTCTTGAACTTGATTTCTGGTCTAGGACTCGCTACAAATGTGCAAACCAGGACAGTCTTTAACCTCTACCTCTAATAGAATGAACTCTTTTTTTCCAGCTTTCCTTAGAAAAGCTGACAGCCTGGATTTTAGAATAAAGAACTAAGAAACAACCTGTCTACTAGTCTTGGGTGTGTCAGTTAAATGCATACTTTCCTTTCTGCTCTCTAGAAAGGAACCTGACTGCATTAACACCCAGGATTTCACAATAAGACCTGATTCCCAGACTCCCAAGAATTATCCTAGAATAAAAGTACTGTGCACTATGATGTGGAATAGGTTTCAAGGGATTAGGAGTTCCAGGCTTCAATGAGGAAGATATTCCTGAAGAAACACACCACTGATGATAGAAGACATTGTCCATAGAAAAGACAGGGGAAGTACGCAAAGTCAAGGGGACTGTACACTAAAGATTTAATAGTAAAGCAACATAGTGGTCAAAACACTTTTTCCCCTTTCTTTTTTCCTTGCCAGGGCGTTGGTCTCATCTGATGAAAACACTTCCAGAAACCCCTCTAGAACTTTCAAAAATGACTGGGTGTGGTAGGGCAAAAAACCCAGCTCTCACCTCAAACAGAATAAGACACTTTATTCTGGAACCAAATATGAGTGACCATCACCCAGGAACACAGTTTTAGTTGCTTCAAATTCCATGGTCCAATGTAATAACAATTTCATGAGGCTTTTATATTAATACAACAAAGAAAGTCACAAATCAAAACACTTTTCAAATACATTAGTGGAATTGTCAGGTAGGTGAGTTATGGTAAAGCAGTGAATTCTGCATTGTGAGGGGCAGGGTGCTGCTGACAGGTCTGACAAGTCTCTGTGAAAAAACCTCTAATGAGCAGACCTAAGAGAAGCCATCTTAGGCCACTCAGCCATCTTGACTTTCCCAAGGAACCATAAGAGATTAATAATTAGCACAGAACATTAATTACAAGAATGAGGATGTGGTCCCAGTAAGGTACCTGGTGTTTGCTCTTACCCTGAGGTCAAGATGTCCTGATATTTGGTATCTTCTTTGTAGCCTGTGCTAACTGCAAAAATTCTGCTTTTGTAATCATGCTTGCTTGCTTGCTCTTGCTAAAGACAATTGTGTGTGGAGGGGGTGGCTGGGTTTTTTCCAGATCACTGTAAAGGAATGTGGTTTTTGCCTTTAAAAACTCACTGTATAAGTAGGACTGGGCTGTTCTCCTTGCTATGAGGGGACAGATGCCAGCCAGCTTAATAAAGACTCTCATTGTTTAATTTAATTTGGGTAGTCTGTTCATTTCTGGTCTTGGACTCCCTGCATTTGGAGGCCCCTATGAGTCATTATATTCTTCTCCTTAAACTGACCCCCAAATCTGGTTTCACAGAGTCTTGACTCTACTCAGACTGTGGTTGGAGGCCCTAGGGGGAAGCTGCTCCAGAGAAGTTCCTCAGCCCAGGGACATTCTCCAGGCCTCAGGAGAAAGGAGTGGCACTCAGAAGATATCAACCCCGTGAGCAGATAATCATATGGTCTGAAAACCTCCAGAGGCAAGGGGGATTCAGTGGAAGGCTGGACTCAACACTACTTCCCGAATCCCGGGCAGTAGTGAGACATTGCCCCAACCCCTGGTGTGTCTGTTTTAGGTCTGTGTGACCACATGTCCGCATCTTTCTGTTTAGTGTTTGTTTTTCCCTTTTGTGCTTAACATTTTCAGATCCTCCTAGGAAACCAGCTGCAGAATCAAAACTTCAGCACAGGATAGACTAAGTGAGGTCAGGGGAAGACATTAGTAAAGGAAAGTGGAGGGAGGGCTAATCAAAACCTAAGAGGATATAAATAAGTCATATGGAAATCTACTTTTTTGAACAATGGAACACTCAGAAGCCATAGATTGTTACTAGAAAATTTTCAGTGCCAGGGATGGGATACCTTCCAGTGAGTTGTTGTCCAGGGAGGTCACTGATATCCCCCAAACATTACAGGGTATTGCTGAGGCTCTTGGTTTCCAACCAGGAATAGATGATAAGGCCTTATTGCTGAAGACTCCACACACATGGGTTGCAAGGTCACTGAGAAATCCTCCTGGAACTGAGCTGATAACTTCCTCCGTGTAGAACAGCTGACAGAAAGCTGAAAAAGCCAAGCTGCATGCAGCTCAATGGGAAAGAGAGAAATCACCAGTGAAGATACTGAACAGTAGACACTGAAAGCCTTAAATTTGGCCAGGCAGGCTAAATGAGCCAACGGATGCAATAGTGGCTTGTCTGCTATGGGAGGAACCAACCACTCTCTAATTGGACTGGAGGCCTGCTCCATGGGAGGGATTATATCCTTGATACTGAAAACCTCCAACAGGGGTTATCATGAGCCCTAGAGGTATAATGTCTGCTGGTGTGTAACTAAATGTATATACTATGCTCACCAAACTGCCTGGTAAGTGCTTCTCTTAATGTTCATACCAATATATTAATGCTACTTTCACTTTTGGTGAGAGAAGCTTCTCTTTTCAGATGGCAGTGACCTTGGGATGACACAGAAGGCACCATATTGCTGAGAAGAAGTAACAGAGGAGTGCTCAGCACTCTATCACATCTTCTAAGGCTCAGGGTTCATTGTGGAAGAGGTGGCAAAAAGAATGTAAGAGCCTAAGATAAGGTAGGACTCCTTACAACATGCTCATACCCATCAGCCAAGGAGTATAAATTCATCACACCAGAGTCCAAAGGACAGTGTCCTCAGCCAATTGTAGCAGCTAAAAGGTCACCAGGGACCCAGAGGTTTTGTTCCAAGTCAAGGTTCTGAGGACACCTGCCCCTGACAAAGATTACAGCCCTACTCTAGTCACTCCAGAAACTGACTAGTCTATGCATGGCAGAAGCTTGAGGAATTCAATGTGAGGTATAAAAACAAAAAGGACATGATATACACTGCCTGGTTGGGAAAGTTACATGTTAAAACATAGGGATTATGACTGGAAAGAGGAGAAAAAAATGTAATAAAAAAACCTAAAATCTGGACTGATACACTAAGCCACTATAAGAGTTAACTGATAAGGAGCTGAACTCCTTATGATGAATGGGTCAGTGAAGAAATCAAGAAGGTAATCAACAATTTAATTGAATAAAATTCTAATGAGAACACAACATACTGAAACTTTTGGGACACAATGAAGGCAGTGATAAGAGGGACATTTATAGCTTTAGGTGCCTATATTAAGAAATCAGAAAGGGGGCTGGAGAGATGGCTTAGCAGCTAAGGTACTTGCCTGCAAAGCCAAAGGACCTTTGTTTCATTCCCCAGGACCCAAGTAAGTCAGATGCTCACAGTGATGCATGTATCTGGAGTTCATTTACAGTAACTGAAGGCCCTTCACCCTTTCTCTCTCTCTCTCTTTGCCTCTTTCTCTCTTCTCAAATAAATACATAAAAATATTTTTAAAAATAAAATGAAAAAAAAACTAAAATAAAATAAAGGAAATTAGGAAGGTTGCAAGTAAACAACTTAATGCTTCACCTTAAGGTCTTGGAAAAAGAACAAGGCAAACCAAAAATCCATACATGGGAAGAAATAATAAAGATTAGAGCAGAAATTAGTGAAATAGAACCCCCCCAAAGTCCAAAGATTATATGAAACAAAAAGTTGGTTCTTTGAAAGAATAAACAAGATTGATAAACCCAGGATAGCAAATTGGACCAAAAGAGAGAAGAGACACAAATTAATAAAATTAGAGATGAAAAAGGCACCATCCAAACAGATACCAGAGAAATTTTAAAAAATCATAAGGACATATTCTAAGAATATATACTCTACTAAGTTTGAAAATCTGAAAGAAATGGCTGATTTCCTTGATTTATATGACCTACCAAAATTAAATCAAGATGAGATTAAACACTAAAATAGACCTATAACAAGTATGGAGACCTGAGCAGTTATCAAAATCTTCCAACTTGAAAAAAAAAAAAAAAAATTCAGGCCCAGATAGATTCACTTGTGAATTTTACCAGACCTTCATGGAATAACTAACACCAATGCTTCTCAAACTTTTCCATAAAATAGGAAAGGCAGGAATCCTACCAAACTCCTATGAAGCCAGCATCACCCTGATACCAAAAACCAGACAAGATAGATGAAAAAAAAGAAAAATTATACATCAAATTCTCTCATGAACATAGATACAAAAATTCTCAAAAAGTTATCGGCAAACAGAATACAAGAATATATTAGTAAGATCATTCACCCCGACCAAGTAAGCTTTATCCCAGAGATGCAAGGATGATTCAACATATGCATATTGATAAATGCTATTATATAAACATTATATAAATGGACTGAAAGACAAAATTCACATGATCATCTTAGTAGATGAAAAAGGCAGTTGACAAAATTCAACATGCCTTTATGATGAAAAGGCCTACTGAAACTGGGAATAGAAGGAACATATCTCAACATAATAAAGGCTATTTATGACAAACCTATAGCCAACATAATACTAAATGGAGAAAAACCTGAAGCCTTTCCACTAAAATCAGGAACAAGACAAGAGTATCAACTGTCTTTTATTTAATATAGTACTGGAAGTCTTAGCCATAGCAGTAAGGCAAGAGACACAGATACAACTGATACAAATTGGAAAGGAAAAGAGCAAGTTATCATTATTTGCAGATGATAAGATTCTATACATAAAGGACCCTAAAGACTCTACCAGGAAACTGTTAGAGCTGATAAACAACTATAGCCATGTAGCAGGATACAAAATTAACACACAGAAATCAATAGCCTTCCTATATGCTAATAACAAACACACAGAGGATGAAATAAGAGAAACATTCCCATTCACAATTACATAAAAAAAACAACAAAGTACCTTGGAATAAACCTAACCAAGATAGTGAAAGATCTCTAAAATGAAAGCTTTAAAACACTCAAGACAGAAATTGCAGAAGACACTAGGAAAAAGAAAGACATCCCTTGTTATTGGATTGGAAGAATCAATGTCAATCTTACCAAAAGCAATCTACACATTTAATGCAATCCCAATCAAAATTCCAATGGCATTCTTCACAAAAATAGAAAAAACAATCAATCCTAAATTTCACTTGGAAGCACAAAGAACCTTGAATGGCCAAAATAATTTTGAGCAAAAAAAATAAAGCTGGTGGTATCACCATACCTGATTTTAAGCTATATGATGGAGCAACAGTAACAAAAATACTGGCACAAAAGCAGACAAGTAGATTAGTGGAATAGAATAGAGGACCCTGATATAAGTCCAGGTAGCTACACCATCTGATCTTTGACAAAAATGCCAAAATACTCCAAAATACTCAATAAAAAGATAGCCTCTTCAGCAAATTGTGCTGGGAAAACTGGATATGTATCTATAGAAGGAATAAAATAGATCCTTATCTCTCTCCATGCTCAATAATTAAGTCCAAGTGGATCAAATACCTTAATCTCAAACTGCTAGAGGACAAAGTAGCAGAAACCCTTGAACACATTGGTATTGGCAAAGACTTTCTGGATATATCCCCAATTGCTCAGGAATTGCTTGGTCAACCACTGGGACCTCATGAAGTTACAATGCTTTTGCACAGCATAGGACTCTGTGAATAGTGCAAAGAGGCAACCTACAGAGTAGGATAAAATCTTTACCAATAATTCATCTGACAGAGGATAAATATCCAGAATATATAAAGAACTCAAAAAACCCAAATAATTAGAAATCAAACAACACAATGGGCGATGGAAATAAGTAGAGAGTTCTCAAAAGAAGAAATACAGATGTCATATAAACATCTAAAAATATGTTCTCCATCCCTAGCCATTAGGTAAATGCAAATTAAAACTTCTCTGAGATTCCATCTCACTCCTGTCAGAATGGCTACCATCATGAAAACAAATGACAATAATTGCTGGTGAGGATGTGGAAAAAGAGGAATCCTTCTACACTGATTGTGGGAATGTAATCTGGTACAGTCATTGTGGAAATCAGTGTAGAGGTTCTTAAGACACTTAAAAATAGTTTTACCATATGACCCAGCTATAGCACTCTTAGGGATATATCCTAAGAACTTGTCTCACTACCTTAGAGATAACTTGCTCAACCATGTTTTCTGCTGCTCTATTTACAATAGCTAGGAAATGGAACCAGCCTAGATGTCCCTCAGCTGATAAGTGGATAATGAAAATGTGGCACATTTATACAATGTAGTTATGCTCAGCAGTAAAGAAAAATGAAGTTATGAAATTTGCAGGAAACTGGATGGTCTGGAAGGGATTATACTTAGTGAGGTAATCCAGGCCCAGAAAGCCAAACATCACATGTTCTCTCTCATATGTGGATCCTAGATACAAATGATTGGACTTCTATCTGAGTTGGAATAAAACTCAGTATCAGAGGCCAGTAAGCTAGAAAGGGGATATAAAGGAAAAAGAAAGGGAGGGAGGGGGACTTAATAGGATGGTATTATATATATATATAAGCAGAAAAACAAATTACTGGGGGTAGAAAGGCCTAAGTGAAGTCAGGGAAAGAGATTAAGTAAATGAAAGGTGGGAGGAGGGCTAATCAAAATCTAAAAGGGTATGAATAAGTCATATGGAAACCTACTTTTCTGGACAGTGGAACACCCAAAAGCCATAGATTGTTACTAGAAAAATTTCAGTGCTAGGGATGGGATACTTTCCAGTGAGTTGTTGGCCAGGGAGGTCCCTGATGCCACCAAAACATTACAGGTTATTGCCAAGGTTCTTGGTTTCCCACCAGGAATAGATGGTAAGACCCTATTTTTGAAGACTCCACATACTTGGGCTGCAAGGTCGCTGAGAAATCCTGCTGGAGCTGAGCTGAAGACCTCCTCCCTGTAGGCCAGCTAACAGAAAGCTGGAAAAAGCTATGCTATATGCCATTTAATGGGAGAGAGAGAAATCACCATTGGAGATACTGAACGCTGGACACTGCAAGGCATAGATTTGGCCAAGCAGGCCATATGAGCCAACAGGTGCAATAGTGTCATGTCTGTTGTGGGGGAAATAAACTGCTATCTAATTGGAATGGAGGCTTGCTCCGTGGGAGGGAATACATACCTGATAATGAAAACTTACAACAGGGGTAGTCATGAACCCAAGGGCTGTAATATCTGCTGGTGTCTGGCTAAATGTATATACTATGCTCACCAAAGTGCCCAGTTCATACCCTTATATTAATGCTACTCTCACTTTTAGATGGCAGTGACCTTGGGATGACTCAGAAGGTACCATAGGGCTGAGAAGAAGTGACAGAGGAGTGCTCAGCACTGAAACACATCTGTCACACCTTCCAAGGCTCAGGGTCCATTGCAGAAAAGTTGGCAGAAAGAATATAAGATCCAAGGGGGGAGGGGTGGGTAGCACTCCTTAGAACGTGCTCTTCCAGGCACAAAATGGCCTGGATATCCATGACCCTGCAGTGCCTGACACTACCTACACAAGACCATCATAATAGCAAGAAAAGATGATGACATCAAAATAAAAGAGAGAGAGTAATTGAGATGGGAAAACATATGATAGAGAGTGGAGTTGCAAAGGGGAAAGTGCAGGGGGGGGGAGGGGGAGGGAGGGAATTACCATGGGTTATTGTCTATAAGTATGGAAGTTTTCAATTAAAAAAAAGTTTTAAAAAGCTGGGCGTGGTGGTGCACACCTTTAATCCCAGCACTTGGGAGGCAGAGGTAGGAGGATCACCATGAGTTCGAGGCCACCCTGAGACTACATAGTGAATTCCAGGTCAGCCTGAGCTACAGCAAGACCTTACCTGGAAAAAACAATAAAAACAAAACAAAAATTTTAAAAAAAGCCTGAGTGTCATCTTATATTTAAGTCTGTAATCCATTTTGAATTAATTTTGTTCAATTCTTAAGGTTTAGGCCAAGACTTACCAAATCTCTTGGTGCTGAATTTTGTCTAATCCCTTTTATTAATACTAGTTTTGATTTTTGTAGTCATTTTTATTATTTATTATACCATGATCATACTTACCTCCCACCACCCTCCCTTTCCCCCTTCCCAAATCCTCCCTTCCTTCTGAATTAAAAAAAAAAATCATAGATAAAGATTTTTTTTACATAGGTTATAGTCTTATATCCCCTCACTTCTAGTTCCCATTTCCCTGAGTACCCTCTTCAGTAGGGTCCTTGGTGTTCACTGAGGTGTAGTTAGGGCCTCTTAGTTACTGAGGAAGGGGGCTGTATCACAGCATCTTTCCACCTATCCTCTTGTTCTTACAATCTTCCTGCCCCCTCTTCTGCAGCAATCCCTAAGCTTTGGATGTGTTAGCAGTTTGTTTTTAGTGTTCAGACCTTTGTGTCCTCTGTATTTTTAAGATATGTTTCAATTCACCTCATGTTTGTTGCTATTTCTCTGGAGGTGCTTGTCAGGCTAGCCTTGGGAGCAATATTAGCATCCTTGCTTCCTCTGTAGTTTCTCTTGGACCCCAATAAATGTGGTAGAGGTGGCACTTTTGTGGAGAGCAGTTAGCTATATTTTGTTTAATTGGTGGATCGTGGGTCTCCCCAGCGTCCTCTTCCATCTGTAATATAAAAGATTCTCCAACCAAGGATGAGAGTAGCTTTGACTAAGGAGTGTATACCCATAAATTTGAGAGACATTTTGGTGAAGATACCCACTCATCTTGTCCAGAGAACAATGTAGGTTTCTCTCGGGGGAGGGGAGGTTGAGTTTCTTTCTGTGGGGCACTGACTTGGTTCCCAGTACCAGATATGGGCTTTGTCCCACTGAGTGTGCTTCATGTCTAATTGGAGGACAGTTGGTTACCTCCATGGGCTGTATGCCACTATTGCACAAGTGTGTTTCTTGTCTGTCTGGTGAGCTATGCAGTCTGCAGAGTCTCCTGCTTATTCATGCCTTCTGTGCACCTACTGAAATGATCATGTGGCTCTTGTGTTTACTTATGTGGTTTATTATGTTTATAGATTTGCATCAACTTTTAAATCTTTAAAAAATTTCCAATTCATTGATTTCAGCTCTGATCTTAACTATTTCTTTCTGAAATTCTTAGGATTGGGTTGTTCCTGTTTTTCCAATGCCTTTAGGTGGTTTGTTATTAATTTAAGATCTGTCTTTGTCATGAAGATGTTTAGTGCTATAAGTTATCCACTTAGGACTGCTTCCTTTGTGTCACATAAGTTCTAGTATGGTGTGTTTTCATTATTGTTCAGTTCTAGAAATTTTACAACTTCCTTTTTCATTTCTTCCATGACCCATTGTTTAATAGTGTGTTGTTCAGTCTCCATGAGTTAGTGGGTTTTTTTTGTTTGTTTGTTTGTTTCTGTTATTGTTTATTTCTAGCTTAAATGCATTGTGGTTGGATTGCAGGAAGTCATGGTCAATTTTTCTAAATTTTCGGGTGCTTGCTTTATGCACTAGGAAATGGTCAATTCTAGAGAAGGTTCTGTGAGAGCTGCTGAGAAGAATGCGTATTCTATGGAATTGGGGTGGAATGTTGTATGGATGTCTATTAGGTTTAATTGGTCTATTGTGTTGTTAAATTCCATTACTTCCCTGTTTATTTTCTGTTTGGATGATATGTCTATTGATGATAGTAGGGTACTGAAGTCCTCTACGAAGATGTTGTTGATATTTATTTCTGATTTGTTGTAAAGTAGGTTTTCTTTATAAAATGTGGTGCTCTTGTGTTTGGTGCATATAAATTTATGATTATCTTCTTGTTGGATCATTCCCTTGATAAGGAAAAAGTGGCCTTCTTTGTCTTTTTTGAAATTTCCTTTGGTTTAATGTCTATTTTGTCAGATATTAGTATAGCCACACCCACTTCTTATTTCCATTTGCTTTGAAGATCATTTCCCATCCTTTCACCCTAAGGAGGTGTCTATCCTTAAAGGTGAGGTGAGTTTTTTTGAAGATAGCAGATGGATAGGTCCATTTTTCTGATCCCTTCCATTATAAGGGATACTTTTGCTGGGTACAGTAGTTTTGGTTGGAAGCCATAATTTTTCAAGATTTGAAGAACTCCATTCCAAGTTCTTTTGGCTTTTAGAGTATCTACTGAAAAACCAGAGGTAATTCTGATGGACTTGCCTTTGTAAGTAATGAGCTTTTTCTTTCTTGCTGCTTCCAGCAGTTTCTCTTTGTTTTCATTGTTTAGAGTTCTAACTATGATGTGTCTTGGAGAGTTTCTTCTTTGGTCCTGTCTGTTTGGTGTTCTGTGAACTTCTTGTATCTGGATGGGTCTCCTTTCTTGGACTAGGGAATTTTTCTTCCCTATTTTTTTTTTTTTGAGGCAAGCCCAAGAGACTGGCCTTTTTTTTTTTTTTTTTTTTTTTTAAATGCAAGAGAGCAAGAGTGTGTGTGTGAGATAGAGAGAGAGACAGAGGCAATGGGCCAGGGCCTCCAGCCAGTGCAATTGAACTCCAGATGTGTGTGCCAGCTTGTGCAAATGTGGAACCTTGTGTGCTTCTGTCTGTGTGTCTGGCTTACATGGGACCTGGAGAGTCAAACATGGGTCCTTAGGCTTTGCAAGCAAGCACCTTAACCACTAAGCAATCTTTCCAGTTCTTTCTTCAATTTTGTTGAAGATGTTCTCTATGCCTGTTGCCTGAATTTATTTCCCTTCTTGTATACCTATAATCCAGATATTTGGTCTTTTTTTTTTTTCCTCTTCAATTCTGTTTTTAATTATTTTTAAAATTTTTATTAACATTTTCCATGATTACAAAATATATCCCATGGTAATTCCCTCCCTCCCCACCCCCACACTTTCCCATTTGAAATTCCATTCTCCATCATATTACCTCCCTATTACAATCATTGTAATTACATATATACAATATCAACCTATTAAGTATCCTCCTCCCTTCCTTTGTCTCCTTTTGGTCTTTTTTTTTTTTTTTTAACGCAAGCTCAACAGACTGGCCTTTTTTTTTTAATGCGAGAGCAAGAGAGAGAGGGGGAAAGGGGGGGGGGAATTGGCATGCCAGGGCCTCCAGCCACTGTAATTGAATTGCAGACACATGCCACCTTGTGCGCATGTATGACCTTGCATATGTCACCTTGTGTGTCTGGCTTATGTGGGATTTGGGGAGTTAAACATGGGTTCTTAGGCTTCACAGGCATATACCTTAACTGCTAAGCCATCTCTCCAGCCTAGATATTTGGTTTTTTAAAGGTATACCTACCACAGTTCCCTTAAATTGTTTGCATGACTTAAAAAAATTTTTATTTGAGAGAGGCAGGGAAAGAGAGAGAAGAGAGAGAGACAATGGAGAATGGGTTTGCCATGGCTTCCAACCGTAGCAAATGAACTCTAGATGCATGTGCCTCTATGTGCATCTGCCTTACATGGGTCCTGAGGAATTGAACCTGGGTCCTTAGGCTTTGCAGGCAAACACCTTAACTGCTAAGCCATCTCTCCTGCTCTCACATGACTTTTTGAACTTATCAAAATTTTTACACTCCTGATCAGTTTGTTTTTTCTTTGAGTTCTGAGGTTCTGTCTTCTACATGATCAACTCTTATTAGTGAGTTTCCAGAGAGGCTTTTACAAGCTCT
Source organism: Jaculus jaculus (assembly GCF_020740685.1). Classification (NCBI taxonomy): domain Eukaryota; kingdom Metazoa; phylum Chordata; class Mammalia; order Rodentia; family Dipodidae; genus Jaculus; species Jaculus jaculus. Next base: position 66,264,380 of record NC_059107.1, read on the forward strand.
ATTTGACTTATTTCTCTGTTGCATTTTTCTGCATCATAGTCATCCTCTTATTGGGTTCCAATTTCAGGTAGAAGTTTGATTTTTGTGATGTTTCTTAGAATTCATTTTTGAATATGTTAATGTCTTCATTAAACTTAATCAGCTGATTGTTGAGGTCCTCTCTTTGTTACTTCACCTTTAATTCACTATCTGTCTCTTAAGATCTCTGATTTTCTTCAATTATGTTGATTGTTGAGGAGAGCTGTTTGTTGTCACTGATGAATCTGTTGCATTTCATTTATGCATTTGTTTTGTGGTGGTTGGCTTACAATTTTGTAATTCATTTGGTCACAGTCTCATTAATTTTAATAAGCTTTTTGTGCTTTTATTTTGGGAATCTGTGTGGTGTATCCGGTTTTCATTGGAGACTTCCACTGTAGGGCTAGGCATTTTTGGTGGAGACGTCTTGTTTTTTATTTAGTTGCATTGAGGTTTGTCCATCTTAGTGTAGATGTCTTGTTTTCTTATGGATGTAGCAGATGGTGGCTATTGTTCTGGTTAGATCCAGATGAGAGTGGGTTCACATTCTGGTTGGCCCTTGGGTCTGGAGAGGGTCTTCCTTGTGTGGGTTCTCTTAGTGGTGCTGGGTGAGACCCTGGGAGGCCTGGTAAAGTCAGTGGCTGAGCAGGGTTCCCACCCCCTCACCCCATGCTGCTACTTGCTTGCTGGCACTTGGTGATGGGATTGGCTGCAGCTGCTGGTAGCAGGTTCACAGTAGATCTCACTCTTGGGACTGTGCCTTATCAGGGGGTGTGGTTGGTCTCAACTTTGTCCTAACTCACTGAGCTCATGGATTGTCCAGAGGACACTGGTGCTTTGGTGAGGATCCCAACCCTTTGCATGCGTGGGTTATAAAGGGCTCTCACATAAGGTCCTATGGCTTATTGGTCAGTCAGTGTGGGATTCAGGCAGATCACTTGCTTGTGCACATCAACAGGAGAATGTGCAATGGTCTGGCAGCCTTGGCCCCTGTGGTCCCATTGTGCAGTTTGTGGCTGCGTGTTATAGAGCATGGGGGGGGGGTGCGGGAAATGGGATGGCCTTATTCCAGCTACACAACTGTGCGGGGGTTTGGGTCAGGAGACTGAGCCTGTGAGTCCCCAGATATGGCACTGCTGTGTTCAGGAAAGCCCATCTAGCTGTGTGAAGATTGGAATGCAGGCACCCTTTGTGTGGTGGTGCTGCCTTCTGCATGTTCCTAGGACACCACCCTCTGTGCACACACCCTCTACCACTTGTGTGAAGGTTTGGGAGACTTTCAGCACAGTGCCCTTCCAGCTGTGTGCCTCTTGAGGTCATTGATCTAGGGCCACTTGCCCCAGTTGTGTGCTGATCTCCCTTCTAAGAGGAAGGCTGGAAGGCCAATCACTCACCTGCCCTTCCCACCAGTATTTGGTCTGGGCAACTAGCCAAGTTGCATAGCACACTAGATTCTGGGAGATTTCCATTTGTGCACCCCTGTTCCTGTGGGGGGGGGGGTCTTAGACCCCTCTGGTACTGAAGCCCCATGACATTGATCCCTTTCTCAGCTTAAGATTAGTGTGGTTAGGAGTCCACCATCTTGACTGGAAGTAGCCCCCCCCTTTTTAGTATTACACTGAATTACATGAGTTCTTTTTTTTTTTCTTTTGTGTGTGTTACATGTGCATGCTTGTGTATGTGTTGGCACACTTATGTGTGCAGGAGCATGTACAATGTGCATGGGTATAGAGGTCAGTAGATGACATCAAGGCTTCCTCAGATGCTCTCCACCTTATTTTTTTGAGACAGGGTCTTACTAAATCTAGAGCTCACTGATTAGCTAGACTAGCTAGCTAGCAAGTCCTAATAGGCATATCCTAGCTTTGGCATTTTTCTTTTTTTAAGAACAAAACTCATAGCCAGGCATGGTGGCACATGCCTTTAATCCCAGCACTAGGGAGGCAGAGGTGTGGTAGGATTGCCATGAGTTTGAGGCCAGCCTGACACTATGTAGTGAATTCCAGGTCAGCCTGGGCTAGAGGGAGACCCTACCTTGAAAAAACAAAAAAAAAAAAAAAAAAGAAAACAAAACAAAAACCCACAAAATAAAACAAAAACTCATAGGCAAAGACTGGTAAAGGTTGCAAGGCAAGAGAGGACAAATACAAAAGCTCTGAGAAACAATAGTTTATATAATTTTTATTGTTTTTCTTTACAAGGTTGTCTCTCATTCTAGTCCAGGCTAACTAGACTCACTCTGTAGTTCTACGCTGGCCTTGAACTCACAATGACCCACCTACCTCTGCCTCTTGAGTGCTGGGATTAAATATGTGTGCCACCATACCTGGCTTCTCATGACACTATCAACTTCTCAAATGAGAACACAATCTACTTGTTCCAGAAGAAATAATTACCTTGTCTATATACATGGTCACAAACTATATTATACATAGTTCCAATTTGGCCAGCTAATTTAAGCAAAATAATTGTCTTTATTGATACACTCAAACTTTAATGATCTTTACTTCCAAGGTATATAAAAATTTATTCACATATTATTGGTTTTATATTTGAGTAGGTCAGGGTTCAATAGAGAAACAGAACCAATAGAATGTATATAATTACAAAAGCAGATTTATTAGTGTGGCATACAAGATACAGGTTGGAGAGTCCAATAATTGTTGTTTGCAGGCTGCTCAGTCCATGAGACTGGATATCTCAGCAAGTTGCAATCTGGTGCTGAAGGCCTGGAGTATTCCTGGAGAACTGCTAGTCTTCAGTCCATGTTGGCAGGCTAAAGCTGGGTTCTGATGTCAAGAGAATGGCAGCAACAGGGTGGATAAACTTACCAGCAAAGGGGGAAGAGGCAGGCAGGGAAAAGGATGGTTTTCCCTGAGATCTCTTGATATCTAGGCTGCCACAGGATGAGCTACCCACTCTGGGGGAGGTCTTCCTCCTTTAGTTCAATCCTTTTTGGAAACACCCTTACTGACCTGCCCAAGAATCAGGCCTCTTGACACCTGATCCAATCAAATTGGCAAGAGATTAACTGTCATAGTAGTTACAAGTTCACTTAAAATAATTATTTATTTACTTGCACTTGGATGTGCCAGGATCTCTTGCCACTGCAATCAAACACCTGTCCAGATTCATGTGGGTACTGGGGATTGAACTCAGGCCTGCTGAGGCTTTGCAAGCAAGCACTTTTAACCCCGAGCCTTCTCCCCAGATCCATATGCTTACTTTCTTGATATTGGGTTTTACTATGTAGCCCAACCTGCCTCAAACTTTCCATCCTCCTGAATGCTAGGATTACAGGTGTAAACCCTCATGCCCAGCTTTATATACATACATACATACATACATACATATATATATATATATATATATGTATATATATATATATGTATATATAAAGGGTAAAGGATCTCTTATGTTATTAAAAGAAAAAAAGCGTGCTCATCATGAGATGTATAATGGTAGCCAAAGATAAAATTAAAAAGTGAGCCAGGCGTGGTGGTGCACGCCTTTAATCCCAGCATTTGGGAGGTAGAGGTAAGAGGATGGCTGTGAGTTTGAGGCCACCCTGAGACTACAGATGGATTCCAGGTCAGCCTGAGTTAGAGTGGGACCCTACCTCAAATAAATAAACAAACAAAAAGAAATGTATCATTTTGATAGTCCAATCATCATATTAAAACCATATACATTACAGTTTGATGAGGGAGGAAGCATTAAAAGATTTCTTTATCTTTTGCTAAGGCTGCCTGCTTTCTGAGTTGTGGAACATTTTCTTTCCCTCTTTGGGAACCAGCCCAAATCCTAAGCCTGCTTGCCCTGATACTCTGGCACCCTTGCTCTCTCTGAAGACCCCCTTCCCACTATGCAACTACTAGAACACTTACATTGCTGAACCCACCTGCTATACTGATCACAACTTAGAAAGCATAACTTTCCCCCTCTCCTCTTAACCAGCTCCCTCCTCCAGGCAGCTGCTAAGACCTTCAGCTAACTGCCTGGTTTCTCTCTCAAGTTACAGTAAAACTGTCCTTGAGTTAAAACAGACAGACACACAAACAACAAATGAAGCAGGTAGGAGAAAAACCTAACTAGAAATTTTTAAAAATTTGATTTCAATTAAGTTTTTTTTGAGTCTTTTTTTTTTTTTTTAAAGTTTTTTTCAAGGTAGGGTTTCACTCTGGTCCAGGCTGACCTGGAATTCACTATGGAGTCTCAGGGTAGCCTCGAACTCGCGGCGGTCCTCCTACCTCTGCCTCCGGAGTGCTGGGATTAAAGGCGTGCACCACCACACCTGGCATTTTTTTGAGTCTTTTAAAATAAGATCTTTTACTTTTTGCAAATGAGCAGTTTTGAAATTACATAAAAATGATTACCATTTTAAAAACATAGTGAAAAGATACATTAAGCAAAAAAAAATTTACTCTGGAGGGAAAAATAGCATGGCTAGTTTCAAAACAGCTATAAAAATGCTAGCATACATAAATTATGGTGAGCATTACATCCTGTTTCTGAAAAAATAAGTTGTATTTTTATATTAATCCATTACAGCTTCTATATTAGGTCCACCAACTTCATGAAATCTCTATTAGTATGTATAACTCAAAGGCACTCAGTTCAGAGATTATAAAGTCCTGAGCTTAAGTAGGAAACAAAATTCACAAATAAATCTTGAACATAAATAATTCTAAAAATCAGAACATGAAAACGTTAACAATTTAACATTTGTACATAAATAACTCACAACCTAATAATAAAAGTACATAGAATGTCAAAGACAAAACCATGTAAGGCAAAGGAATGTCCTCAGAATCAAACTGATGTTTCCCTTATTCAAGTTTATTTGAAGTTGTAAAGCTGATTTGTTGCTTTTAAGATCCCAAGAAAATTAAGTTAAAAAATATGAAAGTGTTTTAAGTTTAGATTGAAAAATAGTTCCTAAACTTGGTCTCTAAAAGCATGAAAAATGATTTAAAAACAAGCAAAGACTGGAAAGTGATTAGACTAAATGGGGGAATCAAAACAAGCAACTGAAAAAAAAATTAAAGGATGGCTTTTAAAAGGCACAAATTGAAAGAACATTTATACTTGACCATTCAAATTATTCCTTTAACATTCTTTTAACAAAAATATGTCTACAGAAGAATAAATAAATAAAGTTCACTAATATTAGTCAGGATCAAAATTTAAGGTAAAATTTAAATTCATATTTTGTTACAAAGAAATATGAAACTAACCTACTGCAATTTCTTGATATTAAATTAAAAGCAAGAGTTGATATCCTCTAACATACATGGTTTGACAGTTTCTTGGTTTTCACATATGCATAGAAATCTGAGGGTAGAGGCACCTTCTGCATCGTCTGGATAGTTCACAAGGCCTTTTTCATTGTTAAGTCACCTTAGATGTGAATAGCAGTGGGGGCCATTACATTGAAGCTGGCCTAGAAAGTCCTCAAAGTGCTACTGTTTCTACCTGATGCGATCCTCAGTTTTCTGGATTTTCTGGGTGATGATTATTTTCAGTTTTTTTTTCTGGCGATATATACAAGAAGTTACAGCAGATATACAAAGGGAAGATCAGCAGCCTGCTGTCCAAGTTCATCACCACTTGCTCCTACAAGACAGGTTGGTTTGTAGGTTAAATGACAAACTATACAGCAATATTTAAAATATTAATTAAAAATAATCAAGCTTGTTGAAAAGGGATATGGTTCAGTGGTTAAAAGTGCTTGTTGTGCAAGCTGGATGACCAAGTTTAGATCCTCCAAAACCTACACAAAGCTAGATGTACATGCATATATAATCCAGTGCACCTTTAGCAATGGGAGGCAGAGAAAGAAGAATCCTAATGTTTGTAGGCCACCTAGCATGCTGTTCACAGCAGCCTGTCTCCTCAGAAAGACCAATGCTGCATGTTCTCTTCTCATATGTGGACCCTAACAGTTAGTTGCATCTGTTTATAAGTTGTAGTAAGCATCAGTAGCACTGCTAAGGAAGCTAGAATGAGGCTTGAAAAGAGAAGCAGAGGGAACAGAGGAGGCGATAGAAGACAGGCAAGTGAAGGGACTACATACAGCGGGTGGAAGAGCATGGGGTGGGGATGGGGGTGATCTTATGAATCTGTACCACACAAATCTATCTCTTCATTAGCTAATGCAGACTCTCTTAAGGAGGGAGTGAGAGAGATAGATAGTGACAGTTTGGGCAGAAACACCATGCAGGGGTGAAACCATAGGCTGGTAAATCCCAATGCCAGAATTGGGTTATATCCCACAGTGAGCTGTTGGTCAGAGAGGCCCATGAGCGCCCCCCCCCCCCCAGCAATGCAGACCACTGTGAAATCACTTGGTTATTCACCAGATCTCAATGGTAAGACCCTATTATTAAAGATACCACAGGCTGCAGCTGTAGGACATCAAGAGATCATGCCCAAACTGAGATGGAATTCATCTTCCTGATAGCTAGCTCTCATAGTGCTAGAAAGTGCTATGCAAGCAGCTAGGGGATAATGGTCACCAACAGTGTGAGCAAGCAATAAATTCTGCAAGCTACAAAATCAACCAGCCAGGCAAGATGCACACACCTGTACAATAGTGGCACATAGGTTATAGGGACTAATCCACTGCTTTCTGATTGGATATGAGGCCCACTCCATGGGAGGGAATTCATACCTGGTACTGAGAACCAGTCAGAAGCCTATGGATAGGAAGGTCACAGATCCTAGAGGGAAGCCTCCACGTTTTGGTTAAAAAGAGAGGTTATACCCATCAAAAAGTCCTCTATGGGCTTGTTTGATTCCTTATTATTTAACTTTTTGAGTTCTTTGTATATCCTAGATATTAATCCTCTATCAGATATACAGCTGGTGAAGATTTTTTCCCATTCTGTAGGTTGCCTCTTTGCTTTTTTCACTGTGTCCTTTGCAGTGTAAAATCTTTGTAATATCACGAGGTCCCAGTGATTAATCTGTGGTTTTATTGCCTGAGCAATTGGGGTTGTATTCAGAAAGTCTTTGCCAAGACCAATATGTTGAAGGGTTTCCCCTACTTTTTCCTCTAGCAGTTTCAGAGTTTCTGGTCTGATGTTAAGGTCTTTAATCCATTTGGACTTAATTCTTGTGCATTGAGAGAGAGAAGAATCTATTTTCATCTTTCTGCAGATACATATCCAGTTTTCCCAACACCATTTGCTTAAGAGGCTCTTTTCTCTAATGAGTATTTTGGGCATTTTTATCGAATATCAGGTGGCTATAGCTACTTGGGCTTACATCTGGGTCCTCTATTCTGTTCCACTGATCTACATGTCTGCTTTTGTGCCAGTACCACGCTGTTTTTGTTACTATGGCTCTGTAGTATAGGTTAAAATCAGGTATGGTGATACCACCAGCCTTATTTTTGTTGCTCAGTATTATTTTAGATATTCGAGGTTTTTTTGTGATTCCAAATGAATTTTTTGATTGTTTTTTCTATTTCCATGAAGAATGCTTTTGGAATTTTGATAGGGATTGCATTAAATGTGTACATTGCTTTTGGTAAGATTGCCATTTGCACAATATTGATTCTTCTAAAGCAGGAACAGGGGATGTTTCTCCACTTTCTAGTGTCTTCTGCAATTTATCGCTTGAGTGTTTTAAAGTTCTCGTTGTAGAGATCCTTTACTTCCTTCTTTAGGTTTATTCCAAGGTACTTTATTTTTTTTTGACGCAATTGTGAATGGGAGTGATTCTCTGATTCCATCCTCTGTGTGTTTGTTGTTAGCATATATGAAGGCTACTGATTTCTGTGTATTTATTTTGTATCCTGCTACATGGCTATAGGTTTTGATCAGCTCTAACAGTTTGCTAGTAGAGTCTTTAGGGTCCTTTATGTATAGAATCATGTCATCTGCAAATAATGATAACTTGATCTCTTCCTTTCCAATTTGTATCGTTTTTGTGTGTCTCTTGCCTTATTGCTATGGCTAAGACTTCCAGAACTATATTAAATAAAAGTGGGGACAGTGGACACCCTTGTCTTGTTCCTGATTTTAGTGGAAAAGCTTCCAGTTTTTCCCCATTTAGTAATATGTGGGCTGTTGGCTTGTCATAAATAGCTTTTATTATATTGAGATATATTCCTTCTATTCCCATTCTCTGTAGGACTTTCATCATGAAGGGATGTTGGATTTTGTCAAATGCTTTCTCTGCGTCCAATGAGATGATCATGTGATTTTTGTCCTTCAACCTGTTTATATAATGTATTACATTTATAGATTTGTGTATATTGAACCATCCCTGCATCTCTGGGATAAAGCCTACTTGGTCAGGGTGAATGATCTTTTTGATATACTCTTGTATTCTGTTTGCCAATATTTTGTTGAGAATATTTGCATCTATATTCATGAGGGAGATTGGTCTGTAATTTTCTTTTTTTGTTCTCTCTTTGCCTGGTTTTGGTATCAGGGTGATGCTGGCCTCATAGAAGGAATTTGGTAGAATTCTTTCTTTTTCTATTTCCTGGAAAAGCTTAAGAAGCAATGGTGTTAGCTCTTCCTTAAAGGTCTGGTAAAATTCAGCAGTGAATCCATCTGGGCCTGGCCTTTTTTTAGTTGGGAGATTATTGATAACTGTTCGGATCTCCATATTTGTTATAGGTCTATTTAAGTGATTCATCTCATTTTGATTTAATTTAGGTAGGTCACATAAATCAAGGAAATCATCCATTTCTTTCAGATTTTCATAATTTGTGGAGTATATGCTTTTATAGTATGTCCCTATGATTTTTGGAATTTCTCTTTTTCATCTCTGATTTTATTAATTTGTGTCTCTTCTCTCTTTCTTTTGGTCAGATTTGCTAAGGGTTTATCAATCTTGTTTATCCTTTCAGAGAACCAACTCTTTGTTTCATTAATTCTTTGGATTTTTTTTGTTTCTATTTCATTAATTTCTGCCCTAATCTTTATTATTTCTTCCCGCCTCGTGACTTTTGTTTGCCTTGTTCTTCTTTTTCAAAGGCTTTAAGGTGAAGCATTAGATCGTTTACTTGCGACCTTTCTAATTTCTTAATATAGGCACTTAAGGCTATAAATTTACCTCTTAGAACTGCCTTCATTGTGTCCCAGAGATTTTGGTATGTTGTGTTCTCAGTATCATTTGACTCTATAAATTTTTTGATTTCCTTCTTGATTTCTTTGTTGATCCATTCATCATTTAGTAGTGTATTGTTTAGTTTCCATGATTTTGTGTATGCACTATAGCCTTTCTTGTTACTGATTTGTAGTTTAATTCCATTGTGGTCAGATAGAATGCAAGGAATTATTTCAATTTTCCTGAATTTGTGAAGATTTGCTTTGTGTCCTAATATATATTATCTATTTTAGAGAATGTTCCATGTGCTGCTGAAAAGAATGTATATTCTGCAGCCTTTGGATGAAATGTCCTGTATATATCTGTTAGGTCCATTCCTTCTATGACCTCATTTAGTCCAGATGCCTTTCTGTTTATTTTTTCCCAGGATGACCTGTCAATTGATGAGAGTGGAGTGTTAAAGCCACCCACCACCACTGTGTTTGGTGTTATCTGTGACCTTAGTTCTAATGGTGTTTGTTTGATGAATTTGGGAGCCCCCATGTTAGGTGCATATATGTTTAGGATTATAATGTCCTCCTGTTGGAGTGTGCCCTTAATCAATATAAAGTGACCTTCTTTATCTTTTTTGACTAATGTTGGACTAAAGTCTACCTTGTCAGATATTAGGATAGCAACCCCTGCTTGTTTTCTAGGCCCATTTGCTTGAAACACCATCTTCCAACCTTTCACCCTAAGATAATGTCTATCCTTTGTAGAAAGGTGAGTTTCTTGGAGACAACAAATTGTAGGATCCTGCTTTTTAACCCAGTCTGCAAACCTATGTCTCTTCATTGGGGCATTGAGGCTGTTGATATTAAGAGATATTATTGAAAGGTGTGTATTTATGTTTGCCATTTCTTTATGTGTATGGTTTCGGTTCTACCTGTGCTCTCTTGTGTTAACTAGTATTTGAGTAGTGCTTGTTTTTTCTAGGTTCCTTATATGTGTGCTTTTCCTTTTCTTTAGCATGGAGGATTCTATCAAGTATTTTCTATAGAGCTGGTTTTGTCTTCAAATACTCCTTTAACCTGCTTTTGTCATGGAATGTCCTTATTTCTCTGTCTATTTGAATGGATAGCTTTGCAGGATAAAGTAACCTTGGTTGACAGTTGTTATCGTTTAGAAGCTGGAATATATCACAACAAGCCCTTCTGGCTTTAAAAGTTTGTGTTGAATAATCTGCTGTAATCCTGATGGGCTTGCTTTTGTAGGTAACTTGATTTTTCTCTCTAACTGCTTTCAATATATTTTCTTTGGTGTGTGTGTTTGGAAGTTTGATTATAATATGGCGAGGAGAGGTTCTTTCCAGGTTTTGTCTGGCTGGGGTTCTAAAGGCTTCCTGTATCTGCATTGGCACCTCTTTCCCAATTTGGGGAAATTTTTCTTCTATGATTTTTGTTGAAGACGCCTACTACGCCTTTGGCATGGAATTCTTCTCCTTCTACTATGCCCTGAATTCTTATTTTGATCTTTTCATAGTGTCCCAAATATCTTGAAATTCCCACTCATATTTTTCTATAAGTTTGTCTTTCTCTTTGTTGGACTGCATTAGGTCTGCCACCTGGTCTTCTAGCTTAGATATTTTGTGCTCTCCTTCATCCATTCTACTGGTGAGATTTTCTACAGAGTTTTTTATTTCATTAACTGTGTTCTTCATTGCTAGTAATTCTGACTGGTTTTTCTTTATTTTTTCTATTTCCTTATGTATGTCTTGTATTGCCTTCTTTACTTCATGAAATTGGTATCCTACATCTTCTTTGATTCCTTTGATGTCCTCTTTAAGTTCCTCTTTGACTCCTTTGATTTGTTCTCTAACTTCTTTGAACATATTTACAATCATTCTTTTGAAATCTTTCTCAGGCATTTTCTCTAACTCGTTCTAACTGGAGGTCATTTCTGATGCATTAATATTTTTTATTTTTATTTTTTTTGCTTTTTAGTGTTTCTTGTGTTATAATGTATATATTTTTGCATCTTGGATTAAGTTAATGTTTGGATTTTCTAGCTAGCTGGGTATTCTTAGCTGTATCAATTGATTTGATTTTATATATTTTCAGGGTAGAAGCTTAAGGTGTTAGGTGTGGCTCTTAAGATCCTGAGAGTATCTACAAAGGTGCTCCTAGGGGTTGAGTTTCCCTGCTATGGGAGTATTCAAGTAGGCTGAGTGGAATAAAATACAGGTAGATTCTAAAAGTTAACTAAACACTGTACCCATTCAATCAAAAACAGCACCAAGTATGTATGCCAGAGTAGTTATTATAACAACCAGATCCTCTATCAACATAGAGGTTAAGATTTCTGGTCTGTTGAGGGATCCAAGTCAGCTTGTGACCAAGTGAGACCTTTCCCTTGTGCAATCCCAGTTACCTTGGATGATTCTGGTCTCAGTCAAGTTGCCGCCTGGGTCGTCGGGCTGCTGTTCTGATTTCTGGAGCTGGGCACTGACTTTTCCTTCGGGGCAAACTGAGCCTGGCAACTGTGGCACCACAGATAGGCACCCCCGCTGCTGGAACTGCTTCTGCTAAAGCTGCCTGTGCTGGATCTGTCAGCAGATGAAGCTGCTGCTGCTGGGCCCACCAGTGCTGCTGCCTCTGCTGCTGCTGCCGCTACTGGGTCTGCTGTTGCTGGGGCCACTGTTACCGGTGCCGGAGGTGCTGATGTTGCTGCAGGACTCTGCTCCTGCTTGGATACCGCTGTCGGCCCAAATTGGCATGGCCCGGGACGCTGCTGTTTTCTGGAGCTGGGCTCAGGCGATGGGGGAGGGAAGGGAGCCGCAGCTACTCTGGTTCTTTTGCTGTTCCACATGTTCTTCTACCTCGTGGTCTGCTTCTCTGTTGCTCACTGCCACGTTTCCTGAGTTGAGGAGAGCACCGGTGTGAGTGGAAGCTCCCTGCACCTGTCTTTTCCTGCGGCTGGAGCCGAGACTGGAGGCTTTCTGGTGTGCCGCCGCAGCGGTTGGCGGAGCTGCCGGGGCCGCTTTTGCTGGCCTGTGCGGGCTCTGGATGCTCTGGATTTCTTCTATTTCCCGCTGCTGCTTCAATTTCCTATACACCTCACTTTTTAGTAAAAGTGTGTATTTTGCTGGGTTTTTTTTGGTCTTTTACCACCCAGGCTGCTTTAGCGTGGTACCTACGCCGCCGTCTTAACCGGAAGTCCCCCCTTTTTAAGCAAGTTTTAAAAAAATATTTAAAAAATTGTATTTATTCATTTATTTGAGAGGAAGAGGCAGAGAGAGAGAGGGAGGGGAGAGAGAGAGAGAGAGAGACGGACGGAGCGAGGGAGGGAGAGAAGGAGAGAATGGGCACGCCAGGGTCTTCAGCCACTGCAAACAAACTCTAGATCAATGCACCCCTTGTGCACCTGGCTTACATGGGTCCTGGTGAATTGAACCAGGATCCTTTGGCTTTGCAGGCAAGCACCTTAACCGCTAAGCCATCTCTCCAGCCCTAGCTGAGCACCTTTTAAAATCTGCTATTAAAATCTACTACTGGACATAAGGAAAATGAGCAACAGTAGTTGAGGAAAAAAAGGAAATGGCTATAGTATAAGCTCTAGTCCCTTTGAAGTCTACTTCAAACTTTGCTATAATAAAAATATAATAAAAAGGAAGTTTATATTGCTGCTTTTACCAAAGGTCATTCTATTTATTTTCAGAGTAATTCTCATGTTCCCACAAGCAGAGCTGTCACAATATGCACTACCTTAATTTCTTTTTTTTTTAGTTTGTTTGTTTTACGAGGTAATGTCACTAGCTCAGGCTGACATGACCTGAAATTCATGCCTGGTTTAACTGTTTTATTGTCCCCCCCCCCCCCCCCCCAGTTTGAGCTAGTATATTTAGTAACAGTCTTTTACAGTGTTGTATGGGCACCAGAGACACTATAAAAGTTACCTTTTTCAATTGAATGTACACAAATAAAGAGTTTGGGAAAGGTTGAAAAAAAGATGCTATGGTATGTATTTATTGATTAATAAAGCTACATATAACTGGCACACACCTTTACCACCAGAACTTGGGAGGCAGAGGTAGGAGGATCACTGTGACTTCAAGGCCACCCTGAGACTGACTACACAATGAATTCCAGGTCAGCCTGGACAAGGGCAAGACCCTATTTCAAAAAAGGTTACAGCTGGCATATGTCTCGTGCAGCTAAGCTCTCCCCACAGTCAACTACTATGTCACTATCCAGTTCTCAACACTGAGTTGGTCATGTAGAAAGTTAAAAAAAAAGATAAGGCCTACAGTGTGTTCCCATTGGATGTCAAGTCTCACAAGCAGCAGATGACAGAACATGAGAAAACTCTAATGACACTGACAGGGCCAGGGTTATTGTCCTCCTCAGCCTAATGGAGAAAGCTTGCATTCAACTATGTCCTAAGTATGATGCTTTGCATACTGTCACAAAATTGGACTCAGCTAAACTGGGGTCAGTTAGTTAACTCTAAATATTCACCTCATCATAAAAAGAAAATTAGCAGGCTGCAAAATAGTTAACAGTAAAATCCAATTTTGAATAAGGAAAAAAACGCCAGCAGTCAGTGACTTGTGACTTTTGTTTCTATTAAATTTTCTATGTTCCCCAGAACACCTATAACATATGGAAAACATACACATACAACTTCTTCAAACTGCACCCATGTTATGCGTTATGCCTCAGCTCTATCCACATTGAACTCTTCCAACCTCCTTTCAGTTCCAGAGTAGCTCAAAACTCCCTTTTCCCCAGCTCAAGCTTGGCTCTGGAATGCACACACTATTCCAGCACAGGTTTCCCTAAGCTGTCTTCCCTCTCTCCTTCCATCCTCACAACCATCCTTCAAACATACAGCACTGGTTAGGAGCTCTTCTCTATACTGCACTGCTCTGGGCTCATGCTACTTACAGTAGGTTATTCTACCACAAGTTCATGTGTGTTTCCTCCACAACATGCATACAACCCAGCTCTCAGTTGGCAGACAAATGTGTGTTGAATGAATACATCAAGAAATATTTGAGCCATGGCAATATAGACAACACACACACACACACATAGTTCCAGGTAGAAGGCAAAGGAAGGCATTATCCATTCAGTTCCAGAAAGACCAACAGAGAATTCTACAGTGAAAGATGTGAATGTAAACCTTCTTATTACATACCTGCTTTGAAAATAGATTCTCAAATAGTACGTACTATGTCTGTTTTTTTTTTTCTTCTTCTGTCTTTTCTTGTGGTGCTGTCCACTGAGCTACATCTCTAGCCATTCTACCATCTATAGCAATGGCTAAGAACCCTCAGTAAAAATGCAGTTAAGAGTCATTATACAAGACATGTAAGGCTACAGCTACTATTTCTAAGCATTTTTGCAATGCTAACTATGTTCTTTCTAGCTTGGGGAAACCTCTATCTTCTCATAATGCATGCCAATAACTCAGGCTCTGACTTCTTCGATGAGCAGAATGTCCTTTGTAATGCTGGCAAGTTTTTAACAGAAATAAACACTCTAATTTTACTTTCTGAAAATACTTTATCTTCTCATTATCATTTTGAAACTTTTACATACATTTGGATACATATATAGAACATTGTGGATATTTATCATCTTGAAAATCTAACGTTCTATAGAAAACTTTCTCTTTATGTTAGAAGCCATGGAGACAAGATTACTTCAAGACATATGTTGTTAATGTATCAATAAACACACCTATATACAAACTGGACAAGGCACTTAAGGTTCACAACTTTCTGAAGATGCATATGATTGAGTCTTTCTATCCCTCAAATCAAAGGATCCTTATGGGCTAGAGAGATGGCTTAGCAACTAAATTGTTTGCCTGCAAAGTCTAAAGACCCATGTTCTACTCTCCAGATCCCACATAAGCCAGACACACAAGGTGACAGCATATGAGGTCACATGCACACACAAGACGGTACATGTGTCTAGAGTTCAATTGCAGTGGCTGGAGGCCTAAAAAAAAAAAAGATCCTTGAGTTTTTTTGTGGTCCCAGTTATGGTTCTAAAGGTAGAGTATCCCTTATTGGAAGTACTCAAGATCAAATGTTTCAGATTTTACAGTTTTTCAAATTTGGAATATCTTAATTACTACATGATGGGAGGAAAGATTTTATTTTGGCTTAATGTCTCCCGAGGAAGCTTCATGAAGAAGGGCAAAGCATGATGTGACATCATTTCTGCCACAGAGGTGGAAAACAGCAAGAGTGTAAGCTGAACTGTGGTAATTGGGAGCTAGCTAGCTATAACACCCCAAAGCCTGTTCCTGATAACATACATTCTCCAGCAAGGCCCCACCTCCCAAATTGCCACTGGCTGACTTTATGGGAAACATCTGATTCAAACCATCACATTCCACTCCTGACCCCCAAACTAATTAACACCTCAAGATATAAAAATACATTCAGCCCAGTTTTAAAAACATCCATAATTTTTATCAAACCCAAACTGTTCAAAAGTATAAAATCCCAAGTCCCATCTAAGACTCAAAACAGTCCCTTAATTAATTCATTCTTTTCATGTATACTTCAAATACACACTCAAAGTAACTCTATACAATATTGTAAAAATAATCTTGATCATGAAACAGTTTTATACTACTATGCTCCAAAAGGTTTAGACTTGAACATCATTTCAGACCTCATATGTTTGGGTTAAGGACACTCATATAGTGACAGAATCAAGTGGAGATGTCCAGAACCAACCAGGGAAATTTCATCTTTACTTTGAAAAAACGTTGAACAGATCAAAATATCATTTTAATACCAATTCTACCTAGAAAATTTCAAAAGAAGATTCAAACACATAGATTATGAAGCAACAGCTAAATAATAAACATACCTGATCCTTTTCAAGTGTAAGTATTTGATAGCCAGTTGTTCTATTACCTATTAGTTTCCCACTACTATCAAAAGAGGCCAAGCGTAACCTAGAATTAAAAGAAAGCATGTTTTATTTATTATTTTTTTTAAATTTTTATTTATTTATTTATTTGAGAGCGACAGACACAAAGAGAAAGACAGATAGAGGGAGAGAGAGAGAATGGGCGCGCCAGGGCTTCCAGCCTCTGCAGACAAACTCCAGACGTGTGCGCCCCCTTGTGCATCTGGCTAATGTGGGACCTGGGGAACCGAGCCTCGAACCAGGGTCCTTAGGCTTCACAGGCAAGTGCTTAACCGCTAAGCCATCTCTCCAGCCCAGCATGTTTTATTTTTATGTGAAAGAGTGGAGAGATACAAAGAGAGTAATTATAGGTGAGCCAGGGTCTCCTGCTATTGCAAATGAACTTTAGATGCATGTGCCACTTTGTGCATTTGGCTTTACATAGGTACTGGGGAATTGAACCTGGGCTTGTCAGGTTTTGTAAGTGAATGCCTTTAACTACTGGACCACCTCTCCAGTCCCATGAAAGCATCATTAAAACAAAAAATATACACATACATTTATTTTATTTGGGGTGGGGGAGAGAGGAAAATGGGCACATCAGGGCCTCTAGCCACTGCAAATGAACTCGACACATATGCTACCTTGTGCATCTGGCTTTACATGGTTACTGGGAAATTGAACCAGGGTCTTTTGGCTTTGCTGGAAAGTACCTATTAACCTTTAAACCACCTCTCCAGTACAAAAGCATGATTTTTAAATCACAGACTAATCTAAACAAGCTCCCCTTCACAGTAATATTTTTTATTTTCCTAATTTCTTTAAGTTTACTACAAGCATCATCATTACTTTTGGCAATGTTATGGATCAAACCCAAGGCAAATACTCAACATGAGCTCATCCTCAGACCTTGGTTTTTAGAGATAAGGTCTCACTATGTGGCTCAGGCTGGCCTTAAACTTGTGATTCTCCTGAGTTCTCCTCAGGACAGTTGAGTATATATAAATGTGCCACCATGTAAGGCTAGTCCTTTATAAAAACTCTTTGAGGTCATCCCAAACTATAAAATGAATCCATTCAGATTTATAACCCTGTCATTCTATCTGAAATACAAAAATAATTTGTAAATGGCTTTTCATCATGGTAAGACGCAGGGAAACTTTGCCATACTAATCATTTTTGTTTACAACTTGTGACATTAAAAACATTCATGAACTGGAGAGATGGTTTAGTGGTTAAGGTGCTTGCCTGTGAAGCCTAAGGACCCAGATTTGATTCCCCAGAACCCATGTAAGCCAGATGCACAAAGTAGTACATGTATCTGGAGTTCATTTTCAGTGATTAGAGGCCCTGGCACATCCATTTTCTTGCTCTCAAATAAGTAAAAATAAAATATTTTTAAAAATTCATGGGCCAGGCGTGATGGCGCATGCCTTTAATTCCAGCACTTGGGAGGCAGAGGTAGGAGGATCGCCATGAGTTTGAGGCCACCCTGAGACTACATAGTGAATTCCAGGTCAGTGTGGGCTAGAGTAAGACCCTACCTCAAAAAACCAAAAACCAAAAACCAAAAACCAAAAACCAAAAAAAAAAAAAAAAAAAAAAAAAGGGCTCTGAGGAGATGGCTCAGAGGTTCAAAGCCTGTCAGTCTGGGTTAAATTCCCAAGCACCCATTTAAAGCCAGATGTACAAGGCGGCACATGAATCTGAGTTCCGTGTGCAACAAGAAGAGGCCCCAGTGCACCTATTCTCTCTTTCTCTTGAAAAAAGAAATTCCTGATGTTCCGCAGCCACCAATCACTTATCTCCAGATCGCTTCTTCATCTTCAGATGAAATTTTACCTATTAAACATTTTACTCTCTGTCTCTGCATCTGTCTATTCTAGGAACAGAAGTGGAAACACAGAATACATGTGTGACAAGCCTATTTCACTTCAGTGTGTGAGGTTCTTTCAAGTTTAATAAGACATTGAATTCTTTTGTTTTGTTTTGTTTTTCGAGGTAGGTTTTCACTCTTGCCCAAGCTGACCTGGAATTTACTATGCAGTCCTCAGTCTGCCCTTAAACTCAGAGCAATCCTCCTACCTCTGCTTCCCAAGTGCTGGGATTAAAGGTATGTGCCACCACTCTCAGCAAAAAAGGTGAATAATGTTCTACTTCATGTATGTTACCATATTTTAACCATTCATCTGTCAATGCACAAACAGGCAGCTTCCACCTTTTGGCTACTATGACCAATGCTACTACAAAGTGTACAAATATCTGAGTCTCTGCTTTTGATTCTTTTGGATATATACCCAGAAAAGGGACTTTTTATTTTATTTTGGAAAGCATCTTGTTTATTTTACAGTGGCTACAACATTGTCATGGCTACCAGCAGGGACATGGACAGCCTCATCTGTCCTAGTCACTATTTAGAGTAACAGGGGTAAAGTAGCATCTTACTGTGCTTTTAAAAAAAAACAAAAAAAAAACCATTTTATTTATTTATTTGACAGAGAAAGAGGGAGAGAGAGAATGGGCATGCCAGGGCCTTCAGCCACTGAAAACAAACTCCAGATACATGCACCCCCCTTGTGCATCTGGCTAACGTGTGTCCTGGGGAATCAAATCTGGGTCCTTTGGCTTTGCAGGCAAATGCCTTAATAGCTAAGCCATCCCTCCAGCCCTGTTTTTGTTTTTTTGAGGTAGGGTCTCATTCTCTAGCCCAGGCTAAACTGGAATTCACTATGTAGTCTCAGGGTAGCCTCAAACTCACAATGATCCATCTACCTCTGCCTCCTGAGTACTGGGATTAAAGGTGTGCACCACCATGCCCGGCCTTATTGTGGTTTTTATTGTTATTTCTCCAATGATCAATGATGTTGTACACCTTTTTTATTTGCTAGCTATTTGTACCTCTTTGGAGAAATTTTATATAAGTCCTTTGCTGTTTGTTTTGTAGTTTGCTGGGTGCTGAAGACTGGGTCAGAGTCTCATACAATCTGTAACTGTTCTGGCACTGCCTTTATACAGTTTTTCATTTTCATTTACTTTTCTTTTTTGGTTTTCTTTAAAAAGGGGGGGGGGTCTATGTTGCTAGTCTCAAACTTGTGAGCTTAAGTAATCCTCCTACCTCAGCTTCATAAACAGTTGATGCTACAGACCATATCTGACTGACTTTCTTTCCTTCCTTCCTTCCTTCCTTCCTTCCTTCCTTCCTTCCTTTCTCTCTCTCTTTCTTTTTTCCATTGCAGATTTTTAATTCTCTGTATTCTGAACATTAACTCCTATAGATAAGGTCTACAAATCTCTTTTCCAGCTCCACAGGCTGCCTTATCATTGTTGGTAGTTATTATTTGATGTGTAAGCCTTCAATTTTGATCAAGTCCAATTTATCTATTTTTCCTATTGGTATTATGTCTAAGAAATCAATGACAAATCACAAATGTCTGGAAGCCTCTGCCCTCTTTTCCCAAGAGTGTTACAGTATTAGGTCTTATGAAAACATGTTTCTCTCTCTCCAAGTGTTCACATATGTTACCATTCAGTTGCTGATCCATGTGTCTACACTCAGCACCCACTCCAATAAGAGCTTTTAGGCAGACATAGACAGGTGTGGCTTTCTTAGAAGAGCACCTTGTTGTATTTCTAGTTTGTTGTTGGTGATAGCTTCAGGCCCAGTCAGTTCTCTATTATTAATATCTAGCCTGTTCCTCCCTGACATCTCATCTTGATCAAGAATACATGCATAGGAATAAAGTCTCAATCAGTTCCAAGCAGTTTCCTGCCTAAGTATTATATCTTACTGGTGTAATGACCAAGATTTATTACATTTTTTAGCCTTCTTTGGGGTGAGGAGTGGGGTGCCATCCTACCTAAATGCTATGCTCCTTCGGGGCTGTAAACTGACAGATCCGCTACACGGCTGATTCAGTGTATTGCGTTTGAAAATGATGAACCGATTGGTGTAAGTTACAAGAAGGTCGAAGCCAAAGTTAAAACCTGTCCACCGCCAGCAGTACTAAGAAACACAAAAGAGATTTATTTCAGTTATCATATTAGTAATTCAGAAATAAAAGTTCAAGCTTTTTCCCTCTTAGTACACGTATCTCATTCTTTATATTTCTTTTTTAAAAAACTTTATTGACAGGTTCCATAAGTACAATCAACCATGATAATTCCTACTCCCATTATCCCTCTCTCAAATACACCCTGATTACAACAGTAATTCGATATTTCCCTGGTATATATTGAGCATATAGCACAAGTTTATGCTATAGTAGAATTACACATTTGTGTGGTGTGAGAAAAGATGAATGATACATGTGGAATGGAAGAGGCAGCCAGGAGAAAAGACAAGAGAGAGGAGATGACTTGCTGGAGGACAATATACAGAAGTGCCTCTACTTAAAAGGAAGTGACATAATCTAACTTGTATTTTCTTGCTGGTATATGGGAAATAGGATGTAAAGAAGCAAAAGTGAACAGGGAGCAATTGTGGGGCTACTCAGGAAAGGATAGCAACCTGGGCTGGGTGTTAGCAGAGGCATGGAAGGAACTTACACTGGAGACTGACCCTTGAGGGTTTTTTCTTTTGGTGGGGAGGGCTTGTGTATATGTGTTTATGTGTGTGGAGGCAATAGGTTAACACTGAGGTCTTCCTCAGTCACTCCCCACTTTATCCTTAGAGACAGGGTCTCTCATTGAACCTAGCTCTTTAGTTATCATTCAACTAGATGAGCTAGCTAGCCAGTTCTGTGGGTCCTCCTGTCTGCCTCCCAAGGGTTTCAGGAATATGCCACCACACTTGGCTTTTATGTGGGTGCTGTGGAATCTGAGTTCAGGTACTCATGCTTGCATGGCAAGGGATTTACTAACTGAGCCATCTCCCCAGCCCAAGAAATTTTTATGGACAACAAAAGTGGTGGGAAAGAAACAAGAGTCCACATAAATGCACGGCACAGTTTGAAGCCTGTGCAGTGATGAACAGAGGAGCTAGCTATGCAGTGGAGAATTCTTGGGAAATTATTTAGGGATGAAACTCAAGATCTCTACATGGGAATGTTTTAAGATGCTCTAGGTATCTGAAAGATATTCAGATGGATACCCAAATTTAGAGTCAGGAATTGTTCAGTGCATAGGCTATGCCATCAGGGGACTAGAAGAGCTCTCTTACAACTGAACATAGACTAGGACAGAATTCAAGGACTAAAGCTCAGTCACAGCAACATTCATTGAGAGAGAGAAGAATCTAGCAAAGATTTCAGAAGGAGCAACCAATGAGGCAGGAAGAAAACTGTTGAACATGTTACCCTGGAAGCCAAGTGGAAACAACTTTTACGAGTTGCTAAAAGCAACAAGAAGAATAGAACCCTACTTGCACTGGTCTTGTGGGCTCACTGCTGATGGCAGTTTCAGTGGACTCCTGCAAGTTCATTGGCGGGGATTCAGAAGACAGTGGAAAAGAGGAATTACTGAGGAAGAGCTGGAGGGGACTGTATAGCCAATATATTATACGTATATACTGTCAGAGTTACACACAAAATGAGAGTAATGCAATAGAAGAGAAAAGCCAGTGATGCAGGAAAGGAGGTAAAAACTGCAGAAGCAAGGCTTTTGTTAGGTCAGAACAGCAGGATCCAGGACACGGAGAGACTAGGGTGAGAGCCAGTAATTCAACACACAGCTGCAGTGGCAGAAGACTGGTGATAGGAGAGGATACACATAATCTAACTGCTGTAGGAGGTACTGCGAGAGTCATGTGAGAATCAGGGAGTAACACTGCCCTGACGAAAAGAAAAGGCAGAATCAGGGCTGGAGAGATGGCTTAGCAGTTAAGGCGTTTGCCTGAGAAGCCTAAGGACCCCAGTTCCATTGTCTAGGACCCACATAAGCCGGATGCACAAGGGGGCACATGCATTTGAAGTTTGTTTGCAGTGGCTAGAGTCGTTGGTGCGCCCATTTTCTTCCCCTCTCTACCTCCTTCTCTCATAAATAAATAAATAAATTTTAAAAATGCAAAGGCAGCCAGGTGTGGTGGTGCACGCCTTTAATCCCAGCACTCAGGAGAAGTATTATCCATGAGTTCCGAGGCCACCCTGAGACTACATAGTGAATTCCAGGTCAGCCTGAGCTAGAGTGAAACCCTACCTCACCCCCTCCCCCCCCCCAAAAAAAGCAAAGGCAGGATCAGAATGAGGTCAGACAGTGTGAGGATACGCTCACTGGGTGAAGGCAGGAAACTGCAAAAACCAGGTATGATACCTCAAACCTATAATACAAGCACTCTGTGGGTAGAGGCAGGTGAACTGGACATTCAAGGTCATTTCTGACTACACAGAGTTCAAGGTCAGCCTGGGATACATAAGACCCTATCTCAAAAAACCAAAAAGAACCATGTACTGGATATTGCAGTGTGGTCCAAAACTGTTAAGTCCAGGTTTTAGAGGAACAGACCTAGAATGATAAAAAGGAGATGGGATCTATAAGTGGGATGGTTGAAGTGGAGATTTCAAGGTGGACCCAATGATGCAAACACTGAGGAGGTGCTTATGGGAATGAGTGCATGAGCTGAAGAGGATCAAGATCACTGGAGAAGGTCAGGAACAGACAGTCTGAAACTACCAAGGCCAACAGCAGAGCTCATGTGGTAGCAGCAATTGCTTTAAAGGAGCTGTGGTCTAATGGGGGAATGAAAGAAGAAGGTTTGGAAGCAACAAAAAGGAATTATGCTTGTAATTCCTACTCTTTCATACTTTCAGTGTATCATAACTATAAGTAATTAACCTTTAAAAATGTTAAAATGAAGGTGAATTTGGGAGAAAAAGAACCAAAAGAGATTCAAAATAAGCTGAAATCTGTTAAAAGATAAAAACGATTATGGGCTGGGGAGATGGCTCAGCAGCTAAAGTTGCTTGTCTGAAAAGTCTGCCCAAGCTTAATTCCCTAGTACCTACGTAAAGCCAGATGCACCAAGTAGCACATACATCTGGAGCTTGTTTACAGTGTCAAGAGGCCCTAGTACACCCATTCTCATAGCCTCTCCCTCCCCGCTTGCAAATAAATACATAAAAATATCTTTAAAATGTTTAGGTAGGCTGCAAAATTAATTTGATATTACAGTTAGTTTTTAAAAAACACAAATAGAGCCGGGCATGGTGGTGCACGCCTTTAATCCCAGCACTCAAGAGGCAGAGGTAGCAGGATTACCGTTGAGTTCAAGGCCACCCTGAGACTATATAGTCAGGTGGGGTCAGAGTGAGACCCTACCTCAACCCCCCCCCCAAAAAAAAACACCACACAAGTAGAAACGGGATCTCTGGAGAAAGAGATAAATAGATAAATATTTTTTCTTTTGGGCAGGAAGGAGGGAATGTAAAATAAAGTGTATAACCATAAGAATATGACAATTTGCAGCATGTTCATAAAGTTATCAATGAAAGTTTTAAAAAAGGGGGCTAGAGAAGTGGCTCAGTGGATAAGGCACTTGTCTGCAAGGCCTAATGACCTTGGTTTGACTCCCCAGAACCCATATAAGCCATATGCACATGGTGGTACATGCGTCTAGAGTTCATTTGCAGTGGTCAGAGGCCTTGGCACATTCATTTCTTTCTCCCTCCTTGCAAATTCATAAGAATAACATTTTTAAAAAGTTAAAAAAATTTCATCACTTATATAAAACACATGTTGAGTTTGAAAGAACAAACCAATCTTGATATGGGGAGCAGTCCAAGGTGCTGAATATCTGATTTAGGCTGTCAAACAGACCACTTTTACGAATACCTAACAGCTCTCACATAATTTCTCTATGGTGGGAATGTAAACTGAGGGTGCATGTGCAGAGTAGGCTAGAACTCCAGGTTCCTTTCCCACCTCCAGTTCCATGGTCCCAGTATCCCGACTACCGGCTTGGGGCTGCCTGGACCCTGTGCAAGTGCTACTGAAGCAGGCCTTTGCTCCGCTTTCCGGATCGACCTGCCTGTGGGTCCCCAACTGCCAGATCCCTTGCTCCAGAGGGTGCTCACAGGGTGTAAGTAGGCTAGAGCTCCTGGTTCCTTTCTTACCTCCTAGTTCTCTGATCCCAGTACCCCTCCTGCTGGCTTGGGGTGGCTTGAAACTTGCCTGCTTGCTGCTAGAGAGGCCCCTTGCTCTGCCTTCCTGGATGAATGGCCCAGGGTCCCCAAGTCCAAGTTCCCTTGCTCCCGAGGGTGCATGTGCAGTGAGTAGGCCAGAGCTCCTGGTTTGTTCCTCACTTTCCAGTTCCTTGGTCCCAGTATCTATCATGCTGGCTTGGGCCTGCATGGACCCTGTGTAGATGCTGCTGAAGCAGGCCCCTTGCTCTGCCTTCCTGATTGATTCCAGGGTCCCCAACTCCTGGATACCCTGATCTGGAGGGTGCACCTTAGGCCAGAGTTCCTGGTTCCCCAGCTCCTAGTCCCCTGGCCCTAGCACCCCTGCTGCCAGCATGGGGCTGCCTGGGCCCTGTGTGCATGCTGCAGAAAGAAGTAGGCCCCTTATTCTGCTTTCCTGATTGAATGGCCCCTGGATCCCCAACAATGTATCTCCTGCTCCGAAGGGTGCACTCACAGAGCGCACAGCTCCTGGTTCGTTCCTCAATGCCCAGCTCCCTGGTTCAAGTACCCCTGCTGTGTGCTCTGGGTAGCCAGATCCCTGTGTGTGCACTGTGGAAGCAGGCGTTTTGCTCTGGCTCCCTGATTGGCCCCTGGGTCCCTGAATCTCTGTTCTCCATAGCCAGAAGGTGCACAGGCCACTGTGGAAGCTGGGCTCTCACTCCAGGCTCCCCAGTGCTGAAAAGTGAACACAAATGGAGTGAGTAGGCCTGAGCTCCCAGTTCCCCACCCCCTAGTTCCTCAGGTACCTTTGATGTACTTGCAATCTGTACGATCCGTGCCTCTGTGGTTATAACCCCACCCTATACAAATCCAATTCAGATTTCCCCAGGACCCACATAAGGCAGATGCACAAGGTGGCACATGCATCTGGAGTTCCTTTACACTTGCTGAAGGCCCTGGTGTGCCCACTCTCTCTCTCCCTTTATCTGCCTCTTTCTTTCTCCCTCTCTCTCTCTCAAATAAAAACACATTTAAAAAATATAAAAAGAACTACAACACTCACTTAAGATCCTACAAGGATAAATACTTGCTTCCTACTCAATAAAATAAGACTTTTCCCCGAGATGGGGAGACCATAATGCAAAAATACAACAAAATTCAGAAAAGTGAAAGATCTCCACCAAGGATGCCTGGTCCCATATGGAAGCCTCCAATGAAATCATAGAGGAAACAACAGAAGTTGAATCCCAATGAAAACACAACAAGCTATGTGACCCTGATCAAAAGAATTGCTGAAACTATCAAAAAACCAACAATTGCATAAATGAAATTGAGCTGAATCATATCATAGAACACTCAGCTTTTGTCAGTAGGCTTAACTGAAGAAAACCTTAGAAGCCTTAAAAGATATATAAATGAATTGAAAATTAGTCAAGAAATGGAAGATCTCAATAGCAAGCTGATTAAGCTCAACAGAGACTTGATCAAATGCAAGAATGAATTCCAAAAAGCATCAAAGAAATCAGAATTTGAACTAAGATCGTACCTCAAAAATACAGATGCACATGATGCAAAATAACACAACAGAAAACAAAAATCAAAAAGAAATTATAAAAATCTCTCCAGAAAAAAATCTCTCCAGAAACCCTCACTAACAGAGTTACTCATGTGGAAGACAGAAGCTCTGAGCTAGAAGACAAGACAGAAGAAATTGATTGGGAAGGCAGAAACTTTGCTAAGTCCAAAAAAATCAAGT
Organism: Jaculus jaculus; assembly: GCF_020740685.1. Lineage (NCBI taxonomy): Eukaryota > Metazoa > Chordata > Mammalia > Rodentia > Dipodidae > Jaculus > Jaculus jaculus. The sequence continues at coordinate 66,290,188 of NC_059107.1, forward strand.
GAATAGAACAAAGGGAACTGTGGGATACCCTAAAACGAACAAATATCCAGATCATGAGTATACCAGAAGGAGCGGGAATCCAGATATGAGGCAGAGAGACCATATTCAACAAAATTATTGAATAAAAATTTCCCAATCTCTCAAAAGGAGGCCCCATCCAGATACAAGAATGTCACCGAACACCAAACAGACAGGACCAAAGAAGAAACTCTCCAAGACACATCATAGTTAAAACTCAACAGTGAAAACAGAGTGTGCTAAAGGCGCAAGAGAGAAACAACTCACTACATACAAAGGCAATCCCATCAGAATCACCTCAGATTTCTCAATGGAAACTTTGAAAGCCAGAAGGGCCTAGAATGGAACACTTCAAAGTCTAAAAAAACTATGCCTTCTAACCCAAGCTACTCTACCCAGCAAAAGTATCCTTCATAATAGATGGTGAAAGGAAAACTTTCCATGATAAAAGCCAGCTCCATGATTATTTGAACACAAAGTCAAACCTACAGAGAATACTTCAGGGAATACTCTACACAGAAGGGTCAATCAATCAATCTCAGGAGCCAACAAGAAGATCACAACAATCAAAACTAGAGCAGGCTTAAAAAAGCACAAAGCCAAAGAAAGTGCACCAAACTCTGTCACCCCATCATGGCAGGGATTAAATCAAACCTCACAATTAGATACTGATGATCTTAATTCACCTACTAAAAGACACAAGTTAACAGTATGGATAAGAAAAATGGACCCTTCTATCTGCTGTCTTCAACAAACACACCTTACCACTAAAGAAAGACACCTCCTCAGGGTGAAAGGATGGAAAATGATATTCCCAGCAAATGGAAATAAGAAACAAATAGGTGTTGCTATATTAATATCTAATAAAATGGACTTCCAACCAAAAGTAATCAAAAAGGACAAAAAAAAAAAAGAAAAAAAAAAGAAAAGGCTACTTCTTACTCATCTAGGGAATGATCCAACATGAGGACACCAGAAACATAAATCAATATGCACCAAACACAGGTGCACCACAGTTTATAAAACAAAACCTACTTGACAACAAAAACAGAAATATACACCAACACCATCATAGTCAGAGACTTCAATACTCCATTATCATCAATAGACCAAAAATCAACAGGGAAATAACAGAGCTAAACACCACCATAGATCAACTAGAGTTAATGGACATCTACAGAACATTCTACCCCAGTTCTACAGAACACGCATTCTTCTCAGCAGCCCATGGAACCTTCTCCAAAATAGATCATATATTAGGCCATAAAGCATGCCTCCATAAATTCAGGAAAGTTGATATAACTTCCTGCATCATATCAGATTCTAATGCTTTAAAGCTAGAACTTAACAACAAGAGACACATCAGGAACTCCATCAGCTCCTGGAGACTAAATGACACACTTTTAAACAATGAATGGGTTGTGGAAGAAATAAAAAAAGAAACTAAAGTTTCTAGAATTGAATGATAATTAAAATACAACTTACCAAAATTAATGGGACACAATGAAGGCAGTTGTAAGGGGTAAATGCATTCATAACAAAGATGGAGACATACCAAATTAATAACCTAACCATTCACCAAAAGGCATTGGGAAAAAAAAAAAAAAGGAAAAATCCAACCCTAAATGCTCCAGACAGAAAGAAATAATCAAGATCAGAGCAGAAATTAATGACTTGGATAGTAAGAAAAGGATGAATGTAGAGCTATCAACAGACCCAGTTATTTTCTTACTAAGCATTTATGTTACATGCTCTATGAATCAATGTAGAGACATTTGTTCAACCATGTTTATAGCTGCTCAATTCATTATAGCCACAAACTGGAATCAACCCAGATGTCCATCACTGGATGAATAGATAATGAAGTTGTAGTACATATACACAATGGAATTCTATTCAGCAGTAAGAAAAAAGCTATACAATGACATTTGTAGAAAAACAGACTTGGAACAGATCATATCAGCGAACTCACACAGTCACAGAAAGACAAATGTCACATGGGGTCACTTATTGGTGGTGCCTAGCCTAACCTGGACCAGCTCGAGTTGCTAACATATCTGATAGGCAACTCAAGGCCCAGTCCATAGGGATGGAAGGGTTTAGGGGAAGGGAAAGTGGGGGGGGGGTGTTAAAAAAAAACACAAAAAACTAAATCTAAAATGAACTGGTACCATAGAAACCTTTATTCTTAGAGATAGACTAAAAGATATAATCCTCAAAAAGAGTAGCCTGAAAAAGGCACCTGAAAAGAAAGGCCCTAGAGAGCCTAAGCTTGAAAGAATTTTTTTTTTTTTCCTGACTCTGGCCTGTAACTCCCAGTACCAGAAACTGGTTGCTACCTACATTGAACTGTTGATCGGAGAGACCTATGAGGTCCTCAAATCAAGATAGCTTTCTGTCAAAGCACTACACTACACACCTGAAGCAAAAGGTAAGACATAATTGCTGAAGACCCCATATGCTGCTGACACAGAGCATGAACATACCTGGTCGGAATTTGGAAGAAAGTCAGTCCCCCAGACAGTTAGCCTGTCTAGTGCTAGAAAGCACTACATGAGCTACTGGGGGACAGTGGCTAACACCAGTCTAAGCAACCAGAGGTCCAAGCTATTCAGAAGCAAACATACTGACAGGATGTACATATGAGTGCAATAGTGGTACAGAACCTCAGTGGGTAATCAATAGTTTTCTGATTGGCTAAGAGATCCACTCAGTGCAAAGGAAACCTATATCTGGAACTGGGAACCACATCAGAATCCTAAGGAGACAATTATGTATGTTCTCCAGTGTCAAGCTTTCATTAGTCTTTGACTAAAAGAGTGGTTACATCCACCAAATTCTCCCCTAAATTAATAATGCTTATCCCATTTAAACTATGCTCACTTCACTCTTAATTGGAGAATATGTTCTTTTTCAGAAGGTAGCAAGACCTGAGGAGATAAACTATCCCTCTCACTTCAGCCAAGCCACAGCTGAAAGTACAGAGGAACTGGGGAGATAAGCAAGAGCGCTGTTTCCACGGTGAGCCTGACAATCAGTTCCAGGGTACAGGAGACAGACCCTGAGGATACTCAACACCTACCAAAGAAGAGATCCAGAAGCTCCTAACAGCTCATCACTGAAGTAGATTTAAACTCACCAACAATGGCTCAGGGAATTTTGCAGAAGTGGAAAGACTGTAATAGCCACAGGTAGACTCATCCTGCCCAGAAACATTCCCTCCCCCCCCAAAACAACTGACTGCTGCTCCCACAATGGATAAACCACAACCCCATAGGGAATACCTGCAACCCCACTAAGGAGGGTCCCCAGTGGAATGGGAGCAGGGATGAGGGAAAAGAGGGTACCAACACATGATGTATCCATACACAATATGTTGATAATAATAATAATAGATGGAAAAAAGAAAAAAAAATGATACAATGAAATTTGTAGGAAAATGGACTTAGAACAGATCATACTCAGTGAACACACAATTATTGAAAGACAAATGCCACATGTTCTCACTCATCTTCACTTCCTAACCTAGATCAGCTTGAGTTGCTGGCATACCTGATTGGCAACTTGAGGCCCAGTCAATAGGAATATGTGGTGGTTTGATTCAGGTGTCTCCCATAAACTTAGGTGTTCTGGATGCTAGTTTCACCAGCTGATGGAAATTGGAAATGAATGCCTCCTGGAGGCACAGAAAAAAATAAAACCTTTGGGTCTAACTGCTGCTTGTTCACCTGCAATTATTTGAGAGATTATATGAAATTGGGTCACTTGATCTGTACTGGGGCAACAGGAAGAATGCAGACTCTTTTGAAGGGGCTTGAGTGCTTAAGAAGTGTCTTGTTTTTAAAAGTCTGCTTTATTTCCCCCTGGATTAATAAACTAGCACCCTACTTGGTATTGTGAAGTATAAGAAATGCAGCAAAGAGGAGGTCATTGAGTGTTTTGGAAATGACCATAGGCAGTGTGAAGCAGGTTTGCTGGATGCCTGCATTGAAACCCCATGGGGCCATGAGGATGAACTGTAAGTTGCAGTGGAGACCAAGTGGATAGGATGGAAACACGAGATGTGATGCTAAGGAAAGATGCTGGCCCCAAATGCAGTTTTCCAGGACTGTAAGTAGCCTAGCTGGAGGTTGGAAGTGGAACTCCAGAGACTTGTTGCTAGTTAGGATTATTGGACTTGGAGACTTGTCACTCACTGGTTAGAGTTGTTGGTCTTGGAACTACAGAGTTTGATGTTTGCTCTATTTTAAATCTTATATTGGTTGAACATTTCTTTCCTATGCCCAATGCCATCTTTTGCAGTGTGAATGTTTATTATGTGTTATTATGGGTTTTAGGGGACTTTTTGGTATTATGGCTCAGTTAAAAGATCTTACGACTATGGAGATGTATAAACATCATTGGAATTGATAAAAACTATGGGGACTTTTAAAGTTGACTGAATGCACTATGTTTTACATCATCATGTGTCAGTTTATGGGGTCCAGGGGCAGAATGTGGTGGTTTGATTCAGGTGTCCCCCATAAACTTGGGTGTTCTGGAGGCTAGGTTCCCCAGCTGATGGAAATTGGAAATGAAAGCCTCCTGGAGGCAGTATATTGTTGGGGGCAGGCTTATGGGTACTATAGCCAGTTTCCCCATGCAGTGTTTGGCATCCTTTCCTGTTGCTATAGTCCACCTTATGTCAGCCAGGGGTGATTTCCACCCTCTGTTCATGCCATTGTTTGTTTTACCATCATGGAGCTTCCCCTTTGAGACTGAAAGCCTAAAATAAACCTCTTTTTTCTCCCACAGGCTGTTTTTGGTTGGGTGATTTCTACCAGCAATGTGAACCTGACTGCAACAGGATAGAAGGGATTGGGGGGAGGGGAAGGGATTATGGGGAGGAAATCAATACAAAACCAAACCCCAAGTGAACTAGTATCATAGAAACCTTTCTCCTTGAAGGTAGACTACAAGATACAGCCCTCAATAGGAATATTGGGGTTGTGACCCAAAAGAAGGGCCCTGGAGAGGGTGATGAAGTCTAACCTTAAAAAACTTTGGCTCTGGTACTCACAGTACCAGAAGTGGGTACTAACCACATTGAGCTATTGGTTGGAGAGACTTATGATGTCCACAAAACAAGACTTTTGCCAAAGTATTCAGTGCCTGAGGTAAAAGATAAATAAGACCCTATTGCTAAAGATAGCATATGCTGCTGACACAGAACATAGCTAGAATCTGGAAGAGAGCCAGTCCCCAGACAGTTAGCCTGTCTAGTGCTGGAAAGCACTACATGAACTACTGGAGAAAGTAGCCAAAAACAATGTGTGCAAGCAGCAGTCTAAGCTACTTAGAAACAACCAGCCTGAGAAGAAGTACACATTAGTACAGTGGTAGCATACAGCCTTGGTGGGTAACCAATGGCTTTCTGATTGGCTAAGAGATCTGGTCAGTGGAAAGGAGCCCATATCTGGAACTGGGGACCAGGTCTGAATCCTATGGAGACAAAGATTATGTTCTCAAATGTCTAGCTTCCACTAGTCTTCGGCTAAAAGAGGGACTACGTCCATCTAACTCTCCCTAAAGTAATAACACTTACTCAATTTAACCTATGCTGACTTTATGTTGGAGAATCTGTTTTTCTTTTTCAGAAGGCAGTAAGACCCGGGGAGATAAACCACCTCTTGCATCTCAGTCAAGGTCCAGGAGAAACCACAAGGGAAGTGGGGCTATGAGCTTCCATGGTGAACCTGACAAGAAGTGCCAGGGTGAAGGAGACAGATGCTGAGAATACTTAACACATAACAAAGCAGAAATCCAGAGGCTCCTAATAAATAGCTCATCACTGAAGTAAACTTAAAACACACCCACCATGCTCAGGGAATTTTGTGGAAGAAGGGTGGAAAGACTGTAAGAGACACAGATTGGGACAGCATGCCCAGAGGCATTCCCTTCCCCCAGTAACTGACTGCTGCTCCCATAATGTATAACTCACAACCCTGTGGAGAATACCAGCAACCCAGCCCACTGAGGAGGGACCCCTGCAGAATTGTGACAGGGAGGGGGAAAAAAAGGGCACCAACATATTATGTATTCATAGAAAGTATGTTCTTTTTTTTTTTTTTGGTTTTTCAAAGTAGGGTCTTGCTCTAGTTCAGGGTGACCTGGAATTCAATATGTAGTCTCAGGGTGGCCTTGAACTCAGGGCGATCCTCCTACCTCTGCCTCCCGAGTGCTTGGATTAAAGGCGTGCACCACCATGCCCGGCCACAGCATGTTCTTAAAAAAAAAAAAAAAAAAAAAAAAAAAAAAAATTTCTCTATCTTCATTTCTGTGTTGCTGAGGGATCCTCCTCTCCAATCTCTTATTTGAGCTCCAAACTTTAAGTTCAAGCTGAGTAACCCCTGAGCATGGTGGCTTTAATTCTTTTCCCAGGCCCTCATGCTACAGAAATGATCAAAGAAGTTTCTGAAGCATGATAGGTGGCATGATTTATATGTAAAGTGCATTATAGTAATTGAAAGTTCCTTGACATTTGCTCTACACTTTTACTAGGAAAAATTGCAAATATATTAAAGTAGAAAGATGAGAGCAAGAAAAAAAAAAAAAAACAAGACAAATTTTCTTAAAAATATGAGATTAAGAGTCACTCATACTTACTTCACCATCCTTGGCAAGCTTTCTACCACACCGCATGCTATTTCCCTCTAGTTCTTCTTTGTTGATTTCTTGAGGCCTAAAATAATACATAAGACATGAGCTTACACAGAAAACAGTCAACTAGTAATTGAAAAAGAAATGTGAAGTTAACAGAATAGAACATCTCACTAAGTTATTTAAGCTTTAAAATCATTACTTTTGGGAGAGATAAGAAAGTACTTGGTTTTGCGTATAACTCAGTGGTTGAAGGTTTGCCTATTATGCACCAACTTTTTATTCAAAAACTCAGTACTAAAACCAAGAAAGAATCAACTGACTAAATCTAGCCTATTACTTATGTTAAACACAAAATCTTCAATGTTTTAACACTTAGTTGTCCTAACTTATAGATTACTTTAGAGAGTTCAACCAAACCAGAGAAGGAAAAAATGTCTATGAGAAATTTTGTTTACTAGTTAAATACCATACTAAAGTCTAACTATGAAGTTAAAAATGGAACTCTGTTATTCCTGAGATAAGACGTAACTTGGGATCATTTACTGCACCCCTTCCCCAACCCTTTTGTTTTGTGTTGCTTTTTTGAGATAATACCTTGCTATCCTCCTCCCCAGGCAGGACTTGAACTCACGATTCCCTCCTACCTCAGTCTCCTAAGTGTTGGAAATATAGGTGTGTACCATCATACCCAGCTTAACACAGTTTACAAATAAACTTTCATGAAGTGTAACTTGACATGACCAATATCTCATAGAGAAGCTGTATAATTTAATCTATTACTCAGTTGGTTCCTTAAAAGCTTTAATCAATGATTTTTATTTGGACTGGAGACTCCATGGTAGAGCACTTAGCTTAGTATGTGCCAAGCCATAGGTTCAATCCCCAACCTTACAGAAACAGTATCATGTCATACACTTACCCCACTTCACTGTCTTGTTCTGCCCGGAGCATAGCAAGCCACTGCTGCTTATACACTGAAGACAGCCATTCTAAAGTATAAACATCAATTAACAAGCAATTGACAAAATAGGTACTTCTACATTTACATGTTAAAAAAAAAACAGCTATTTAAGAAGCAGGTAGAGATATTATACAAACATGCTGTAACAATAGGGCTTAAAAGGATCTTTAACATGGTAAAGGACATCCAGCTTTGCCTCAGATTAGACTATTTAAATAAACTTTTTAAAATTAAAAACATGTGCTTGGGACTGGGGAAAGGCTCAGTGAGTAAAGTGCTTACCATACTAGCATGAGGACCTGAGTTTGGATCTCCAGTATCTATATAAAAGCCAGGCATGGTGGTGCTTACTTGTAATCCTAGCATTGGTGACAGGTGGCTCCCTAGGGTTTGCTGGCTAGCTAGTCTAGTTGAATCAGTGAGCTCTAGATTCAGTGCAAGACTGTGTCAAAAAGTAATGGGGAGAGCAACAGATGAAGACATCCAACATTGACCTCTGGCATGTACACCACACACACATTAAAAATAAACCAACAAAACATGTGCTTGTAGCTGGACATGGTGGGGGTCAAGTGCCCATTGTTCTGCAAAGATGAAGGTTCAGGAGCTGGGATCAAAATAATGAGGTAGAGTATGGTAGTTTGCATTTATGTCCCTCATAGACTCAAGATGTTTTATTATAACTTGTAACTTGGATTCCCAGCTCCCTGACTGGAAAGTTTCACTGGGGATGGATTCTGGTGTCTAGACCTTAGGTGTGTTTTGGGGGTGAATATGAATTTCAGCCTAAAGATATACAGAGAGGTTTTCTTTTTAATTTCTTTAAATAATTTTATTTATTTGAGAGAGACAGAGAGAAAGAGACACAGAGAAAGACAGAATGAGCACACCAGTGCCTCTAGCCACTGCAAACATACTCCAGATGCATGTGCCATCCTATGCATCTGGCTTACATGGGTCCTGGGTAATTGGATCCTTTGGTTTTGCAGGCAAGCACCTTAACTGTTAAGCCATCTCTCTAGCTCTATAGAGGTTGTTTTTAATTTTTTTTTCTGATTTATTTTTATTTATTAGAGACAGAGACAGGGACAGAAGGAGAGAGAGAGGGAGGGAGAATATGGGTATACCAGGGCCTCTAGCCACTACAACTGAACTCCAGATGCATGTGCCACCACGTGCCTCTGGCTCACATGGGACCTGGACCTGGAGAATCAAACCTGGGTCCTCAGCCTTCACAGGCAAGAATCTTAACCAGTAAGCCATCTCTCCAGCCCCCTATAGAGAAGTTTTGAACTCTGGTTATGCTGGCTGTTTGGTGGTGTCTCTCTTCTTGGATTTATGAATGGGAGCCAATTCCTTCAGCCATTTGATGGAACTTCCCCTGGATCTGTAAGCCTGAAATAAACCCCTTCCTCCCATGTGTCTTGTTTGGGTGGTTATTCCAGCAATGTAGAGTTGACTACAACACAGTATTAAAAAGGTTTCTCATACACACCAGATTATGTGATGGGTTTAGGGGGATAGTGGGTTAATCAAGTATTCAAGTCTTACGAACATGGAGAAAGATGAGGAGTCAGGAGAGAAAGGCCTGGGAGTCTGATCACATGTAATATTGGTGTCTGGAAAGGAACCTGAGGTACTAGAAATGTGAATACTTCGATCTCCTGGCCAGCTATTACCTGGTATAAGACTACAAAGTTTTTTACGGAAATAAAAGAACATCTTTGGAGAAAGCAAAATAAAGAGAAAGAAGAGATAACAGATTGAAATTTTGTTGACCCCGATTCCAGGGCAAATAAAAGGAAGGTTTGGAGGCATGGTAATAAGACACAAGCATAAGAGGAAGAGAGATATGGCAATGAGAATACAGAATAAGATAGATAATGACATGACTTAAGGTAAAACTCATAATAAATAGCTAATATAAATATCATGAAGTGGAACAAAATTACACCTAAGTTTTCTAAAAATATTTATTATTTATTTACTTGAGTGTGTGTGTATTAAGAGGGTGGAAGGGACAGAGAGAAAGAGGGAGAGAGAGAGAAAGGGAGGGAGGGAGGGAAAGAGAACACACATGCCAGGGTTTCCTGCCTCTGCAAACTCCAGATACATATAGCACTTGTACATCTGGTTTTATATGGGTACTGGGAAATTGTACCTGGACCACAAGTGCCTTTACCCACTGAGTCATCTCTCCAAGTCCTAATTTTTTTTTTCAATCTATCATCTCCCTTTATCCATCCCTCTATCTTCCTCCCTCTAGCAACTTATGTATATGGGGGAGGGAGGGATGGGGATAGAACCTAGGGTATTGTGCATGATATGCAAGAGCTCTACCACTGAGATATATCCCCAGCTCTCAGTTTATTTCAGAGATGACACTTTTATTTTTTCCCTTAGATAGTGTCTCACTTTATCCCAGGCTTACCTGGGTCTCACTCTGTAGTCTCAGGCTGGCCTTGAACTCATGGTGATCCTCCCACTTCTGCCTCCCAAGTGCTGGGATTAAAGATATACACTAACATGCCCAAGTGACACGTTTTCTTATTAGCAGTATATACTAATCTATGTCTTGAATGTGAGTTCTGCTCCCTCACAAATAGTATGTCATTTAGTTTTAAATTATATATATATATTTTAATTTTTTAAAAAATATTTTATTTTTGTGCCAGACGTGGTGGCACACACCTTTAATCCCAGCACTCGGGAGGCAGAGGTAGGAGGACTGCTGTGAGTTTGAGGCTACCCTGAGACTACAGAGTGAATCAGGTCAGCCTGGGCTACAGTGAGACCTTACCTCGGGAAACAAAACAAAACAAAAATGTTTTATTTTTATTTATTTGAGAGAAAAAAAGAGGCAGAGAGTGAGGGAGGGGATAAAGAGAAAGAGGCAGAGACAGGGAGAGAGAATGGGTGCGCCAGGGCCTCCAGCCACTGCAAACAAACTCCAGGCGCTTATGCTCCCTTGTGCAGCTGGCTTATGTGGGCCCTGGAGAATAGAACCTGGGTCCTTTGGCTTTGGCTTTGCAAGCAAGCACCTTAACTGATAAGCCATCTCTCCAGTCTCATTCTGATTTTAAAACTTTAACTTTTTTTTTTTTTTTTCGAGGTAGGGTCTCACTCTGGTCCAGGCTGACCTGGAATTAACTCTGTAGTCTCAGGGTGGCCTTGAACTCATGGCGATCCTCCTACCTCTGCCTCCCGAGTGCTGGGATTAAAGGCGTGCGCCACCACGCCCGGCAAAACTTTAACTTTTATTTAGATATACAGAAAAACCTGTTTAAATTTGTAAGATGGAATATTGTGAAATTTCTAAAAAGCTTTCTCCTATCATTTTAAATCAGAAAAAAAAAAGCTAAAATCTGGCTACAGATCTAAATTATTATTTTTTAAATTAATTAATTAATTAATTATTTTATTTATTTGAGAGCAACAGACACAGAGAAAGACAGATAGAGGGAGAGAGAGAGAATGGGCGCGACAGGGCTTCCAGCCTCTGCAAATGAACTCCAGACGCGTGCGCCCCCTTGTACATCTGGCTAACATGGGACCTGGGGAACCGAGCCTCGAACCGGGGTCCTTAGGCTTCACAGGCAAGCGCTTAACCACTAAGCCATCTCTCCAGCCCGAGATCTAAATTATTTTTGATTTTCTATCAAATAAAATATTTCATACCAGAGATGCTTGTTCATTTGCACCCAGACATACCTAAAACACTTTAGATCATCCTTTATTTTCCAAGCTTTTAAAACATATTTCTAAAGAGTCAGAAGAAGAAGTTCAATTAGAATGGCATATATAGTGGTTTTGACATGGATTATTACATCACTGCTAAGGCTGGGTGCCTGCCACATACTAAAACCATTACAGAGATGTGGTCTTTCTACTTCTTTTTTGTTTTTGTTTTACGAGGTAGGGTCTTACTCTGGTCCAGGCTAACCTGAAAATCATTATGTAGTTTCAGGGTGGCCTCGAACTCACAGCAATCCTCCTACCTCTGCCTCCCAAGTGCTGGGATTAAAGGTGTGCACCACCACGCCTGGCTTGTCTTTCTACATCTTATTTGCTTATATAGTACTAAGCATTTTTGGAGAGGCTATGTGTATACTACACAGGGTCTTGAACATGCCAGGCAAATACTCATATGATCATATATGACTAAACACAATCTGCCACAAATGCTGAAGATTTAACAGAAAATTAATTTGGTAGTTATTTCAAAAGATTTAAATTATAATTAGCAAATATATTTGATTGAATCTGACATTTAAGACTAATAATAAAAAAAGAAAAGTCAAATATGGTGGTACATTCCTGTAATCCTAATACTTGGGAAGCAGAAATATGAAGATTGTAGCAAATTTCAGGCCACTCTGGTATACATAGAAAATTCCAAGCCATCCAGAGTTACACATCCAGAGTTACCTTGTCTCAGAAAACAAAGCAAATCAAAACAAATAAGAAAAACTGAAAGCCGGGCATGGTGGTGCACGCCTTTAATCCCAGCACTTGGGAGGCAGAGGTAGGAGAATTGCCATGAGTTCAAGGCCACCCTGAGATGACATAGTTAATTCCAGGTCAGCCTGGACCAGAGTGAGACCCTACCTCGAAAAGCCAAAAAAAAAAAAAAGAAAAAAAGGAAAAACTGAAAAATGAGTTAATTTAAAAAAATTATTTGAGAGAGGGAGAATAAGGCAGACACACAGAGAGAATGGGCATGCCACAGCCTCCTGTCACTGCAAACAAACTACAGACGCATGCACCACTTCATGCATTTGGCTTTAGTGGGTACTGTGGGATCAAACTTAGGTCATCAGGCATTGCAAGCAAATACCTTTAACCATTGAGCCATCTCTCCAGCCCCCAAATGAGCAAATTTAAGAACTAATAGAAAAAGCAGGGATGACTTTTTAAAAAAAAAAATTTTTGTTTTATTTATTTGAGAGCGAGCAAGTGAGTGAGTGAGCAAGGGAGAGATAGAATGGGTGCATGCCAGGGCCTCTAGCCACTGCAAACAAACTCCAGATGCGCGCACCCCCTTGTGCATCTGGCTAACATGGCTCCTGGGGAATCGAGCCTCGAACTGGGGTCCTTAGGCTTCACAGGCAAGCGCTTAGCCGCTAAGCCATGTCTCCAGCCCAGGGATGACTTTTAAACACATTAAAAAAAAATTAAAGTCTGATCCAAAAAGTGTACTGGTTTATCAAATGAAAAAAAAAGCAGGCATAGTAGCACATACCTTTACTCTCAGCACCCAGGAAGCAGAGGTAGGAGGAGCATTGTGAGTTTGAGTCTAGCCTAGGACTACAGAGTGAGTTCCAGGTCAGCATGGACTAGAGTGAAGTCCTTATCACAGACAGACAGACAAATAAACAAACAAACAAACAGGCTGGTACTAAGACTCAACTGGTAGACTGCTTGCTTAGCATGCATGGGGCCCTGGGTTTAATCCCTAGTACTATATAAAAACTGGGTGTAGTGCACTGCCTGGAATCCCTGTACTAAAGATATGGAGGCAGGAGAATCAGACATTCAGGGTCACCCTCAGCTATACAGTGAGTACAAAGCCAAACTGAATTACATGCTACTTTGTCTCAACTGAACATACAAACAAAAAACAGATCATATTACAAAATACTAATTGGCCAGTTTTGCTATTTAAGTATTGTGGAGACTATTAATGAAATACAATATGGGAAAATACACAATGTGAGCACAGGAAATTATATACTATGATTTCATTTTGGCATAAAAATGTGGTTTTTTTTTTTGGGGGGGGGTGTTTCAAGGTAATGTCATGGCCTAGCCCAGGCTGACCTGGAATTCACTACGTAGTCTCAGAGTGGTTTCAACTCATGGTAATCTTCCTACCTCTGCTCCCAAGTGCTGGGATTAAAGGCATGTGCCACCATGCTCGGCCTAACTATGTGTACTTTTTAAGGATTAAGATAATTTCTCCATGATTTTTTTCCCTACAACATATAGTAAATAATTTGTTTTTATTTTATTTTATTTTTTTTTTGACGGGGCAGGGCGTGTTTATTATGATAGGAAAGACTACTCCCTAGGAATTTTAACAAACAAGAACATTTTGCTGGGAGAACAAGACACTAGGATACAAAATTACAAGTGTTTTAACACCAGGTCTGTCCCCAGCTCCACCAAGAAGTGGAAAGACAGTTGAAGCAAACAGGCAATTCTGTAAAACTAGACTTAGAAACCCTACAAATCTGATTAAAATCTAAAACTTGTTTTGCTTTAAAAAATTTAGTATATCAAAAGGCCTGCTTTAGTGACATGCTAAAATCCCACCAAAAAATAACCCCAACACCCCCTTGTCAGTAACAAAGTTGACCAGCCAACTCATACTTCTAAACCCACGTGTGGACAAGTGTTGTGTGTCTTCTAGAGTTAGACACGGGGCTCAGAGACTGCAAGTAATGTGTACCTATCGCCTGCAAAAAATAGGCAGGGAAATCCTGGTAAAATGAGGAACAGTCCCAAATAACCAATTTTTCTAGTACTATGTTCCCCACTGCTACTTCCTTTACTTACAAAGGGGACCCTTGAACCAAATAATTTACCTCACATTTGGCACCCAGTGACCAGGATGTTTGTTTTCTTTAGAAAAACACACATATCCACAACCCTTATATAATTTTTTTGTTTTTACATTTAAATATAAAAATACTACTTTGCTTTGTGTTATAAATGGAGGACCAGGCAGTAAAGAACTTTTCTTCTCTTAAGGTAGGACAGCCATCTGTTGTCGCTGAGCTGCTGTTTGGGAAGGGTGTGGGTGGCTCCAAGCAAGAGAAACACAAGAGGTAAACTAACCCCCAGTTCTTGCTCTTCTCCTAAGCTCCACTAGTGAGAGTTGGTTTAATCTTAAGAACTGAAGGAGACATGCCATCCTAAGTAGTCAGGCCTGCCCTTCCAGCTGTCCTTTAGAGGAAGTTCTCCCCTCCTTCACACACTGCTTTGTGCGGAGGTGGCATCTACCAGACAAGCTCACCTCCAGAGAGAAGCAGTCACCACCTTTCCCTGCGCCCACCCACACATCAGAAAGGAAGAAAACGGGGGCTGGGTACATGGAGATTAAGAACTTGACCCCTCTATCCTGACCAAGAAAAGCAAGGTTCACTGGGCATGAGGAATAAAAAGACCTTGAAATCCCACTTTTGAGTAATGAGGATAATTAAGACACCAGGGAGAGGGAGAGTTGCAGTGGGATGAAGAGCTGGGAAGGGCTCAGTCGCTGGAAGCATCGTCCCCTTAGTTTTTATACTGGAAGGGCTCGTGGCCAGTCTCGTTGAGAAGACACGTACGGATGATGGCCTCTGTCACTGCAAAGGGGTCGCAGTTGGCAGAAGGGCGCCGGTCTTCGAAATAACCCCTCTTCTCCTGGCCGACAGACCGGGGAATGCGGATGCTGGCGCTGCGGTTGGCAACACCGGCGGAAAAGTCGTTGATGTTGGAGGTCTCGTGGAAGCCAGTCAGGCGCCGGGCATTGTCCAGGCCTCCCTTGGAATCGTAGGCACGGATGTGGTACTGGTGCCGCTTGCTGAGTTTCTCAATGGCCTCCTCAATGTACTTCAGGCCATTCTCCTCCCGCGTGGCCTTTGTGCTGAAGTTGGTATGGCAGCCTGCGCCGTTCCAGTTCCCAGGAATGGGCTTAGGGTCAAAGGTTGCAATCACGCCAAAGTCTTCACATACACGATGTAAGATAAAGCGGGCCACCCACAGGTGATCTCCCATGCGGATTCCTTCACAGGGTCCAATTTGGAATTCCCACTGGGCAGGCATTTGTTCCTGTGATCTTGACTCCGGCATACAAGCAGGCCCAGTAGTGAGCCTCCACGATTTCTCTGCTATAGGCTTTGTCAGCTCCCACGCCACAGTAATACGGGCCTTGGGGCCCAGGGAAGCCATTGGAAGGCCAACCAAAGGGGTGCCCATCTGTCCCCATGAGAGTGTATTCCTGCTCCATTCCAAACCAGGGGTGCTGGTTGCTGACCATGTCCATGATCCGCTTACAGGTGTGCCTTAAATTGGTCTCAGCAGGCTTCCGATTATACTTGAAAACTTCACAGAATACCAGCTTGTTGGGATCCTTGCGGAAAGGGTCACGGAACATGGCAACTGGGAGGAGGTACATGTCACTGTTGGAGCCTTCAGACTGGAAAGTGCTAGAGCCATCAAAATTCCATTCCAGCAACTCTTCTACACACTCAGGCTCACAGTCCAGGGTGCGGGTCTTGCAGCGCAGCCCTTCTCCGGTACCATCGATCCAGACATACATGGCTTGGACTTTCTTGCCCTGAGGCAGGGCCATGTACATCTGCTTGATGCCTTTGTTCAAGCTGGAACTTGCTGAGGTGGCCATGGTGGAAGGCGTTCTGGGCGGCTGCGGGTCGGCAGGAAGGAAGGTGGGCAGGCGGCGAGAGCGAGGTGGAGAGAGAGCGCGGAGAGGAGATCGATGTACGGTTCAGACGCTGCGCTCGGCTCCCATTCTCGGCTCTGCCTGTTTTTATTCTTATTTATTTATTTGACAGTGACAGACAGAGAAAGAGGCAGATAGAGAAAGAGAATGGGTGTGCCAGGGCCTCCAGCCACTACAAACGAACTCCTGATGTATGCACCCCCTGTGCATCTATCTGGCTAACGTGGATCCTGGGGAAACGAGCCTTGAACTGGGGTCCTTAAGACTTCACAGGCAAGCGCTTAACTGCTAAGCCATCTCTCCAGCCCCAATATATATTAAATGTTATAATAAGAGAAGCATTATTTAACATCAAGAACTCACCATGTTTCCTTACCTGTAGGTACTAAAGAGTCCTGTTCAATGATCCTTGCAGAAGCCAAGTCACTAATAATATACTGTAACCGTAAGTGTCTGAACACCGATATGAATGGTTTTCCTTGCTCAGTTTCAAGAAAGGTCATCCCTTCAAAATCTGTTAAAAAAAAAAAAAAGTTTAAATTAAATAGTATTCTTATCGCGGAAGAGGTGGCAGAAAGAATATAGAAGCCAAAGGAAGGGTAGGACTCCTTATAATGTGCTCCCTGACAGAAAATGGCCTGGATATCCATGACCTCACAGTGCCTGACACTACCTACACAAGACCATCATAATAGGAGGAAAAGATCATGACCTCAAAATAAAAGAGCAACTGATTGAAATGGAGAGAATGGAGTTTCAAAGGGGAAAGTGGGGGGAGGGCAGGTATTACCATGGGGTATTTTTTGTAATCATGGTAGTTGTTAATGAAAAAAAAATTGTTTTGAAAAGAAAAAAAATAGTTATTCTTCTCCAGCTATTCATTTTATGGACATTATTATTATGGCCAGCAAGGTAGGAGAGGCATATGTGAGGAAAGTACTCAGGATTAGACTGTCTCTATGAAGTGCTTTCACAAGGACTGGCACATCAGTGAACCTAGAACCCAGAAGGCTCCTGCTGAGTTTTCACAAAATACCCAGGACAGGACAGCTTCTGATGCTTCTGATTCCATCTAGTTCATATATTCTCTGCTGCAACATCAGATAAGGCAGTTATTAGAGATTTGTAACCTATGAGGAGTATTACTTATTACTAAAATAATTAATGTTTGCAAAATCTATGAGTAATTTTTTTCTCTTATGGAAAGTCGAATGTTATTTTTTTAAAAAATTTTTTATTTATTTATTTGAGAGCGATAGACACAGAGAGAAAGACAGATAGAGGGAGAGAGAGAATGGGCGCGCCAGGGCTTCCAGCCTCTGCAAACGAACTCCAGACGCATGCGCCCCCTTGTGCATCTGGCTAACGTGGGACCTGGGGAACCGAGCCTCGAACCGGGGTCCTTAGGCTTCACAGGCAAGCGCTTAACCGCTAAGCCATCTCTCCAGCCCTCGAATGTTATTTTTAATAATTGCTGCATTCCAACGTGCTCTTATGAATGGGAACAAAATGTCCAGTTACTTCTATCAATTAGGAATTTATACACAATAAACCTTAGTTTGTTTTCTGTTAAACAAAGTATACCCATTGGAGTATATTCAGCCCTGTTGTTATTATTGGTAAGGGAAAAAGGTGAAAGTTGCCATTTCATAGACTCCTATCTCAAACCATGCTTCACATAAACAGTTTCCTTTGAACTAGAAAGGTGTTCTCCACTAAAATATTTTATGAAAATTGTGAAAAGACAACCTATGCAAAAGTTTTCCACAATTTTCAGTTTGAACTAGGATTTCATTATGTACTCTAAACTGGCTTTGAACTCTAGGTCCTCCTACCAGCCTCTAGAGTTCCAAGATTATAGATGTGTTCCACCAGACCCAGCTCTTAATTCTTTTCTTTTTTCCAAGGCAGGGTCTCACTCTGTAGTCCCATGCTGGCCTCAAACTCATGGTGATCCTTCTACCTCTGCCTCATGAGTGCTGGGATTAAGGGTGTGTGCCACCAAGCTAGGGTCAAATTTTTTATCTCATTCTTTTCTACTCCTACGGCATCTTTCAAGAGTCAAGCAGAGCAAGTAAGAAAGTACACTTATTAAACATTGGGGCTGAGTGGACAAAGGCGCTTGCTTCTAAGCTTGCTAGCATGAGTTCAATTTCCCAGTACACACAGAACAGTCTGATACCATGTGATGTATGCATCTATACTTCCAACATACCTATGGCAATGGGTAGTGGAGCCATAAGAATCTGGAAAGCTTGTGGGCCAGTTAAGACATGCACACATGTAGTGGCAAAAACAAGTGAAACCCTGTCTCAAGCAAGGAAGAAGGAGAGAACAAACACCACAAAGCTGTTCTGAGATCCCAACACACATGCTGTAGTACTCAGGTGCCCTCTCCCAAACCATACAAATACATATATACACACATAACAAAACTAACAGTTACTTTGCCCATATATATGTGCAGACTATGACAGGTTTATATCTTGTCTCTTTATCTCATGGGTCCTTTTCAAAGTGGGTAAATCAAAGTGATTAAAGAGACTGAGGTAGAAGAAGGTCTGTGAGTTCAAGGCCAGCCTGGGGCTACAAAGTAAGTTCCAGATCAGCCCCTGAACTACAGTGAGATGTTACCTTGAATTTTAAAAGAAAAAAAAAAGTCTGGAGCAATGGCTCAGAGTTGCTTGTTAGCAAAGTCTGATGGTCTGGGTTTGAAAATTCCCCAGTACCCATGTAAAGCCAGATGCACAAAGTGACACTTGCATCTGGAGTCCATTTGCAGTGGCAGGAGGCCCTAAGGGCATCCATTTCCTCTCTCATTGTTTCCTTGAAAACAAATTTTAAAAAAATGAGGGCTGGAGAGATGGCTCAGAAGTTAAAGATGCTTGCTAGCAAAGCCTGATGGTCTGAGTTTGATTTCTCAGTACCCATTATAAACGTTATAAAGCCTCTGATGCACAAAGTGGTGCATACATCTGGAGTTCATCCGCAGTGGTAAGAGGCCCTGGCATGCCCATACCATCTCTCAAATAAATAAATAAAAATATTAAAAATTATTATTATTATTATTTTTGGTTTTTCAAGGTGGGGTCTCACTCTAGCTCAGGCTGACCTGGAATTCACTATGTAGTCTCAGGGTGGCCTTGAACTCATGGTATCTCCTACCTCTGCCTCCCAAGTGCTGGGATTAAAGGCATGTGCCACCACGCCTGGCAAAAAAATTTATTCTTTTTAAAAATTATTTATTTATTTGAGAAAGCGAGAGAGGGAAAGAAGCTGAGAGAGAGAGAGAGAGGGAGAGAGAGACAATGGGCCTCCAGACACTGCAAATGAACTCCAAATGCATGCACCACCTTGTGCCTCTGGCTTATGTGAGTCCTAGGAAATTGAACCGAGGTCCTTTGGCTTTGTAGGCACATGCCTTAAGCGCTAAGCCATCTCTCCAGACCTCTATTTTTTTTTTTAATTAAGTATATACTTTGTATGGAGACATTTGTGTTGGTAACCTCCTCCCTTACCCCAATTCACTGAGGGCCCGCCTCAGTGGGATTGCTGATATTCCTTAAGGGATTGTGGGTTTTGAGTTATGATAGCAGCAGTTATTGGGGAGGGGGGGTTAAACTTTTTTTTTTTTTTTAATGACTGGCTCATTTACTTTTGTAAGAAATCATGAAATCAAAACAATTATGTTTAAAGATACCTTGCCAGAAACCATGTGGCCATTCTAACTGTATTAGCTGAACCAATGGCAGTCTGAAAAGTCAAATAATGAAGAAAACTTAAAGAGATATGCCAATAGTTAAAGAGTCAGAGACCTTCTATTTCTTGAGTATGCATCATTTATGCAACCTTAGACCTGTTTGATCTCAATGGACTCATAGAGACATACATTGAAAAACAGTGTTGGAGTTAAGGTGGGGAGGACGATTCCAGGCTGAGACCTGAGTTGACCAGAGGTTCCTTTGCTCTTGCAGTGTACCCCTAGAACACAGCAGCTTCTGGTTATGCCAACATTTATCCAGCACCAGTTCCCACTGAATCCTTTGTCTTCCTAACTTTTTCATCTGATGTTTCTTTTAGATGTCTTTCCCTGTTTTAAATTCTTTCTTCTCCTTTATAATTTTTATAATGTAACAATAAAGTATAATTTAAGATATAAATCGTATTTTGTTCTTTAAGTAAATTAGATTTCATTGATATGGTCCTTTACATATTATTAGTCCAGGCACTTAACAGAAAAACAAACAAACAAACATTGGCTTTGAGCTAGGAAACTTATTTATGTAATCTTTTTAAGATCTCATGTAGCTTAGGCTGACCTTGAATTCACCATGCACTTGAGAGTAACCTGATTTGTCTTGCCTCCATCTCTTAAGTGCTGGGATTATAGATGTACAGCCCTTTACCTGGCTTATATAAAATATTTTTTTAAAAAACATTTTGAAAAATATGTATTTAGCTTGAAATCAGGCAATTCAGACTAACCTGTGTCATGAAAAATGCTACAAATCAGAGACTATTTCTCATAGAACACCACAGATATATATGCAAGCAGGACACAGTAACTCATACCTGTAATCCCAGCCCTTCGGAGGGTGAAACAGAAGGACTGCTATTAGTTTTGAGGTCAGCTTAAGCTACATGGTGAGTTCCAGGCCAGCTTGGGCTATAAAATGAGACCTTGTCTCGAAAACAAAGAGCACCCAAAATAAAAACCAAAATAACAAGAAAACAAACAAAAAGCAGTTGATCTTTACCAATCTTTAGTTGTTTCCACTGTGACAGAAAGAAGTTATGGATGCTATTCCTGTAAGACAGCAGTCCACATGCCCATACCTAAGTATCTATTTCTAGTCAATGATACACAGAAGCCTCTCCATAGGCCTCCATGTTAATCTTGCCTGATAGACGGGGCATGAGTTATCAGGGAAAAGTCAGTGAGTTCAAACAAACAACAAATATAATCACCAAGGTCTATTGGTAACAAAAATGGGGAAACCCACAGTTTTAGAGGAATTAAGTACAGTTCAGACATTCCTAGGTAAGGGCATTTTTCTTATCTAGCCTTGATTTTCTCAACAGGCTGAATTAGAAATTTGCTAAGGTCCTTTCTAGCTCTACAAGTCTGTGAACATGTCAGGGCCTGATTTTAATAAAATTTCATCAAAAAGGTGTGGGGGAAGAAAAGTCAATGAAAATTTCAGGCATACCCTTTTTCCATTTGGAAAACCAGACATCTGTTTCTGTCAAAAGCTGTTTTAAAGATCCATTCCAAGAAGGCACCAGTTGAAGGAACATCCACTAGGTTAAAAAAAATCAAAAAAGCTTCATCATCTTATAATTATATTTTCAAGTTGCCCCATCATTAGAGATAGTATCTAACAGACTTCAGTTTTATAAGCAACTGAAATAATGCAGAACTATTTTAAGCTTTAAATTCATCATAACATAAAATTGAAGCCCGGTGATAAAAACCGGATATATATGTACTAAGAAGCAAGCTAGTCCCTGAAAAGCATTAATGATCACAAATGGAACCTGGACCTTCACTATTTTTCAGATAACCCCAGGGGGCCTCCTTTCTCCACCCACCTTCTATACACTGGGGTTACAAGTGTGGCCACCTCTTTAACATGGGTCTTGGGTCTGAACTTGGGCCCTCAGGTTTGCATGGCAAGTGGTATCACTTACTGAGCCCTCCCTTCAGTCCCATCAATACCTTTTTTAAAGCTGTATATACATCCATCTCCACTTGCATCACAAATAAATTAGATGAACCAATGAGCTGTTTCATAACGTTTATACTGGAAAAGACAAAACACAGGAGTGAGCTTTATCATCCACCTGCAGCCTAAAAGACTTTGGTGGAACTAACATCACTGTCTATTATTAAATAAAAATACAGAATTAAAAACAGCAGCAGGCCAGGTGTGGTGGCGCATGTCTTTAATCCCAGCACGTGGGAGGCAGAGGTAGGAGGATCTTGCAGAATTCAAGGCCACCCTGAGACTACACAGTGAATTCTACAGCGAGAACCTAGCCAACCCCACCAAAAAACACCAAGCAAACAAAAAATCCCTGGGCAAACCCATCCAAACATAATGCTTTTAATATAGAAACTGATGAAAGGCCTTGATCTGTTCATTAGTAAGTTTACAGCAAGGGGATGTGCTCCTTCTGGTAAAGCAGCAGCTTTCTATCGTCACATTTCTATGTGAACAATGTAACAAAAGACACTTGTTAAAACTTACTAAGACAACTAAATCTTCAAAGCAATATGTCTTCTTTTTTCCTTTTCTGAGGCACAGTGTTGTTACATAGCCCAGGCTGTCCTCAAGCTCACTATCCTCCTGTCTTACATTTCCCAGTGCTAGAATTATAAGCATGAGCCACTATACCTTACTTGAAATAATCTGTAATCTGTAAAGATTCAGACAAAAAAATGTTTATATGTTTAAATTTGGAGTGGAAATATCACTGGTTGGGTGTTCTGTTTCTCCTTTTATTCCCCTTTCCTTTAAGCTAAATCCACCCTAAAAAGCTTTTGGGTTTTAGATTACTATGACCAGCTTTATTCTGGAAAAAGCTCACTGAGTTGATGAAGGAAAAGTTAGTGTGTGTCTGGCAGTTACTGATCACTTGTTTATGCCATCTCCACATGATGGATGTGTCATATGGCAAAGGAAAGAAAAGAATCCCAAGCACCCCAAGATTGGTGGTCTAGCCATGAAAAAAAAACCCATTTCTATAAACTGTTTTATTTAAAAACTTTGAGTTTCATTTATTCCATAATGTATTTAAACATAAAAACATGTAACTTCATCACACCTTTTCTACCCCAAAATTAAAACCAGCATTTTAGTCAGCTGTAAAACAGTAAGACTTTAGTTTGAGTAATCCTGAAATGTGGACCCTAAAGTCTTTAAAAATCATTTCATCCAGATTTTGTCCACCCTATAACAGATAACTCAGCCTCATTCTACAGAAGACTGGCAGCAGAAAACATGGCACAACCATCTCTGTATTCTTCGTTAACACTGAATAGTGCATCCTTAATCTATAAGGAACATTCAAAAAATGTTCACTGAACAAAGCAAAGAATGAGTGACACATAAGTAGAATTAATTTGTAAGGCCAACTTAACCATGAATTTAATTTCAGTAAACTCAGTAAAAATTTAAAAAATTTCTCAATTTCTCATGATAAAGATGGCTTTCAAATGATAAATTTTAGATTCTCTAAAGGCCTAACTGAAGTAAAGTAGCATCTGAAACTGCTGTCCAGTCTTATAGCTGCAATGGAATTCTCGGTTAAAATAGGGGCTAGAGAGATGGCTTAGCAGTTAAGGCATTTGCCTGAAAAGCCAAAGGACCCAATTTCAATTCCTCAGGACCCACGTAAGCCAGATGCACAGAGGTACATGCATCTGGAGTTCATTTGCAGTGGCTACAGGCCCTCGTGTGCCCATTCTCTCTTTTCTCTCCATCTTTCTCTACTCTCTGCTTGCAAATAAATAATAATAAAAAAATTGGTTAAAGTAATACAAATCAATTTTGCCACTTACAACAAAGAAATATGTATATGTTTCTTCAGTTCAAAGACGACTTAATACCTTTCATTAAATTGTTTACTTTTTCATAAGTAACATTTTTGTATTCTACAAAAACATCTTAAATACTTAAGCAAGGGTGCCCAGCTAGCTCAGTTAGCAGAGAATGAGACTCTTAAATATTTGAACAAACGAAAAGCATTTATTTTAGGATCATTAATGGTAAAGTTATTTAGAATTCAAATACCTGAGTTCTTTAAAAAGTTCAACACTCTGGTGAGTCATCAAATTATTTAGAAGCCACTCAAGGCACCTGAAATAAAACACCTAATTATTATTTTGTGTATCATGTACTTACAATTTACTGAGTAGTGTTAGAGTTAAAAACTATTAATCATGCCATGCTGTGCTCAAACTTTACCTTAATAATCTAAAAGTATTGTTTCTGTCAGTAGTTATGAAAGAAATATTCTTTTTCTATTAATAGAATTATTTCTAATTAGTGAAACAATGTTTGTTACATAGTTTATGAAGGAGCTTACATATTTCTGTAAGTTTCTATAAAACCTAAAATCTATAATTCTCAAGATTTCAAAAAATATTGCTAGTAATTACTAATAATGTCTATTATGCCACTTCTTAAATACTTTTACTAGAATATGGACTATAAAGAGTGGCCACAACTTTTAAAAGCACATATAACCCACCCATGTTACTCACAAAGGCACTTCTGAGGAATTTACTAATTAGTCCAAAAGTGGGGGAGGGGGGGCTTTTAAATTAACAAGATTCTATCCTTTAATCTTCCTTCCCTCCCTCCTTCCTTTTGTTTTCTGAGGTAGGGCCTAGCTCTAGCCCAGGCTGACCTGGAATCCTCAAACTCACAGCAATCCTCCTACCTCTGCCTCCTGAGTGCTGGGATTAATGGCATGCACCACCAAGCCCAGCCTGCTTGCTTCTTTCTCTGTCTCTCTTTACATTCTCTTAAGAAACCAGAGCAACCAAATCCCCATAAGTAGGATGGGAGAAAAACAAAACAAGAAAACCAACTCACTTTTTTTTTACAGAATCTAATCCATAGGTCCCTGCTGATGTGTAATAGCCACACACAGTTTTCACATTAATTGTTTCCTTCATTGTCTCACCACATTGTTGTATTAAACCATCCTGTAAATATAAATAAGTGCTGGAAAAGGCCCATTTCATGTGGAGAAAAAATTAGCTCTAATATGTGCTTTTATGTATTAAAAGAAAACAATGACAACATAATAAAACAGGAAGAAAACTCAGTAAGACTAAGTTTTTTCTAAGTCCATTAAAAATCTGAAAAAAAATCTAGCAAGTATTCAATTAAATACTTGGAATTGAAAAATAGAAAGCAGGGGATAGGGAACAGAGGGAAAGAAATATTTGCTTTTGAACCCAGGCTCACAAGCTTTGCAAACAAGTGTCTTTAACTTCTGAGCCATCTTCCCAGCTCTATTATTCTCTTTATCTTCTATTTTTTTCCTTCTCTCGAGACTTTTGCAGATTTCTTTGGCAGTTTTGCCTGTCCATTTTCCTTCCCTAGTTTTTCAAGGTAGGGTCTCACTCTAGCCCAGGTTGACCTAGAATTCACTATGCATTCTCAGGCTGGCTTCAAATTCATAGCAATCCTCTTACCTCTCTCTCCTGAGTGCTGAGATAAAAGGTGTGCACCACTACACCCAGCTTTGCCTGTCCTTTTTAAGTTAAAAGCATTTTTTATTTTTGCATGTGTGTTTGTGCATATATGAAGACCAGAGGTTGACATCAGATGTCTTCCTCAGTTTCTCTCTACCTTATTATTATAAATACTTTTAAACTTCACTAAGCATTGTTCTATTAATTTATATTATTTGCCTGTCTGGTCCTTGGTTAGCTATAATATAATGTATAGTTTGAGGCCAACCTGAGACTACAGAGTGACTTCCAGGTCAGCCTGTAGGTGAGACCCTACCTCAAAAAAAAAAAAAAAAAAAAAAAAGAACTCACAGCGATCCTCCTACCTCTGCCTCCTGAGTGCTGGGATTAAAGGCGTGCACTATCACACCTGACTTCCACCTTTTTTTTTCTTTTAGTCCACCTCATATTTTGAGATCAGGTCTCTTATTGAACTCTGACCTTACTGTAGCCAGCAAGACCTACGGGATCCCCCTGACTATGCCTCCCTGATGCTGTGATTGCAGGTGTGTGCCATGACACTTGGCATTTATGTAAATGCTGAGGATCCAAACGCAGGTCTTAATGCTTGTGCAGCAAACACCTTATTTACTGAGCCATCTCCCCAGCCTTCAATTAAGAACTTTTTATAAACTTAGCTAACCAAGTGGTTAGCTAACCAAGGGCCTGACAGGCAAAAAATATAAAATTAATAGAGCAGCACTTAGTGAAGTTTAAAAGTATGAGCACATAATAGGCATATCTAAGACAAGCATATTGTAGCTTAAACAATTTAAAAAAATTTAATCTAAGATACTTTAATAAACTAAAGAATGAAAAGAATCAGGGCTGGAGAGATGGCTTAGCAGTTAAGGCATTTGCCTGTAAAGCCAAAGACCTCGGTTCAATTCCCCAGGACCCACATAAGCCAGATGTACAAGGGGGCACATGCATGTGGAGTTTGTTGCAGTGGCTGGAGGCCCTGGCACGCCTTTTCTCTCCCGCTCTCTGCCTCTTTCTCACTCTCAAATAAATAAAGTTTTTTTTTAAAAAAAAGAATGAAAAGAATGCTAGCTTTGGGCTGGAGAGATGGCTTAGTGGTTAAGTGCTTACCTGTGAAGCCTAAGGACCCCGGTTCGAGGCTCGGTTCCCCAGGTCCCACGTTAGCCAGATGCACAAGGGGGCGCATGCGTCTGGAGTTCGTTTGCAGAGGCTGGAAGCCCTGGCGCACCCATTCTCTCTCTCTTCCTCTATCTGTCTTTCTCTCTGTGTCTGTCGCTCTCAAATAAATAAATAAATAAATAAATAGAATGCTAGCGTTAAAAACATATGATTTATTTATTTAATTTATCTGAGAGAGAAAGAGCACACCTCTAGCCACTGCAGACAAACTTCAGATGCACGTGCCACCCTGTGCATTTGGCTTTACACAGGAACTGGGGAATTGAACCTGAGTCCTTTTGGCTTTGCAGGCAAGGGCTTCAAGTGCTAAGACATCTCCCTAGCCTGAAAAAATATATATACATATACATACATACATACATATATATGTGTGTGTGTGTGTATACATATATATATATATATATATATATATATATATATATATATATATATATAGTTTTTTGTTTTTTTTTTTTAGGTAGGGTCTCACTCTGGTCCAGGCTGACCTGGAATTAACTATGTAGCCTCAGGGTGGCCCTGAACTCACAGTGGCGATCCTCCTGCCTCTGCCTCCTGAGTACTGGGATTAAAAGCGTGTGCTACCATGCCTGGCTGAATATTGGTAGTTTTAATTCAAATTTCTGAAATATATTTATCATGCATATATGCTATTAAGAGTAAATTATAAAAATACTGAGAGAGTAGATTTAGAATAAGACCAAAATGATCAGTTAGAAAATAAGATATATTACTTGGAAATAAGTATTACAAAGATAAAAATATTCTGAAAACCAAATAATCTCAGTCACAAATATTGAGCAAGCTATTAATACTTCAAATAGATCGGCATTTATTTATTTGCCAGCAGAGAAGGAACAAAAGAAGGAAAGGAAAGAAGGAAGGGTGTGCTAGGACATCTTGCTGTTGCAAACTCCAGATGCATGAGCCACTTTGTGCATCTGTTTTTTTAATAATATTTTATTTTTCTTTACTTATTTGAGAGAGATAGAAATAGGCAGAGAGGGGGAGAGAGAATGGGTGTGCCAGGGCCTCCAGCTGCTGCAAACGAACTCCAGATGCATGCACCCCCTTGTGCATCTGGCTTACGTGGGTCCTGGGGAATTGAATCTGAGTTCTTTGGCTTTGCAGGCAAGCACCATAACCACTAAGCCATTTCTCCAGTCCCAGTGCATCTGGTTTTAGTGGGGTACTGGGGCGTTGAGCTCAGGCTGACAGGCTTTGCTGAGTCATCTCACCAGTCCCTTAATGGTTTTTTTTTTTTGTTGTTGTTTTTTTTTTTTTTTTTGAGGTAGGGTTTCACTCTAGCTTAAACTGACCTGGAATGTACTATGTAATCTCAGGGTGGCCTCACTGCGATCCTCCTATCTCTGCCTCCAAAATGCTGGGATTAAAGGTGTGTGCCATACCACCACACCACGCCCGGTATCCTAGTCCCTTAACTTTTAAAAGTCTTTTATTTCATTTATTTGCAAGGACAGGGAGAGAATAAATGAATGCACACATGAATGTGTGCCAAGGCCTCCAGCTGCTGCAAATGAACTCCAGATGCATGTGCCACTCTGTGCATCTGGCTCTACGTGGGCACTGGAGATTTGAACTGGGGTCATTAGCCTTTATAGGTGAGTGCCTTAATCACTGAGCAATCTTACCAGCCCAGCCCAACCCATAATTTTCTTTTCATTTTATTTCTTTTCTTTTCTTTTTTTTTTTTTTTTTGAGTAAAACAGAACATTGACTCTATTTGGGTTTTAAACTTACCTTAAGTCATTCTAGCCTCCTTCCTTTCCTCTTAACATGTTAAATGACATCCTAAAGGAGCAGACCTGCTTATTCTCTGGAGCAGCCCTTACTTCTTCTTTGTTTACTGCCACTACATTCATCTAGACTAATGTAGAAAGTTTTCCTTTTTTTTACTGTGTTCATGCATGAGCATGTATGTACATGCATGCACATGAGTGTGCAGTAAGCCATCTACCTTAATTTTATTTTTTGTTCTTTCTGAGGAAGGGTTTCACTCTAGCCCAAGCTATTCACTATGTAGTCTCAGGGTGGCCTCGAACTCAAGACAATCCTCCTACCTCTGTCTGAGTACTGGGATTAAAAGCGTGTGACACCATACCTAGCTTCACTTTGTTTTTTTTATATATATATATTTTTTTTTTGCTCATTTTTTTATTTATTTGAGAGCAATAGAGAGAGAGAGAGAGAGAGAGAGAGAAAGGCAGATAGAGAGAGAGGTAGAGAGAGAGAGAGAGAGAGAAAGAATGGGCGCGCCAGGGCCTCCAGCCACTGCAAACGAACTCCAGACGCATGTGCCACCTTGTGCATCTGGCTAACATGGGTCCTGGGGAACCAAGCCTCGAACCGGGGTCCTTAGGCTTCACAGGCAAGCGCTTAACTGCTAAGCCATCTCTCCAGCCCTTCACTTTGTTTTTTGATTACAGGTTATTTCACTGGTTTGGAGCTTGCTCGTTAGGCTAAACTGACTGGCCAGTGAGTCTCTGAGATTGCCTGTTCCCACTTCTGTAGGGATGGGGTTAAAGGAATATGCCAACATGCCCAGCTTAAAAAAGTTTTTTTTAGAAGAAAACATGGGTTCTGGGGATTAACTCAGGTCCTCATGCATGCATGGCAAGTCCTTTACTGAGCTATCTTCTTAGTCCTAAGTTTTTTTTAAATTTTTTTGGTCTTTAATGTTGTACTTCTCTTTCTTTCAATTCAGATCTTTCACACATTGTTCCTGAAATATTCTTTCATTTTGTTGTGTGGTGCTGGTTATAAAATCCAGGGCTTTGCATATACCAGGAAAGTATTTTATGATGGACCTATGCTCCCATTCCCCTGACATTTTATTTCTAAAATATAACTTTGTCTTTTCCCTAATTAAAATATTTCAAGCAAAGGAGAAAGTGGGGGGGGGGAGGGAATTAACATGGGATTTTTTTTATAATCATGGAAAATGCTAATAAAAATTAAAAAAAAAATATTTCAAGGGCACTTATAGGTAAGGGTTAAACTGCAATGTACAGAGGAGCTTTTTTTTCTCTCCCAAGGTAGGGTCTCACTCTAGCCCAAGCTGACCTGAAATTCACTATGGAGTCTCAGGGTGGCCTTGAACTCCTGACGATCCTCCTACCTCTGCCTCCCCAGTGCTGGGATTAAAGGCATGTGCCACCATGTCTGGCTTCAGAAGAGCTCTTATGATCTGGCTTTGTTCTCTTTCTCTCTAACTCTTCTTATATTTATGCTGGAGATATGGTCTTTAATTTTCCAATCCCCCATCATCTCACATTTCTATGCCTTACTCCGTTCCTTTTGTCTAAAATGCTCTTACTGCCCCCTCTCTTCAAACTTTGCAAACAAGCATATTTTCAAGACTCAATCTGGAAACATCACTTCCTTCTAAGACATCACCAGGTTGAACTGGCCATTCCCTTACTTTTAGGCATCCACTAAACCCTCTAAGATGCTTATTATTAACATCCCTCCAATACTAGAAAGCTCTTATTTCACACTTGGATTTGTGTATCAACCCTTTCACTCCTTCCCCCAAATATACTGTTAGGTTTCTAAGGTAGGAAGTAGATTTTTTTTTAATTGGACACAGATTATACATATTCAGGGAATACATATTCCTTTTCCTTTGGATCTCTATGTCTAGCTTGACATATTGCTCAATAAACTTTTGTTGAATGAATGTCATCTTACCAGTAGATTAAAATATGGTTTTACGTATGATTTCTTAATTAAGAAAAAGTATAAACAGCATTTAAGGGGTTTCTTTGAACCAGTGATCTAAATTGCTAGTTACAATCTGTTAACAGAAATCTGAAAATGAGCTCAAACAAATGAATTTTTCCATACTACAGCCTATTAAGATACATAGAAATGATTTGTATCTATTTCACACAAACATGAAGCCTCCTCAGTTGTAATTAATTGCTTCTGGTTATGGATTTTAAACAATCTATAACAAACAGTACATTCACATATTTAATTTTTACTTTATTTTTAAAATTTTTATTGACATTTTCCATGATTATAAAAAAAATCCCATGGTAATTCCCTCCCTCCCCGCCCCCACTTTCCCCTTTGAAATTCCATTCTCCATCATATTACCTCCCTATCTCAATCATTGTATTTACATATATACAATGTATATATTCATTTTTATTTTAAAAACTGCAAACACTAGTCTTTATTTTTGTTTTGGGGGGTGATATGCTGAAACAAAAATAACATTGTGATTTTTTTTAACAATGTGCAAACTTACCAATTGCAGCATACAAGCTGCTGCCAAAATGGCAACAACTCGACTGGGTTTTATTAAGACGTCATCTCGATACAGTGACCCAAATGCAACCTGCAGTGCTGAAAACCAAAGCACATATGCAGAATGAAGTATTAATTCCATGCAAAAGAATACTGCAGAAACAACTGACTGTCTTCACATGCAAGGACACCTGTTTCAAGCTGGCATGTCCAGAAAAGGGTAAGAGAAGCAGTCCTAATGGCAGTAATGGTGACTGATTGATGGTGTTAGTGACAATGTTGTAAATTATTTTATCAACCCTACCTGTATTCTTCGATATCTAATCTTGACTGTTACTTGTCAGAATTAAGACACCCTTGGAAGTAGTTCTAGAATATTCTCCTAAGTGAGCCAATCATTAAGTATAAATACACATATTCCATCACTCCATAGCAAGGATCTCAATCACTATGTAGCTCAAGCTGACCTTGAATTCATGACAATCACCCTGCCCCAGCCTCCTATGTACTGGAGTTACAGGAATGCACCACAAGGCTAGCTTCCATGACAAGTTTAATGCTCTTTCAGTACTTTACCACTGAGTATGGAAAAGCTCTTGGTTATGTCTATACCACACTAAAGTCCAGCTCCCCACAGCTATCTAAGCCTTTCCATCCTCCTTCCACTGCCACTTTCATCATTATTCTACATGGTTCGCTTTGTAAGTATCTCAAATTTTCTCTCTGCCCATGTATTAGGCACTGGGTACCTCTGTGAGGCACATAAAATAAGGCAAGCGAAAGGAGTTGTGGAATAGGAAAGAATAGTTTGACCTGGAGGCTTGTTAAACAGCTCTGAGATTCAAAACAATGCCTCATCTCCCCCAGCCTCTGCTAAGGATCCTTCCAGCGCCAAAAGAATACTGACTATGATTCATACACTTACTATCCCTAAAAGGATTTCCACATGCAAACTTTTTTCCTTTGTTTTTTGGTTTTTCAAGGTAGGGTCTCAGTCTAGCTCAGACTGACCTGCAATTCACTATGTAGTCTCAGGGTAGCCTTGAATTCATAGTGATCCTTCTACCTCAGCCTCCTGAGCGCTGGGATTAAAGGTGTGTGCCACCATGCCTGGCGGGATTTATTTCTCCCAGTGCTCAAATCCAGGACTCTGCATTGATGGCAAGTGCCCTTACCACTTGGCTACATCTCCATTATTCAATGTATAACTTTTCTTAAAGTAGGTTATGCTTTTTTCCTTTTCTCTACATTTTTCATATCCCAGGCCAACATGATAAAGCTCCCATACTGACAGTGACAAGGAGGAAAGCAACTGATAGCAAAAGAGTTACTGATACAAAACCATCACCGTTACACATAAAATGAAGCTCCTTTTTTCTAACCTACAAATCAGGAATATTTATTTTCTTCCCAAGGAATGAAAAGGTTGTTTTTATGATTTCGTATAATAGTAGTCATAAAGGTAGTACCTTCTACGTCAATATTCTGGTCAGGAATCTCCAGTTCAATAATATTCATGCTGGATTCTTTCCAGGAACCACTGAACATGCTAGAAAAATAGCCAGACTTAAAAAAAAAGGGGGGGGGGAGTCAATGGCTGTCCAGTGCTTTGCTTTCCAAATTATTTTCCCATTTCTAACTCCAAACAATTATCCTATCACAACTACCAACCATATTATTTCAAAAGAAAAAAAAATTGTCAGATAAATGTATAGTAGAAAACATTATCAGCTATATTGAAATACATGTTTAGTTTATACTGCTTTAACAAAACCTACCTCAAATTCTTATATTACTCTCAGAACTGAATTCTCATATTACTATTGAATGTGGTTAGCTTCTTAATTAGTTAAAACAATTTCTGGGCATACTTTCCTTCTTAATGAGGTTTTACATTCAAGGTTAGAAATTAAAACAGGTACTTGCTTGCAAAACCTAATTGACTGAGTTAGACTCCCCAGTATCCAAGTAAAGCCAGATACACAAACTGGAAGATGTGTCTGGAGTTGGTGTGCAGCAGTGGGAGGCCCTGGAACACCCATATTAATTCTCTCAAATACATAAATTAATTAAATTTAAAAAAGAGAAACTGTACTACTATATTTAAGCCTTTCTAACAAATATATGGCAGTGTGCATAATGGATATACAATAATGTACTCGGGAGACAAGAGGAAACTGAAAGTTCTCACAATCTGGTATCCCTACTGCAGCCTTAATGGTAATTAAAGATCCAGTACAGTCCCAAGTCAGTATTAAAGACTGCACACTAAATAAACCAGAGCTGGGCGTGGTGGCACATGCCTTTAATCCCAGCACTTGGGAGGCAGAGGTAGTAGGATCGCTATGAGTTCAAGGCCACCCTGAGACTACATAATGAATTCCAGGTCAGCCTGGGCTAGAGCAAGACCCTACCTTGAAAAACAAAACAAAACAAACAAAATCAGGGAAAATCCACAGTTTGGTTTATCTAACTAGAATGTAATGGACCTGA
Source organism: Jaculus jaculus (assembly GCF_020740685.1). NCBI lineage: Eukaryota > Metazoa > Chordata > Mammalia > Rodentia > Dipodidae > Jaculus > Jaculus jaculus. Next base: position 66,323,431 of record NC_059107.1, read on the forward strand.
ATTCTAGAATTCATCCCTCATAATTAGAATAACTGTACTTTAAACATTTAATTTTTATTTATTTGATTGGGGGGCCAGATAGATAAAAAATGGGCATGCCAGGGCCTCCAGCCATTGCAAATGAACTCCAGATGCACACGCCACCTTGTGCATCTGGCTTACGAGGGTCCTGCAGAATTAAATCCGGGTCCTTGCAGGTAAGCACCGTAACTGTTAAGCCATCTCCCCAGCCCCATTATTAGATTTTAGAATGGATCAAATATTAACCAGTTGATTTTTAAAGCTTTAGTTATATTCATTCCTTTGTATCTGTAGGGCATCACTTCCAGGGCCCTCTGTCAACAGTAAAACTCAGATGCTCAAGTCCCTTATATTTGCATTAACCTATGTATATCCTCTTATATACTTTATTTTCTTTTAGTATTTTAGTTGCAAATAGAGAGAAAGAGAGAGGTAGAGGGAGAGGGAGAAAAGGAGGGAAGGAGGGAAAGAGGCACGCCTAGGACCTCTTGTCACTACAAACTCTAGATGCATGTGCCACTTTGTGCATCTGGCTTTGCATCAGTACTAAGGAATCAAACCCAGGCTGTCAGGCTTTGTAAGCAAGTGTCTTTAAATGCCGAGCCATCACTCCAGCCCTTCTTGCATACTTTAAATTACTTATAGGCTGCTTATACTACCAAACTAATACAAAGAAAATGCTATATAAATAATTAGCTGGATTTTTAGGGAGTGACAAGTACGTGTTCAGCACAGTTGCAATTTTCTCTTTTCAAGTATTTTTATCTCAGAATTGCATCTGGGGATGTAGGACCTACAGACACTGAGGGCCACCTGTAATCAGAAGGCTCTGTGAGTACAGGAACAGACTTGGTTTCTGTCCACAAAGGACACACATGTATCAAGAGGCCTGAACTTTAATCAACAAAATTTCAACAGGGGTAGTTTTCCAGAGGCTGTCTCATCCTTGGTCAAACACAGATTTCTTTTTCTTTTTGAGACATTTAGAAGAAAGATGTGGCTATGATTAATATTCTGGTAATTCTCTGGAATGTATTCTTTTATTTCTTAAAAAAAATTGACCATATTCTTTTTTAAAATTAAAAAAAATATTTGAGAGAGGGGGAGCAGAGGCAGTGAGAGAAAGAAAAAGAGAGAGAGAACGGGTGCACCAGGGCCTCTAGCCACTGCAAAGAACTCAGGTGCAAGTGCCGCCTTGTATATCTGGATTTACGTGGATACTGGAGCACTGAACCTAGGTCCTTTAGCTTTGCAGGAAAATGTCTAAACCACTAAGCTATCTCCCAAGCCCCTATATTCTTTAAGTCAAAGTAAAGTTGTTTAAAAAGAAATAATTATAATTATGGAAAATGTTAATAAAAATTGTGAAAACAAAACAAAAAAAAGAAATAAACACATTTTGGGCTGGAGAGATGATTCAGTGGTTATGGTGCTTGCCTGCAAAGCCTAAGGACCCAGGTTCAATTCTCTAGTACCCATGTAAGCCAGATGTACAAGGTGGCACATGCATATAGAACTCACTTGCAATGGTTACAAGCCCTGGTGCGCCCATTCCCTCCCTCAAAAATGTGTGTGTGTGTGTGTAAAGAAATCTAACACATTTTGATTAAAATGTGAAAAAAAAATCCCCAAATGTTTTTGCTGGAATATTCTACTCTGTCTTTCTAGTCATTATTCTCCAAACAAAAAACACCTGCTCCACAGGTCCAGAGTTCACTAAGAAGATGAAGATGAAGGAATAAAATACCAAGATTTTAGCAACATTTTATTCTAGTTTAAAAACTCTATGACAGTTTAAAGGTTAAAATGGGTAGCAGACAGGAAAATTTTCAGAACAGAAGTCATATCAGGTACAATGGTTAAATGACAGTTTGCTGGTCTTGTCTTTAATACAACTGGATTTTCTAGAAGAGAAAGAAGGAAAAGTGTTAACTTTCCATTCACTTTCCTCCAAGCAACATTTCAGATCAATGGGTTAATATGAATCATAAACAAAACAAATTTAAAAATCTTAACTTTTAAAAGTATTTTATTTATTTGAGGGGGTGCAGAGAAAGAGTGAACAGGCCACTGCAAACAAACTCTAGATGCATGTGATACCTTGAACATCTGGCTTACATGGGCACTGGGGAATTGAACCTAGGTCCTTAGGCTTCGCAGGCAAGCGCCTTAACCACAAAGCCATCTCTCCAGCCCCAAATTTTAACTTTTAATGTTAAAGACTTTCTCCTCACTTGTCCCATCATATTAGCAGAAGAGGTGATGCGATGGTGGGCAGTGTGACAAAGAAGTGAACTCTAGTGAGACAACAGAACATGACTGAAAATTTTCACTTACTAAAACAGAAAAACAAAATACTTACTTGGCATAAATATATTTTGTGTAGGCTCCATTCTTCTCCAAGAGCACAGATCTTGATATCACTGTTTTCACCATTCAGAAACAATGTTTGATAAATATACTTAGATGTACTCTTTAATTTTTTCCTGTTAAGAAAAATACAAAAGCTATATACACACATACATACACACACACATACATATATAAATGACATATATGTTCAGTGGAAGAAAGCTAGCATGCACAAAGCTCTGGGTTCAATCCTCAGCACCAAAACAAAAAAAAAAAGTTTTTCTGATTTTGCATATATTTCAAAATATTCCTGTTGTTTAATTTCTGTGAGAATCCAGTGTGATATTATACATTCACACTTGACCATGTCTGGAAGAATAAATGATCATGGCAATTATCTCTGTGGCTCTCTACTGACAGCAGGTACACAGGGCAGCAGAAGAGGGAGACTTCTCTATTTGCCTTTTAAAAACTGAATTTTAACCAATTTAATTGTATATTCAATAAATTAAGGTTAAGTAGGCAATCACTTTTTGCTTAGTTATTTAGATACCAGTGCTATGAAGGATTTCAGTATGACTTCCATAATCTGCTATGCAACTAGAAAATGAAAATCCACAGTAAAAAATTCCTTACCCGAGTAATTTTAAAAATAATTTACAGCCAGGTGTGGTGGCACACACTTTTAATCCCAGCACTCAGGAGGCAGAGGTAGGAGGACTGCCACTGAGTTCAAGGCCACCCTGAGACTCCATAGTGAATTCCAGGTCAGCCTGGGCTACAGTGAGACCCTACCTCGAAAAACAAACAAAACACAACAAAACAAAACACAACAAAAAAATTTAGAGAGGCTGGGGAGAAGTCTCAGTTGGTAAAGCACTTGCCACGAGGACACAGTTTGGATGTGGCAGTTTGCCTGTAATCCCAGTGCTCCAGAGGAAAAGACCAGAACCCCAAATCTTGGTTCAAGAGAGAAACCATGTCAATAAAGTAGAGCGCAAACTAGGAAGACACTCAACTTTAACCTCTGGCTTCCAAATGTGTATACACACACATGCATGTGCCACGCATGTGAACAAACATACACTGACCACACATACACATATACACACACAACTCACAAAAAGAACTTCATGGGGCTGGAAATATAGCTCAACTGGTACAGTGTTGACTTTGTATGCATGAGGCATGTTTAATAAACCCCAGTACCTCCAAAACAGAAATGAAATTCACATTTCTTATTTCATTAACAAGTTAAACTAACTAGCTTTAAACTCATTGTTAAACTCATTGTTTCTCCCCCACTCGACAAATGGTCTGCCACCTTAGATCAAAGAAAAAATACTCAAATGAGCTGGGTTGGTGGTGCATGCCTTTAATCCCAGCACTCAGGAAGCAGAGGTAGGAGGATCACTGTGAATTTGAGACCACCCTGACACTGCATAATGAATTCCAGGTCAGCCTGGACTAGTGTGAGACCTTGCCTCGGAAAAAAAAACAACAAAAAAACAAAAAAAACCCACCTTAAATGAGAAATATTTAAGGGGCTACTCAGGAGGGTGAAGCTGCAAACTCTGAGCACCCCACCACTAACTTCATGATGAGCAGAGCCTATGTGAGCAAAGATACTGAATTTTTACATAAGGTTTATTTTCAAAACCCCCTGATTTTAAAAAGTTTGGCAAGGCTGGAGAGATTGCTTAGTGGTTAAGGTGCTTGCCTATGAAGCCTAAGGACCTAGGTTTGATTCCCCAGGAGCCTTGTAAGCCAGACGCACAAACTGGCATGTGTCTGGAGTTCATCTGCAGTGACTAGAGGCCCTGGCATGCCCATTCTCTCTCTGTCCCTCTCTGCCTCTTTCTCTCTCTCAATTAAATAAAGTATTTTTTTAAAGTTTGGTAATCATGGGGCTAGGGACTACTTGCTTACTAAGCATGAAAACCAGCACTGCAGAAACTGGTTGTGTGGCACGTACATACACTCCCAGTACTTGGGAGGTGTAGGCAGGAGGATCTGAAGGTCATCCCTGAAAATGGGTTACAGGAGACCCTACTTAAAAAAAAACAAAAACATACATACATATATGTTGACAACACTGTTGTAAGAAAAAGGGTAGAAGGGATTTATTAATTTTTAAAATGTGATCAATTCTTGTAACTCTCCTAGAAGTTAAAAACCTTATTGTTTCTTTAAAAATTTTTTCTGAGGCAAATCCAACGGACTGGCAAGCAAGAGAGAAAGGGAGAACTGGCACACCAGGGCATCCAGCCACTGCAATCAAACCCCAGATGTGTATGCCCCCTTGTGCTGTGCATCTGCTTATGTGAGACCTGGAAAACTGAACATGAGTCCTCAGGCTTTGCAGACAAGTGCCTTAACTGCTAAGCCATCTCTTCAGCCACAAAACTTATTTTTTAAAGAATTTTTAGGATAATCATTAAATTATTATATTTATTGAGGGAAATAGAGCCACGGAAAGGCATCCATGTGGCTACAGATCCCACATGGAGGGCCTGGGGAAAAATGCATGGAAAGAAAAGAGAAAAGTTCAAGGAGTTTCTGCCATGTGGAGAGCTGGAGGGGATAAAGAACCCATGAAGAGGATAAGGGCTGGGGGGGGGGGGCCTTCCCAGCTGGGCCTGGGTCAAGCCAGCCCAGGCCCAGCTGAAGGAAAAACCAAAGAATTTTTTTTTTCTGAGCATGGTAGTCCACACTAATCTGAGCACTTAGGTGGAGGCAGGAGGATCAGGAATCAGGTCAGCCTTGGCTACCTATGGAGTTTAGGGCCAACATGACACCCTATCAAAAAAAAAAAAAAAGAATGAAATAATTGTTTCATTGTCTGGAGCCTCTTCTTAGCAGTATTAATGTTAATAGCACACGTGACTGGAAGAGATGGCTTACTGTGTAAGCATGAGTACCCTAGTTCTGAGTCCCAACACCCACATAAAAATCTAGGCATGGTGGCATGCACTTGTAATCCTAGTGCTGGGAAGATGGAAATGAGAGAATCCTTGGGGCTACTGGCTAGCTAGTCTAGCCAAATTGCTAAGCTGTGGGTTCAGTGAGAGGCTGTCTTAGAAAATAAAATAGAAAACAATTGAAGAAGCACCTATTATTGACCTCTGGTCTACATATGCATGCATATATGTATGTATAAAATATATATGCATATATATATATAAATAAAAGCTGGGTGTTGTGGTGTGCACGTGTAGTCACAACTGCTTGGGAAGCTGAGCTAGGAATGAACACTTCATCGGTTTTGTCAGAAATAAGTGAGACAAAATATTTTTTGTTTTCTGACAGCAGAATGAGCTCAAATTTATTTTCCATCTTTCCTCAAATCATATTAAAGAATGAAAACATGAGGATACTGCTCAGTGGTGGAGCAGTGCTGGAAAGAGAAAAGTATGGTGGTGGAAAAAAGAAAGAAAAAAAGAACAAAGCATGAAAGAGAGGAAGAGCCAGGTGTGGTGGTGGCTCATGTTGGGGTTTACCCCAGCATCTGGAAGGCTGAGAAAAGGGGACTGTGAGTTCTAGACCAGCCTGGGCCAAGAAGGGAGTCTGTCTCAAAACCAAACAAACAGTAGTAGATGTACAACAGGATAAACATGTGAGTGGGCTGATGACTTGATGAGAGACTTCTAGGGATCTAGAAATCACAAGATAAACTACAATAAGAGCAGTGAATGACACAACCCAAAATACAGTATGAAGTGCTCAGAGGTTCCTATCCACCTTTCAGAACCTGAGGGTGGAGAGGAAGGATAGGGACTGAGCAGAGGTAGTAAATGACACAGGAGATAGGCCACTTGTTCTCCTAGTGGCTTCCCCATCTCCAAAAACACAGAGTATAGGTACCTGGACAAAACAAAACAAAATAAATTCCAAAGCTTTTCTAGAAAGAAATGGAAAGCTAGAAGGAGGAGTAAAGCTCTGGTGTAGGTGCCAGAGTTCTAAACACAACAATCTGTTAGCTGTTAGCTCCCAACTATTCACCCTAAGTAATGGTTCCCAAACTGTGTGTCAAAATACCACAGCGAATTCACACACAGACTTTTACTTTATATCGTGCCTTTTGGAGGCAGGGTCTCATGAAGCTCAGGCTGGTCTTGAACTTAGATCTTCCTGCTTTCACCTCCCTCCAAGTACTAGGATTATAGGTATGTGCTACAATGCCTGGCTGGAATATTTTTAAATTTAAGGAAACAAAACTTCTGTGTTTCAAACAAAATGTAATTTACCACTACTAAGCTGTCTGTTTGGATCTAACCATGAGGTGTTTCTTTTAGATCAGGTGTGCCATGAAAAATACTGAGATGGGGGGGAGGGAATTACCATGGGATTTTTTTTATAATCATGGAAAATGCTAATAAAAATTTTTTAAAAAGAAAAATATTGAGATACTAAAGGCACTGTGAATCAAGAAAGTCTAGCAGTCTATGCTCTAAAACAATGCATACTCCACCCATATCCAAATTAGTCTTCCTACTCAAGATTTACTGAATAGGATTTACTCACCAGACAGACACACACACACACAGAGCTACTCATACTTAATAGAACAAATGACAAAGATTACTACACATAAGAAAAATTAGTAGAGTGGGAGGAAAAGGAAGGGGGAAGGAAAAGGGAAGAAAGAGATGGAAGGAGGGAAGAGAAAAGGAGAGACAGATAGGCAGAAAAGCCCCAGAGGAAATATATAATACAGGGAAATGACAAAAAAAGAAAACACAGCCGGGCGTGGTGGTGCATGCCTTTAATCCCAGCACTTGGGAGGCAGAGGTAGATCAGCCTTGGGTTACAGCAAGACTCAAGACTCTATGGGGGGGGGGGGAAGGAAGGAAGGAAAACACAATCCAGGACTGGAGAGATGGCTCATCAGTTAAGGCACTTGCCTGCAAAGCCTAAGGACCCAGTTTTGATTCCCCAGTACCCATGTAAAGCCAGACAGACTAGGTGGCACATGTGCCTGGAGTTCGTGTGAGGTAGCTAGAGGCCCTGGTGCACCCATTCACTTTGATCTCTGCCTCTCTCTCTCTCTCAAATAAATAAACAATTCTCATCTATGTACTGGGATATGTTAAATTACTACATTTATAAGATAACAGGATGTGGCAATAAAAAACTACTCAGGAGCTGGACGTGGTGGCGCACACCTTTAATCTCAGCACTCGGAAGGCAGAGGCAGGTGGATCGCTGTGAGTTCAAGGTCCCTCTGAGACTGCATAGTGAGTTCCAGGTCAACCTGGACTAGAGTGAGACCCTACCTCGAAAAATCAATCAATCAATCAATCAATCAATCAATTACACAGAACAAGAGTTATTTTATTTGAAAGCTAGTATATAAGTCTCTAGACTGTGAGACTTCACCTATTCCAAAGCTGTCAAAAGACCCACACTTATGGACATTCTAGTTAAACTCTAAAATACCAAAGACAAAATTTCAAAAACCCCAGGAAGGGGGGAAAAAAGCCACCTGAAAGGAAAACAGAATTAGACCAGGACTAAATCTTATATCCACACTCAGGCCAAAGGACAATTAAGCAATATCACCAAAGATATGAAAAGTTACTATAAAGTACCATATCCAGTCAGAAGACAAAAACTAGACTTAGTTTAATATTTAAAGATGCACAAATTACCCCCACTTGCACTTTTTCTTGAGAAAATGCTTGGAAATACAGTACACTAAGATAAGTGAAAAAGATAATTGGCCAGGGAGATGACTTAGAGGATAAGAGCACTTGCCATGCAAGCATGAAGGCCTGATTCACACTGAGTTCAATCACTAGCACCCACACTGACAGCTGGGTTTGGCCATACTCACCTGTAGCCCCAGTCCTGTGGAGTTTTAGAGACCACAGATGCACTGGGGCTTTCTGGTCTGCCAGTCTGACCAAAAACGGCAGCTCCAAGTTTAGCAGGAGACTGTCTCAAGTGAACATGCGGATGAGGGATAGAGGAAGACATTCAATGTTCTCCTCTGGCTTCCTAAGGTGCACACATGGAACATACACACACTCCAAAAAAGAGAGAGATAACAGTAGTTTCAATCTCAGAGATGGTGTGAAGTCAGTCCAAGGATAACAACAGGCAAATCTAGATGGGAACAGGATAGAAGACCCTACAGGGAGCTGCAGGTTTGAGGAGATGGATTCTTCAAAAGATTTTTTTAAGGGGCTGGAGAAATGGCTTAGTGGTTAAGGTACTTGCCTAAAAAGCCAAAGGATCCACGTTCAACTCCCCAGAACCCACATAAGCCAGCTGCACAAGGGGGCGCATGCATCTGGAGTTCGTTAGCAGCGGCTGGAGGCCCTGGCACACTCATTCTTTCTCTCTTTCCCCCTTCCTATTTCTCTCTCTCTCAAATAAAAAAAAGAAAAATAGAATATTTTAAAAAAGTTTTTAAACTTTTAAAAGCTCAAGATATGATGAAAGAAAGAATATTATTATTTTTTAAACACTCAAATAACCCAAGCTGACAGTGAACTGTGATGATGCCCCCTCAGTTTCTAATTGCTGGTGTTATTCATGTCTTTCAACATCTAAACATTAAAGAGAATTATTCTTTTTTGTTTGTTTGTTTTAAGGTAGGGTCTCGCTCTAGTTCAGGCTGTCCTGGAATTCACTATGTAGTCTCAGGGTGGCCTTCCAAGTGCTGGGATTAAAGGTGTGCGCCATCACTCCCGGCTCACCTTCTTTTCTTAACAGGGGAGAAAAAGGGAAGTTGGAAATTCTAGGGCAGAAAGAAGTATATCTAAAAAAGACACTGACCAAATAAACAAATGAAAATGGCCCAACTGCCGGGCGTGGTGGCGCACGCCTTTAATCCCAGCACTCGGGAGGCAGAGGTAGGAGGATCGCCGTGAGTTCAAGGCCACCCTGAGACTCCATAGTGAATTCCAGGTCAGCCTGGACTAGAGTGAGACCCTACCTCGAGAAAAAAAAAAAAAATGGCCCAACCAGAAGCACTTGACAAGATGCAAGAGATTTCAGGAACTGAACATGTACCTTATTGTTTTGCTCTTTTCAGCACCAAATAAACCAAGCATGGTCGCACAGGCCTTGTAATGTCAGCACTCAGCAGGAGGATCAGAAGTTGAAAGTTTTCCTGTGCTATCAAGCAAGTTTGAGGCTGTTTTGGGATACATGACAGCCTGTCTCAAAAAATAAAAAAGATTCCACCTTCTATGAGATTAGAAATGTCTCCCACTTTGAATAGGCAATGGGCATGGGACCCATCAAGTATGACTTGTAATCGTAGCCCACAATCTGCAGTGAACTATATAACAATATATACTGTTTACAAAAATACAAATTTTAGACAAGCTATACTTAGAACAATCAAGACCCAGTGCAGAATAGTTTAACATTTTTGTTAATGTAAAAGACAGGCAATTAGAAAAAGTTGTAAGTGCTGACAGAAAGCTGGAAGAAGCCATTCTACATGTAGTTCAATGGGAGAAATAGATACCACCAGTGAAGATACTCAACAGTGGACACTGCAAGTCTTATAATTGGCCAGCCAGGCCAAATAAGCCAATGGGTGCAATAGTAGCAGGTCTGTCATGGTGGAAACCAACTGCCCTCCAACTGGACTGGAGGCCCACTCCATGGGGGGGGGGGAAACACATCCCTGATACTGAAAACTTAAAACAGGGGTAGTCATGAGCCCTAGGGGTGTAACATCTGCTGATGTCTGGAAAAATGTATATACTATGCTTATCAAACTGCACAGTAAGCCCTTCTCTTAATATTTATACCCTTATATTTACGCTACTCTCACTTTGGGTAGAGAATCTTCTCTTTTCAGATGGCAGGGACCTTGGGATGACTCAGAAGGTATCATAGTGCTGGAAAAGTGACTGGAGTACTGAGTAACATCTCGATCACACCTTCCAAGGCTCAGGGTCTAATGCAGAAGAGGCAGTGGAAAGAATGTAAGAGCCAAAGGCAGAGTAGGACTCCTTACAAAGTGCTCCCTCCACACATAAAATGGCCTGTATATCCATGACCTCGCCATGCCTGATACTACCTACACAAGACCATCATAAGAGGAGGAAAAGATCATGACATCAAAATAAGAGAGAGACTGATTAAGATGGGGAGGGGATATGATGGAGAATGGAATTTCAAAGGGGAAAGTGGGGGGGGAGGGTATTACCATGGGATATTTTTTATAATAATGGAAAACGTTAATAAAAATTGAGAAAAAAAGTTATAAGGTAGAGGGCAGGCTTGGAAGCTGAAGATTTTCATGAGCTACTTGGCTGCGTGGGAGAGAGCACAATATGCAACCTCAGAATGGGACCAGGGCTAACACACAAAAGTACAGGTCCTAATATCTTCTCACATCTACAGCTATATAAAGCCAAGTCATGCAGCTTCCACTAACACGCACATACTAAATTTTGACATGCATTTTTTTTCTTTTTAATGTTTATTTATTTGAGAGACTAAGAGAAAGACAGATGGCAAGAGAGTGAGCGTGGGCCCCACTAGGGCCTCCTGCCTGCAAACGAATTCCATGGACACCGGGGACTTGAACCTGGGCTGTCAAAGGCTTTGCAAGGAAGTGCCTTTAACCGTTAAGCCACCTCTTCAGCCTGCATTTTCTTTTTAAAAAATAGTTTTATTTATTTGATAGACAGACAGACACTTCAGGGGCGCCAAGGCCTTCTGTCACTGAAAAGAACTTCAGAAGCATGCAGTACTTTGTGTATTAGGCTTCACGTGAGTACTGGCGAATCAAACCCAGTCCGTCAGGCTTTGCAAATAAGCACCTTTAACCGATGAGCCATCTCTTTAGCTCCTTTCATTTAAAATCGTGGGTTTTTTTTTTTTTTTTTTTTTTTTGAGGTAGGGTCTTGCTCTAGCTCAGGCTGACCTGCAATTCACTATGTAGTCTCACAGCGACTTCAAACTCTGATCCTCCTACCTCTGCCTCCCAAATGCACCGCCACGCACGGCGAGTGAATTATTTTTGAATGTTTCATTTAAAAAATACTCTGATTCTACCAAGACCTTAAAAGTAAAAGAACAACTTGATTGTTTTTATTAAAATATATCCTGGTGTACATCCTACTTCACAAGTGAATTTTTTTTCATCTTTTCCCGCCAAAAGGTAAACAATCTGCGGCACTAGTACTCAGACCCACTGCCAAGGACTTAAACTGGTGCGTAGTTTGACTTTATTCCTAATTCCAGGAGAATGCATAGTACTGACCATCTAGCTTCACTTTTACAAAAGAAAATGGTGTTTAATTACTTCCTGTTCTTTTAGTAGGTAACAACAAAGGTGACCATCTCAAACACTATGATGTATGTGCCTTATTCCTCTTGATGCAAAACACGATACCTGAGGTTACTCACTTAGAGGGTGAGCTCTCCAGGAGACACAACCCCGGGCTTGGTGTTTCCAGTCTCAGGTTGAGAAAACAACCCGCCGGCGATCTGCGGTTCACGACGCAGAACGCCCCATTTCCCCAACCTCCCCGGAATGAAGCGGGATCTGCTAGGCACAGCAAAAGCTCGCGCACCGACCCCAGGAGGGCTCGGCACAGCGCCCACCCTCAGAGGCCGGACTTGCCCGCATTTCCCGTCAAGGGCACTTCCGCCCTTCACGGACACCGACGTCCTCCGGCCCAGCAGGTGCGGCGCTCCCTGGCGTACCTCCGAGGCGTGTTAAGGAGTCGCTGCTGCTGGTCACCCTCGTCCTCGTCCGTGTCGGAGTCGGGGTGACAGTAGCAGAAGGACCCGCTGCTGCGCTTGCGCTTGCGTCCGCCGGGACAGTAGCAGAAGCTGCGGTCGGCTGCATCGTGGCCAGCCTCCAGCCTCCGAGCGGAGCCCCCCACCCCAGGGCCCGGCTCCGGCTCCGGCTCCGGCTGCGCTCGGGCTCGGCCCGGCTGTCGCAGCACTCGGCTGCTCAGCGCGCCCATGGGAAGCGCGCTTCAGGGAGCGCAGCGACAGCGCTCTGCCGCCATGGCCCCGCCGCCTACGCGGCCACCGCCTCTCGCGCGGCCCCAACGGTTGCCACGAACGCCAGCGTCTCCATCCTCCGCCCCGCGCACTTAGGCCTCCAGCTCTCGCAACCGCGCGGGATGCAGGGCGCGTGCGCGCAGAGCCTCCGGAAGGAGAGCCAGTTACCTCGTGACGGACGGAGCCTGCGCGGGCCGGTGCGCATGCGCAGGAGCGCGCTGCAGTTTCCTCCGCCCTCCCCCCGCCCAGCTCCTCACTCGCAGCCCCCGGGGCGGTCTTCCAAGTTTGGCCTTAGTTCACCCAGGTTCAGTTAACGTGCCTCGGCCTCGGGCATCTTTTGCGGTGGTCCCCGAACAACTATTGTAAAATCTCAGGTGCCTTCCCCAAGTGTAATGTTCACTTATTTACTCAGAAGACAGCTCATCTTCAGTCCCTAAGAATCCAACTTGGCACCTGGGCTTTGGTGGCTGCCGTGAAGCAGCACCAGCAGGTCTAAGCCGTGTTGAGCGGTTCGGTCCTTCCAGGTTTCTCCAGATCGATTCCTAACCACTTTGCTGTGAACTGTGTAACTCACACAGCAGCTTCACATAGAGTTTCGGAAGAACATAAGAGTTGAAGACACTTGCTTTAGAAGTGTCCTAGGGGGCCTCTACTACGCTCTGAATGACCAATTTAATGGCCTCGTCCTTGGGCGCACTTTGGGAGCACTTAGTGCAGCGAATAAGCTGCATGTGCCCGCGGTCTTTCTTGGCTAGACCTTTGTTCCTTTACATTTTTATCATCTTGGAAGCCAGGGCCAGAAAAAAAATTTTTTTTTAAATCTTGGTTTTTGTTTTGTGAGGCTATGCAGACTGACCTTAAATAGGCTGGGATTCCTCCTGCCTCAGCCTTCCGTGAGCTGTGAATTAAGGTGTCAGCCACCATGCCAAACCTTTTGCTGCTTAAGTAAAATGTTTATAATCAGGTATTTTTAAATTTAAAATCTATTTATTTATTAGAGAGAGAAAGAATGGGCGAGCCAGGGCCTCTAGCCATTGCAAAGGAACTCCGGATGCAAGTGTCACCTTGTGCATCTGGTTTATGTTGGTACTAGAGAATTGAACCTGGGTCCTTACACTTCACAGGCAAGTGCCTTAACCACTAAGTCATCTCTCCAACCCATAATCAGGTATTTCAAATGGACTAATATTATCATACTTGAATCACATGCTCCCTACCCATTCAGCTTTTTTTGAGGCATAATGGATGACTCATTTAAAAATAGAATGATAAAAATAAGCCCCTTCTCATCCTCCATTTCTGTCTACCCCTTAGTGGTGGTGATCACAATCTTTAGAAAGAAGTAGATCATCATTCCCTTGCATGTCCTTGTATTATTCCCACACACAATGTATTTTCTTTTGCACATTTGGACATATAATTAAATGCAATCAGACCATTCCTATCATTTGTAACCTTTCTCCTCTTCCAAAATGACACTTTTGATAGTTTCTAGTTAATTTTCACTGCTTATTGTAAGATTGACCCATTATTTATTTACTCTCTTATTTGAAGGACTTAAAGTTAATTCTACTTTAGTGCTTTACAAATCATAAGTGAACATTGTGTGTAAGAGACTCACCAAGAAGGTGCCTAGAAATGGATTTTCCAGGAAATTTTCAACTTTATCAACTCTTGTCAAATTGCTCCAATTTACTCTGCCATTAGCAGTATATGTACTATGGGGGCACCAGAAGGCTGGTGTCTGATTCATCTCTGAGAAATTCCAACTGAGAGCACCTCAGTGAGGGAGCTTGGGTTAGAAATAGAAGAGAATGATGGCTGCAGTGTGATTCACTCAAATGCACAGAATCAACATAAAATGTGCAGAATTCATCTTAAATCTTGTCTGGGTACAAGGGCAAATAGACTTTAAAATGGAGAACCAGAAGACTCACCAAATTCCTAGGGGCTATAAAAGAAGCACATCTGCATTGGCAAAGAAACCTCAGATGAGTAGCTACCTGGGGATGGGACTACCAAGGGAAAACCCAAGATTATCCACAAGTATCAGCTATAAATATCTGCCACAGTTAAACACTGTCTGAGCAGTGATAGGCAAGAACTCTCTCTCTCTCTCTCTCTCTCTCTCTCTCTGTGTGTGTGTGTGTGTGTGTGTGTGTGCGCGCGCATGTGCGAGTGCACAGCCTAAACAGAAAAATAAGAGAAATGAGAAATCTACCATCTCCCCTTCCCATGAGCAACAGCCCGGAATTGAATGAAGGAAGAAGCTTCAACTGTAAACAGTATTTGGAATTTTGACTGGTTTTATTAATTAGTAAAATGACACTCCTTTAGGACCTCAAAGAACCAAAGAACCACACAGTAGGACTTCTTAAAACCTGAGAGCAAAAAAGAAAAGCTGTGACAGTATCCTCTTCATGTGCATCTAAGGACAAGAGGATAACCAGGTTTACTGACTAGATATAAATGGCCACAAGAGAAAAATAAAGCTGTTTCATAATTAGATCTCAAATCCACACTAGTTTAATGTAATCTAGGGTGGCTTTCTCACATATTCTAGAAAGCTTCTGGAAGCTTTAATAAACACAGTGTGTTTTAAATTCCTTTTGTGTGTGTGGGTATTATGTGTGTTTTTTCAGTGCTGGGGATTGAACTCAATCCAGGGACCCATGTATGCTAGAAAAGCACTCTACCACTGACCTATGTATCAGCCCCTGAAATTTGTTGTAAAATTGTTGTTAGTCATTTGTCATCTAAACATAAAACTTCTACTAAAACCAAAAGCAAAAACCTCGTAATACTTCCAAGGCCTAATGAAGTTGATGTGGGATTCCAAGGTGTTGAGGTGGTGCCCTTACTGCCTCTAGTTAAAGTTAATTGGAGTGACTACACTGAACTCACACTAGTCAAACAACCCTAAACTGAAAAGAATGTGATTATTTTACTCACCAAAATGCAATCCATGCTATAGAACAAAGGAGGCACTGACTCCTAGTACAACTAGGTACGCACATACATTTTCTTTATACATCTATAACTTGCTTTCTTTGTGGTTACGGGGGTTAGTCTGGCACATGCTAAGCACAGCTCTACTGTTGAGCTATACCACTAGCCTGACATGTAACAGTTAACACAAATAATCAGAGTAGAACAGAGTAACATTTCCAGAGAATAAGTTATCACTTTCTTCAATATCACTGAGTAGTGTTTGGCACATGTAAATAACCAGGCAAACATAAAACTAAGTGTCACAATTCCTTCAAAATAGGTCCTTCCAGCTGGGCATGGAGGCGCATACCTTTAATTCCAGCACTCCGGAGGCAGAGGTATGCCATGAATTTGAGGCCATCCTGAGACTACATAGTAAATTCCAGGTCAGCCTGGGCTAGACCGAGACCTTACCTTGAGAAAAAAAAAAAAGAATATATGAAGTGGAAAAGTCAATCAGAGAAAGAATACTCTTTACTTTAAAATTGCCAATTTTATTAAAAATATTTTATTTATTTGAGAGGTGTGTGTGTGTGATGTGTGAGCATACATGCGTGTGTACGTCTGGGTGCACTAGGGCCTCTTGCTGCTGCAAACTGTAGTCATATGCACCACATTGTTCATCTGGCTTTACATATGTACTAGAAATTGAACCACAGCAGATTTTGCAAGCAAGCACCTTTTACCTCTGAGCTATTTCCTCAGCCCCAAAGTCACCACTTATATTAAAATGATTTGTCTATGTTGCTTACAAACTAAACTTCTTAATTCAATCCAAGTACCCTTTTAGAATTATTATGAGGTTGAAAAGTCATAATACAAATGTGAGTTACTACAAATTAACAAAATAAAAAATATTCTAAAAATTATTTTTAGCAGAAAACGTTTCAAGCCATACACAATCCAGAAGTTTATACTATTACCAGAATGTCTGTATTTGAATCTTACTTTTTTCCATTCACTTTTAAACTTGCTTAGGACAACCATAATACTGTGGAATATTCAACATTGATAACTAGACATGATCTATTTAATCATATTTGAAATTAAACTTGTTTAGATGAGTTCATGATTTTTGTACACTTTACCTGGATAAAGTGATGTGAGTACAGGGTGAGAGGATGTCTCCCAAACCAAATTTAGGAATAATCAACTAACATTAACAGAACCAAAGAGGACCTTCATGAATGGTTTTGATCTATAACTATGTAAAATACAAAACTGAATGGGTATTCTTTTTAAAAACTATTTTATTTATGTATTTATTTATTTGAGAAAGAGAGACAGAAAGAGGCATATAGAAAGAATGGACACACCAGGGCCTCTAGCCACTGCAAATGAACTCCATACACAAGTGGCTCTGGCTTTATGTGGGCATTGGGGTATGCATCCAAGTCTTTAAGCTTTGGAGGCAAACACCTTAACTGCTGAGCCATCTCTCCAGCCCTGAATGGGTATTCTTACTAATTGATGCTCACAATTTCAAATTATTAACCATTCTAAAAAAGTGGGATCAAGCCGGGCGTGGTGATACACGCCTTTAATCCCAGCACTCGGGAGGCAGAGGTAGAAGGATTGCCATGAGTTCAAGGCCACCCTGAGATGACAGAGTTAATTCCAGGTCAGCCTGGACCAGAGTGAGACCCTACCTCGAAAAACAAAACAAAACAACAAAAAAAAAAAAGTAGGATCAGAGAAGAAAGTGATTCTAGAATAGTCTTATAAATGTACAATTTCTTTTTTTTTGATTTTTTGAGGTATAGCTTCACTGTAGCTCAGGCTGACCTCAAACTCTCACTATGTAGTCTCAGGGCAGGCTTGAACTCATGGCAATCCTCCTTCCTCTGCCTCCCAAGTGCTGGGATTAAAGGCGTGTGCCACCACACCCAGCTGCTTATAAGATTTTTACTGAAAACATGAAAATATAGTATACTTGATTTCTGTAAGATACAAATGAGATTATCTGTTTAAGAAAAAGGAAAACATTTAAATTTCTAATTTTAAAGCTCCATTTAGGACTTGTAAGCAATAATAGGTTTAAAGCAGCAAAATGACTAATTATATCTGATTATAATACAGTCATCATACTAGGAGACAACTGTAGACATTTTAATTGGAAGTTAGTATCTGAGGTAAAGCTTATAGCATTGAAGACAGGTGAAGTAAAAAAAAAAATTAGTGTTTAGAATTCTCCTTTCCTGGGAGTGCATTTCAATCATCTCCTCCACAGAGAATGAGCAGGACTTTCCTGTAGTCTCCGGATGTGTCACCCTGGGGAGGCGAGAGCAAAGTTACGGTCAGATTGAGTTGGTAGATGGCATACACAGTTTAAAGTCATCAATTGCTCTTGATTTGGCTACCTGATCCACTCAGTGGTACTAGACCCATAGCTGGAGCTGGGAAACAAGTCAGCACCATACCCTAACACAAGCCCACTCTACAATATCAAGCTACCATCAATCACGGGGTATAAGAGGGCCTACACCTATCATACTGTCTATCAAAAAAGTAAGTGTTATCTCAATTTTCCGGGTGCTAACTTACTCTCCGTTGGAGAATCTGCTTCTCTTTTCCAGATAGATGCAGATCCTATGGAGAGAGCTGCCCCAACATACCTCAAAAGGGGCCCAACTGAAACTAAGGACAACTGGCGAAGCAAGCAAGGGTGATGTTTTCCTGTGAACCGGATACCAGCACAAAGGGGAAGGAGAACAACGCAGAGAAAAATCAACTCCTACCAAATCAGAGAGCCAGAGCCTCAGAGGCCCCCAACACCTCAGCACTGAAGCAGACCAAAAATGAACCCAACATGGCTCAGGGAAATTTTGCGGAAGAGGGGCCGGAAAGAATGTCAGAGTCACATGTTGGGTCATGATTTGCAGAGATATTTATCATACCAATAACTGGGGGCTAACTCCACAATGCACTACCCATTTTCATCAACAAGGAGGGTCCAATGGGAGGGGGTAGATCACAGATGAGCCTAAACAATGGTACCAAACTGCCTGTATTTACTGAAAAGAAAACTAATAAATTAAATTAAAAAAAAAGTCATCTAAGTTAACTTTTTTGAAGTTTGGTTAGATTTTTCTCAGCATTTTAATTTTGCATTTTAAAAGTAATACTTGAACCTGGTGTGATTGTTCACACTTTTAATCCCAGCAGTGAAGAGGCTAAAGTAGGAGGATTGTCATGCGTTGAGGTCAGCCTGGGCTACAGTGAGACCCTGATTCAAAAAAAAAAAAAAAAAAGTAACAAAAGTAATACTTATTCAGTGTAGAAAATAAAGATATAAAAGGACATAAGAATCATCCACATATAATTCCACTATCTACAGTTTACTTCTGTCAATATTTTGAGTGTGTAAAATACTGGTTTTTTCTGTACATATAGATGTCTGTGTGATGAGACTGTAGTATTCTTCTATGCCCTGTTTTTGTGCTCGTTTTCTCTCTCCCTCTCTCTCTCCCTCCCTCCCTCTCTCTCTCTCTCTCTCTCTCTCTCTCTCTCTCTCTCTCTCTCTCTCTCTCTCTCTCTGTGTGTGTTTGTGTAGCTATGTATTGAATCTAGGGTTTCACACATGCTAGGCAAGTGCTCTATCACTATACTCCTAACCCCTGTATTCTGTCTTCTTTTAACTACAATATTATTTAATGGCTACAGAGTATTCTATAGTATATAGGTAAAAATAACTTATTTGACCATGCCCCCCCTCTTCCCCACTGTTGGATATTTATGCTGTTTCTAGTTTCCCTTTATAGTAAACAATGCCGAACAAGCATATTATAGATACATTTTTAAGCATTTTCTTCTTGATTTGTTTTGAATAACTTTTCTTGAAGTGAAATTAAAGGCTATGGTCTTTAACATTTTATTTATTTTAATTTATTTATGTGTGTGAGAGATAGAGAGAAAGGGAGAGGCACAGATGACAGAGAGAGAGAGAGAGAGAGAGAGAGACAGAGAGAATGGGTATACCAGGGCTTCTCTAGCCACTGCAAACAAACCCCAGATGCATGCACCCCCTTGGGTATCTGGCTTTATGGGTACTGGGGAATTGAACCTGGGTCTTCTGGCTTTGCAGGCAAATGCCTTAACTAAGCCATCTCTCTTGCCCTAGATCATACAGTTTAAGCCTTTTGATATGAGTTGCAAAATGGCCTTTTAGGAAGATCCTACAATTACATTGAAAGTTTGAGCTGGAGAAAGATGGCTCAGTGGTTAAGGTGTTTGCTCTGACACACCCATTCTCTCTATCTACCTCTTTGTCTCCTTCTCTCAAATAAATAAAAATATTTTTAAAGTACTATTTATTAATTTGCAAGGGGACAGAGAGAAAGAAAGAAAACATGAATAAATGAATGAATGAATGGTAGCACCTGGGTGTCTTGGTTTTGCAAACAAACTCCAGATTCATGCAATACTTTGTGCATCCGACTTTACATGGGTACTGGGGGAATCAAACTCAGACAGTTAGGCTTTGTGGGGAAGCACCTGAACTGCTCCTGCCAAACATGGAAATTTTTATGGTCTAATATAATGGATTTTTTTGTCCTTAGGATTGAATAATAATAATACTAATATCACATACTAATAGAGTGACCTACTTCATTTTCTATATTTCCCAAAAGTCCCCCCCCCATGGCCTTAAAAAAACGTTTTCAGGGCTGGAGAGATGGTTTAGTGAGTAAGGTGCTTGCCTGCAAAGCCAAAGGACCCAGGTTCGATTCCCCAGGACCACATAAGCCAGATGCACAAGGTGGCACATGTATCTGGAATTTGTTTGCAGCAGCTGAAGGCCCTGGCACACCCATTCACTCTCTATCTGCCTCTTTCTCTCTCTTTCAAATAATAAAATCAAAAGTTTTAAAAGAAGTTTTCACATGTCACTGTATTTTACTTGTTATTTCTAAACAACATTAAGTTAGATTTTGTATTTTTATGTAATCTGAACATTTATTATTAGGATTTAAGATTTTGTTTCGTTTTGTTTTTCAAGGTAGGGTCTTGCTCTATCTCAGGCAGACCTGGAATTTACTATGTAGTCTCAGGCTGGCCTCAAATTCACAGTGATCCTACCTGTGCCTCCTAAGTGCTAGAATTAAAGGCATTATGCTACCATGCCTGGCTTAGAACTTAGATTTTGTATTTTGTCATTTTAAAAAATAAATTACATGCTCCTATTCTGCTTCTTTTGTTTCTTTATATTATTTTTCAAAGTAGAGTGTCACTCTAGCCCAGGCTGACCTAGCACTAACTCTGTAGTCTTAAGCTAGCCTTGAACTCATAGGGATACTCCTACCTCTGCCTCCCAATTTAATCCTGGGATTTAGTCATGCTACCACGTCTGACTTGTTTCTTCATTTTTTATTAGTATTTTGAGACAGGCCCTCTCTGTGTAACCCAGGTCTTCCTTAAGCTTATGGTCACCCTGCCTCCAGATACTAGGGTTACAGGTTTGTACCACTATGCCCTACATTCTTGTTTCTTTCAATGTTGCTATTTTTCAGGACATTTAATTCACAGGTCCAATTCTATTGTGAAGTTTGCTATGTGGACAGCCCAGACTTCTTGAGAAACTGGTCTGTGTAATGTTTAGAAAACTCCTTGACAAGTCAAAGCCCAATAAGTAGTAAGGGTTCTTAGGGGTGTAAATAACTTTCTACCTATTCCATCTTCAGACTTCTGGATGTTTGGTACCAGGTAAGGAACAGTTATTCGGGTTAAATGACATGTTTTCCCACATTTCCAGCAGACATCAACTGACCTTGCATAGGATTCTGGCTTCAACTGCTTCTTTTATCATTATTAGGTAGACATTGAAATTGTGCTCTTTGAAGGTTTAGGCAACTGTAACCCTGTGGAGGTATAAATGCAATGCCCAGAAGCCATAAGTTGTAACCGAAAAGTTTCAGTGCCAGGATTGGGATACCTCTCATCGAGTATCTGGTCAGGAAGGTCCCTGAGATCCTCAAAACTATAGAGGCTATTACCAAGGTAAGACCTTGTTTCTGAAGGCATCACATACTTTGAATGCGGGACGGTGAGAAATCAAAGCAGAATTGAGCTGGAAGCCTCCTCCCTACTGACAAGTGGTCATAGTGCTGGAAAGTGCCATGCAGCCCGCTAAGGGAGAAAAGTCATTGACAGTCTTAACCAGCAGTGGACCCTGCAAGCTACATAACCGGCTACCTAAGGCAAGATGCATCCGCTAGTGTAAGAGTGGCCTGTCTGTTATGGGTGTAACCAACTGCTCTTTAATTGGATTTGAGGCCTGCTCTATAGGAAGGAATTCATGCCTAACTCTCGGAGGGTCACAAACCTCAGCAGGAAGTTACTACTGTTGTTTGGCTACGTGGATATATTATACCCACTAAATTGCCCTTAAATACTTAAATATGTTTATGCCTATATACTAGTGCTGCTCTAACCTTTGATCAGAGAGAGTTTCTTTTCAAATGGTGGGAGACTCAAAAACACATCAAAGTGCAGAGTGACGGTTGAGCTTATCACACACTTCAGTGCCTCAAGACAGTGGAAGAGGTGGTGGAAAAAATATAAGAATGAAAGGATGGGGAAGAGTGTTTGGGATCTTATCATTCAGATACAAAGTGTACTTAGGACCTCACAGTAGTTATCATTATGTGCACAAGATCTGCATAATACTGGGCTGACCAACAGATTGCTGTGAATGATGAAAGAGGACAGAGACAGTGGGAGAGCAAGTATTATACAGAAGAGGGAATAGTAGGAATAGAGGGGGTTGAGTGAAAAGAAATGGGGAGAGGAGGGAAAACGAGGGTGGTAGGAAGGGATTTCAGTTTTTTTAATTTTAACAAAAATAATGTTAAAAAGGAAATAGATTCTGGGCTACGGGGATGGCTCAGCAAGTAAGAGCTCTTGCTGTGCAAGCATGAGGGCCTGAGAAGGCCTGATTTGCCCTGAATTTGATTTTCTCAATACCCACATAAAAAGCTGTGTGTGAACATGCACACCTGTAACCCTAGTCCTGTGGGGAGCAGAGAGTAGGGGCTTACTGGTTAGCCAGTCTAACTGAATTTAAAAAAACACTAATGAGTTTTAAATATTGAGTACCTTTATTTTAATATAAGTTGCAAGATTATATAACTTTTTGTGGGGAACAGGATATTATTATGAAACCCAGGCTGGCCTTTAATTTATAATATTCCTGTCTCAGTTTCCTGAGACTAGGATGATAGGTCTGTATGACCACTCCTGGAGAATTTAGTGTTTAACAATGATATATTTATTACCTGGTTCACACAACTCAACAACTTAATATTTGTTGAGTAAAAGATTTAACAATTCAGGGCTGGAGAGATGGCCTACCAGCCCAGGTTCAATTTCCCAATACTCATGTCAAGCCAGTTGTACAAAGTGGCACTTGTGTCTGGAATTTGTTTGCAGTGGCAGGAGGCCCTGGTGTGCCTATTCTCATTGTTTTTTTTTTTTTCTCTTTCTCTTTCAAATAAATAATAATAAAACTTAACCATTCATTTTCTCAAACCAGTTACAGTTATACTTGCTAATAAATGCACATGTAAAAAGAGACAAGACAGAGCTGGAATGATGATCCAATGGATAAAATGCTCACCACAAGAATGAGGATCTACATTTAGATCTACTTAAAAAGATGGGCCAGGCATGGTGGCACACGCCTTTAATCCTAGCACCCGGGAGGCAGAGGTAGGAGGACTGCCCTGAGTTCAAGGCCACCCTGAGACTACATAGTGAATTCCAGGTCAGCCTGAGCTAGAGTGAGACCCTACCTCGATAAACCAAAAAAAAAAAAAAAAAAAAAAAAAAGATGGGCGTGATGGCATGAGCCTATATTCTCTTTGCTGAGAAGGCAGAGAAAGGAGAACTCCTATGCTATGACTTACTGGCTAGCTATCCTAGCTGAATCATTCAGTAGTTCTAGGTTCAACAAGATATCCTGTCTCAAAAAAAGAAATTGGGGGCTGGAGAGATAGCTGAGCATCCTGGGTTTAATCCTCCCAGTACTCACATAAAGCCAGATGTACAAAGCATATGTACTGAAGTATGTTTTTAGTGGCTAGAGACCCTGGTATGCTCATTCCCTCTCTCCTTGCAAATAAGCCTTAAGTTTGGCCAGCCAGGCTAAATGACTGAACAGATGCAATAGTGGCATGTCTGTTATGGGAGGAAAACAAATGCTTTCTAATTGGACTGGAGGCCCACTCCAGGAGGGGATACATGTCTGGTACTGAAAATCTAAACAAAAGCCTATGGCAGGGGAGGTCATGAGCCCTAGGAGTCTAATGTCTGATGTTGTATGGCTAAACGTATTATATATGATTCTCATCAAAGTTCCCTATAAGTACTTTTCTTAACATCCATCTGCATATATTAATGCTACTTTCACTTTTGGTTAGAGGAGCTTCTCTTTCCAGATCATGGTGACTACTGAAATGACCCAAAAGGCACCATAGTGCTGAGAAGAAGTGACAGAAGAGTATTCAGCACTGAAACATCTCTATCACACCTTCTAGGGCTCAGGATCCATTGTATAAGAGGTGGTGGAAAGATTGTAAGAGCCAAAGGAAAGGTAGGACTGCTTACAATGCAATTGTTCAGGCATAAATTGGCCTCAATATCCATGACCTTGTAATGCCTGATACCGCTTGCACAAAACCTTCAAAATAGGAAGAAAAGATGTTGACATCAAAATAAAAGAGAGACTAATTGAGAGAGGAAGGAGATATGATGGAGAGTGGATTTTTGAAAGGGAAAAAAAGCGAGGGGAAGGAATTATCATGGGTTATTATAATTATGGAAACTGTCAAGAAAAAACTTTTTAAAAACAAAAAAATTATTTTTATTTCTTACAAAAACCTTTAAAAACAAGACAAATATTTTCTTTTTATTTCTTAGAAAGAGGCAGAGAGAGAAGGAGGGAGAGTACACTAGGTCCTCTAGCTACAACAAACCAACTCCATATGCAGGCATCACCATGTGCATCTGGCTTACACAGATTCTGGGAAATTGAACTTGGGTCCTTAGGCTTTGTAGACAAGCACCTTAAATGCTAATCCATCTCTTCAGCAAGAAACTGTGCTCTTTAAAGTACATGTACAGAGTAACTAGGTCAGAGCTCCCTATTCATTCCCCACCTCCCAGTTCCTTGGTCCTGGTATCTCTGCCTCTGACTTGGGGAGGGCTGGACCCTGCATATGTGC
The DNA here is from genome assembly GCF_020740685.1 of Jaculus jaculus. Taxonomy (NCBI): domain Eukaryota; kingdom Metazoa; phylum Chordata; class Mammalia; order Rodentia; family Dipodidae; genus Jaculus; species Jaculus jaculus. The sequence continues at coordinate 66,348,003 of NC_059107.1, forward strand.
TGCATAAGTAGGCATTTTGCTCTGGCTTCCTGATTGACCAGCCCTTGGGTCCCCCTGTTCCCCTGAGTCAGAGGGTGTATGGGACACTGTGGGAACTGACCTCTTGTTCCTAGCTGCCCATATCCCTGGCTCCTGGTTCCCCAACCCCTGACTCCCCTATGCTAATGAGTGCACAAAAATGGAGTGAGTAGGTCTGAGCTCCCAGTTCCCCACCTCCCAGTTCCTTGGGTACCTTTGATAGACTTGCAATCTCCACAATCTGCACATTTGCAGTTATAACCCCATCATATTCCAATCCACTTCACATTTAAAACAGAACGCTCAATGAAGTTTGTACAAGGACAAATACTTGCTTCCTCCTCAATAAAATAAGACTTTTACCCCAAGATGAGTAGACAATAATGCAAAAACAAACAAAAAACCAACAAAGTCAGATGACTTAGAGATTGCCACCAAAGATTCCAAGTCCTACAATGGAAGCTTCCAGTGAAAATAGAGAAAACAACAGAAATTGAATCCTAAAATAAAAACACAACAACCTGCCAGCTGTGCTGGTGCACGCCTTTAATCCCAGCACTCGGGAGGTAGAGGTAGGAGGATTGCTGTAAATTCGAGGCCACCCTGAGACTACATAGTTAATTCCAGGTCAGCCTGAGCCAAAGTAAAAAATTTGAAAAAAAAATTTTGAAAAAAAAAATACCAACAACCTATGTGACCCTAATTAAGAGAATTACTGAAATAGAAGCAAATGATCCCAAACCCACTAGCCACATAAATAAAATTGAGCAGAATCATCTCTTAGAGCACACAGCTTTTGTCACTAGTGAAGGAAACCAGAAAACCCTCAAAAGTGATATAAATGAACTGAAGATGAGTAAAAAAAAAAAAGAGGATCTCAATAACCAGCTGATTAGCTTAATGAAGGCAAGAATTCCAGGAAGCATCAAGAAAATCAGACCTCAAACTGAGATGGTACTTTAGAAAACAGATGGACATAATAAAAAAATAATAAAACCAAAAAAGGGAACTTTTATTTATTTATTTATTTTTGGTTTTTCAAGGTAGTGTCTCTCTCTAGTCGAGGCTAACCTGGAATTCACTATGCAGTCTCAGGGTGGCCTTGAACTCACGGCAATCCTCCTACCTTTGCCTCCCAAGTGCTGGGATTAAAGGCATGTGCCACCATGCCCAGCTCAAAGGGAACTTTTAAAAACCTCTTTAGAACCCTTCACTAACAGAGTCACTCGTGTGGAGGACAGAATCTCTGAGCTGGAAGACAAGACAGAAGAAATTGATCAGGAGTCCAAAAACTTTGCTAAGTTTAAACAATCATAGAAACAGAATACAAAGGAACTATGGGGTACCCTAAAATGGCCAAACATCTGGATCATGGGTATACCAAAAGGTGAAGAAATGCAGGCCAGAGGCATAGAGCACATGTTCAACAAAATTATTGAAGAAAAATTTCCCAATCTTGCAAAATACAGGCCCATCCAAATATAAGAAGCACACAGAACACCAGACAGGATCAAAGAAGAACCTCTCCAAAGCACATAATAGTTAAAACTCTCAATAATGAAAGCAAAGAGAAAGTGCTAAAAGCAGCAAGAGAGAAACGACTCAAGAAATATAAAGATAATTACATCAAACTTCCCAATGGAAACCCTGAAATCCATTAGGGCCTGGAATGGAGTACTTCAAAACTTAAAAAAATCTATGGCTTCTGACCCAAACTACTGTACCCAGTGAAAATATCCCTCATAGTAGATGGTGAAAGGAAAACTTTCCATGAAAAAAGTCAGCTCTATGATTACATGAACACAAAGCCAAACCTATAGAAAATATTTCAGAGAATACTCCACACAGAAGAGTCAAACAACCAATCTCAAGAGCCTATAAGAAGAAGATCACAATAAACAAAACTAGAGCAGTTCAAAAAAGTACAAAACCCAAGAAAGTATAAAACCCCATAAAGCACCCCTACATGGCAGGGATTAAATCGAATCTCAAAGTTATAATTGTAACTATAAATGGTCTTAACTTGCCCATCAAGAGACACAAGTTAACAGGGTAGATCAACAAAATGGACCCTTCCATCTGCTGTTTTCCAGAAACCCATTTTGGGCTGGAGAGAAGGCTTAATGGTTAAGGCCTATGCCTGTGAAGCCTAAGAACCCGGTTTGATTCTCCAGGTCCCACGTAAGCCAGATGCACATGGTGGCTCATGCATCTGGAGTTCATTTGCAGTGGCTAGAGGCCCTGGCATGCCCATTCTCACTTTCTCTATCTCTCTCTCCCTCTTTCTGTCTCTAATAAATAAATAAAAAATAAAATAATTTTTTTAAAAAAGAAACCCATCTCACCACTAAAGACAGACACCTCTTCATGGTGAAAGGATGAAAAATGATATTCTAAGCAAATGGAAATATGAAACATGCAGGTGTTGCTACATTAATATCTGATAAAATACACAGGTGCACCACAGTTTATAAATCAAAACCTACCTAACAACAAAACAGAAATACACACCAACACCATCATAGTTGGGGACTTCAGTACTCCACTATCATCAATGAAAGATCATCCAAGCAGAAAATCAACAGGGAAATAATAGAGCTCAACATCATCATAGATCAGTAAGATCTAATGGACATCTACAAAATATTCCACTCCAATTCTACAGAATACACATTGTTCTCCACAGCCCATGGGCTCTTCTTCAAAATAAATCACATATTTGGCCATAAAACATACCTCCATAAATTCAGAAAAACTGATGTAACTTCTTGTATTATCCAATTATACAATGTTTTAAAGCTAGAAATTATCAGCAAGAGACACACCAGGAATTCCACCAGCCCCTGGAGACTGAACAACACACTTTTAAACAATGAACGGGTTGTGGAGGAAATAAAAAAAGAAATTGTAAAATTTCTAGAATTGAATAATAGTGAAAACACAACTTACCAAAACTTATGAGACACAATGAAGGCAATCCTAAGGGGAAAATTCATAACACTAAGTGCCTTCATAATAAAGATGGAGAGACTGCAAATCAATCATCCACCTAAAGGCATTGGAAGAATCCAATCCTATGAGCACCAAATGGAAAGAAATAATCAAGAAAAGAGAAGAAATTAATGAATTGGATAGTAAGAAAACAAGTAAGAAAATTGATAAAATGAGCTGCTGGTTCTTTGAAAAAATAAACAAGATTGATAAACCCTTGGCCATCATTAGGACTCACTTACAAAACCTTTGCTCCAAAAATTGGATAATCTGAAAAGAAATGGATGAATTACTAGATACATACCACCTACAAAACTAAACTCAGAGCAGATATATCTCCTAAACTAATCTACCACATTTATAAGATTGAAAAGGTAATCAAAAATCTCCCTAAAAAGAAAAGTCTAGGATTGAATGGCTTTTGGGGGGAATTCTATCAAACCTTCATTGAAGAACTGAAACCAATTTTTCTTAAACTGTTTCATATAATTGTAATCCTTCCCAACTTTTTATGAAGGTAACATCACCCTAATACCAACAGAGATACAACAAGAAAAGAAAACTGTAGGCCTATATCCCTAATGAACTTAGATGCAAAGATCATGAATAAAATCCTGAAAACTGAATTCAACAACACATCAAAAGCATTATCCACCTTGATCAAATAGGACTCATCCCAGGGACACAGGGATGGCTCAACATAATATACCACATAAATAAACTTAATCACAAAAACCACATGATCATTTTAATAGATGCAGAGAAGGCCTTTGATAAAATACAGTATCACTTCATGATCAAACACTGGAGAGAATAGGCATGGACAGTTTATATCTCAATACAATAAAAGCTATGTATATAAAACCCAAATCATACTTAATGGAAAAAGACTCAAGGAATTCCCATTGAGATCAGAAACAAGACAGGGGTGCCCACTCTTATCACTGCTGTTCAACATAGTACTAGAAGTCCTAGCTTAAGCAATAAAAAGAACAAATAAAAGGGATACAAATTGGAAAGAGAGAAATCAAATTAGCCCTATTTTCAGATGACATTATCCTATATATAAGTGATCTGAAAGTCTCCATCTCAAAATGTGTAAGGTGATTAATTCCTTCAGCAAAGTGGTAGGATACAAAATCAACATACAAAATATCAGTAGGCTTTCTATATGCAAAGGACAAATATACAGAGAAAGAAATCAGTGAGACTGTCCCATTTTCACTAGCAATAAAAAATTAAGTACCTTGGAATAATACTAACCAAGGATGCAAAAGACCTATATAATGAAAACATAAAAATACTCAAGAAAGAAAATGAGTGGGACTTGAGGAGATGGAAAGACTTCCCATGCTCCTGGATAGGTAGAACTAGTATTGTGAAAATGGCAATTGTACCAAAAGAAATACACAGATTTAATGCAATACCAATAAAAACCCACCATCATTCTTCACAGAGAGAAAAAAAAATCTTCAAAATTCATATGGAATGGAGCAGGCCTCAGCTATCCTTAGCAAAATAAAAACCTCTGACAGTATCAACATACCTGATCTAAAGCTATATTACAAAGTCATAGAAACAAAAACATCATGGTATTGGCATAAAAACATACACATAGATGAATGGAACAGAACTGAAGACCTGGACCTTAGGTCAATAGCTGCAGCTACTTGATCTTTGACTAAGGTGCCAATAACATGACTTGAGAAAAAAATAGCATGTTCAACAAATGGTGCTGAACAAATTAGTAACCACATACAGAAAAATGAAACTAGACCCAGTCATCTCACCATGCACAAAAATCAAATCCAAATGGATTAAAGACCTCAATATAAGACCTAAACTCTTCAACTTCTGGAAGAACAAATAGGAGGAACTCTCCATGATACAGGAGTGGGGAAGGACTTCCTGAACAATACCTCAGTAGCCCAGGAAATTAAACAATCTCTCAACCAATGGGGTCTCATAACGACAAACAGCTTTTGTACAGACAAACATACCATAAGCAGAGTCAGGAGACTGCTCAGAGAATGGGAAAAAATTTTCATCAGCTATACCATCGACAGAGGCCTAATATCTAGAACCTACCAAGAACTCAAAAAAAAAACACTAAACAATAAACAATCAAACAACCCATTGAAAAAATGGGGCACAGAACTGAATAGGAAGTTCTCAGAGGAAGAAATACAAATGGCAAACACACAATTAAGAAGAGGTTCAATGGGCTGGAGAGATGGCTCAGTGGTTAAGCGCTTGCCTGTGAAGCCTAAGGACCCCGGTTCAAGGCTCAATTCCCCAGAACCCACGTTAGCCAGATGCACAAGGGGGCGCACATGTTTGGAGTTCGTTTACAGTGGCTGGATGCCCTGGCATGCCCATTCTCTCTCTCTCTCTCTCTCTCTCTCTCTCTCTCTCTTTCTTTCTGCCTCTCTCTCTCTCTCTCTCTCTCTCTCTCTATTGCTCTCAAATAAATAAATTTTAAAAAAATTTAAAAAAATAGAAGAGGTTCAATATCCCTAACCATCAGGGTAATACACATTAAAGCAATTGTGAGATTCCACCTTACTCCAGTAAGGATGGCAATCATTAAGAATCAAACAATAACAAATGTTGGTGAGGATGTGGGGAAAGGGAAACCCTCATCCACTTTTGGTGTGAATGGAAACTTGTACAACCACTATGGAAATTAATATGGAGATGCCTGAAAAAGATGAATTAGAACCACAAACAGACCTTGTTATTCCCTTACTGGGCATTTACCCTAAATGCTCCACACTTAACTACAGAGTTATTTGCTCAACCTTATTTATGGCTGCTCAATTCATAATAGCTAAGAACTGGAATCAACCCAAGTGCTCATCATTGGACAAATGGATAATGAAGTTGTAGTAATATACACAATGGAATTTACATTGTGTATATTACAGTGAAATTTGTAGGAAGTTGGATGGATTTAGAACAGATATAATTCAGTGAACACATACAATCACAGAAAAATAAACAACTAGTATTCTCACTCATCTGAGGTTCCTATCCTGGATCAGCTTGAGTGCTGGCATACTACATGGGCAACGTGAGACCCAGACAATAGGGTTGAAAGAGTTTGGAAGGAAAGGAAGAGAGGGTGGGAGTAAATCAACACAAAAGTAAACCCCAAATGAACTGGTACAATAGAAAACTTTCTCCTTGAAGGTAGACTAAAAGATATAACTCCCAAGAGGAGTACAGGGGGATGATCTGAAAACATGTACCCTGGAGATGGTGGGATGAACCCTAATCCTAAAAAGTTTTGGCTGACCTGTAACTTACAGTACCAGAAATAGGTGCTACCCACACTGAGCTGTTAATTTGGAGATCTATGAAGTCCCTAAAACAAGACAAGCTTCTGTCAAAGCACCCAATTACCCACTGAAGGTAAAAGGTAAGACCCTATTGCTTTAGGCACCACACCTTACTGACACACAGCATGAAGATACCTGGCTGGAATCCAAGAGGGAGCCAGTCTTGGACAGCCCAGGTGAAGCAAGACTGCCAGGACTCACCTTGATGAAGGAGTACAGAGACTTTCCGTAGAGTCTCTTGAAGTTTGCCCGTATGTCCAGCATGTCGATCTCTGCTCGGGAAACCATCACTCTGATGAGGGTGCTGTCATCAGTGCCTAAGCCCTAAGGAAGAGATAAGATCCCATGTCAGAGAGGCCAGCTATTCCTCATCCAACATGGTAAGGATGTGGATGACTTTCATGTTGTCCCTTCCTGTATGACTTCAGAAGGCAGAGGACATCCTCACTTCTTATCACAGGAGTCAAGGTTCTACACAGCCCACTTTTCCAGCACTCTATTTTTACCCAAGGATGTTGCTCTTTCTATCTAGAGACACTCTGTGCTGTCTAGACTGCCTACCTCACCTACACCCTTACACCCATCCAGTGAAAAGCTTCTTTGAAGGTCTTGCTTAAATATGTCAACTTTTTTTTTTTTTAATACAGGATTTTGCTATATAGTCCAAGCTGGCCTCAAAATTTCAAACCTGCTGTCTCAACCTCCCAAGTACTAGGACTATAGATGTGTACAATTATGTTTGGCTCCAACTTCATTATATGTTCTTGTTTGCTTTGCTTTTGAGACAGAGTTTCATGTAGCCCAGGATAGCCTTGAACTCTTGTCCTTCTGCCTCACTTCCCAAGTATTAGTATTACAGGCATGTACCACCATGTCTATTCTTATTCTTTTCAAATTCCCCCAAATTCTAGGAAGATAACTCAGTAATTAAAGGTATTTGTTTGCAAAGTCTATCAGCCTGGGTTTGATTCTTCAGATGCAAAAAGTAGCATATGGGAGAGAGCTGTTTACACCAAAACTACTCCTGAAAGTCTTTTACTTTGTGTGCTCACCCACCCCTGCTGCCTGGGCACCTTCAGGGAAACTGTGGCCGGCCCCTGGAGTGAGGACCCAGGAACGCACAGCTGGTGCCTGAACAGGGACCTATGAGATGGACAGGGTAGGTGAGTGTTCTCCCTGAGGGAGTGGGAGACATCAGCCCATGTGGCCTTGCCTCCATGTTTTTGAGGGCTGGTAGGTTTCTCTTTTTCCTCCTTTATTTTCTGTTTATGCCGTTGCATGGGACCAGACACGATGAACTAGAAACTGATGTCTCTTTGCTGAGGCCACTCTTTGGTATTGACTGAAGGTCAGTCATCCTCTGCCCACTGGGTGTTAGCAAAAAACCCTCTATTTCTCTTTCCTCCAACAGACGGAAGCTATTTTTCTCTTTTTCCTCCTTTAATATTGTCTCCCACCAATTACAGGCTTTTCTGAAAGCTAAGGGAATTAAATTCTCCCAGAGGGAGGCCAGCTTCTTTTGGGAAGTCCTCCAGGTTGCCCCCTGGATTATGTCTGGGCATCCATGTGGCCCAGACACATGGACTCGTATAGCTTATCTGGCTAGGAAATGAAAAGTTCAGGAAGCAAATTTCCCCTCACTCCCTTTAAGCAGCCAACCTGCAATCCAGCTTCGCAAGTGCTCCAAAGTGGCTTGAGTCAGAGTCAGGCAGTGGGCTCGCACGTCCCCAGACAATGGTGCCTCAGCCTGTGCAGGGGCCATATCTCTGCCTCCTCTCCCAGCAACTCCCTGCGGCCCCTCTCTTTTCCCAGTGGCTCTCCTGCAGGCCTCCTCCTTCTCCAGTGGCCTCCTGGTAGTCCTGGAGGCCCCCTCTGTTCCCAATAGTCCCTTCTTTCCCCTTTGGATAACCAGAGGACTTGGGCCTGCAGGCCAGCAGTCGCCTCCACCATTACTCCCACATGTACCAGACCAGACTCTGGGTGAGTGCCCAGGAGCTGGGTGGGGCTGATGCAAAGGTGTATGCAAGCCCTGCCCAGCCACTGCAGTGCTGGCACCAAGAAGTGGCAAGAAAAAAAACAAAGGTCACATTTAACTAAAGCCTATGGTGAGCTTAAGTTTTACACAAACAATGCCATACTTTGTTACATGATATCATAAATATAATTACTGAGTTTATGTTTTAGGAAACTTCAACTTACATAGAGGATTACTGAAAACAACAGAATTCTCTCTGAAGTGGTGACTTACAATTTGTCAGGTATCTAAAAGGAGGAGGCAACTGAACTGACTATAGGCCAGCCTGCCTCAACTCAGCAACAAAATTTACCTTAAGTTATTCCTAATAAAAGCATTTCTGCTTCAGCACTACATACCCGCTGGGGAGGATCCCGCCATTTGGCACCTAACGTGGGGCTCTGGTAACCCGGCAGACTAGTGGCCCATGAGAGGCATTCGTTGAGGAGGTAATCAGTGTACATGTGCAGGTGAGCGTACCCTCATAAGTTATGAGGCAGTCTTCATATTTAATGCGTTAAACTTTGCTTCTATAACCTGTACTTGTTTGTGAACATCTCTTCTTTCCCTTTCTCTTTCCTTTCACTTTCAGTTCGCCGGCGGCTTTTATATTTCTAAATGGGGCCTAGCAATCTACATCTGCAGCTTTTGTATTTCTGAAGGCTTGTGCTTCTCTCTCTCTCTGCTTGGGCCTGTGAAGGCAGGCCAGCTTTTTCTGCCATTATGAAACTTCCCCTGGATCTGTAAGCTTCAATAAATATCCCTTTCTCAATAACTGTACCTGGTCTGGAGGTTATCTCAGCAAACCTAAAGCTGTCTGATAAGTGGACTAAAATGAACCTGACCATGTGGATGTTAATCTTATGGAATATTTGTTTGGAGGAATAGGCATGGACTTGGTGCTTGCACCTGAAGGTGTCCTCTGGCGTGGTAAGCCAAATTTTATGGACTATTCTGATGAGAGTCTGAGAATGCTAAATACAGACAGCATTAAACTTCAAGGCTTGGCTTATGAGCTTTCTAAGGGAAAGGAAAGACTGCAGGGGCCTTTGTTGGAACTGTGCTACTGACATTAGGGCTGGCTGCATCCTGTTGCAAAAGCCCAGAGAGTTTAATCAAAGTTAAAGTTGTAATGGACTGATGTGCTTAGCTAGAGATATTGGACTGAGAGATTTAAGATTTTTTTGGTTTGGTTTGGTTTTTCGAGGTAGGGTTTCACTCTAGCCCAGGCTGACCTGTCATTCCCTATGGAGCCTGAGGGTGGCCTAAAACTATGGTAATCCTCCTACCTCTGCCTCCCGAGTACTGGGATTAAAGGGGTGCACCACCACGCCCGGCAGAGATTTAAGATTTTAAGCTAAAAAACCTCAAGCAAGTTAAAATTACAGGCACTGAGACTAAAAATGTTTACTCTGTGCCTTTATATGTTAAAAGTGTTCAACTTGTTTAATTTTACAGATCTTAATATCTTAAATTGGTCAAGACTTTGGGGACCTTTAAAATTAAACTGAGTACAATTTATATATAATGTGTAATGGTTATAAATCTATTGGGAGCCAAGGACAAAATGTGGTAATTTAAATAGATGGCCCCCCTCCTGGCAGTTTGTGCCTGGCCCTCCCCTACTGGGAGTTGGCAGGCAGTCCACCTCCTGGGAGACTGCCAGGTGGCTCCCTTGGACTGACCAAGGTGGAGACAGGGGGAGAAGTCCACCCTCTCATTGTGACTGGGCTCACTGATATTTTTCTTTCAGTTGATACCTTTTCCCATGCCTGCTGGGCATAGGCACACGCCAGGGAAAAATCACATTCCACAGGCATCCCATACAACCCCCCCGGGGCCAAGCTACCCTTAAAAGATATAATCAGACTCTCAAGTCTTAATTACAATAACAAAAGGGGGAATCCTTACTCCCACACGACCAACTAAAAAAGGCATTATTTACCCTAAATATTTTAGATTTTTCTAAAAAGATAAACAATTATCCCCTTTTCAAAAACATTGGTCCTCATTCGTTACCTACAGTTCTATCTGGGAAAGATGGAGGAACCCATTGACCGGGGCCTGGAGAACAGACCCGCTCCTCACAGCAGGGAGAGGGTTTAAATGTGTCTTCCCTCAAGATAAAAAAAGACCCATTTGGATATAGGCTTGTACTTTTTTTTTTTATTTTTTGTTTTTTAATGATTTTATTTTTTCTAATTTTAGAATTTTAATTTCCTGTAGCACCTTGGCAATATTAAAAACAAATACAAATACAGGATATTCAAACATTTTATGCATGGGCATGTGCTATACCATTCATGGGGGACAGCTGTGACAACAGGAACAAATTTAAGCTACGGACAAAATAGAAGGCAGGTAACTGGTTCTGGCATCCTCAACCCCAACACTTAGGAGATGTCACTCAAGGGACACCTGAATTGGTTTAAAAAACAAGAACAAATCAACATTGATGTGAATATTTCTTTATATTACTCATCAGTGTTCTGTGCTGTAAAACTAAAAGTGAAACCATTTCATAATGCAAATAACTCTTTTGGAGTGTCATGTAGATTTTCGATGGACTTGTATTATTACTTCTAGAAAATATAAAGACAGTCAACACCGTTGGAAAATGCATTTAAGAGCTATTTGACATGATAATATTTCCTTGGATCTGATTCAGTTGCATTCAGAGATTTTGTCTTTGCAAAATAATCATCTTATTTTTGATGCAGTTAAAGCTGCTGATGACTTAATATCTGCTTTTAAGTCTGCCTTGCCTGGATGGAATTCTCTCACTTCTTGGGTAGGAAGCTTTACTGCTATGGGTGCTTGTCTTTTACTCATTCTGTGTCTACTGCCCATACTTGTTAAATGCCTTTTGAGATCCATTATGGGTATCCATGCAGAAGTACATGGGATACAGCTACAGACCGACCCCAGCTTCCTGAGACATTATCTTAAAGCCCCTGCAACAGCTGGTAATCAAAGACGGGTAAGATTCTCTTGAGTTAGGTCAACCTAAGACAGGGCATAAATGATGGAATTCATGTACCGATGATTGGTAAGGCCTAAATATCGTAGAGGACAACCTAAGACAGTCTTTCTAAAATGAGGCCCAGAAGGGCCTGGTTCATAAAATAAAATTTAAAAATTTTTAAAAAAAATTAAATTTTAAAAAAAGGGAAAAGGAATTGTCTGGAGCCATTTGGCTGGCATTGTATCCATAGCTCTGGGCCATTTGACAGCAAGACTTTAGCACCTACATGTAAGCAAGATTATACACATTCAGTGTTACTGATAAGAGCTGGCCATTCCTTAAGATTTATGTTTACATGGCTGAGATCAAAGGGTTTGTGTGTTTCCCAACCTTGGGATAATATTTTGTACTGAGAAGTGATTAAAGTGCAAAAACTCTGTAACAGAAAGGAGTTTTTGATAGAAACTTGTGTGAAGCTCATGGAATTTTTGTCCATGGAAAAAGTTTGTAAAAAGAAAAAGACCCATTTGGGTACCAGCTAGAGACCCACAATATCTAGGCCTCCCTGGCTGCTTGCAGTACAGTTGCCCATATGACCTTAAAAATTGCTCAGCCACCTTCCCCATCCCCGTCCAGCTTTTCCCAATGTTTCCTCTGGAACTTGCATTTGGGCCCCACCTTCACCTAATAATTCCAGTATAGATGTGGGGTACATTCATCCTTCCTTACGTACTTTTAACACAACTGAGTCCAGTGCTCAATGCTGCCCGCCTTCTGGAATGGTTTATGTTTGTGGAGGTGGGATGGCCTATAACTTTCTGCCCACCAATTGGATGGGCCTTTGTGCCCCAGCCACCTTAATCCCAGATGTAGATATCATTCCTGGAAGCTAGATTCCCTGGCTGAGGTAGTCCTACTAATGGCTGAAAAGGGAGGCATATACTTGTTTTTACAGGAAAAAATGCTGCTTTTATGCCAATAAATTGGAAATCGTGCAGGACAAGATTAAGAGGCTCCAGGAAGACTTGGAGAGGAAGCGACAGGACCCCCAGGACAGCACACTGTGGACAGGCTTACATGGCTTCTTACCCTACCTCCTCCCTTGTCTTAGGCCCTTCCTTCCCCTCCTCCTTATCCTCATGGTGGGCCTTGTGTAATTAACAAAGTTATACAATTCATTCACCAGTGGCTAGAGGCAAAACTCCTTCAGGTTGAGATATACTACCACAGGCTGGCAACTCAGGAATTGAGATCCTCAGATGACCCACTGCCACCTCCTCTGCCCTCCATGTGACCAATGACAGGTAAGATCTCAGACTGACTGAGACAACCTAAGACAGGCCATGGAATGGGTTCTCGGCAAGCTAAATGCATGGTACCCAGTGACAGATAAGATCCCCAGAGGGGGACAACCTAAGACAGGGGCCATGGTGACTAATGCTCTTACAAAAACAAGAGGGGGAGATGTTGGCCCCTGAAAGGCCTGGGCATGAGGCCTAGTGGAATTTCCTGACCCTAGCTAAAGTTTGGTGATCTGCCTCAGACTCTGAAAGACACCTAATGGCTTCTGGCCTGCTACTTCTGCACAGGAGTTGGAATTATCATTTTAATAGTCACAGTTTACTATTGGCCCTTACCTTTCCCCCCATCCTAAAATCCCCACCTTTGTCCCCAACATCTTATAGGCAACTGCTTATAACAATAAAGTGAATTCCTGCTTCCACAAGGAAAAAAAAAATAATTTCCAAGTGTGTTACTGGTATTAATGATGTAAGATCGTCTTTTAACTACTTGCTTGTCTGTGAGTAATAGGATTAATCAATTTGGTATAGTTTCTCTTAATAGTCTTATAAATAAGATGGTTAATTATTGGGTAAAATGAGTTTATTGAAGGAACTGGGAAGGAATTTTTCAATGTTGGACATAAAATGCTCCTTAAAAATGCTTTTTGAAGCTGGGCATGGTGGCACACATGCCTTTATTCTCAGCACTCAGGAGGCAGAGGTAGGAGGATCTCCATGAGTTCGAGGCCACCCTGAAAGTACATAGTGAATTCCAGGTAAGCCTGGACCACAGAGAGACTCCACCTCAAAAAACAAAAAATGCTTTTTGAGTGGTACTTAAATCAAAACGTTAAAGTATGTGGATAAAGATGTGCATGTGTAGGAAAGAATTTTCAGGCTAAACCTAAACACCATGCCTAAAGTTAGAGATTTTTCTCAACTGTTCACAAACTCTTAAGAAAGAAAAAAACTAATTTTCAAGCTAAAATATGTTGGAATAGTTTGTGTAAGATTTATCAAATTTAAGTCATGGGTAAGACATAAAGTTCTTTTATGTTAATAAAAATTTCTCTGGTACATAAAATCAATAGTTATCAAGATTAAGCCAAAATCATTGGTTGTCAAATGGCCTCTTTTCTTTAAAAAAAAAAAAAAAGATTTGTCAAGGGTTATATTAAAAATTAGCTAGATGTTTTGGCTCAGCAAAGGACTAGATTCTGCTCTATTGTATGTGAAGCAATTGTCTCATTTTTGCCATCTTAAGTCCAGTACTTATAACAAAATTAACTCTTAAGACATATTCCCTACTTTAGAGTACAGCCTCATGTTCAAACAATGGTCTTCATCTGAGAAAAAAAATTTCAAGCTCTGTGGTTCTATTTCCAATATTCTCTGGGTAATTGGTACCCACACAGGTATCTGAACTAATCAATGATGTTTTCAAACACAGGTGCTAAGACTTTATACTGTCTTACTTGTCCTTTTCTGACAATTTCTAGGTTAAATTAATTAGTTTATAAAGTAATTAGTATTGTTTTCAAGACTGGTAACAGGTTTTGCCTGTATTTATAGCTATTAAATATTTAAAGTGTAAGATGTCTCTACTTTCTATGCCTCAGACATATGGCTTATGCTTCCACAGGAAAACAAAAATTTTAAAGGCTGGACAAAATGATTTTAGAAGCTTTGTGCCAGTCTTTAACTAAATCTATTTCAGTAATCAAATGTGCTCTATATGTACATACATCCAGGTTGGTGTAACTTCCTTTCTAAGTGTGTTAATTACCTATGTAAAAGCCAAAGCCAGTTGGAATCATTAGAGCAAAAAGGGACAATATTTTGGCATGTGATCCCAGGTCATGAGGCCATTGGAGATGATGGGACACTTCTACACTGGCCCCCTGCTAAGTCACCTGTTTTCCTGAGTAGGGAAGATACGGAGATCCAAATAAAACTGGTGTACAGTCTAAAACAGGAGAGTCACAATTAAGGAGCAATCAGTCCTCCTGACTTCCCAAAGAAGGAAAAACTAGTTGGCCAGCATGGCCCTGATTCATTCTGACAGAAAACACCAGTAAACTATAGGGCTACTCCTGAGTCCCTAAAGTCTCTTTGGAGAGCCATTAGTGACCTCCAAAATTAATCCTTAATTAAATTTCGGCTATCTGCATGGTCTTAAACACTCAGAGAGAAATGTATAACCAAAGATTAAAAAAACCCTTAAATATTCAAATGGCCTATTAAGTAATACAACAAAAGCTTTCCAAGAGGGGAAACAAAGAAGACATCTTTTTCCCATAGTTCTAATTCTATAATAATAATAATAATAAACCTATACATGTCAAAAGGGTTATTTTCAAATCTAGAATACATAAATAAGTTCTGAGGCCAAAAAATTATATTTATACAGCCTTTAATGACACCCAGTAGCTCTGTATTATCAAGGTTAAATGTTGTGTCTATGTTTCTGATAACTCTGCTAACATCTTGTCTGTTTTACAAACCATGTCGAATCCTACTGTGACATTTGATGAACAGTTCTGGAAGAAAATCTCAGCCAGCTCATGCTCAGATGGTCCTGAGACAATCCAAGCCTGTCTACCTGGATTCCCTTGACCTCAAAAAGGACCAGTTTGTTGTGTGCTTACTTTTCATTAACTCCTTACTTTCATTCTTTCTACCCAATGTTCTCTTCCAAGACTATCTTCCTACACTCTGGGGTCCATTAGCATAGTTCCCCTCTCTGGGAGAGACTCTAAGTACCACAACTTCATGTCCCATTCAGTAGGAAGTAGTAAGGATCTGACATCTTCATGTTCCTTGTCCCCTAACAGCAATTAGAGTGTCTTCTCATGACACGGAGAAATAAAGGGGGATAGAATTCTGGTGACTGGACCCCTGGAGGTAAAAAGGACAAGAAAATTTTTCTTATCTCTTGCCTACTTCCAAAGAACTGTTTTTCCATGTGTGCTTCATGTCCCTGGCTCTGCAAAGGACAGGCCTTGCCCTCTTTGATGCCAGTCAAGTTATGTCTCTGCCTGTCCAGCTCTAAGCCGATCAGAGCTGAATGCCTGCTCAATATTTCCATAATCAGAACCAGTTGTGTCAAGACACCTTCTCTCCTTTGATGCAAAAGGAGTAACCACCCCATGCATATATATTTCCTCAACCACTTATTGTTCTCCAGTCTTGACTGCTTCACAGGTGTATCTCAAAAAAAAAAAAAAAAAAAAATCAGCCTACTCTGCCTGAGCCAAAGGCCAATGCCAACCAAAAAGAGATCTTCATCCCTCTAGAGGCTGGTGGGCCTTGGTGTGACACTGTCTCTGGGTGTCTCCTATGACCAATATCCTCAAATCTCTCCAGAGACAATTGAACTTTCTCGTGGGTGTGGTACTTCAAAACTGCCTAACCTTAGACTTCATTACTGCTGGACATGAATGGTCTTGGAAAAGGAATATTGATTTTTTTGTTGTTAATGAATCAAATGTTGTTAAGTTGATTGACTGCTACAAGCCTGAGGACCCCACCACCTGGTTCTTTAACCCTTTAGTTGCTTGGCTTCTCCTTAGCCCCCTCCTTACTATAGGAACCCTATTGCTTATAGCCCCCTGTCTCATCAAATTTCTCAGATAACAAATGACTAATATTGCTAAGGTTGCTACCAATCAGGTCCTTGTACACCCCCTAACTAGATCTGGACATATGGTAAATTATTAAGAATTCATTTGGGATGACAGTGCCCCATTATAAAAACAAAGGGGGAGTTGTCAGGCACTGCCAGGCACAGGCTGGAACCTTTGGGAGAGGGACCTGAGCTGCCAGGCACAGCTAAGGACTCCCAGGCTACAGGAGGCCACTCCATCTCCAAGCCCGGCACACCTGAACTCAGGTTTTGCCCATAGCCCTGTGACCTTTGGCCAACTGCCTAGGAAAATCCTTATCAGACAGCACCTTCACATAGCCCATCCCCCTGAGACCCTAGATCACCTGACCCTCTCCCCTATCATTGCCTACGTGCTGGAATGAATGTTTCCATAGGAACATTGTACATCAAATCCCCTTAGATGTTTATAAACCCATTTCCCTGACAATAAACTGAGAGAGCTGTTCACACCAAAAGAAAAAAGTGGCATACGGTGGTTTGAATCAGTTATCCCCCATAAACTACTCTGTTCTGAATGCTTTGTCCCAAGCTGGTAGCAATTTGAGTGGGGAGTCTTGCTGAAGGAGGCATGCTATGGGGGGCAGGCTTAGGGGTGTTATAGCCAGCTCCCCCTGCCAGAGTTTGGCTCATTCTCTTGCTGCTGTTTTTTTTTTTTAATATTTTACTTTTATTTATTTATGAGAGAGAGAGAGAGAGAGAGAGAGAGAGAGAGAGAGAGAGAGAGAAGGTATGCCAGGGCCTCTATCCTCAGCAAACTCTAGATGCATGTGCTACCATGTGCATCTGGGCTTACACGGGTTCTGGGAAGTCGAACCTGGGTCCTTAGCCTTCGCAGGGAAGTGCCTTAACTGCTAAGCCATCTCTCTAGCCCATTGCTGCTGCTTTTAATCTGCTGTGATAAAAGTGATATCCAACCTTTGCTCATGCCATGCTTTCCCCTACCATTATGAAACTTCCCCCTTGAAACTATAAAGCAAAATAAAACCTTTTCTCCCAACAGGTACTTTGGGTCAGGTACTTTATCTCAGCAATATGAAGGTAACTGCAACAGGAAATTAGTACAGGTGGAGGGGGGTTGTAGAGTCACTGAGTGTAGGCCCAATGGAGTCATGGGGATAAACCATTATTTGCTGTGGAGACCCTAGCTTTATGGAGATGCCAGAACTATGAGAGAGCTACCAAGAATAGCTGCTGTCTAAGATTGTTTCTCTGGGCAATAAGCAACCCAGATGGAGGGTTAGAATTGGAACCCCAGAGACATTATTTACGGTCCCAGATGGACATGGTTGCTTTTAGATCTTGTATTGATTTAATCTTTCCTTGCTATGCCCAATGCCATCTTTTACAGTGTGAATGTTTACTCTGTGCCATCATGTGCTGTGCATTCTGGTTTTACAGGCTCAAAGTTAAGAGGCCTTGGATTATGGATATGTTTGAATAGCAGCAGGATTATTAAAACTATGGGAACTATTAAAGCTGACTATTTGAATGCATTGCATTTTACATCATGAATGGTCATCAGTTTATGGGTGTCAGGGGTAGAATATGGTGGTTTGAATCAGATGTTCTCCATAAATTCATGTGTTGGGAATGCTTTGTCCTTAGCTGGTGAAAATTTGGGAGGGAGAGTCTTGTTGGAGGGAGGTGTGCTATTGGGGACAGTCTTGGTGGTGTTATAACCAGCTCCCCCTTTCCAGAATTCAGCTCACTATCCTACTGCTGTTTTCTACCTGCTGTGGCAGATGTTATGTCCAGCCTCTTCTCATGCCACACTTTCCCTTGCTATCATGAAGCTTCCCCTCAAGACTACATGCCAAAATAAAAATCAGCTATTTTTGGTCAGGTGCTTTGTCCCAGCAACATTAATGTAACTGCAACATGACACATACATCTGAAATTTGTTTGCATCAGCAAAAGGCCCTTGTGTGCCCATTCTCTCTCTCTCTCTCTTTCTCTCCTTCTATCTCTCCTCGCAAATACAAATATTATAAAAAGAAATTCCACCAAGTACACATTCAAAATACGCCCTTTCCACCATGTTCCTATAATATTTGGAACTTGAACTGCTGTCTTAAATTCTATAGTATTATTGATGTTTTGTACATGATTGTTTTATCTGTAAGACATTCTGTAAGAACAAGGGCTCAACACCAGGCATGGTGCTATAGCCTGTAACCTCAGCACTAGGAAGAATCCTTGGCTACATAGTGAGTTCCAGACCAGCTTGGACTGTATGAGACTGGTCTCAAAACAACAACAACAACAAAAAAAAAAAAAAAAAAAAAAGAGCAGGGGCATAGGCCCATTTTTAGTTTGCACTCTTTCCCCTGATCCACCAATGAATCAAGGTCCTCCATAACATTTAAATGTAACCAGTAAAGCTCATCTTAGCTCGATGCCTAAATTACATGCCCAATGTTATAAGAAAACCTGATCCAGGTCACCATGCAGATGACCTGTTGAGTGAGACCCTCCCAACAACTCAGAGCTTTCTGCTTTACTTAATTTCCTAAAATAAGCCTTGCTTAATTGGCCCTTCTGTTGAGCCCACACTTGTTAATTCTTTGCAAGCTGTAAGACAATGAGTCAGAGCTACTTACTTGAGAGGATCCATCACTCTTAAAACTAGTAGTAGTATGGCAGAGCATGCCTTTAATTATAGCAGTCAAGAGGCTGAATAGGAAGGTCACCATGAGGTCAAGGCCATTCTGGAATACTAGTGAGTTCCAGGTCAGTTTAGGCTACAGTTAGACCCTGATTTAAAACCAACTAGCTAACACACTCATTTACCAACTTTTAACTTTAGATATATACAAAATACAATAAAAATATCAAATTTAGAGTCCAGTCATTGGGCTGCCTGGAAGCAGTTGCAGTTGCACTTGCCACTGCACTTGCTTTGCACGCCTTGTGTTCCACCACTGTGTGTGCTGGAGGAATGGCCCACAAGCAGATTTACTACTCAGACAAGTACTTCAGCAAGCACTACAAGTACCAGCCTGTCATGTTACCCAGAGAACTTTCCAACTAGTACCTAAAATGTCTTATGTCTGAACAGGAGTGGAAGAGACCTGGTGTCCAACAGAGTATAGGATGGGCTCATTACATGATTCATGAACCAGAACCACACATTCTTCTCTTCAGACCTCTTCCAAAGGAACCAAAAAAAAAAATGAAGTACATCTGAGTTCCTCAAATCTTTTTCCAAATGAATGTACATGGTGGGTATTTGACAAATGTACAAATGATTCATCCATACCTGTCATGAGCTGTATTCTTCACAGTAACAGAGCTCAGTAAATGCAACTGCAAGTAGGTTATTATAAGTTGCTTAAGACAGTTTCTTCTATGCAGTTTTTCTCTTAATATAAGTGCCTATTTGACTTTACCTGTTATTTTTTTTAAATAAAAGTTTGTATGTTTCATTAAAAAAACCCTCAAATTTACAAAATTAAAAAAAAAAAAAGAAGCTGGACATAGTAGTGCACATCCTTACTCCCAGCACTTGGGAGGCCTCAGAGGTAAGAAAACTGCTAGTAGTTCAAGGCCAGCCTGGGACTACAGAGTAAGTTCGAGGTTGTCCTGGACTAGAGTGAGACCTTACCTCAGAAAAATAAAAAGGAGCAAGGTCCAATTTTCATCCTTCTTGGCCTCTCCTGGTCCCTGGCAGGAGCGCTTACACATACTACAACTCTGGGTTTCAGAGTATGGCTTGCATCCTTGCTCTACTACTTCCTCTTACCACATCCCAGTTTTCCCACTTGTAAACTGAGATTAAGAGCCACTGCCCCATAGGGCTGTTGTGGGGGTAAAATTAGTCCAAATATATAAAGCATTAAGAACAGGGATTCACATATCATGAATATTCAATATATATCATTTAATATTCTTAGCAGCAATACTCAGTATATAAAAAGTTGAGCTGGATACTTCAGGGTGAAATTTGGGTGGGAATATAGGCAAACCTAAAAAGGTGAACAAAAGATATGTCAAAGTCATTCAGATGCTAAACAAAGTCGTTTACCTTCATAGATTTATAAAGTTTTTCAGCAAAAAAGGCTGGTTTGTTCCTCATGCACTTCACTGAAACAGAAAAACAAACAGAAATGAAAAGATAAAACCTAAGAAAAAAATAAAAGTGGCATGTTCCCTCTATTTCTACCAAGTATCAAGAAATACATCTTGATTGTTTTGCCAGAGAAATTTTAGCTAACCAATGTTTCATGAATATAGACTACATTCTTGGATGGGAAGGAGCCTCAGTTTACCATCTATTTCTTAGAGAGCAATTAATGAATGCCACTGTGGTAGCCTCAAGTGTTTGTGATTAAGTTTTGCTACTTAGTCCCCACTTACTAGAGTCCAACTAGAAGTCCAACCCTGCTTGTTCAGAGACAATTCCTGCTTGTGGGTGCTTGCTTCCTCTCTTTCTTCTGTGGATGGTGAAGTGAGCCAGCTTCTTCTGCCATGATGATGCTTCCCCTGAAAACTATAAGTCTGAAAGAAACCCTTTCTTCCCATAAGCTACTTCTGGTCAGTTGTTTGTCCTCACAATATGAAGGTAACTGCAACAACCCTCAAAGCAGAGGGTGGTCCATAGTTTCAAAATGATTATTATGTATACTACCATATAAGACAGCTATGAGTTCAACCCATTCATAGACTTGTAAGATGCAGCTAATACTGTATTATCTCCCTTATGAAATATAAAAGCATAGAAAATAGAAACATAAAAGCTTCATGGCACAAGAGATCAGGTTGTATGTAATATTTCTTGTTTAAAATTCTATAACATGGGCTGGAGAGATGGCTTAGCGGTTAAGGCGCTTGTCTGCAAAGTTTAAAAACTCATGTTCAGGCATGGCTGGAAGCCAGGAAAGAGTCAGTCCCCAGACAGTCAGCGTGTCTAGTGCCAGAAGGTGCTACATGGGCAACTGGGGGAAATGACCAATATCTGTCCAAGCAACTCATGATCTAGCCTAATTAGCAACAAATAACCTGATGTGATGCTCACAAAAGTGCAATAGTGGCACACAGCCATGGTGGGGAACCAACTGCTCTTGATTTGGATAACTGATCCCCTCAGTGGTATGAGACCCATAGCTGGAGCTGGGAAACAAGTCAGAACCATATCCAAACATAAGCCCACTCTCCAATATCAATCATCATCAATCATCAATCATGGGGTACAAGAGGGCCTACCACTATTAAACTCTCTATAAAAAAAAGTAAGGGCTATCTCATTTGTCCTGGTGCTAACTTGCTCTCCATTGGAGAATCTGCTTCTCTTTTTCAGATAGATGCAGATCCTAAGGAGAGAGCCACCCCATCATACCTCAAAAGTGCCCCAACTGAAACTAAGGAAAATTGGCAAAACAAGCAAGGGTGCTGTTTTCCTGATGAACTGGATACCAGCACAAGGGGGAAGGAGACCAACGCAGAGAAAAATCAACTCCTACCAAATCAGAGAGCCAGAGCCTCAGAGGCCCCCAACACCTCAGCACTGAAGCAGACCAAAAATGAACCCAACATGGCTCAGGGAAATTTTGCGGAAGAGGGGGCGGAAAGAATGTCAGAGTCACATGTTGGGTCATGAGATGCAGAGACATTTATTGTACCAATAACTGTGGACTAACTCCACAATGCACGACCCAATTACATCAACGAGGAGGGTCCATTGGGAGGGGGCAGATCATGGATGAACCTAAACAATGGTACCAAACTGCCTGTATTTGCTGAAAAGAAAACTAGTAAATTAAAAAAAAAACTCATGTTCAAATCTCCAGGTCCCACATAACCCGACTGTCTCTCTCTTTCACATTCTCTCGCTGTCTGCTTCTTTTGTTTTCTCTCTCTCTCAAAAAAAAAAAAAATCTAGAACATTAGCATATATGACGGCAACATCTGTAATTCTAGCTTCTTGGGAGGCTGAGGTGCAGATCATCAGTTGAACCCAGGGAGTTCCAAACCAGCTTAGGAAACTTAGTGAGAATCAATTAAAAAATATCTGTAGACACACAGAAGATCTCGAGGAGTTAGTTTCAGCCTGCTTGCCATTGCAAAGTACACCCTTCCCTTCCTGCTTAGGACATTTCTCAGTTTGCCATAAGCAGTCTCTTCACCAGTCAACCTCTGGGACAGTGAGGTCAGCCCGGGACTACATCTCCCAGCAAGCACAGCTGCAGGGGCCACCCTGGTATTCAGGGGGAGGGCACAGGTTCAAGAAGAGCGCTTGGTTTGGGTGGCATCGGAATGTGGGTCCTTCCAGAGGCTTGGGTCACCCTGAGCCTCGGACTCTGGTTCTCAGATCCAGGGGCTAAGTTACAGGTCTCAGGTGAGTGGAAGAGTTGAAGATGCTGGCAGAGAGGGTTGGATGACACGTGGAACGGAGCTAGCGTGTAGAAAGAACTGTCTTGAGTGTTTACTGATATCTGTGGGACTCCAGAGAAGGCACAGAATTCAATAGCGCAAACCTTACCAGAAAGTTTGACCCCACTTTTGTTATTTATTTTGAGACAAGGTATCATGTAGCCTAAACTGGTCTCGAACTTGCTACCTAAAGGCTGGATGATCTTGAATTCCTTGCCCTCCAGCTCACTAATGTTTGCACCTGTATGCACTTCTGGGGATGAAATCCATTTGCGTGAGTGAATGTCTGTGCCAGAGCACCAGGGTTTCTTGCTGCATTGCTGCAAATAAATGCTGCTAGGTTTTATGGGAGACACGGGTAATGAATCCAAGCCCGCAGCCTTTGCAAACAAGCACCTTTAAGTGCATGATCTTCCTGCCTCTACAACTCTTGCTGTAGCTACCTTAAACTCTGTAGCCTAGGCTGGACTCAAACTCATAATCTTTCTGCCTCATCTTTTTTTTTTTTTTTTTTTGAGGTAGCGTGTCGCTGTAACCAAGCTGACCTGAAACTCATTCACTATGTAGTCTCAGGGTGGCCTTGAACTCACTGCAATCCTCCTATTTCTGCCTCTTGAGTGCTGGGATGAAAGGCATGCACCACCACGCCTGGCTCTGCTCACCACTATCACCACCATTTCCTCCTCTTCCTCCTCCTCCTTTTTTCTGCCTTGACTTCTTAAGTACTATTCTTACCTTGTGATTACTGTTTTAAAAGATTGACTAGAGTTTTACAGGCAAAGAGGAGATGGATAATATAAGTAGATGAGACAGTATGAACATGGAAATGAACATGTTCAATCACTCAACATGTACTATCTGGTGAAGGCAGAAAAAAAATCATTAGTAAATAGAGAGGTGGTACACATCTATAATCCCAGCCCTCAGGAGGTGGAATCACGAGGATCACAAACAAATTTAAGGTCCTCCTTGGCTCTTTAGGGAGTTGAGGGAAGAATGAGACCCTATCTCCAAAACATATATGTATATGTTTGGGGTTGGGGAGATGACTCCAAGGTTAAAAGCACAGCCTGCTCTTGCCCCAGTTTGTTTCCCCAGCACCCATGTGAAGCCAAACAGCCAGTGGTTCATGTATCTGGACTTTATTTGCAATGGTAAGAGAGCTTGGTGCCAACACACACATACATCAAAGAGTTATCTTTCATTCAGGGTATGAATAGGCTTAAGACTTTTAATCTTGGGAAATCACTGGAAGATTTTTAAGAAGACAAGTCATATAACTAGATCTATTTCTCCTCACCACTACTTTATTGCTGTGTTGAGGATTAAACCAAGGGCTTCAAGTTAAGCAAGCGTTCTACTGCTGAGTTACATCCCAAGTCTCCCATCCTTTTATTTAATTTTAATTTTGAGACAAGGTCTCCTTAAGTTGTTCTGGCTAGCCTTAAACTGCCTCCGTAGCCCAGGCAGACCTTGAACTTCCCATCCTCCTGCCTCAAGTGTCCTGAATAACTAGGTTTACAGTTCTGTGCCTGCAAGTCTGGCTGTGGGGCACTTTAAAACTGACAAAGTTTTTGTTTAATCCATATAGTTGTAGCATTGAAGAATAAAATTCAGGAGAGAAAGAAAAGAAAACACCTAAGAAGCACTTGAAGTATTTCAGACAAGAGATAAAGGTTTAAGAGTTCAGGAAACATTTTGCATTTAGAAAGAACCAAGCTGAGTATAGATAGTAGTTGGTATAATAATGAATTGCCTTCCATGCTACAGCTACCCATCTCTCCCTCCTGTTTTCAGGTACCTTCTGCTTAGAGCATCTCCAAGTATACAGACTTTCCTAGCTGAATAAAAATCACATGACTTTTATTTTTAAAAAAATCTGGAATGTACCATTAATGACTGAAATGACTTTAATCTTGGAAAAATACAATTCTATATCTCTTGATAATGAGGAGGAAAATCAATAGATTGTTTCTATAGCCCTTACCAGCTTACCTATGGCCAGCAGAGCATCTTCAAAGCTACCAGATGTTTCAGATTTTATACTCTGTTCAATATCCTTTTGTGATATCCTTTTGTACTCATCGAACACTACAAACAATAACAAAATGGCATAATTAAAAAAAATACAGGAAGTTAAATTTATGGAGAGAATGAACCCACTGAAGCATTTATACTATTTATTATTTGGCAAATTTCAGAACAAAACCAATGAGGACCCAGACAGGATGTAGTCCAGTGGACTGAGTTCTTTTGCAGTAGCTAGAGGCCATGGCATGATCATTCTCTCCCTCTCTTTCTGTAGCCCCCCCACCATAAGTAAAATATTAAAGAAAAGAAGAAGGTATCATTCTGTAACAGCCTTGGCATTCACCCATATGCTAGTCTTCCTTTTGGCTCATCACAAGTACAGCAATGCAGCCTCTTTAAAACTGAGTCACACTGGGTAACAGCTGGCTGTATCTTTTAATATACATTAGCCTTGTGGTTTTTGTTTTTTGGCAAATATTTTTGAATGCTGTGAATATTTTCTCTTGCCAGGGGCCTTCCTTAAGCAGAGATTTGTTTGGTTTATCTCCTTAGTCATCTTCTTTGCCCTTATCCATGTAATCCTCACAGGTAGTCAAGCAAGGGACACCCACATCCAGCAACATATACCATAACCTCTACCAAGCAGGTAAGCAGTTCTCTCAGATAGGACCCTTTAGGACTGCCTTCCTGGGAGTCTTTAAATTGGACAAAAGCACCATCATTTTTACCCTTAAAGAACTTAGACTCACCTGGAACCCTGTCAAACTTCTGGGCATAATGTCTACAGACTATAATTTAGCTAATATGAAGCAGAAGTTAAATATTAGCACTTTAAAAAATACATTTTATTTACTCATTTATTTGAGAGAGAAAAAGGCAGAGAGAGAAAAAGAGTGTATGGGCATTCCAGGGCCTCTAGCCACTACAAACAAACTACAGATGCAGGCACCACCTTGTGTCTCTGGCTTACATGGGTACTGGGGAATTGAATCTGGGTCCTTAGCCTTCACAAGTAAATGCCTTTACTGGTAAGCCATCTCTCTAGCCCCCCAAATTAGCATTTTTATTGGAGCAAGCTCTGCTTATAAATAAAATCCATGACTCGGGATGTCCCCAGAATCACCTCATCACCTTAACTTCTAGTCTTCCTTCAATTTTGCCACTAATATTTTTCATTCTTTGTCTTGTCAACGTATGTTTGCTAGAATAAAAAAAACCCAACTGAAGGACAACTAAACTTGGCCCTTGCTAGAGCTGTTTGCATTCCCCAGTATGCCCAGCCAAGATGCATGTGGAGACTGCCAGTGCACAGGGTAGGTCATTCAGTGTTCAAATCAGAGCTATCTGTCACACCATTCATGCCCATTCAGTCACACAGATATACCCCCAGATCCTGCAAGCCTGTAGTGGGGATCTGGCCCATTTGGCACTGTCCCCTCTCCACTGACCACTCACCAGCCCCCATCCTGAGTATGAACAACTAGACTAGGCCCACTCACACTGCTTGCACCCCTCAATATGCCCAGCCAAGACCCCTATACAGACTGTTCACAAATCTTACAAGAGTGAGGCCTAATACAGGAGGCACACAGAACACCACATAGAGAGATGCAGAGAGGAAATTCCCCATGTCACATTACGGTTAAAACATTAAACACAGAAAACAAAGAATATTAAAAGCTTCTAGAGAAAAACAGCTCATTACTTAGAAAGGTAAACCCATCAGAATTATACCCCATTTTCCAATGGAAACTCTAAAATCCAGAAGGGCTTGGAATGAAGTATTTCAAAATTTCAAAGATCGTGGCTGCCAACCTACTATACCCAAAACTTTATCCTTCATAATAGAAGATTAAAGAAGAACTTTCTATGATAAAAGCCAGATTTATGAATATATATGAGTACTAAGGCAGCCCTATAGAGAATATTGGCTGAAGTACTTCAACTAAAGAAGAGAACAAATATACTCAAGAGGCTACATGAGGGAATAACAATAATCAAAACAAGAATAGACATGAAGCTGGGCATGGTGGCGCACACCTTTACTCCCAGCACTTGGGAGGCAGAGGTAGGAGGATCATGGTGAGTACGAGGCCACCCTAAAACTACATAGTGAATTCCAGGTCAGCCTGGGTTAGTAAGACCCTACCTCAAAAAAAAAAAAAAAAAAAAAGAATAAACATGAAAGTAAATGAAGACTAAAAATAATTCTACAAAATCTTCAACTTGATAGTGATTAACTCACACCTCAATTAAAACTCTGAATATCAATTAACTCAATTCCTCAATCAAAAACAAAACAAATAAACAACAACAACAAAAAAGAAACACAAGTTAACAGGCTGGATCAGAAAACTGGATCCCATCCATTTTCTGTCTAAAAGAAACCCACCTTACCATTAAAGACAGACACCTTTCACCACAGAGTGAAAGAATGGGAAAAGACAGTCCAAGCAAATGAAATTGGAAACAATTAGGTGGGACTTTACTAATATGTGACAAACTAGATTTTAAGCCAAAAGTAATTAAAAGAGAGAAAGAAGGCCACTTTATACTCAACAAGGTAACAATTCACCAAATGTTATAAAGCAAAACCTGGGCTGGAGAGATGGCTTAGCGGTTAAGCGCTTGCCTGTGAAGCCTAAGGACCCTGGTTCGAGGCTCGGTTCCCCAGGTCCCACGTTAGCCAGATGCACAAGGGGGCACACGCATCTGGAGTTCGTTTGCAGTGGCTGGAAGCCCTGGCTTGCCCATTCTCTCTCTCTCCCTCTATCTGTCTTTCTCTCTGTCTGTCACTCTCAAATAAATAAAAAATGAACAAAAAATATTTTTAAAAAAAAAAAAAGCAAAACCTACTAGATATTAAATCAGAAATAAATCCCAACACAGTTGAAACAACCTCAACAGACCTAACGGAAGCCATCTTGACATTCTCCAGGAGCTATAGGAGAATAAAAAATTAACGCAAAACAATAGCTACAAGTCTGAGGGTATTATTCCAATAAAGATATCTGGTGTTAGTCTTACCCTAAAGTCCAGGCTACCTGGTACCCTTATCTTGCCCTTATCTGGTGCTTGCTCTGCATTAACTGCCAAATTCAGCTTTTGTAAACCATGCTTGCTTGCTCTTGCAAAATTAGATGCGACAAAAAAAATTTGCAAATCAAATCCAACAACACATCAAAAGAATCATCTACCTAAATCTAGTAGATTTCATTTCAGGGATGCAGGGATGGTTCAATATGTTGAAATTGGCAAACATAATACAGCATATAAATAGACTTAAGGATAGAAATCACAGAACCATCTCAACAGATGCAGAAAATTCTTTGACAAACTACAGCAGCATCCCTTCGTGATTAAAACATTGGAGAGACTAGGGAGAGAGATCATATCTCGACATAATAAAGACTATATATAACAGACCATATCATAATAAATGGAGAAAAAGCTGAAGAATTTCCACTAAGGTCTGGAATAAGACAGGGGTGTCCACTCTCTACACTGCTATTTAATATAGTACTTGAAGTCTTTGCTAGAGTGATATGGCACAAGAAAGAAATGAAAGGGATAAAAATTAGGAAGGTAGCAATTAAACTATCTTTATTTGAAGATAATATGATTCTGTACTTGAGACCTAAGAAAACTTCTAGAGCTGATAAACTCAGCAAAGTGGTAGAATATAAAATCACACAAAATCAGTAGCCTATTTATCAATGACAAACATATTGAGAAAGAAATCAGAGAAGCAGTCCTATTTATAATAGCCACAAAAAAGTATTTTAGAATATCCCTATCCAGGAAAATGAAAGACTTCTACAGTAAAAATATTCAAACATCCAGGAAAGAAACTGAGGAAGACACAACATGAGAAGATGGAAAGCTCTCCCATGCTGATGGATTAAAAGAAATAATATCATGAAAATGACCATCCTATCAAAAGCAATATACAGATTCATTGCAATTCCAATCAACATTCTAGTACCATTCTTCATAGAAATAGAAAAAATAGGCTCAAAATTCATATGGAAGCACGCACACACCCAAAGCCTTACATAGCCAAAAATTTCTTCACCATGGACTGGAGAAATGGCTCAGTGGTTAAGGCAAATGCTTAATGACTCAGGTTCGATTTCCCGGTACCCACTTACAACCAGATGCACAAAGTGGTGCATGCACCTGGAGTTCATTTGCAGTGGCTAGAGGCTCTGACACATCCATTATTTCTCCTTCCCTCCTTCCCCTCTCTCTCCTTGCAAACAAACAAAATATCTTCAGCAAAAAGAATACTGCTGGTGACATCACCATAACTGATTTCTAGATGTACGACAAAGACATAGTAATAAAAAAAAAAAAAACCATGGCACTTCCACACAGCAGATACATAGATAATGGAATAGAAGATCCAGGTATAAGTTCTAGTAACTACAGTCACCTGATCCTTGACAAAGGGGCCAAAACCGTGCATCAGTAAAACCAACATTTTCAACAAATGGCAGTGGAGAACTGGATAACCACATGTGGAAGAATGAATCTAAACCTTCTCTCACCTTGCATAAAAATCAACTTAAAATGAATCAAGGATGTCAATATAAGACATGAAACCATAAAGTGATTACAGAAGAAAGTAGGGAGACTACTCCAAGATATAGGCATAGGGAAAGACTTTCTAAATATGACCCCAGTACCTCAGGGAATACAAAAATTGTTGGGATCTCATAAAAATGAAAAGCTATTGTATAGCTAAGTAAACCATCAACAGAATCAATAGACAACTACAGAATGAGAGAAAATGTTCACCAGGTACACATCTGATAGAGGTTTAATATACAGAATACATAAAGAACTCAAAAAACTAAGTAATAAAATATCAAACAACTTTAAAAATCAGGGAACTGAACAGAGAATTCTCAAAGCAACAAATACAAATGGCCCATAAATATCTAAAAAGATCTTTAACATCTTTAGGAACCAGGGAAATGCAAACTGAAAACACTATGAGATTCAATCCTTTCAGATTGGTTATCATCAAAAACTCAAATGACAACAAATACTGGTGAAGGTGTGGGGGAAAAGGAACGCCCTGCGAACACTGGTGGGAGGACAAACAGCCACTAGGTAAATTAATGGGGAGGTTCTGCAAAATTCTAATAGTGGATCTACCATTTTATCCAGCTATTCCATTCCTGGGCATATACCTAATGACTCTACTCTTTTTGTTCAGCCATGTTTGTTGCTGCTCTAGTCACAATAGCTAGAAAACAGAATCAGCAGATGCCCATCAGCTGGTGAATGGATAGTGAAGATGTGGACCATATACAATAGAATTCTCAGCAGTAAGGAAAAATGAAATTATGAAAATTTCAGGAAAATAGATGGGCCTTGAAAAAATTATACTAAGTGAGGTTCAAATAGACAAATGCTACATGTTCCCTTTCATATGCAGATCCTAACAGGAAATAGTTTGATTTATTTATAAGTTGTAGTAATCATCACTAGTACTGGTAAGGAAGCTAGAATGAGACTTGAAGAGAGGAGAAGCAGGGAAGAATCAGAGAAGATAGTCAGGCAAGTGGAAGACAAAATAGAGTGAGGAGAAGGGTCTTGGAGAAACAAGTAAGGAAGGAAGGGGATGAGGGAGATATTCAAAACTAAAGATGGCATGAGTCAGTACCATTAAAACGTACCTCTTTGGGGCTGGAGAAATTGCTTAGTGGTTAGCGCTTGCCTGTGAAGCCTAAGGACCCTGGTTTGAGGCTTGATTCCCCAGGACCCACATAAGCCAGATGCACAAAGGGGTGCATGTGTCTGGAGTTCGTTTGCAGTGGCTGGAGGCCCTGATGTGCCTATTCTCTCTCTCTTTCTCTCCCTCTTTCTCTGTCTGTCACTCTCAAATAAATAAAACAAAAGTACCTCTTTGTTAGCTAATTAAAAGATATAACTCTCTTAAAGATACAGATAGGGAACAGAAGTACCCTGCAGGGCTGGAGAAAGCTTTATCCTAAAACTACATGCAATTGCTTATAAATCTCAGTGCCAGAATTGGGCTACTCTCCACAGTGAGCTGTTGGTCAGAGAGGCCCATGAAGCCCCCCAAACAATGCAGACCATTGTCAAAGCACTTGGTTACCCACCAAAACTAAATGGTAAGACCCTACTGCTGAAGACACCACAAACTATGGTCACAAGACATTGAGAGATGAAACTAGAACTGATGGAAGCCACCCCCCCACCCGCTGGCTAGTCTTCATAGCACTGGGAAATACTATGAGAGCTGCTGTGGATGCAAGTGACCAACAGTGTGAACAAGCAGCCAGGCAAGATGTACCCACTGGTACAACAGTGGCACATACATAGGTTATGGTTGTAATCAATTGCTCTCTGACTGGATTTGAGCCCACTCATAGAAGAGAATTCATACAAGTCAGAAGCTTATGGTTTGGAAGGTCATGAACACTAGAGGCAAGCTTCCATTTAGGCTATTTTAGGCTAAGGATGGACTATGAACATTGGTATCTTAGAAACAGGAATGCCAAACTTTTACCAATGTAACCTTTCAGAAATTGGCCCTCCTTCATGTCATTCTATTTACACACTTCTGAGATAATACTATAAGACAGTTTTCTGCACCAAGCAATGGGGGAAGGCTATTGATAATTCTGGCCACATGGTATTCAGTGTCTTTTATCTCTCTGGGAAGTAAAGTGCGTACCATGCAGCAGATGGTTTCGATTCCGGGAGCAGAGGATACTTAGAAATTTCACTTCATCTGTTCCCCATCTCTTCTCTCCAGCTTCATACAGGTCCTGAGCCCAAACAAAACATGAGATTAAACACCAAAGAGGATGTGCCAGGACCCATGCAAATATTTCCAAATCTCCAAGAGTTGAGCTAACTGTGTTCATTTTGTTAGTTGGAAAGAAAAGCAATGAACACTTGCACACATGTGTGCACACACACATGTACACACCATAATTCCCACTTTACCTTTACAATGGTACAGAAAATGTTACACAGTCAATAGAAGCCATACTTTAAATTGTACATTTTGATCTTTTCACAGGCTAGGTATATGCAGTATGGTATTTTTTTCAAAATGGGAGGGCAGCAATGAGTCACAGCTCCTAGTCAGCTACACAATAATAAGGGCAGACAAGGGCTAAGCTCAGATGTTGAGCAGATTCACGTATTAAATGCATCTTCCACTTACAGTAAGTTTATTCATATAAACACATATTCTATTGACTCTGTTTTGGGGATCCCTGCCTAATGCACTAATTACTTCAATTAATGTATGTGGGAGTGATGCTAATTTCCATCACTGAAGCATACATGTAGCTCCTATGAGGTCTATAGGGATGTTGGCTTTTGGAGTGGCCTGTCTACTAAAACCCAGTGGCTAGTCTCTGAGAAGCCCAAGACACACATACTAAACTCTCGTCTAAGGAAAGCAATAGGTTCTTTTCTGCATAAGCCATATTGGTTTATAACTCACACACAGAGTGAAACCAACACTTCATTATGTTTGGGTGTTGGTTAAGAATACAGTTTAGGGCTGGAGAGATTGCTTAGTGGTTAAGGCATTTGCCTGCAAAGCCAAAGGACCCAGGTTTGATTCCCCAGGACCCATGTTAGTCAAATGTACAAGGAGGCACACGTCTGGAGTTCATTTGCAGTGGCTGGAGACTCTGGCATGCCCATTCTCTCTCTCTCTCTCTCTCTCTCTCTCCCTCTCTCTCTCTCTCTCTCTCTCTCTCTCTCTCTCTTTGCCTTCCTCTTCCTCTGTCAAATAAAAAAAAAAAAACATTTTAGAAAAGAATAGTCTACAGCACTTGGGAGACAGAGGTAGGAGGATCACTGTGAGTTTGAAGCGACCCTGAGACTACTTAGTGAATTCCATGTCAGCCTGAGCTAGAGTAAGACCCTACCTCAGAAAACAAAAAAAATTAAAAAAAAATACAGTCTAGATGCAAATCTCAGTTAATCCATTTATTATGTCTGAGTTTGAACAAGAAAATTTTCTCTAAGCCTCAGTTTCCTTATCTGTAAAATGGGGATCCAAACCCTAAGGTTATTGTGAAGATTCAATGCTATACTTTGTATAAAATCATGGGATGGTATTTACTTTTATTGGACAATGGAGAGAGAGAGTGGGGGGGGGGAAGAACAGGTATACACATGCCATAGTATGTGCATGGAGATCAGAGAACAAACCTTTAGTACCTGTCTTCACCTTCTATCTTGTTTGAAGCAGAGTCTCTTGTTCATTGCTCTGAGCTACTTGGGAAATTCTCTGCCTCCCATCTCACCACAAGCATGCCGGAGTTACAGACACTTGGTGCTACTTGCATCTGGCTTTGCATTCTGGGAATCTGAACTCAGGTACTCATGCTTGTGCAGCAAGTACTTTAGTTGCTATGCCATCTCTGCAACCAAATGATCTATTTTATTTTAGTTTAGTTTTCTTATTGACAACTTTGATAATTGTAAAAATAACCAATAGTAATTCCCTCACTCCCCCTGCACCTTCCCCTTTGAAATTCCACTCTCCATCATATCCCCTTCCCCCTCTCAATCAGTCTCTCCTTTATTTCTTCCTATTATGATGATCTTGTGTAGGTAGTTACAGGCACTGTGAGGTCATGGATATCTAGGCAATTTTGTGTCTGGAGAAGCAAGTTGTAAGGAGTCCTACCCTTCCTTTGGCTCTTACATTCTTTCCACCACCTCTTTTGCAATGGACCCTGAGCCTTGGAAGGTGTGATAGAGATATTGCAGTGCTGGCACTCCTCTGTCACTTCTCAGCACCATGGTGCCTTCTGAGTCAACCTAAAGTCACTGCCATCAGAAAAGAGAAGCTTCTTTAACCAAAAGTGAGAGTAGCATTAATATATGGGTATGAACATTAAGAGAAGCTCTTACTGGGCAATTTGGTGAGCATAGTATATACATTTAGCCAGACACCAGCAGATGTTACATGACTACCCCTGTTGTAGGTTTCCAATATCAGGGATGTATTCATTCCCATGGAACAGGCCTCCAGTCAAATTAGAGGGCAGCTGGTTTCCCCCATAACAGATGTGCCACTAGTGCACCCCCGGGCTCATTTGGCCTGGCTGGCTAAATATAAGGCTTGCAGTGTCCACTGTTGAGTATCTTCATGGGTGACTTCTCTCTCTTCCATTTAACTGCATGCAGCATGGCTTTTGGTCAGCTGGTCTACATGTAGGAGGTTTTTAGCTTGGCTCCATTAGGATTTCTTAGTGACCTTGCAGCCAAAGTATGTGGCGTCTTCAGCAATAG
This sequence comes from Jaculus jaculus, assembly GCF_020740685.1. NCBI lineage: Eukaryota > Metazoa > Chordata > Mammalia > Rodentia > Dipodidae > Jaculus > Jaculus jaculus. Next base: position 66,381,985 of record NC_059107.1, read on the forward strand.
GGTCTATTCCTGGTGGGAAAACAAAGGCCTTGGCAATGGCCTATAATGTTTTGGGGGCATCAGGGACCTCCCTGGCCAACAACTCACTGGAAGGTATCCCATCCCTAACACTGAGAATTCCTTAGCAACAGTCTATGGCTCCTGAGTATTGCATTATATAGAAAAGTAGGTTCCCATATGATTTATTTATATCCTCTTAGATTTTGATGAGTCTTCTCTCTCTCTTTCCTTTACTTAGTCTCTTCCCCTGATCTCACTTAGGCCTTTTCACCCCCATTAATCAGTTCTTCTACTTACATATATACAATACCATCCTATTAAGTCCCCCCACTCCCTCCCTTTCTATTCCCTTTACAACTCCTTTCTAGCTTACTGGACTCTGCTACTGAGTTTTCTTCCTACTTAAATAGAAGTCCAATCATGTGTAGCTAGGATCCACATATGAGAGAGAATATGTGACGTTTGGCTTTCTGAGCCTGGATTCTAGCTACTTTCCAGATCCATCCAGTTTCCTGCAAATTTCATAACTTCATTTTTCTTTACTGCTGAGTAGAAATCCATTGTATAAATGTGTGATATCATCATTATCCACTCATCAATTGAGGGACATCTAGGCTGGTTCCATTTCCTAGCTATTGTGAATGGAGTGGCAATCAACATGGTTGAACAAGTATCTCTAAGGTAGTGAGATGAGTCCTTAGGATATATGCCTAGGAGTAGAATAGCTGGGTCATATGGTAGATCTATTTTTAGCTGTCTCAGGAACCTTCACACTTATTTCCACAATGGCTGGATCAGATTGCATTCCCACCAACAGTGTAGAAGGGTTCCTCTTATTCTGCATCCTTGGCAGCATTTATAGTCATTTGTTTTCATCATGGTAACCAATGTCACAGGAGTGAGATGGATTGTCAATGTAGTTTTGATCTGCATTTCACTGATGACTAGGGATGTAGAATTTTTTTTTAAGATGTTTATATGACATCTATATTTCTTCTTTTGAGAACTCTCTAGTTCCATAGCTAATTTTTTAATTGGATTGTTTGATTTCTTATTATTTAATTTTTTGAGTTCCTTGTATATCCGAGATGTTAATCCTCTATCAGATGTACTTCTGGCAAAGACTTTCTCCCATTCTGTATGTTGCCGCTTTGCTCTATTCACAGTGTCTTTTGCTGTACAAAAGCTTTGTAATCTCATGAGGTCCCAGTGGTTGATCTGTGGTTTTAATTGCTGAACAACTGGGGTTATATTCAGAAAGTCTTTGCCAATACCAATATGTTGAAGGGTTCCCCTGCTTTTTCCTCTAGCAGTTTTAGAGTTTCAGGTCTGACATTAAGACCTTTGATCCATCTGGACTTAATTCTTGTGCATGGATAAAGATAAGGATCTACTTTCACCTTTCTACAGGTACATATCCAGTTTTTCCAGCACCGTTTGCTGAAGAGGCTGTCTATTCTCCAATGAGTATTTTTGGTATTTTTTGTCAAAGATCAGGTGGCTATAGCTACCTTACATGTGGGTACTTTATTCTGCTTCATTGATCTACATCAATGCCAGCACCATGCTATTTTTGTTACTATGGCTCTGTAGTATAGGTTAAAATCAGGTATGGTGATACCACCAGCCTTGTTTTTGTTGCTCAAAATTATTTTGGCCATTCAAGGTTCTTTGTGCTTCCAAATGAAATTTAGGATTGCTTTTTCTATTTCCGTAAAGAATGCCATTGGAATTTTGATGGGGACTGCATTAAATGTGTATATGGCTTTTGGTAAGATTGCCATCTTCATCATATTGATTCTTTCAATCATTGCAGAGATCCTTCACATCCTCAGTTAGGTTTATTACAAGGTACTTTTTAAATTTATTTTGATTCATTTGTGCATGGGAGTGATTCTCTGAGTTCATCCTCTGTGTGTTTGTTGTTAGCATATAGGAATGCTACTGATTTCTGTGTGTTTGCATCTTGCTATATGGCTATAGGTGATTATCAGCTCTAACAGTTTGCTGAGTCTTTAGGATCCTTTATGTATAGAACCATTTCATCTGCAAATAATGATAACTTTATCTCTTAATTTCCAATCTACATCCCTTTTATGTGCATCTCTTGCCTTATTGCTATGGCTAAAACTTCCAGTACTGTATTAAATAAAAGTGGGGACATTGGCACCCTTTTCTCATTCCTGATTTTAGTGGAAAATCTTCAAGATTTTCCCATTTAGTAATATGTTGGCTGTAGGCTTGTCATAAGTAGCCTTTATTATATTGAGATATGTTTCTTCTATTCCCAGTCTCTGCAGGACTTTTATCATGGAGGAATGTTGGGTTTTGTCAATGCATTCTCTGCATCTAATGAGAAGATCATGTGATTTTTGTTCTTCAGTCCATTTATATAATATGTTACATTTATTGATTTGTGTATGTTGAACCATCCCTGTATACCTGGAATAAAGCCTACTTGGTCAGGGTGAATGATCTTTCTGATGTATTCTTGTATTCTGTTTGCCAATATTTTGTTCAGAATTTTTGCATCTATGTTCATGAGGGAGATTGATCTGTTATTTTCTCTTTTATTGTTCTATCTTTGCCTACTTTTGGTATCAGGGTGATGCTGGCTTTACAGAGTTTGGTAGGATTCCTTCTTTTTCTATTTTCTGGAATAGTTTAAGAAGAAACAGTGTTAGTTCTTCCCTGAAGGTCTGGTAAAATTTGCCAGTGAATAAATCTGGGCCTGGGCTTTTTTTAGTTGGGAGATTTTTGATAACTGCTGGGATCTCCATACTTGTTATATGTCTATTTAAGTGATTAATCTCATCTTGATTTAATTTTGTAGGTCACATGAATCAATGAAATCATCCTAGTCTTTCAGATTTTCAAACTCAGTGGAGTATATGTACTTATAGTATATCCCTATGATTTTTTGAATTTCTCTGGTATCTGTTGTGATGGTGCCCTTTTCATCTCTAATTTTATTAATTTGTGTCTCTTCTCTCTTTCTTTTGGTCAGATTTGTTAATGGTTTATAATTCTTGTTTATGCTTTTAAAGAACCAACTCTTTGTTTCACTGATTCTTTGGATTTTTTTGTTTTGTTTTGTTTCTATTTCATGAATGTCTGCCCTAATTTTCATTATTTCTTCCCATCTAATGATTTTCAGTTTTTCTTTCTCCAAGCCTTTAAGGTGAAGCATTAAGTTGTTTACTTGCGACCTTTCTAACTTCTTTTCTTTTTCTTTCTTTCTATTTATTTTTATTTTTTAGGTTTTCGAGGTAGGGTCTCATTCTAGGCCAGGCTGACCTGGAATTTACTAGGGGGGCCTTGAACTCACAGCGATCCGCCTACCTCTGCCTCCCGAGTGCTGCGATTAAAAGCGTGCACCACTCCCAGCTTCTAATTTCTTAACATAGGCACTTAAAGCTATAAATTTCCCTCTTAGGACTACCTTCATTATGTCCCAAAGGTTTTGGTATGTTGTGTTCTCATTATCATTTGACTCTATGAATTTTTTGGTATCCTTCTTGATTTCTTCATTGACCCATTCATCATTTAGTAGTGTATTGTTTAGTTTCCATGATTTTGTGTATTCTCTATAGCTTTTCTTGCTATTGATTTGTAGTTTGATCCCACTATGACCAGATAGAGTGCAAGGGATTATTTCAATTTCCATGTATTTGTTAAGATTTGCTTTGCACCCTAATAGATGGCCTATTTTAGAGAATATTCCAAGTGCTGCTGAAAGGAATGTGTATTCTGCAGCATTTGGATTAAATGTCCTGCACATATCTGTTAGGTCCATTTCTTCTATGACCTCATTTAATCCAGATGCCTCTCTGTTCATTTTTTTTCTGGGATGACCTGTCAATTGATGAGAGTGGGGTGTTGAAGTCACCCACTACAACTGTGCTTTGTGTTATCTGTGACCTTACTTCTAATAGTGTTTGTTTGATGAAGTTGGGAACCCCATGTGACCTTCCTTATGTTTTTAATGTTGGACTGAAGTCTACCTTGCCAGATATGAGGATAGCAACCTCTGCTTGTTTTCTAGGTCCATTTGCTTAGAACACTGTTTCTATCTAACCTTTAACCCTAAGATAGTGTGTGTCCTTTGTAGAAAGGTGAGTTTCTTGGAGGCAACAAATTGAAGAATCCTGATTTTTTAATTTATTTTATTTTATTATTATTATTATTATTTTTGGTTTTTCAAGGTAGGGTCTCATTGTTGCCCAGGATGACCTGGAATTCACTCTTAGTCTCAGGGTGGCCTCGAACTCATAGTAATCCTCCTACCTTTGCCTCCCAAGTGCTGGGATTAAAGGCGTGCGCCACCACGCCCAGCAGGATCCTGGTTTTTAACTCAGTCTTCAAACCTATGTCTTGTGTTTGGGGCATTGAGACTATTGATGCTAAGAGTTATTACTGAAAGGTGTGTGTTTATTTTTATCATTTTTCTTGTTTTGTAATTTATTTGATAGAGAAAGAGGCAGATAAGGAAAGAGAAAAAATGGTACATCAGTATCTCCAGCCACTGTAAATGAATGCCATATGCATGTGCCATCTTGTATATCTGGCTTTACGTGAGTACTGGGAAGTTGAACCTGGGTCCTTTAGCTCTGCTGGTGTCATAACCACTGAGGCATCTCTCCAGCCCCAGGATCCATTTTTTTTAAATAAGGTACCATCACCGATGCTATCTGGCCTCAGGGGTTGGCACCAGGTCAACCATCAGTGGGATGGATGCCAGGGCTGCAACTACCTTTTGAGCTTTTACACAGATCCTATCTAACGTTATCTCTGAGGAAGTGTGCACACTGAGCAGAGCGAGGGCAGGTTCCTTCCCCTCTAAGTGACTCAGAAGATACTTAGTAATGTCTGGGTTTATAGCTCAGAGTAAAGCACTTGCCCATCATGGGTCAGGACCTGGGTTTGATCCCTAGCAATACAAAAAGAGAACTCAAAACAAAACCACTAAGTGCTTCTCTGGGATCATCACACAACAAAGAAGCAAGAAGCTTGGAACCCAGGAATGCAGATATGAATGCTGTCCAATTCCACCTCAAGTCCCAGGTACCCTTGCAAGAAGTATGTGTTATTAAGAATTGTCCATGATGTTTTTCACAACATTCTCTAGCTTCACTAATATACTCTGAAACAGAAGAGGCTATCTACCAACTTAAACCTGTATTAGGGAACAAACTAAAAGAAGGAACTTGTACTTCAACCAACCTGGGCATCCTGTCTCATGAGCGTGTCATCCAAGTAATTCCCTTCATCCCTGCCACCCTGAGGACCAAGCAAACAAACAAACAAAATGAGTGAACATTCACATAGATGTTGGGTCACTGTTACACAGAGGCCTGGGAGCCCAAGGTCATGATAATGAGACAAACTGCCATAAGATGTAGGTATTCAGGCTTAAGGAGGCAGAAATAGTGCCCCACAATGTTCTTGCTCTATTACCAGGGCTAGAGTCTGTGCCTGGTGATGGTTCCCAGCAGAGTCAAGCCCCACTGTGAACCCTCATCTTGTACAGATGTCTTACCAGTAAGGGGAGATCCCCTCTTCTTTCCTCCCAGCATCCCCTCACCACAACATATATTCCTAGATGACTCAGTCTTCTCAAATGCTCAGTCTACATTGATCAAGTTCAACCAAAAGGATTAGAAGAGAAGATAAGGGAATGCAGAGCCTGACAATTGGAGCAGATACAGTGCAACCTTCCAAACACAGAAAGCCCACCATGTCACTAGAAAACCTTAGGCTTTAAGTTTCAGAGCAGTGAAACAGGACATCCCCTCCATTTTGCTAGACTAGTCTTACTGATCTCATAATTTTCTATAGTCCAAGCCAGCCTCATAAGGGAAGTAAGTGTGGAAAGAAAGGGGAAAACTTGGAAGAGGAAACTGGAAGACATTGTTTAGGTAAATATCAGAACTGAGAGTGAGGAAGAAATTAAGGACCAACTCCACAGTTTCTTTTTTGGTGTGAGAGGAACAGCAATAGTATTACCAGACAGGCAAGTCAGGGAGCTGGAGGGAAAATGAGATCAAGTTTTGGTGATGGTAGAATTATTTATATTGAAACATCTGAAATGCAGTGGGAGACAGAAGTCTCAGACTCAGAAATGTAGCCCGGGATAAAGATAGGGATCATGCTGAGTATCTTGAGCATCTGCCCTTTCTTTTCTGGTAGTCCTATTCTGTCCCCAACCCTTTCCCTTGCCCAGTCCTGACTTTTTTTTTTTTTTTTCTCAACTAACTACCTGGTCTCTAGCCTCCTGTTCCTTACATCTTCTACTCAACACATCATCTTCCACTCTCTAACCTTAAGTGACTCCCTATGTTGCTTGCCAAATAAAGTGTGAATTCTTCCTAATGGACTCCCAGTCAATCCTTACAGCTTGCTTTTGTTCAACCTGTGGTTCCTTGAATACAGCCACATTCTCTGTTTTCTTCCTCTGTTCTTGCTGTTCTTTCTGCCTAGAATATGCCTACCCATATCACTGCCTCTAGGAATCCTAGTGATCCTTCAGGTCCTCTTTGAACAGCTTCTCTGTCAAGAAGCCTTTATTTCCAAAGCAAACTCTTGAATCTTTCTTTGGTTAGGCACCTCATCTTTGGCACTCAATATTTTTGTGCTTTCCAGGACTCTACAGACCTGCTATATTCCCTTAAGACAGTATAAACTTTTAAAGCGCAGAAAGTCCTCCCAGTCATCTCTATAAGTTATTGCACATTGTAATAGAGATACATGTATGTATTTGGAACTTAGGAATAGTGAATTAAAGTAGAATAAATGTGTGGGCATACATGACTAGCCAGGGTCTCTAGGGAGAAATAAGATAACAGAGAGGCCCAAGAACAACGTTTAAGAAATATCTATGTTAGGGGACTGAAGGGATAGAGAGTGAACATTTCTTTTTTCTTTTTTTTCCTATTGAGAATGAACATTTCAATATAACCTAACCCCATCAGAAGCTGTAACAAAGGGAGTGACTCACAGCTGACAGAGACACCAGCACTCGTTGGAACATGAACGATGTATCAGAGTAAATGTCTTCTTCAAGGCTCCGTCCATATTCTAGAAAGAGAATGGAATAGTGTACAAGCACAGTGAAGAGTCCCGCCCAACACAGTCACTCTCCAGCAAGTCCTGTACCTCCACAACCAGCTTGTTTAACTGAAGCAACTCTCCCTGAAGAACTTCTGTGCATATAACTGCAAAAATTAAACCAGTAGCCAGGAATGGTGGTGCACACCTTTAATTCCAGCACCTGGGAGGCAGAAGTAAGAGGATCACTGTGAGCGCAGCCCAGCCTGGAGCTAGAGTTCCAGGCTAGCATTTGCTAGAGTGAGACCCTACCTCTAAACAAACAAACAAACAAACAGACAAAAATTAAACCAACAAATGGCCAAGGTGCTTCATCTTATCATTATATGTTCCTTAAGGTGATGGGGTAGAGAAGGTGGGTCACAATCTTTGTTTGGGCACCTAGTATCTGTAGCTGTCTGCACAGGACTGAGTGTAGCTGTTGAACAGCCACCATGTGTCATGAAGGAAGGCAGCAGCACAAAGGTTCTGAGGTGTGCTCGTCCATAGCTTCTGGGAGAAGCCTGCTTGAGTCAGATGTTGGGGCTGGGGGACTGAATCCAAAACCTACATGAGACAGACGTTGGAGTCCAGGGACTAAGTCCAAAATCTGTATGGGGCATATATCAGGATCTGAGAGCTAAATCCAAAACCCATGTGGGGCAGATGTCAGGGTCCAGGAACTAAATACAAGTCTCCAGGGTTTATTCTCTTATTTTGAAAATGCAGCAAACCCCCCTACAGTGTGATTTTTCTTTCTACAAAAGTCAACTGGATCTGGGGACATCGTATAGTAGTACAGCACTCACTGAACTTATATCAGAAGCTGGGTTATCCATAATACCCTGGAAGGGGTGTGTGATTAAAAAAAATACTGTAGAAAACGGGAAAATAGTAAAATGACGGTAAGAAAGTTCTACCACAATCTAGACACTCAGAAATAATAATCACTGGTAACTTTTGGGGGAATATTTTTGTCACTTTCTCTTATATAGACCTTTTCTTTTAAAAAAAAAAAAAGTAGGTATAGGGCTGGAGAGATTGTTCAGTGGTTAAGGTGTTTGCCTAAAAAGCTTAACAATGCAGGTTCAATTTCCCAGTACCCATGTAAAGTCAGATGCAAAGTGCTGCATGTTTCTGAAGTTTGTTTCTAGTGTCTAGAGGCCCTGGCATGCTCATTCTCTATTTGCAAATAAATAAATAAAAATAGTTTTTAAAAAGTAGGTATAGTGGTATATACTTATAATTCTAGTGCTTGGGAGGGTGAAGCAAGAGAATTGTGAATTTGAGGATAGCATAGCTCCCATTTCAAAAAATAAAGCTCTAGTTTATCATTTAAAAAATATTTGCATTTATTTATTTAGAGAGATAGAAGCAGAGAGGAAGAGGCAGAGGGAGAGAGAATATGGGTGCACTAGGGCCTCCTGCCACGGCAAATGAACTCCAGACACATGCATGACTTTTGCATCTGGCTTTACATGACTATTGGGGAATCAGACTTGGACCATCAGGCTTTGCAAGCAAGCTCCTTTAACCACTGAGCCACCTCTCTAGCCCGTATCTTTTTTTTTTTTTCAGACATGGTCTCACAGTGTAGCCCTTGCTGGTCTGAGATTCACTACATAGCCCAGGACAGCTTCAAACTGTTGGCAATCCTCCTGCCTCAGGCTCCTGTGCTAGGATTACAGATATAAGCTGTCACATAAATCTGACTAGGATATTATTTTTGACTTCTTTCTCCACTTATCTATATCAATTTATCTATGCTATTTTTGTGATTTTGTGTCTTTTTTTTTTTCATTTGAAAGAGAATGTGAATGGGCATGCCAAGGCCTCTTGTCACTGCAAATAAACTCCAGATGCACGTGCCACTTTGTGCATCTGGCTTTACCTGGGTACTGGGGTACTGAACTGACCCATCAGACTTTGCAAGCAAAACCCTTTAAGTGCTTAGCCATTTCCCAAGCTTCTATTTTGTGTAATTTAAAATTATTTTTAAAATATGTTTTAATGGCTACATAATTCTCCACTGTGAGTATACTATATATTATTTACCAATCTATTACTGGTGGATATTTTTAACTAATATAAACAATGCTAAATAAATACCATGCAATCTAGCCTGTTACGCACTTTTTGTTGTTGTTGTGGTTTTTTGAGGTAGGGCCTTACTCTAGTCCACGCTGACCTGGAATTAACTATGTAGTCTCAGGGTGGCCTCGAACTCATGGAGACCCTCCTACCTCTGCCTCCTGAGTGCTGGGATTAAAGGTGTGTGACACCATGCCTGGCCTGTTATGCGTCTTTTTAAAGTTTTTATTTTTTTAATTTTTAATTTTTATTTATTTATTAGGGACAGACAGAAAGGGAGAGAGAGTGAGAATGGGTGAACCAGGGCCTCTAGACATTGCAAATGAACTCCAGATGCTACAGTCACCATGTGTATCTGGCTTACATGGGACTTGGAGAATTGAACCTGGGTCTAGTCTCCATAGGCATATACCTTAACTGCTGCTAAGCCATCTCTCCAGCCCCTGTGTTTTTTGTTTTTTTTTTTTTTTTTTTCCTATTCTTAAGGAAAAAGGCATCCTTTAAAAAAGTTATTCCTTTTTTGTTGTTGCTGTTGAGGTAAGCCCAACAGACTGGCTTTTTTTTTAATGCAGAGGTTGGGGAGGGAGAGATTTGGCACTCCAAGGTCTCCAACCACTGTAATCGAACTCTAGACATGTGCACCACCTACTGGGCATGTGCAACCTTGCACGCTTGTGTCACTTTGTGCATCTGGCTTAAATGAGACCTGGAGAGTGATTCTCAGGCTGGAGAGGTGGTTAAGATACTTGCTTGCAAAGCCTAAGTACCCAGGTTTGATTCCTCAGTACCCATGTAAGCCAGATGCAAAAGGTGGCACATGTATCTGGAGTTTGTTTGCAGTGGCTACAGGCCCTGGCATGCCCATTCTCTCTCTCTCTCTCTCTGCTTCTTTCTCCCTCAAATAAATAAATGAAATATTTTTAAAGTGATTCTTTTTATATTGTTTTATTTGTGGTATTAGGATAGAACCTAATGACCTAGACCCTTGACCTAGGCAAGCACTCTGCTACTGAACTGCGCCTCTACCCCAAGGCTTGGATTTTTAAAAGGTTCTTCATACACATCATCCTCCAGAGTTTGTTTCTTTGAGATAGAATCTTATGTAGCCCAGACTGGTCTTGAGCTCAATGTGTAGTTGAGGATGACCTTGAACTCCTGATCCTCCTGCCTAGCCCAGAGTGTTGGGATTATAGGCATGTACCTCTAAGCTCAATTTCTCTAAGATCTCTAAGACAAAAATAAATGTGTTAGTGTCCTGACCTGTCTGGAGGTCAGAAACTGGTTCAGTTGCTCCAGGCTGCAGATCATTTCTGGAAATACTGATGCACCTTTTTTTTTTTCTTTTTCTTTTTGAGACAAAGTCTCATTCTGGAGCCAAGGCTGGCTTGAAACACTTGACCTTCTGTCTCAGTCTCCTGGCAATGCCAGGACTTTGAACAAATATCTGGTTCTTTGTTCATAAAGAACAACCTTCCATTTCCAGGGTAATAAAACATTGCCATGGATGGCTGAGGCAGAGTGATACCTTCTCTAAGAAGCCCCAGTCACTGGCCTAGACAAGGAATCTGCCTCAAAGCAGAGCCTGGCCCTAAGGATCCCCACAGTCAGTGTGTCTATGAAGAGATTTTAGTTGGTGATAACCAGTCACTCTCATTCTTGCATCACCAGAAACTTCAGCTAGAGCCTCCGAGGGTGCTACATACGCTGCTGGTAGGCCTGGCTGATGAGCCGGATCTCCTCAGGGGTACGCGAGGCGAGGATCTCAATCAGACAGCCCTCGTCTGTGCCGGCTCCCTAAACATGAGGCCAGAGGAGAGAACGGGATGAGCCAGTGTACACAGCTGATGTACAATTTTTATGTTTTCATGTACCAGTTAAAAAATAATACAATTAAATAAAAAGAAAAAGAAACCCTGAGTCCTAGACTCTGAAGGGATACAGACATGAATTAGCAGAATAAACAGCTAGCCCACTGTGTTCTAGCATAGGATTTATTAACTTTCTGGGGGGAGCAGAGGAGTTTCCACTTTTAATTTCTTTCTTTTGGTTTTTCAGGTAGGGTCTTGGGCTAGTCCAGGCAGACCTGTAAAGCACTATGTAGTCTCAGGGTGGCCTCAAACTCATGGCAGTCCTCCTACCTCTGCCTCCCTAGTGCTGGGATTAAAGGTGTGCCCCACCACGCCTGGCTTAATTTATTTAAGACCAGACTTGTTGACAAATACATCAACAGTGTGCTGGAGTTTCAGCACTGCTGAAAGTCCTCATAGAATGTGGCTCCCTCTAGGGCACTGCAGTGTTCATGGCTGCTCTCTCCTCCTGTGGGGATGTTCTTTGCAGAAGTCACTGTTCTTTGATATATTTTCCATGTAGAAAACATGGAGCCTGAAGTCATGTTGACAGTTAGAGCAGGTCATCCCCAAACCCATGCCATTACCAAAGGTAAGGCCATTCTTATTTTAAAGAAGATCAGTGTGAAAACAATTCTCAGTCCAAAACCAGTACCTATCTTTGTGACTGTACCCACTTCCTGCGGGAGGGTTGCCTCTGATGTGTTCTTTACACACTGCTGCAGCTTTCAGATTTGTTAACTTTTAACTGTCTTTTTCTAACCCAGTGTGGTCACCATAAGTACTATTACTAAAAACAAACATTTGTGTAGACCATTTACCATTGGTTCTTATTATAACAAATTAGGTAGTTTCTGCCTCAGGGGTCTTAATCTTTCCTTGACCTCTGTCTGCTCTTCTTCTGGGCAGAATGTTCTGGCAAAGACTTTGTGATCACCTTGGTTTCCCAGAACCAACTCAGAACCTTCCTCAAGGTACAGTATGTACTGACATGCAGAGGAAGGTATTGTACTTGCATTTCATATTTGGTCCCTGCAAACCAGCTTCCTCCCTCCCCCCTCAACCCCTGCCAGGTCCCAGAGGGCTGTCAAGTAAGGAAGCCAAGGATGCTTATATCAACTTTAAGCTGACAGCAGACCCAAAATCTATGTAGTGTTGGCCATAATGTTTATGTTCAAGAATAGCTTACACAACAAGGAAGTTTCTAGAACTGTACAATGGTTCAGCAGTAGAGCATAGAAATGCAAGCCTCAGGCCTTAGGTTTCACCTGCAGCACTGCAGACAGACAACTATAGCTATTCCGCACTCAGCCACAGGAAAGAGAAACTTAAAAAAATATTTATTTATTTATTTGAGGGAGAGTGAAAAAGGCAGATAGAGAATGGGTACTACATGACTTCCAGACACTGTAAACAAACTCCAGATGCCTGTACTACCTTGTGCATCTGGCTTCTGTGGGTACTGGGGAATTGAACCTAGGTCCTTAGGTTTCACAAGCAAGTGCCTTAACAACTAAGCCAATTCTCCAGCCTGAGAAAACTTTTTAGCAAACAATTTTTACGTTTTTTCTTTTGCTTTTTGTTTTTTTGAAGGAGGCTCTCACTCTAGCCCAAGCTGATCTGGAATGATCTGGAATTCATTCTGTAGCCCAGGTTTGCCTTGAACTCATGGTTCCTCCTACCTCATCCTCCCGAGTGATAGAATTAAAGGCAAGCATCATCATCCTTGGCAAAAACAATTTTTAAATTACAACTGCTGAATAGTTTTCAAATTGTCATTGTGGGGAAAACCTCTCTCCTTTCACTTCCCTTCTTTTAAAAAGCCTAAGCCACAGTTTGCGGAGGTAGAGTGTCATGTGTGCATAAAGGGCACCAGGCTCAAGGGGAGGACGGCAAACCTTCATGGCCTTTCTCAGCTCCTGCACGTCATATAGCAGGGTGGGTGTCATCAGCCCCAAGATCACCTGCTCGAAGTTGCCGCTTAGTTCTGACTTCAAGTCGTCTATCAGGTCCTGCAACAGAAGACAGTGGTCCAGATTATCTGCTTCTGTTACTCTTCAGTGTGGTGTGGGGACATATGGGACCTACATGACCCTTCCAGGGGCAGGGAAAGTCAAAACTATGTTGTTCACAGTAATACCAAGACATTCTTTTCTTGTTCCTGTCAACCTCTCAGGAGTGTAGTGTCATTTGACATGCTTGCACATCTACAACCATGTCAAAAATACTCCCTACTTTTCCAACTATTTATTATCTATGCAAGGCCAAATTTTCTTCATATACCTCAAACAAAACCACATACCAAAACAAATTGAGTGTAGAAGCAGACATAAGAACACAGCCATTTGTTTTAAGGCAGGCACTAAAGAGATTTGCAAAAAGTAAAATGCTAACTTTCTCATTAAACTTCATTTTGGAATATATAGTTATTTTTCACAATTCTCATAGTAATAAGCTATTTATTTATTTAGGCTGGGAATGAACCCTGGATATTGCACATACATCCCACCCCATTTTTAAAAATAAATTAATTACATATCTTAACATCTCTCTTCCTCCTCTTCCTTTTTATTTTTCTCTTCCTTTCTCACTTTCCCTCTTTCTCTTATCTTTTGAGACAGGGTCTCAGCATGTAGTCTAGTCAAAATTCTCCTATGCCAGCCTCCTAAGTGCTGTGATTACAGGCATGTGCTACCATGCTGGTTCCTTTTATTTTTATTTATTTATCTGAAAGAGAGAAAGAGGCAGAGAAAGAGAGAGAGAGAGAGAGAAAATGAGCGTGCCAGGGCATCCAGCCACTGCAAACGAACTCCAGACACATGAGCCACCTTGTGCATCTGGCTTATGTGGATCCTGGGGAAATCGAACCTGGGTTCTCTGGCTTTGCAGGCAAGAGCCTTAAATGCTAAGCCATCTCTCCAGCTCCTATGCTGGTTTCTTACTTTTCATTTTTAACATGGTAACTATCAATAGCTACAATCTTCAAAAACTAAAAAAGGCCTCAGTAATTTAAGAGTGTAATAGTGGGTCTGAGTTCAAAACATTTGTGGACATTAACTTAAACACATTTGCATACTTACACATTTGCTGGATATATTTTCATTCCAAGTCAATAGTGAATACCTTTGACCTTTTTGTTTGTTTGTTTGTTTGCTTGCTTTGTTTTTGTTTGTTTTTTCAAGGTAGGGTCTTTCTCTAGCCCAAGCTGACCTGGAATTCACTATGCAGTCTCAGGCTGGCCTGGAACTCATAGCAATTCTCCCACCTTAGTTTCCCAAGTGCTGGGATTAAAGGCATGTGCCACCATGCCCAGCAGAAAGAGAGAGAGAGAGGAAGAGAAAGGGGGGGGGGGAAGAATGGGCACACCAGGGCCTCTAGTCCCTGCAAACAAACTCCAGATGCATGTGCTACTTTGTGCATCTGGCTTTATGTGGGCACTGGGGAATTGAACTCAGGTCATTAGGCTTAACCGCTTGGCCATATCTTCAGCCCCACATGTGACATTTTTTGGGTTTTGTTTTGTTTCAAGAATATCTTCTCTAATGTTATTTTTAAAAAATAATATTACTATTATTTGACATAATAATTGTATATATTTGTGAGGTTCAGTGTGACACTTTAATACTTCCAGTATTTGTCCATCACATTAAGGTGACTGGCATACCTATTCTCTCAGATATTTGTCCATTTCTTTGTGTTGAGAATATGCAAAGTCCTCTCTTCCAGCTACTTTGAAATATTCAATTTGTTGCTGTCAACCATAGTTATCCTACTGTGCTGTAGAACATTCCTTCTATCCAACTGTTGCTCTGAACCCGTTAACCACCCTCCCTAACTCATACCCTTCCCAAGCTCTGGTGGTGACCACTATTTCCAGGAACATCTTTGAACAAGACAAAAAACCATGTTTTAAAACACAGGACTACTTCAGGGATCTAGCTCAGGAGGAGGCCATGCTGCCTGATAAGATTTTGAGCACTTGCCATAGCAGGAGATAACACATACCCTGCCAGTACTGCTTTTGTAGGCTGTCCGGATTTCTTGGCGCTGGGCTGTGTTCCGATAGGCCAAAATGCTGATAATGGC